>NC_142358.1:29835372-30493705 GCF_059441175.1 Urocampus carinirostris
GCAGTGGTGATCTATTTTCAGAACAGGTCTGCTGGCACCTCAGTTGCCCTTATGGGGCACTCTGGTGCCCGTGGGCACCACGTTAGAGACCCCTGGTATAAATAGTATCAGCGGAGTAATCAACCAGTTGTTCTGACTGCACACAAAGTGTATCTCAAATACAAATAAAAAGTATCAAATCCATCATTCAAACGATCCTCCAATATAAAAAAGCCAGTTCTGATAAATTGTCTAATTTATGAATCCGTGCACCTCTACATAAAAGTGATTGAAAGTGAAAAACATTAGGACCATAAAGTACATGTAACATCTTGAATTGGGCAAGTTATTGTTATGTTAAGGCTGGTCACTGTACTTAAGGTGATACTTAATGTTAAGTACTCCATTAGATAAAAAATAGGCCCCAAGAAAATACTAGTACCCAAATGCTACTTATGATAATTAATATAACTGTTTTAGTTAAGGAAAAATAACAAGAAAATAATGAAAATTGCTTTAGATAACTTTAAAAATAGGAGAATATGGAATCCGTACGATCACCTGAAATAAATAAAACATGTAGGTAAAAAAAATGGCTGAACACATTTGCCTTCAGAATGGCATTTTGTAAGTGGGTGACACAATACGCATGGCCCACATGACATTCCGAAGTTGTGCTACGGTGGCAATTATCTTGGCTTGATCTTTCCTCTGCCGGTCCCTCCCTTGACCTACATGCCCAGATCTTTAACCAGTGATGCTGTCAGCCAACCACAGACAGCATGGCTGGATCATGGTCCCGTCTCATAAAACAGTGCCACACTCTCTAAACATGCCCTTTCAAGCCAGTTTTACCTAAATAGAGAATGTGCCAATGTACTTACTGTATGTATAGGGCTTATGGATTCGATTGTTAGATTTCAGACCAATTTCTTAATTGCAAATGTTTCCTGGCAGGTGGATAAGAAGATCCATATCTCAACTGTGTAACTGAATGTCAAATTAATTCTTTGTTAAAGTGGGGGTTTTAGAAATTGTCCTGAGCCTCTTTACACACCCAAAAGCCAGACATGTAAAAACTTTCAGATCATTCAGACTTACCACTAAAATGTCAAATCTGAGAGGCACACAAAAATTAACGCTATGGATGTCATGTACATCAACCATGAACTCTTAATGTGATGTATATTCAGTTAAATTAAGAATCGTTTTTGGCAATAACGCCGTAATCTTAAAAATATACATTATTTCAGTAGATACAATCCATGACAACAAAGGATCTAGATTTTCAAATACTCTGTTGTATCACTAAGACCTTATCGACTAAACACTTTTATTATCATTTTGTAAAATGTGATCTGATAACAACTTAAAGAAACTTCCGTGTACTATCGCCCACTTTATCCATCCAAACATCACATATCTCTCTTAAATTTAAAATACAGTGGCAGAAATACTTGTGGTAATGAAATGATCAAATGATCTATGGCTGAGTGTCGAAAGCTAGCTACTATGACAGCAATTGGCAAACATATGTGAATGTAAACACTGAATTCTGAGTAGCTAAGTTCTACTGTAAATGTGCAGTATTTCAACTTCTGGCGTTCTTGCCCCTCCCACCTCTTAATATTGTCCCAGCGATTATTGTGCCACAGAACTGTCAAATTCTTTTTACACCAAACTGAGGAGCCGAGCAAACAGGGATCCAAGGAGATGTGCACACAGTTGGTGCTCCGCCTTTTGAGCTAAGGTTGAAGATACAGTATCTGTTCCTTGCACAAGGAAATATTGACAAAAGCAGACTAGTTTTAACAAATTGATATCAATGACAATGAATGAAGAGTCGATAAACGTCAACTCACTATTGACTAGTTGCTTTTTTTTTTGCAATGTAAAAGATAGATAGATAGATAGATAGATAGATAGATAGATAGATAGATAGATAGATAGATAGATAGATAGATAGATAGATAGATAGATAGATAGATAGATAGATAGATAGATAGATAGATAGATAGATAGATAGATAGATAGATAGATAGATAGATAGATAGATAGATAGATAGATAGATAGATAGATAGATAGATAGATAGATAGATAGATAGATAGATAGATAGATAGATAGATAGATAGATAGATAGATAGATAGATAGATAGATAGATAGATAGATAGATAGATAGATAGATAGATAGATACTTTATTCATCCCCGAAGGGAAATTCACATTTCCAGCAGCATCCCTGAGCTGAAAACGGTACAATAATAAAGATAAATAAATCACAAAAGTAGCGAAAATAACACGGGAGCTGCTGGAGTGGCTGCCATTCGTGACGGCGCCGGAAGTTTAAAGAATACAAAGGTATGAAAAATAAAAGGAAAAGCTTTGCAATACGTTAATCTAATGCCACTAACAACAGTGTAGTATAATGGGAGCTCCACTGCAGACAGAGAAACCTTACAGAAAATCATCAACACAGCCTAGAAAATCATTGGATGGTCTCTGCCCAGTCTAGAGGAGATTTCCGGGTTGCGCAGAGCAAGCCTTTCTCTCACTTCGCTACAACCTCTCTGACCTGATGCCCTCTGGCAGAGCTAAATGTCCCTTAAAACAAGATCTAACAGGCGCGGGGAAAGTTTCTTCCCCAAGACCATCACAACCCTAAACAAGCACACAAAATATTTATATCTTGTATTGACATTTTATTTCTCGGCTCTATTTTTGTTAATATGTTACTGCTTATGTAATTTACCTGTTTTTCATTGCACTATTGTTCTAGTGCACTTACAATATAGCCCTGTGTCCACGCAGGGACATCAGTATCCTAAACAAGCACACAAGACTGGGAAAAGAAAAGTATTTCTTGCCTATGTATAGGGTTATTTCTCAACCCTCTTTTTGGAAATATGTATCCGCTAATGTCATTGCACTATTTTTCATTCGACTATTGTTGTGATGTACTTACAATTTAGGACAATCTTTGGGCAAAACATAATATACGTAGGCAAAGCCTGAGAGATTTGGGTAAACTGGACACCTCAACTTCATTCAAGAATGCCTTACGATACCTCACAAAATGATAAATAAAAAACAATAAAGCCACTGATAGCTTAAAAATGTTCTACAGAATGTATGCCACAATCAAATACCAACGGCAGATTAATAGAATATTAGCTTGTGACAGATGTGGCTTACAGGAGGAGGCAGTGCAGCAGAGGGGATGATCATCAACAGTGCAGTTAACCTCCATTTACTAGTTGCACACTAACCGATGATTCATTAACATTTGCAATATCTAGGCCATATTTTTTTATGTAAATGTAAATGTAACTGGTCTGTATTTAGTCAATACCACGTTTTTCAGGCCGTTTTTGAAACCGATACAACAAACTACTTCAATTGGTACATGGCCTTTCCTGGGCAAAAAATATTTAAACCTCAACATAACATTTCCTAACACTGCATTTATTTAATGGCAATTTAACATTGCTTATTGTTGATGCTGGTCATGTTTATTGGCGTCTCCTAAACATCCATTGCGGCTTTTTTGTCCAGGAAGGGGGATTATCGCATGTGTTTATCCAGCTCAAAGTTTCTCGTTTTTCCTCGTTCTTTGGCGTTTTTCCTTTCCTTAATGTAGGTTTTGTCAAGAACCAGAACAGGATCAGGACCCAAACGCATGACGTTTTCACACAAGCCCTTTATTTTACGGGAAATGGGGAGTCATGCACGTTAGGCAGCGGTCTGGCGTGGAAAGACAGGAAGCCAGAGACTGACGAAATCGATTCCAATTGCCCGAGTTGATATCAGACAGATGGGGTTGATACCGGACAGGGCAGGACAGACAGGATAGATAATGAATCAGGATATCGAAAACAAACAGGAGATACTAGACGGGAACGAAAACTGGAGAAAATAATAAACAGGACAAAAATAGACTGAAACAAAACTGGAAACCGAAATTAAACAGGAAAAAATAAATGGGAACAATACCGGACAGGAAATAATAACGCTTTGATTCAAGGCTATACATCTAAACTTAAATGTACTTTATTAATTTGTATTTTTCTGATTGGTAAATAAATACAGGGTGTTTGCGCCGATACCGATACTTAATATTGTTACTCACTCATCCTCACTGAAAACAATAGTTTTAAAGCTTTGGTCTTAGCATGGATGGGGACCAAATCATAACCAAATATACTGTATATCTCACGTGAAAAACAGGAAGGGACATCCAATCACATAGGGTGTCTGCGCCTTAGGAGGGAATATGAATAAACCCTTTCTTTGCTACTAGGTGAACGAGACAATGTTCTATCGTTTTTTTTTTTTTTAAGTGATTACATAATGTTAGTAGAGACTAAACAATGTAAGCTCGATATTGGTGGGCACATGTCACCTCCGTCCATGCCGAATCGCGTTTTCTCTTCTCATTTGCTTTCGCAGTTCTCCAATTAATGCTAGCTTAATGCTGTTTGCCACTCCCAGTTGTCTAAAAGAAGTACACATTTCTGAAACTTTTTTTTTTAAATAAAAATATTGGTATAAGAGTTCATGTATTTTTGCCTAGTATTCAAATCATCTCTCATCTCATCTCATCAGCCGTACCGCTTATCCTCATTAGGGTCGCGGGGGGGCTGGAGCCCATCCCAGCCATCTCCGGGCAGTGGGCAGGGGACACCCTGAACTGGTTGCCAGCCAATCGCAGGGCACACAGGGACAGACAACTCATTCGCTCATTCACACCTAGGGACAATTTGGACCGGCCAATTCACCTGAAATGCATGTTTTTGGAACGTGGGAGGAAACCGGAGTGCCCGGAGGAAACCCACGCAAGCACGGGGAGAACATACAAACTCCGCACAGGAAGTCTGGAGCTGGATTTGAACCCACGACAGGTTCCCATGACATGAACTGTGCCGCACAAGCGCTAACCACTGCGCCGCCGTGCTGCCTAGTATTCAAATCAATGTTTTTTTTTTTTAATGAAAGTTCTTTTGTACCACTAGGAGGGGCACCATTTCCTGTGGTGTGTCTTGGGCAAGTATAGCCTGGAAGGCGCCCATCCCTCTCCAGGCCTACATATGTTTCCACCGTGTATCAAAAATAATAAAACATATAAAATATTGTTAAACTTTCACACAATTTTGCAGATTTTTATTTGACAAAAAATAAAAAAACATTTAATTGTTCCACTGCCAGATATTTTCATTTTAAATATTTTTGTTATTTCCCTACAAACAAACCCAAGTTGGACAAAATAGTAAACCTTAAAAAAAAGTTAAAATATAGTAAAATCCTAAATTACAACGATAGTATTAACCAAAACAGATAACCCCTATTACCTCCAAAACCATGATGACCAAAAATGATAAAAGGTCAAGGCAACTAAAATTGATTTGTCGAGGGGCTTCATGGTCCATTACATCATTCCATGATCCGAAACCTCTTTATACTTTCAATTTAGATGACATTATAATTTAAGCTGGGCAGCATGGCGGCGCAGTGGTTAGCGCGTGTGCAGCACCATTCTGAGGTCATGAGATCGAACCTCCAGTGTGGAGTTTGCATGTTCTCCCCGTGCTTGCATGGGTTTCCTCTGGGCACTCTGGTGTCCTCCCACATCCCAAAAACATGCATGTTAGGTACATTGGCCGTTTCAAATTGTCTCTAGGTGCGAGTGGATGGTTGTCTGTCTCTGTGTGCCCTGCGACTGGCTGGCAACCAGTTCAGGGTGTCCCCTGCCCACTGCCCAAAGATAGCTGGGATGGGCTCCAGCACCCCCGCGACCCTACTGTGGATAAGCGGTGCAGATTATGGATGGATGGTGAAGGATTTTATACATTTGACTATAAAGGATTTTATACGATCGAATACAAATTACATTTAATGCAAAATATATTCACTGTCTGGTCTGTGCGATGTCAGGGCACCCTAGTAGAAAATGTTGTTTACAGGAACGGCGGGAACGGGACGTAAGGCTGATCAGATAATCAGCACATCCATACGCAGAAAGGCCCTGATGACGTAGAAACGCTCGGTGTTGTTTTGGTTATTCCAAACATCGCGACGCTCTTCGACGGGATGGTGATGCCCAGGGTGGGCTTCCCTGGCACGCCCATGGGAGGAGTCAGCACGCCATTATTCGGGGAGAAAATGGCCAATAGGAGAGAGCTAAAGGAATTGAGAAAAAGGCTTCCCACAGACGTCAACGTCGCTAATTCGGCCGTTTTCGATGGAGTACACTTGGTTAAATTGTTAATTAAATTAAATCTTCGTGTGAAAATGTCGCCTTTCTTGTTCATCTTTTCCCTCAAGAAACGAGCGCGCATAAATGGTTGGGTGAATGTAGGTTGTGTTTGGTTAATGGAGTCAGATAACTAATTTGAACAATTTGGTAAACGGTAGATTTTGATACTTAAGCTTTTTAAAAAAGCATGAGTGAACAAATAAAGAAATTAAATTTCCAACGTGCTTTGAGATTTTATAATTTAAAAAAATGCCTTGGCTAAAAAAAGTAAAGGGGAAAAAAGGTTGGGAAACACTGCTCTAGAATATTTGTGACCTTCTCTGCCTCTTTTTGCTGTCAACTACACTCCATCCTTTGCAGTTGACCTCAGTGCCAATGGAAGGGATTCCTTGTCTTCCAAGTCGACAAACGTCTCATTCAGAGCAGACAAAATGGACTCAAATTAAGCACAGATCTGATTGTACAGACCAATGCAACGAGAACACATCCCTCTTGTGTTATTGCACATTACAGAGTAAACAAACAGAGCTTCTCTTCACACTTGTGCACATCCCACTGCAGCACTGAGCATCTACGCTTGCCCTAGAAATAGTTTAGAACGTTGCTCCTCGTCTTGCATAACTGTGGGAGGATTACAGAGGGGGAAAAATGCCGCTTTTTTGGCGGATTCGGCACCTGAATAACGTTGACAGTCGCTCGTGTTAGTGACTCAGCGTGACGTGACGACATTGAAAGGGGCAGCGAGTAAAACCAAGCTTCACTCACCGTGGTTGAACATAGACGAGCGAATGCGGCTCCGGCCGGACGAGTACTCCATCGCGTCAACTTTCACTTCGACCTTCCTCTCGCCCTCTTCGTCTCCCTTTTTTTTTTCCTTTTTCCTCTTCGGGCTTCTTCTCGCTCGTATGTTATTTTTCGGTTCTAATACAAGCGTGAAGAGGTTGACACTTGTCGTGTCGGACCAGACAAACCCGTCCGTTGCTTTCCTTTTCCCTTCCGTGTGTGCGCGTGCGTGTGGGTGTGCGCGTTGCTTGTGCCGGGCCGGTGACGTCACGGGACGCTGGCGCTTGCCGCAGCTGCGTCGGAATGAAAACAATCGCACGTGCACAAGATGCTTGGAGTCACGTGCACACGCACGTAAAATAATATAAAATAAAATATTACCGTAAAGTTATTACAATATACCTGTTTGGAATGAATTAAATGGATGAACAAATAAAAACGAGCAAAATATTTAAATGAAAAAGAGGAGCTTTATTTATAATTAGCATCAGTACTACCTCGCTCTAACGCGGTTTACTTTACAAGGTTTCGCTACCTTACAGATTTGCATCGTGCATTGTGTTCTGCATTCTGATTGGCTAAGCAGTCTCCCCGCTTATTATTGTTTTACAGTACAGTATGCATTTGTAAAAAAAAAACTTTTACATCTTACTTTTATATGTCATAACATTGCTGTCCTTTTGGATTGTACTCTATTTTAACCTGTTTTTCAAGCTTTATGATATCTTAATCTTATTTTCCTATTATTTGTTATTGCAACATCCATTGCAGCCCGGTCATCCTGGAAGGGGGATTACCTCATGTGCGGTCTCTTCTCAGGGTTTCTTTAATTTCATCATGTTGAGGTTTTTGAGTTTTTCCTTGCCCTCATGCAGGTTTTAGATCAGGGGATGGTGTAATAATAGTCTGTGGTTTGCAATTATCTGTGGTCTGTACAGCCCTTTGAGACTCCTTGTGATAAAGGGCTATCAAAATAAATATGACTTGATTTGACTAGAAAGATAACATAGTCCAGAACTCAAAATGACCATAAATGATCTGCCTGTGAAACAAAAAAATGTACTACATATTTTTGTAAAGTAAAAATAAATAGTTAAAATAAAAAATAATGAGTGCAATATTTGTCCTTTTTTTTGCAGTGCAATATTAATAATAATAATAATAATAATAATTTCCTTGTATTGTCATTCTGTGTAACAATGTACACAGAACGAAATGTCGATTGCATCTGACCCGATGCAGCCGCAGCCAAGAGAGGGCGCCGCCGACCACTTTTTAAGTCTTAGGAATGACTCGGCCGGGGCGATTTGTCAAACAAACATAATCTATTTAGTATTAATATGTCACAAAAGAAAAAGGACGGAATGTTGTCGCCACAAAGTTTGTTTTTCAACAAAAATATGAAAACCACGTATTGTACAATTTGATACTCAACAGTTTTTCCCAAGTGATTTACTATGCAGTATTGGTATCATCACGTCGCTGCCCGTCGATGCAGAGGTCAGGCTCATCTCTGAAGAACAGCAACCAGATGATGAGGGTGCTGTATCTGAGTCAGATCAGGAGGCTTCTTCTGCTAATTGAAAACATGGCAAACCCCTACCCAAAAAGAAAAACAGCCTGGAGAGTATTGGGCATCACCAGGCTGTACTTGTCAAAGAAACACCACAATAAATGGTGCCCTTACAACCCAAGTGTTTAAGGGGTCCGTGAACCGTGACATTACCTCCCTCTTTCTCTTATTTCTTTATCTCTCTTTTTTTTCTCTTTAATCTACTAGTCCGGCCCTCGACAGAATGTTTGTTCTATCGTGTGGCCCCCGAGCAAATATTTTTTAGTTTTCAGCCATACAAAGGAACTTCTGGGTTGGAGAGGTATAGATCTGAAGCATTGCTATGATTGATTGACATTTTATTTTTTTCCACTGATCATCATATAGAAGGCTATTATGCGTTTAAAACCAACAGTTTTTATTAACAATTGACCAAAAAAAGAGAAAAAAAAGTCGGAAAAGCTGGACCTTAGCTTGGTCCTGTCCCCTTGAATCAAAACATTTAAATTTAATCATAAGTTCCTTGACACCCTGTCCATTGAACAACGAAACAGAGATGAACCTTCTGACCAAATAGTTGTTTCTATATAACCTGTCAAAATGCTAAGTAATTCTTAGTTGTGCATGTTTCAGACACACGTTTGTTTTACTTTATTATACACGGTCAATAAAAAGAAAATCCTGGGCATGAGTTTTGGAGGGGGGCTTTAGTTCAATGAAATTTAAAACTGCAAAACGATGCTTTTTATGTTGCAGAGGAGAGCCAAAGCTTTTCAGACAGTGACATCTAGTGGTAAATGTGAAATACCACAGGTAAACAGGTCCATCCAGCCATCCATGGTTGAACTAAGGGCCGTTGCTAGCCATTTGGATGCCTTAAGCACAACTGCCTTATGGTGCTTTACGGTGGTTTTAACAATTTTGTTGTATTCTATTGTTTTACTTTGTGATAAACACATGATTAAACCACAATCATACTCAAAACTTTTTAAAAAAAATATGTACACTTGCTTTGGAATTAAAAATGGTCAGTGCGCCATATAAACTGACAAAAAATAATTCGAACCAAGGAGAGTGCGCCCTTTAAAACAGTGCACCAAATGGGTGTGGAAATATAGTTAATAATAAGCTTTTTTATTTTAACATCTATCAGCTAGGGACGCATGAGCTTCATCTCGTTTCTTCTTGTTTTTTTTCTTTTCCCCGGTCCAGACTCTTGGCGTTTCAAAGTATTCGCACAAGTGTTCACTAAATTGCGAAAGAGGCATAAAAAAACATACCACCATGAGACTGGAGATAGACCGGGGCACAATGCGATTGATCCCTTTTCTTTGGAAATTTGGTTGATGCTGCTTTTGTATTGTTTGACCATGTTAGCGCATATTATTCAAAACTTGTAACACTTTTTTTTTCACTACACTGATTTCCTTTGGTGCCCCTTCTAGGCACTTGATGCCCTACGGCAAATTACGGCCCGCGGGCCACATCCGGCCCTTTGTACGTCCCTGTCCGGCCCGCGTAAGACCAATCATAAACACCATAAATTAAAAAAAAAATTAAACTTTTATTTTGAAATTTTATTTTGACTACATATACACGTCATAGACGTAGCGCCTTCACGCGCGTATACACTTGAGTGAGTGAAGGTGATACTGTTCGCCAGGGTACCCTCAAGATGTCGGCACACCCCAAGAAAAGAAAAGTTGATAACGAATGCCGTATTTTCAACAAGACATGGACTGCCAAATATTTCTTTACAGAAATTAAAGGTAAAGCAGTGTGCTTAGTCTGTGGTACACAGGTTGCTGTGTTTAAAGAATATAATTTGAATCGCCACTACACGACCAAGCATGAAGATGAATACAGAAACCTGTCTGGTGAAGAGCGTGCAAGGGAGTCTGATGCATTGCTAGCAAAACTACAAACCCAACAAGGATTTTTCACTAAACTTCCCACTTCCAGAGATGCAGCCGTCAGGACAAGTTATGTAATTTCTCATAAAATCGCCAGAAAAAGTAGGGCATTTTCCGACGAAGAGTTTATTAAGGAGTGTTTATTGGACTCTGCTGAGCTGATGTGCCCAGAAAAAAAGGGCGCGTTTGAGAACGTTTCACTCTCCCGACGCACTGTAACGAGGCGGATTGAGGAAATCACGGGAAATTTAGAGCTTCAGCTGAAGAAAAGAGCGGCGGACTTTGACTTTTTTTCTCTGGCTTTGAATGAGAGCTGCGATGTACGTGACACCGTCCAGCTGCTCATCTTCTTACGTGGGATAACCGCAGACTTTCAAATCACGGAGGAGTTGGCATCCTTGCAGTCAATAAAAGGGACAACCACAGGTAATGACTTGTTCAGAGAGGTAAATGCATGTATGGATGTATGGACATGTTAGAACTGAAATGGAACAAGCTTGCAGGTGTGACAACAGATGGTTGTCCAAATCTGGCCGGGAAAAATGTTGGACTTTTAAAGAGAATGCAGGATAAAGTGACAGAAATGAACCCTGATCAGAAATTGACATTTTTGCATTGTATCATACATCAGGAAGTGTTGTGTAAGACAGTGTTAAAAATGAAACATGTTGTTGATTCTGTCACTAAAATAGTTAACTTCATCAGAGCGAGAGCTTTAAATCACAGACAGTTTGTTGCTTTGTTGGAGGAAAATGAGGCTGAACATGGTGACATAAGCTATCACTGCACTGTTAGGTGGCTCAGCCTTGGCAAAATTCTGAAAAGTGTCTGGGACCTGAGAAACCAGATTCAGGAGTTCTGTGTTCAGAAAGGTCATGACGTCTCAGAACTTTCAGATGAAGACTGGTTGGCAGACCTCGGATTCACTGTGGATGTGACCGCACTAATGAACGAACTTAATGTCAAACTGCAGAGCAAGGGCCTTTTTGTGCATGAGATGTACAGTGCAGTGAAGGCTTTTATGAGAAAACTGTAGCTTCTCTCAAGCCAAGTGAAGGACAACATTCTGACCCACTTGCCAACACTTAAGGAAGCCAAAAGATCAGGCGATCACCTCCAAAAGTACTCAACCATGTTAGAAACATTGCATGCAGAGTTTTCAAGGCGATTTCAAAACTCTTGAGAGTGAAATGCACATGGTCTCTTCTCCCTTCAACTGCAGTGTGGATGATGCCCCAAGTGAAGTTCAGATGGAACTCATAGATCTGCAGTCTGACACACTTCTGGCAGATCACTTCAAGTCAGTCTCACTGCTGGATTTTTACTCCCTCAAAGAGGAGAACTTTCCACACCTGAGGAAGCATGCTCAGAGGATCCTAGTCCTCTTTGGATCTACCTATCATTGTGAACAGACATTCTCAGTTATGAAGTTTAATAAATCCAAACATAGATCCTCTATGACTGTTGACCACCTCTCAGCTGTCCTTCGCATAGCCACTTCAGACATTCCGCCAGATTCCAATGCCCTTGTTCAAGCCCAGAACAGACTGGATTATTCTCACTGAAGAGGTAACATGAGGTGGAGAACATTACAAGTTATTGTTTGTGGAAATTAACAAGTTAAAAATAAATTGCACTGGTTCAATGATTGTTTTTCTTATTTAACCAATACACCACGATTTCACATAGCCTAATATAAATATTTACAGAGTGCTATATTCTTCTGATTATCAGCATCAGCTATTCAAAATATTTAATTTGAGCATTTTACAATGAAAGAAAGTTGGTGGCCCTCTGACACAATTTAGGTTTCTCATGCGGCCCCTGATAAAAATTAATTGCCCACCCCTGCCCTACGCAGTGGGCGTTATGTGCGTTCGCGGGGCTACGGCCCTGGTTGAACTAGTCAGGACAGGGTAGAAGAATCCATCCATGCATTTTTTGTTACACTTATCCTCAGTAGGGTCACAGGGTTGCTGGAGCCCATCCAGCTATCTTTAGGCAGTGGGCCGGGGACACCCTGAACTGGTTGCCAGCCAGTTACAGGGACTATAACACATGTGTCAAACATGCGTCCCGTGACACATTGGCGAAAGAAGCACAAGAATAAAACAAGGTGCAGTTTTAAGTATTTACATATGATGTCAACAAAGCCAGGTACCATTTACAAAGCAACTGCAGTGGTCTATCTTTCTGTCTCTCTCATTTTGTCTTTCTCACGCTCTTTCTGTATTTTTCTATTTGTCACTTTGTTGTCCTCTTTCTATTGCTCTATTTATTTCACTTTTTTCTTTTTCACCCTCTCCCCCTTTTTTCTTTTTCTTTTTTTTATTTCTTTCTCACACTCACCATGTTTCTTTCTTATTTTATCTCTTCTCTCATTCTTTTTCCCTTTATCCATTTTCCATCTCTTTGTCTTGCTTTTTTTCCTCTCTTTATTGTGCTCTCTTGATTTCTCCTTCTTCTTACCTTTTTATCTTTCTTAATTTTCCCTCCATTTCTGTCTCCCTTGTTCTTTCTTTTCTTCTTCTACCTCTCTTTGATCTAATAGTTTTTCCCCCAGGAGAATTTTTTAGCATGTGGCCTGGAGCTAAAATTAGTTTGACGCCCCCGGACTAAAAGAATAAAATACATTAAGAAGAGTGAACAGATTGGGTAGGGATGCCTGCCCACTGCTATTACTTAATAAAACACAGACTCTTTTCCTTAAGGAGCACTATTTTTATTATCAGCCGTGACAAAAAAAATAAAAATAAAGAGAAAAAAATATAATAACACTCGACTTCTCAGGAGTCCGGATGCTCACGTTAAGGATTTAAAGTGCAGAATTGTTTTCACAGCTTGTGTAAAACTTAAATAAGACACATAAAGAATTCAAATAGTAAAATAGCAAAACAGAGTGAAGCTCAGGAAAATATAAATGTGAGCAAGGACAAGAAGAAAATCTCATACAGACATTACCAGCTATGATATTCAGTCCACTGAAATCAGGCTTGAATGTATGGTTTTTAAAAAAAGGAAATCGGGTCATTTTTTTCTTAAAGTCGTTGGCAAGGCTAGCTTACAACAAAGGCACAGCATTGATCAGAGGTATTGATCCTTTGCAAAGACGTGCTGCGGCAACATTCTCATTGATCATGTGGTCCTTACCGAGACATCAACATGCTGACATGGCTCTCAAAAGGAAGAAATTGAAGCATGGAGATTGGTAACATACCACCGCACAATAGTTTGCTAATAATGAACAGGCTAACTGGCAGACATGGGACCAAGTCACACATGTGCAAGTCTCAAGTAAGTCTCAAGTCTTCACCTTCAAGTCCCAAGTAAGTCCCAAGTATTTTTTTCTTGGGCAAGTCAAGTCACAAGTCAAGTCCCGAGTCTTAGATTGCCAAGTCCAAGTCAAGTCACAAGTCATAAAAACAGCGACTCGAGTCGACTCGAGTCCAAGTCACTAAGTCTCAAGTCCCCATGTCTGCTAACTGGTAGTTACGGTTACCTATGTGTTATGGATTGACATCGAGGTGAAAGATGACAACCCTGAGCCAAATGAGTGATGAGGAATCTGCTCACTAGCCACCAGACACTAAACTGTTTGACAAGGGACCACTGAGCAAGGCAGCAAGCAAAAGTTCACATCCTAGGAAAAGCTAAAACAGGAAATCCATCTTCTGCAGCATTCAAACTGGACATTTTCTTGAAAAAAATATTAATTCTAGTGGTCAGGGACCAACATATATCAGTGTTTCTGTAGTGCAGTGGTGAGCACATTTGCAAAATGTCCACTACGACCATAGTGGTCAAGAGATCCAACCAACCACATTTAAACCGCATTTTCTTAATTACTCAAAGTTTGGGTGGGCGTTAAATATGTGGTTACACGGTAGAATTTCCGTATTTGAGAAGTGATTTGTCAAAAAATATTTTTGATCACATTTGCACAACAGTGGATGTAAAGGGAATCGAACCTGGATTGCAGTGGTGAAACCGCCTGATCCTAGCCACTAGACCACTAAGGATATAGGGGACACAGAAAAATGTGCCGGTACATTTTATTTTAGAATTGTGTTAACGTCAATAAATGATTATAATCAGTAACTCAGGAAGGAAAGCGCTCGTCTTGGGATCAAGAGGTCGTAGGTTCGATTCCCGGCTCCTCCGTGTTACATGTCGAAGTGTCTTTGCGCAAGACATTGAATCCCCAAGGCCCCCGATAAGCAGCTAATATTGCTATCGGTATGAAGCACATTGTAAAGAGCTTTGGGAGGTCTTCATTGACTTAAAAAGAGCTATTAAATGCAGACTACATTTAGTGGTACCATGAGTAAAAATAGTGTGATGAGATCAAATCGAATGCCTTTTCCTATGTATTTAGATCCTTAGTGGTCTAGTGATTATACAATGGATTTAGGTTTATTATTTTTCTGATATTTTTGTGTTACTAATGTTATTATTGGGCCATTAATTGTCAGACATTAAGCCTGTGGTCCCCAGTGGTTGGGAACCACTGTTCTAGATGACTTTTACTAGAAACACTGAAATGCATTAAAAAATATACACTATTTAGGTCCAGTTTGATTACAAGAAGATAGAGTTCCAAATATAAAACTAAAAAAGCTCGACCAGTGTCTTGCATCGTTCGATCAACCTGAACCAACAGCATTTCTTTCAAAATCACAAGTAGCCCCAAGAAGGAAATATAACAAAACATGGCTTCAACCAGCCGTTTGGTTAATATAGTGCAAATAAAAATCTATACAAAAGATTTAAGTGGTTTCCGTATAAAACAGATGCTGTTTTAATATTTATAAATGTCTTTTAACATCACAATTTTCAGGCTTCAAAGGCAAACTATAGCAATTGTACCATGTGGCTTGTGAGAATGGAAGCCATTTTTTTTCTCTATTAGTTTACAGCCTGAAAGGTGCAGTGAGGAATTTTGTGGAAGTCATCGTTTCCAAAGCGGTGCACTTACTGCAATGAACGCGGACAGACAAACAGATGTGTAAAGAGATATACTACCAGGTACTATTTACAGACGAATGTACATGTAAACATACAGTAGGTGGACAAACACACAACAAACCAGCATCTGCTACAATGATTATTACCAATGTCAAGATATACTGTATACAGTATACTCAGGCCTTTTAAAATGTCTGTTATTTTCCTAATTGGAAGTGGAAAACGTTGCCGCAGGAAAATGATAAATAACAGCTCATGAGATCAACCGGAGGACAGTACAATAAAGTAAAGATTCATCATTTATCAAACCCAACCAGCAGTCAAACCTTTTCAATGTCTGTGAATCAGAGTCAGGCCAGACACTAAAAATATGGCGATGACGCGAATACTTATAGAAAATATGTCTTTGCATTTACAATATTTAACACATTTACAACGTCGCCACCTCTGTACACGGGTGCACATTGCAATATTTAAGACGCCAGGGAGGAGCGATGCAATCTAGCACATTTTACCTCTTGTTACTTTTTGCACTTACGTCAATTTTTTTTGCGCTAGCTACACAATCAGCAGTGTGTTTTAGCAGAATGAAACCAACATTTTAAAATTCAACAACTACAGTGGCCCCTCTACGTAAGAGTTACTCTACTTACAAGATATCGAGATGCGAGAAGTCTTTGAACAAAAATCTTTGGCTACATACGAGAGAATATCCAAGTTATGTGAATTTCCAGACGCTACCACTAGAGGGCCAAGTTTTTGAGACCGCTCACTGCCAGCATCAGTTAGCACATGCGTTTTCCGCCATACAGACCTTATCCGGCACTCATGCGTTTTTTTATCGCATAGCTTACGTATCATGAACAGTCTCTCATGCTCAGTCACTCCTCCCGCACCTCCACCAAACAAAAAGATATGTTAGCACCTGCCAACTACCTCATAATAAACTCACATTATTTTATATTCTTTTTTTAGCTATCTAGGTTTAACTTGGTTTATGTTGGGAGGCAAGGCACGGATTAATTGGTTTTCAGGTTTTTCTTATGGGGAAATTGCATTCAAGATATGAAAAATTCTCGCTACAAGCTCGATCCGGGAACAAAATGATCTCGTATGTAGACGGGTCACTGTATTGTTTAGCCGTTTAAGACACATCAATTCTTCTGCTTACTACAAACGTAATATGTATGAGAGTGGAGTTGAGTTGAAGGTGGAAGCAGATTGCATATATCATGCTAATTAAGCATAATTTGCAGCAGACTCCAGCGTGCCAGTCTCTTTACTGGACTTTGGTTATGCGCACTCCTCTTCTTCAAGAAGCTTCTCAGATTCACCTTCATTCTCTGGAATCTACGCGCTAGGCCTTAGCCAGGTGGCGTTTACTGTATCGCGTCAAGGAGAGAGTCGCAATACATGATTTGGCCACTGCGGGGGGCAGGCTGCCTTTCTGATCCTCTCGTATCCATTGCTGTTTTACTCTGGTTGCTCAGGATGGGCGTGAAGGCCATTCTCTGACCGAGGGATGCTGTTGGTTTCCCAGAAGGCCTTGTGCAGCTGCTCCACTTCGGACACCAACGGAAGGCCCATTTCTAGATGCATCTTAAGGTTCTCTAACCATTCCTCCAGTTTGGAAAAAGCCGGGCTACAGAAGGACATACAAAGAAAAAATAGGTCAGTTTTGAAACAACATTATATTTATAATTTTCTTAAAGGGACAATGTGCTTTATTTAGCATCTGTACCTTTAAATACTCATCGACCAAGACATTTGTATTTATTTTACATATCATGAGGCTCACCTATAGGGAACTGACATAATTAGTACCAAAAAGTAGCCCTCGGGTTGAAAAAGGTTGAAGATCCCTGCACTCCTTTTTTGTTTTTAATATTGTTTTTTCACATTTGGATGGTACGACTTCTTGGCACTTTCAGTTACTTACTTTGATAGAAGAGTATCAATTTTAAATGATTGACTGAAGTTTCCTTGCCCTCATGTAGGTTTTAGATCAGGGGATGTCATAATAGTCTGTGGTTTACAATAATCTGTTGTCTGTGCAGCCCTTTGAGACTCCTTGTGATTAAGGGCGTCACAAATAAACATGACTGGACTTGACTAACTTAAAATGGATCTTTTGGTTAAATCACAGTGTAGTTGCATGTTGCAGTTAAAATTTATAGAATTTAGGAAAATATGAAGAAGCCTAAGAAGTAGAAATAGTCAAGTCATATTTATTTGTATAGCCCTTTATCACAAATAGTCTCAAAGGGTGGTACAGAGCACAAAATAACAAGTAAAATGTAACATCAGCTATATAAAATATTTTTGTAGGAACAAAAATATCTTAAGCAAAATATGGAAAAAGAGCTTGCTAACTAGCTAAAAGTGTCATGATTACTGATGTGAAGCACCTGTGCCCGCTCATTTGGCATCAACTGCCTCAGGTTCTGATTGGCTCCCTGTCACTATTTGAACCCAGTCTTGTCAATCCCCTGTTGTTAGTCCGTCTGTGAACCTGTGTAAATACTAGGCAAGCCTTTTTTGACCTCGACTCTCGCCTGCCCCGTTTTTCTTCCCGTTTGTCTCTGGCTACGACCTGTTTTGATCCCGACCACGTCTACTCTCCCGTCCCAACTTGCGACCCATTTTGTATCCCGAACTCATCTGCTCTCGCGTCCTGGCTTACGACCCGTTTCTGACCCTGACCACGTTTTTGCTCTGCTGCCCCAGCTATCAGCCAATTTTTTCGTTCCTTACACCGCCATCGCCCGCCACGGATGATCCACTTCCTTATTCGGAGTGACTTGTTTCCCGCGTCCAGTGAGCATCGGATTGCGGGCGCTGCCCTTTCTCCTTCTTCCAATAAAACTGAGAAAACGTTACGCGATTGGGTCCACCTTGTGTGCTGGTTGTGACAAAAACAGTAAAAGCCATCTAAATAGCTCGACCCAAAACCAGATGGCTTGCTAGAAAGGAGGCAAAAATTTAGCTTGATAACTAGCAAAGATAAAATGTCAGCTCGATAGCATGCAAAAAAATGTAAAAATGAGTCAATGGCTGCAGACATGAGTGCAAAGACAACATGGATGCCCATCTTTCCTATATGAAAAGTGCGGTCCATAATTAAAAGCTAGGACACTTTCATCTAGGTGTGGGGAAGTATTAGGGATAATGTAATTGCGGTGTGATGCGGCCGGCCTCGCCACCATGTAGCCCCGCCCCTTATTGCAAATGACATCTGACCGTTTATCAGCGTCCAGGTCACAGCACAAAGCAGCTATGGGGAAGAAGGCCATGGGACAATCCACAGGACAATAATGTTCAAGGAAGCCCGACACGTTGAGTCCAAAGTCCACGGCCCTGGGGAGGTAATCTGGGTCCGCATTGACCCTGCCAATGATCTGAAAGGACACAAAAAAAGAGTGAGTGGAAAAGAAAGAGGAATTGTGTCGTTTTTGCAGCTGACAGCAAATAAAACTTTATCCTGGCCAAGGCTGAATTTTTCCAGCAGACCATAGCTGCATTTTACCTTCTTGCCAGTAACCACACATAAAAATTCCCTTTTAAAGCTATAGCCTTTTAATAGTGTGCGCACTGGAAAATTCGTATCTTTGAGTTTTTTGAGGAGTGTGGACAAAAAAAAGATTGCATCACCACTTTAGTATCTTTAGATCTGCTATATGAGAATAATAACATTTTATGAGATGGCTCTGATTATTTGAAGCTCATTTTGGGTACATTGATTAATATGACACGTTATATCTGTGGTTCCCAAACGTTTCTATAACACTGACTGCTTTAATGTCTTACAATATTCCCAACCATAAAATGGATGTCACTCAACTTCTTGCGCTTTAACTCTGAAAATGCCGAAATAATAGTTATTGGTCCATCTAAATGCTGCGACTTGTTCTCAAAAACAGCTCTGAACATTGACATATGTAATATCACCCAGAGTGACTCAGTCAAAAATGTAGGTGTCATATTTGACCCTGATATGTCCTTTCAAACACACGTTAAGAATATGACTAGAACAGCTTTTTTTTCCATCTTTGCAACATTGCTAAAATTCGCCCTATGCTGTCTCAGTCGGATGCGGAGATTATAATTCATACGTTTGTTACCTCCTGAGTCGATTACTGCAATGCACTACTCTCCGGTCTCCCGAAGTCCAAAATCAAGAGCCTTCAGCTATTACAAAATGCTGTAGCGAGGCTTTTAACTAAGACAAGAAAGTTTCATCACATTTTAGCTAACCTGCATTGGCTCCCTGTTAGCTTAAGATGTGATTTTAAGATTCTGTTGTTACTATACAAAATCATGCATGGACTTGCTTCCCTCATATCTTTCAGATTTAATTTCCCCCTATATTCCGGTCCGGAGCCTTCGCTCTGAAAACGCTGGTCTACTAGTGATCCCAAGAGCCAAGAAGACATCCGCAGGTTCGAGAGCGTTCTCCATTCGGGCCCCTGTCCTGTGGAATGCTCTTCCCCTTGAGAGTCGATCTAAGCTTATAACACACTACTATTCTCTAGCACAGGGGTCGGGAACCTTTTTGACTCAAAGAGCCATAAAAGCAAAAAATATTATTTTTATTTTGGCAAAGAGCCACACCATATATTATGAGACAAATTTACTAAATTGCTAAACCCGCGCCCCAGACAAAAGCTTAGTCTTCAGCACATTTATTTTTGATGATTTGATAAAAATTATGAAAAGAGAATAATGCCAGAGCCCCTGTCCCAAAATCAACAAACATACCACTTTAAATTTGTCTCTTTCTTGCAATTACTCAAGATCGGTTAAACTCCTTTTGACCCTTTTTTTCATACATATTGGTTTCAAAACCAGATGCAAGCAGTTATTGTGTAAAAACGTCACAACATTCTGCAAATAGGGAGCCTGATGAGCTCACTTTTGGCGCAGACGGCGTAGGGCGAGAGATGGGAGGGAGTGCTTGCACTTTTTGCATAGCTCCACCCATCCCTCCCACTCACCCAATCAAATGACTAAGTTCTCTTCCGGTGTTTTGGCGTATTTACAGTTCTGTGGATTCATCATAAGGTATCTGAACACTGAACACGGAATATATAGTGAGCTTTTATAAAAAGGATTCTTTAGCGTTGAACAGCCAAAACGAGTCCCCCCCCCCCCTTTTTTTTGTGTGACACCTTGACTGTAAATTGTAGTGAAAAACGTGCCCTATATATACTGCAAAGTAATACCATTTTATTTAGATTTGGTTTGGCTTTGCGTGTACCTGAATAGGATAGACACCTCAAGTTTTGAACGAGATGGAGAAATTTTGCATGCAATCAAATTTGTCTCTGAGCCACAGATACTCATAGAAAGAGCCATAGGTTCCCGACCCTTGCTCTAGCACAATGATTTTCAACCACTGTGCTGCGGCACACTAGTGTGCCGTGAGAGATCGTCAGGTGTGCCGGGAGAAATTATATTATACTTTTTAAAATTTAAAATTGAATAAAACATTTATGAATCATTTAATGCAAATATTATGGCACTGTCATGTGTCTGTGCTGTAAAAACTGGAGGTATTATAAATTATATTGTAATTAAACATACTGTTCAGTGTCATTTTATAACATTTTTGGTTAGTGGTGTGCCGCAAAATTTTTCCAATGTAAAAAACTTGCCCTGGCTCAAAAAAGGTTGAAAAACACTGCTCTGGCATATGAATAACCTATATTTTATATTGACAATATCTGTGTATTATTTGCCCTCATGTAGGTTTTACATCAGGCGATGGTGTCATAATAGTCTGTGGTTTGCAATCATCTTTGGTCTGTGCAGCCCTTTGAGACTGTTTGTGATTAAGAGTTATACAAACAAACATGACTTGACTTGACTTGACCGAATAATACATTTAGTAATAATAAAAAAACAATTATCATAAGCCTAAATCCACTTTGCAATCACTAGCCACCAGGGATGCAGATGACATAGGAAAAGGCATTCAATTTGATCTCATTACACTATTTTTACTCACTGTACCAAAAACAAATGTTACACTCTACCATTCTCTCCATTCTCTTACAGAGAATGGAGGAAAACAGAAAGTTGTCCGGAAAGATTTAAATAAACGCAATAAAGCACGACGAGGGAAACTACTCTTTGCTGTAGCTGGTGATGAATCAGACTTAAAAGGACATTAAATAAATACATTGTAAATTCTATTTTGGTACAGTGTCCATAGTTTAATTTGTCAATAAATGATTTTATTCATAGCCTCTATTATTGAACAATGTGGTACCATGAGTAAAAATAGTTTGACGATGAGTTTAAATCCAATATATTTTTTAGTACCATCTCCATCCCTGGTGGCCTAGTGGTTAGGACTCAGCGATTCACTGCTGTAATCTGGGATCGATTCCCATTGCATTCAATGTTGTGCGAATGTGGTAAGCGATATTAATTGGACTGATCAATCATTGTTGTAATAAATGTAGAATGCGCACCCAAAATGAGTTCAATTGTGGGTATAAAAAATAAATGTTAAATCTGTATAAGCAAAAAGGCCTTATTATTCAACAATAAAGTAATTTCTATTTCTTTCTTTGTGGCCCGGTACCAAACCGCCCATTGCTCAGTACCGGTCCGCGACCCGGTGGTTGCGCACTACTGCTTTAAATGTCATTTACAGAACATGAGAAATATGAGCAAGAGGTTTGATACCATCGCCTGTCTCACCTCACACAACATAATCCCAAATGAGAAGATGTCCACTCTCTCGTCATAACTCTTTCCTGTAATGGCAAAACAACAATAGATTTGTTTAAGTTGTTTGATTAGGAAACAGTATAGAAAAACGCGCATGTGCGTTTTTCCTGATTTTTTTTTACCGTGAATCATTTCAGGAGCCATCCAATACGGGTTCCCCACCACTGTGTAGCGTTTCCTGCGATCGGGCCTCTTCAGACCCGACAGTTTGCCCTGCGAGAACTTCTCTTCGTGTTTGTCGTCCACCATGAGCCGCGCCAATCCAAAATCAGCCACCACCACTGTGTTGTTCTTCAAAAACACGCCAGAAAAATCGGAACTCAGTCTGTGTTTGCGATCGCTCGTGGGTTAGATAGAACAAGTGTATTTTTTAAAAATCAGGATGGGCGAGTACTGATCAGTATATGCTCCAATACCAGCCTTATTATAACATGTTGAGTACTAATGACAGCTATAGTCCTTTTTTTAATGGAAGCAGAAGTCGCACAGATGACCAAAACCAAAATTGCTAGTGCAGTGCTTTTCAACCAGTGTGCCAAGCTTAACTATTGTGCTGCAAGATCTTATCTATTGTTCCACAGGAAATTGCCAAATTTTATCTTTGCTCCTTTTTCCATCTGAGTAGGTGGGGGTTTAGGGTTATACTACAAAACCCTTTGAATGGCATGTTTGTGAATAAATTAGGCTCTACAAATACATTTGAATTTCAATCCTACTGTCAGGAAATATAAATGAGAAATTACCTGGACACCATTTCACAATCAAAAAGTACAAAATAGAAATTTATGGAATACTATACTGTCATTAATTAATGTAGTGGTGTCTTTTTTATCTGGAGTTAAGGAACACTAACAAGCTTAAGTTTGGTTTGAAATTAAAGTGGTGTTGAAATGAAATGATTTGCATTTATATAGCGCTTTTCAAGTCAAGACTTCCCAAAGCGCTTGAAGATCCCTACGTCAAAGCGCACTGTGGCTTGTTTTTACAAAAATGTGCAGCTTGCGTTTGCAAATTAGATACTTAAAGCGACAGTGTCTATTATTTTACCACTAGATGTTGCAGTATTGTGTGGTGCAACCAAAAACAAGAGCTACAAATTACAAGGAAACAATCTAGGAAGACTTCAAGTAACCATACGGCACCATGTTTCTTAAAAAAAAACCCAGCTTTTTGCAAAGGTATCCTGTTTTTGGGTATACGTAGCAGCAAGTTGGCAGACAATTATGTCAGCTTCCTCTAGGTAAAGCTCTAATTTAATGCAAATTTCTCGACCTACAAGTAGAAATAGCCGTTTATACTACTTATATTTGCTGATTAATTAAATATTTTCTTTTTCTTTCTTCTGTAGCCTACAAAAACGCCAATTTCCCCAACTGGACCTCCAGGGCGATCCAAGTTTTTTTTTTAATCACTAGGATGCGCTAAATAACGCTCACCGTCCTTATAAACTTTAAAATGTGTGAAAAAGTGTTGTAATTACCCCCCAAAAAATCTTACCTCTCGGACAAGACAGTTGTGTGAGTTCAGGTCTCGGTGGATGATGTTCATGGAATGCAGATATGACTACATGGCAGACAAAAGACAAAAGGTTTGTAGTTTTGATTCAAAAAGAAAAACTGGAGAAGGCAACAAAAGTGCTTTGTGATAGCAGGAATTAATACTTAAATAATACACAAATAATACTGAGATAATCCGGATAGAGTTCTTCTCGATTTGTTATGTTTGTTCAACTCACCATGCCCGCTGCTATGTCCTTGCCAAAACTGACTCGCTGGTTCCAAGGATAGTTACTATCCTAGGGGAGGAAATTCACTGTTACACATTGGCTTGGCTCTTAAAAAATGGAGGCTTACATTTAATATCTTCTCGCCAAACACATGAAATGTTCTCACCATTTTCTTGATGATCTCTCTCAAGGTGCCACCCTTTATGTACTCCGCTATGAAGTTCAGTCGCTTGTCCTTGTAGAGGACGCCAATAAACTTGAGCACGTTGGGGTGATCCAGGCAACGCATGACTTTGACCTGTTAAGACAGAAAAGTCTTTAAAATCTTTACACTTTTCTTGAACTAGTGTTACCAAGGGTGTAGGTTAGATCTTGGCATTGGTGGGGGTATAGCACATTTTTCATTCAGTGATCACATAATATTGGTGGGAAACTGGGGACAAAACAATGATTGCTCAATACTGGTGGACACACGCTACGTCCATGCCTAAAACTTTGTCCTTGAGTGTTACCAGAAGAGAAACTGCTCTATTTCTCTCATAGCCTGCAAGGTGACAAGTTTCCACTAGATGGCCTTGTCTTTCTGTAACAAAACACTAGTGATGATACACCATCGGGGAGCCTTACGAGAGGCTGTTTGAAAACTAAATCATACTTGCTTTCACAGTTAATACATTATCACATTCTCACACATGCGCAACTATACGCTCATAAGGACACAGTCATACCCATGCTCAAACACTACTACACTCTCTCATACGCACTAATACACTCTCTCACACATCCTATTATACTCACATACACACTTTGCTATACTCTCATACACACACTACTACAATTTCACAAACATAGTACTATACCCTCACGCACATACTACTAAACTCCCCTAAACTCCCTGCTATAGACTCTCTCAAACACACACACTATAAGACTCTCAACCACACCAATATTCTTTCTCACACACTATTATTACATGGGTTTTTCAAACCTAGTATAATGATCAACTCACATTATTGTGATGTTTTACTTTAGGCACTTTTGGTAACCAAAGCAATGCACACTTGTGTGTATATGCTGTACAATTCAACATCAAACTGAAGTTTCTCCCAGTATAGTATGTGTGAGAGAGTATACTAGTGGTATATGTAAGAGAGTATAGTGTGTATGAGAGTATGTCAATCCGTGTAAGAGAGAGTAGAATGGTGTGTGTATGAGAATATAGTAATATGTGAGAAACAGTAATGTGTGTATGACATTAAAGTAGTAGTAAGTAGTATGTGTGAGAGAGTATAGAAGGGCGTATATATGACAGTATGTATAAGAAAGGATTGTAGTGTTTGTGCATGGGTATGACTGTGTCTGGAAGAGTATAGTTGTGCATGTATGAGAGTATGACGTTAAATGTGTAAGTGAGGATATATGATTTATTGTTTGAACAGCCTTTAGCACAGCCTACTGCAAACTCACTAACACTCCCGTTTAATGCGTTGGACTACCATTTCCCCCCCTGAGAACATCAATCGATTATTAAAAAAATTAAAATTCCAACAAATTGTGACCTAATACTTGTATTTTAGGGTACAGCTACTTTATCTTCAAGCTAGACTATGAATTAAATAGACTATGTGAATTTCCCTGCGGGGATGAATTAAGTATCTATCTATCTATCTATCTATCTATCTATCTATCTATCTATCTATCTAGACTAAGTCTTTGAGGCATGAATAAACCGCTCCACATTAGATTTACATTTTGGTAAAAGTTTGCCACTTACGGTTTTAACAACCACATCTTATTATTATTATTTTTTTATTTTCTGGAAACGCAGTGCGCTATAACATCAACTGCTTTTTAATGACAACAATTTAGCATGTATGCTTACTGTCTCCAGTCAAGCACTTCAGGATATTATTTTAGTGTCCCTCCCTGTTCTTTGGCACTAAACTATAGTCATATTTAACATAAATACCACACCTACTGTCATCATGGTGGCGGGGTGTGGACACCAAGCACCTTTGGGGTCATTTTCTCACAGTACAAGTGAAGGCAGTAATTTTGATAGCACTGAACAAGTGTTCCTTTTACACTCAAATAAAAGATTTAGCATTTGACTGAAAGTAATCAAGTAAAAAGATTATTGACATCTACTTACCTCTTTCAGGAATGTCCTTTGTGTTTCGTCGTCGAAACGAATGAGCTCTTTCATAACCATCACCTCTCCCGTCTCCCTGTGGGTCACCTGGTGTATAGAGGAATGGAATTTAATCCTCAGAATGTGGTAAACCAGCTTTTTATTAATGCTTTTCTGAGGCAATTATGCTAAGATACAAACTACATTACTGGAATAAAGTATGTCACAAAAGTGAGTGCAGCCCTCACATTTCATTATAATGTTTAATTGAACAACACTGAAGAAACATCACTTTTACACAATGAAAGGTAGTCTATGTAAAGCCTATATAGCAATGTAAATTCATTTTTCCTCTCAAAAAACTCAAAATAAAGGCTGTAGTAGCTAAACCACTGGTAACAAAAGTGATTATACCCTTATGTTTAAGTTCCTAAAGTGCAATATTTTGTGTGGCCACCATGATTTTGCAGAACTACTCTAATCTTCCTGGCCACGGAATCCACCATAGCCTCACAAATTACCAATGCTCTTCCACTCCTCCATGACAACATGACTAAGCTCGGGGATGTTCAAGATCTTGTGCTTCTCCACCTTCCGCTTGAGGTTTCCCCAAAGATGTTCTATTCAATTCAGATCTGGAGACATGCTTGGCCAGTCCATCTCCTTTACCCTTACCCCCTTTAGAAAAGCCTTGGTCATCTTAGAGGTGTTTTGGGGGTCATGTCAAGCTAGAAAATTGCCCTGCGACCCAGTTTCTGGACGGAGGGGATCATTCTCTGCTCCAGTATTTCGCATTACATTCTTGAGTTCGGTTTCCCTTAATGAAATCCAACTCCCCAATTTCAGTTGCACTAATGCAGCCCCAAACCATGACATTTCCAATGGCATGTTCAACTTTAGACACACCACAGACGTGTTTGTACTCCTCACATGCTTTTCACCATCTGAGACAAATTAATCTTTGTCTCATCAGACCAGAAAATATCTTTCTATTAAACCATGGCCTATGTTTACATACTTCTTTTCATTGTCTCAGAACGATGTTTCTTCAGTGATGTCCTATTTAAAATTATAATGAAATCTCAGCAGAAATGTAAGGGGTGTACTCACTTTTATGACATACTGTGTAGTATAACCACTTGTGCTGAAATCAAAATGCAGGCTTCTTCTTACATTGTGGGTAAGATTACAAAACCTCCACTGTCTCAATGCCGCAATCCATCGCAATGTAGGAATAACAATGAATGCACCTTGATGGCCTGTCCGAAGCATCCCTTGCCAAGAACTTCTCCGTGGATGAGGTCAGAGGGTCGAAATATGCGGTGGGTCCGGTTGGAGACGACACGAAGCGACTCGGACCGGTTGATGTCCTTCCTCGGTGAGATTGGTGACGCAGCTTTGCTAGAGCTGGGAGACTTGTCGATGCTATAGCTCCGTCTGAAGAAATTCATGAAGACAGAACTTGATATGGACTTTGATCATTTTTATGAGGATTAAGAAAGTTTAATCACTATCATCTTACGTGACAAGGCGTGATTTAAGGTTGCCCATGTCAGGTATGGGAGTTGGTGAGATAGGCAGGATGGGCAGGATGGGGCTGGGTCCCGCAGAGAGTGTTGGGGAAAGAGGACCATCGACTTGCTCTGCGGTTTCCGTAAAATTCCCCTCCGGCGTCCGAGCGTGGGGGTCGTGTTCGATGGTGAGCTGAAGTCGCCGACTGGTCTCCTGAATGAGGAGGTCGATCTGAGAAAGACCATACTGAAAGTCAATTCCAACATTACGATAAATTGAAATTGAAAAGCTGAAAAGGAAAACGCAATACAACAGCTTTTGCTGTCAAAGGTTAAAGCTTGGAACGTTTGAGTTAAAGCGTTAAACCTACATTAGTTTGTGGTGCTGTTAAACTTTACTGCTCGGTTACAAGTTTAAACTTTAAAGCTTTAACTGTGAGTTAAATGTGTGATACTGTTTTAAACAAAAGGGTTAATAGTATAAAAAGTATTAAAATATGTTATATAGCTGGTAATTGTTAAATATAACCCTAAAACTATAAAGTTTTAAAGCTGCTTTAAACTTGAGGGTCAAACCAGCTTTAAAGCTTTCAAAAACTGTCAGAAGTTTATTCAAAGGTTTTAAACTTTAGAGTTTGAAATTTTGAGGTAACATTTTTGAACCTGCTTTAGTTAAAGGAAAAAAAAAAGAACATGTTTTAGTTCGGTCACTAGTTTAAGCTTAAAATCTCGACTTAGGGTTAAAGCTTCAACGCTGAATTTAACTCAACAGTTAAAGGGACAGTGTGTATTATTTAGTGCTTCTATCTATAAAGAACTTCATCTATAGAAAACATAATATTTATTTAAATAGTAAGCAAAATATAAACATGTCCTTTTTTTAAATACTCGTAGGTTGAAGAATTAGCATTTATTTTTCATAACAGGAGCCTCACTCAGAGGGAGCTAACATCTTGCTGCTATGGGAACCTCCAAAAATTAATGTATATAAATAAACCTTGCCAAAGACTGGGGAAAAAATAGAAAATAAATGGTGTTGAGTCTCTGTAGTTTCTATTCTTCGCTGCGTTTTTAGCACACATTTTTGGTTGCAGGACACAATACAAAATACTTTATATTAGTATTCATTATGAATATTCGAATTGATCAATTCCAGTGCTAATGTTTATTGTGGTCACTGATACAGATACTGACTACCAATATCACTATGCTGTAGTACTTTAAATACAGATGCCACATATTTTCCAGACTGATGGCATTAGTGTAATATTTTATATACTAGATATATATTGCTGCATTGATATTCAGACCCATACCAGCACAAGTATAAGACTGAGGAGCAAGGAAGCTACTGATACAATTTTTTTGGACGAAATTCTTCCCCACTTCCTCAAAAAACAGCAAAATATAAGGTATGTTCTGTAGTCCAATAAAATATTTTGGTTAAAATGTCGGGATTATATCACTTGTTTTAATTTACTGACTTTTATTTTCTGTCACGAGTAATGATACAGTATCACTGCTTGGTTATCCCTACATGAGATGACCAAGATGACACCTTATAATTGGAATTTGTATTAATACCTGTCCATCATAGCATAATGACCCAAAAATATTTTGTTCAATTTCAAAGCAAATTAGTTGCAATTAGCCTCGAGATAATACTTTGTGCACTATGTGGTGCATACCTCATCCAGGGGTACATTGTGGATGGGGGTTCCATTGATTTCTAGAATTCTGTCTCCTACATGGATGGAATTTTTCACATCTGGACTGATGCAGTCAGCATCCACCCTGGAGAGAAGAAAACACAAAAGGAAAGGGAATCAGAAAACCCAGAAATTCGAGCATCTTAAAATGTTTTTCAAACATGGGCACGTGGACTTACTGAGAAACCCTGACAGTGCACTCTGGACCGTAGTCTAGGTTCGGGCTGAGTGGCTTGTCGATCGCCACGGAGAAGCCTCTCCCTCGACCATTGTTGCCCTCTGTGGCGGCAGGAATGGACACTAGCGTGACGGTGTGAGGAATCCGTGAGCACGGCGATTCTGGCAGCGTCACGGGTGTGACGATGGTCTCGTAGTAACAGTGACCACTGGAGGACAGCAGACAAAATTCGCAGATGCACAATGCTTTATAAACAATAATTTGACAAACCAATTGAAGTATCCGAAAAAAATTCTAAAAAAAAAAGCATGACAGTACAGTAATCGCGTTTTTTTTTGTGTGGAGGTTAAATTCCAAAAAGGTCCAGCAATAGGCTATACATTGAAAACAAAAAACAAACCCAATTTACAGGTTTAAGAAATAAAATCACTGTACTTTATACTGTAAAGGTTTTTTTGTTATTTTACAAATAACTTAGGTAGATAGGGACACAGAGACAGATAGACAGACAGATAAACAGACACAGACAGACAGACAGACAGACAGACAGACAGACAGACAGACAGACAGATAGACAGACTATTTTGTGCTTGCCTTTGGCAGGTTTGGTATGGCTAAAGCATTTAATACCAACATTTTACTCATCTAACTATCCCAAAAAGGAACAAAAGTAGATGGCTCATTGCTGAAAGGCCTTCAACCTAAAGACTTTAGGGAATAAAAACTGTGAGTAACTTCCTGTGGTAACTCCTGACATGAAATCTAAAATCCTGAACTGTTGGTTGGAATTGTGTTGGATGTTATTATATCGTGCACGAGATCATAATGTCAGGGCTGATAATGACAAGTTGAAATTACAAGAGACATTCTGTGTTTTTAATAGTCTTAAGTCCCTTATGACTATAGGCATGTGAGCTTGATCTTACCCTGGTAGAACTTAAGGGGGTAAACAAGGATTTGCATTTACACAGCAGCCTTAAATTGAGTGCAACAACAACAAACAGTGCTCACCAGTAGAGTTTGGATCGCTCCACCAAGGCGTACGTGTCTCCATCGCCGATGAAGGTCCTGCAATTCAGGCAGGTGAAGCACTCGGGGTGATACTTTTGTTCCCCGGCAACCTTTATGAGACAAAACAGAACACAACCTGAGTGTTCTGCACAGAGGAAGAAACACAATGATTGAGAGTGGTGTACGAAGTAGGGCAAGGTCTGGAAGATTGGGTTTTCTGTTGCCAGATCGCTTCTTGAGCTCAGGGCGCTTGTGCAAAAAGCAAGAGAATTGAATTAGGGCCAAAAACAGGCGGCAAAGACCCCATTCATCAATCTGTTTCCTCTGCAGACTTTATTTGCTCGAACCAGCGAGTGAACTCGCTGACTCTTACATTGATTATACACTGTACACTAAACAAAAGTCACATTTGATGCTCTTTTGGTTCTAATCCTATCTGGTTTTGACATTGATTAAGTGGGAATCAGAATAGAAAAATCCATATCAACCCATTTCATTAACTCCCTTAATGAAAAAGGGTTGAACAGTGTCTAAAATAAACATAAGGTTGGCTTTCATTTCCACCCAAGTGTCATGATAGCCTGGTCATTACTGCTAAGCCTATTACCTTAAAAGGATGGAAAATTATGATAAATTACTAAGAGATGAACTCGTTCTTTGCCAAAGATTCTAGTATTTTCTTTGACTTGATTTTAGATGAATAAGTAATCATAATTTCTGCAAGTGAAAACTAAGTTGTGCACAAAATTCCTTGCCTTAATGAAATGTTACAAGCCAATTTAGGTTTTTTTTTTAAAGAATGACCAAGGTATTTGGGTTGTTTTGAATAAAATAAACCAGCTTATGTGGGTTGCTGTATACAAAATGACCAACTACATTGTTAATATACCATTAAAAGGACACTGTGTAATATTTGACTACTAGATGTTGCTCCATTGTGTAGTGCAACTGAAATTGGGTGCTAAAAAGCAAGAGGAAGAATACGAACTACATAAACTTAAAGTGACCAAGAAACATGATTTTTTTTTATTCGTTCGCCCAGCCTTTCAAATTTTTAGTTTTTTTTTGGAAGCAAAATGACAGAAAATCATGTCAGTACCCTCTAGGTGAGCCTCATGTTATGTAAAAATGCACATTTAAATGATAATGTAATTTGGACTATAATTCAAATCAATTTTAATGAATGTTTTTTTTTTCTTTTTTTTTTACCAGTAATAGGCCCTAAATAATACAGTGTCCCTTTAGGTAAAAAAAAACAAATGGATATTTTTATTTTAAAATGTTTTGATGTATCTGTGACAATAGTTTGTTGGTGTAATTACAGTGTACCTACACATTGCTGAGGGAAAACACAATATTTTAGATAAGTTGTGCTCTTGCAACACCCAAGTGTGAATAACTGTGAAATTCAACTAGCAAACGCCAATAAAGAGCAAGTTTTATAAAGCCAAACGGGAACAAAAATGGAATGGAGAAACCCGAGACAAAGAGGAGGAAGCACGGGCAGGCATCAGGGCAAGTCGAATCAATTAAATCAATGTCCGTGGCCACATGCCGCCTGCCCCGCCCTCCTGGGAGGAAAACACTTGGCAACAGAAAAACGCAAAGATAGAAAAGGCAGCAATACTTAGCTTCGGCATAATAGAGCTGACTTAAAAAATCACTTTGGGGGGATTCATGTCCTTCGTTTACATTGAAGTATCTGTCAATAAGTTCCGCCAATAGAAACCGCAAAAAACATTGTATGCAACATTTTACCACTCTATCTCCCACCAGTGGTACAGATGACGTATGAAAAGGCATTGGATTTTATCTTATTATCACACTATTTACTCTCAGTGGTAGAAACACGGATTTGCATAGTGCATCTTGTTCAACATTCTGGTATGTTCGTCAGTTTCTCCTTTTCTTCGCCTGTGCATCAATCACTTTGGGGTTTAATATGTATACATAAAGAAAATAGCTTATTTTGTTGAAATACTTTGTTTTCTCCATTATCTGACATTTGTATCTGTCACTGTGAGTAAAAATAGTGTGATAATGAGATGAATTCTAATGCCTTTTCACATATCATCGGTACCACTGGTAGTCTAGTGGTAAAGTGTCAGCACTCTCACCAGCAAAACCCGGGTCAGAATCCAGTTTAACAATAGACCAATCATTGCACAAATACAATAGTATAGCGTAAAACCTCGTGTAGTAACGCACACCTATAAAAACTATGCATTTCAACTCGCATCCACTGTATTCTACATATAAGGCATACGGGGTTTTAAGGCACGCTTTTAAAATTTCAGACCAATTTTGGGTGCGCTTTACAGTCGGGAAAATACAGTGGATATTATTAGGCGTTTAAATCATTCATGACAAGAAAACTCGTTATTGTGTGGCTATCAGAGTAGAAACCATTGATTACTAGATAGCTAATCAAATGAGGGCTCCAGGAAATGAATGCAATGTCAATGTGATGTGTCTGGTGTGACGGAAACATGACGTTTGTGTGTGTGTGTGTGTTCACCACCGAATGGGAAACAGGAAGGAGCAAGGACAGCTGGCCATGGATGAATATGGTGTGTGGCTTTGCACAATATGACACCGCGACTGCCATTTGCTTAAACACACACACGCATACTCAACTAAAACCACACGACAGACGGCAGCTGTCGTCGTCATGGTCATGTAACAACCACACCCCAAGGTGGCAATTAAAAACAATATCAAAGGCTGAGCTCAATACTATCGGAAAGAAACTCTTGTAAACAGTCAGGCTGCAACAATTAATCGAACGTTGTCGACAAGGACTGATAATATAAATAGTCGAATATAGAACTAATTGTCGACCGGATACGTTTTTTCAACAGACACATCTCTACATGAATAGAAGCTCTATGAGTCGCACATGCGCAATAGTATCGAGAGATAACATAAACAAAAAAAGGTGGCGTCAACTTTAGAAGTTTTGGTGCATGTACTAGATGTACATGTACCAAAACTTTGAAAGTTTGGGAGCATTTTAGTTCGGATATGTTGAATAAAAAGACTACTTGGAAAGTTTGCAAAGCAGATCTCGCGTATCATGGCAGTAGCCCGGTAACACACGAACATTTAAACAGCACAATGGACAGTTGAAGGAAAAGAGTAACGTTAAAGCCAATACGGTTTAAATGACCGGATTAGACACTTCATACCTGTCTAATGTAAGTAATAGAGAGCATGAGTGTTATGCCAGACTGTGCCTGACAAACATATTTGAAATTGAATGCATAAAGTCCGAAGAACAATCGTCAGTTGTTAAAACGGTGAAAAGCACAAACATCAGTAGTCAAAACCATTTGATTTCAAACTGTTGAGAACCGTTAAGTTCTTCTGTAACATAACTTGCCCTTGTCCACTGACTCTACTTCACAAAATGCACGTAATTGTTGTATTAACTGTTCTACTGCTGCTAATGAGCTTGTTGTTGATTAAGAGGGATATTTTTTTTAAAATGTATTTATTATGAATGTATAAATTTATTTGTCTGTCCCCCAAAAATTGACTTATATCTGTACTGACCAAGCCCTGCGCCTAGTGGTTTTAAGATTTTTATTAAACTTTAGCATGGTCAGAAAAAGTATGTATTTTCCATTGTAACTATTTTTCTTATGCTTACCAAGATTTTCCAAATAATTAAAATAACTTCATGCTAAATTCAAGAAAACATGAACAATTATCCAGATTTTTTGACTAATCATTGCAATATTTGGAGACAAGCCCACAACTAAAATAATCGTTACTTGCAGCCCGAGTAAACAAACATCCATCCATTATCTTCACCGCTTGTCCTTAGAAGGGTCGCGGGGGTGCCCAGCTATCTTTGGGCAGTAGACAGGGGACATCCTAGGGACAATTTGGACCGGCCAATTAACCTGACATACATGTTTTTGGAATGTGGAAGCAAACCGGAGTGCCTGGAGGAAACCCACGCAGGCACGGGGAGAACATGCAAACTCCACACAGGAGGATTCGATCCTATGACCTCAGAACTGTCCCGCCAACGCGCTTATCACTCATCCGCCGTGCCACTACCGAGTAAACAGTAAAGCAAAAAAGGAAAGAAAGCACTGCTTCACCATGTGATCGTTCCGCAAACAGCTGATTCCACAAACATCACATGCGTGGTTCATCACATCAAATTTTTATTAAATGAGATCATTTGATGCGACGACTGTGTTCAGAACTATCGACGGAGAATGATCTCATCCTGGTTTGGCGTGTGCGTGACTAAATGTTTGCGTCTGACAAGCAGGAGGCCTCGTGGTTCTATCTATTAACACAGCAACAATCTATGACCAATCAAATCCACAGTGAGAAAGACTAAACAATTTGGTGCATTTAGGGGAAAGTTTGTTATTTTGCAACGGAGTCTTCTACTTTAACGGCCACAGGGATCGGATCATAGGACGTTCTAATCATATTATAATTTCTTTTTTGCAATGGTCTTGGCCCGGGCTTCGAGGTTACAGTTATCACGCTCCATCGTAGGCACCCAAAAAAAAAAGAGTATACAATGGAAACGTGAACATTGTTTATTTGAAGAGGCCCACCGATCAATTGTTAATGTAATTTATTTGTATTTTATTAACTTGTTTCATTGTTTATCTTTTGAAAGTTTATGTTACTTCCTATTGATTTTAATTTATTTGTGTATTTATTGTTTTGCTAATAGGGTAGTTATAATGTGCATACCATTCATGTCATGATTTTAAGAAAGGAGCAAAAACAAGTTGGTGGAAAGAATTGTCACACTTTAATATTGGAACATGAAGATTTGTATATTTTCAGATTGTTTTATTGTATATAAATTATTCTATTTATCTATCTATATATTATTCATCTATATGATTATATTACATGCATATTTATTTATTTATTGAACATAAATAGTTGATGAACACAATATATTAAAATGAAAATAAAAATGAAAAGAAAAGATCATCAACATCAAGATCAATGTAATTCACATGTTCAAACAGCCTCAGAAGTAATATAATTTCTCATCTAGTCCTACCCATAAAAACAAATGCAGCATACTTTAACACTGTGATAGTTTATTTCTTAACAATGTCATAAGAAAAACACAAAAAAATAAGACTAAATAAATATCGGTACACAGGAAGTACTTCATGTTGATAATTGATTTGAAAAGCAATCAAGAAGTTTTACAGCCGATGATTCAAATGTTTTCAGTTGTAGCTCATAATTCCTCCATGATTTTTTTTTACTCATATATATGGTCAAGTTTCACTTTTATTTTAATTTAAATACATTTATAAATGTATATCTTGTTTCTTCTTGGATTTTAAATTACTTTTAGAGAGGTCATAGGGAGTGTTTATCTTGCCACTGCATTTAAATCTGTCAAATATACACAATACAGTGTATACTGCACTTCATTTATGAACTTATTAGCTTATGTCGAGGACCCTTCAAAAATGGCCCTTGGGTCAAGTATGGTTAGTAGGCCATATTTTAAACAGTTTGTCTGTGCTACACTGTATAAAAGTGAAGGCAAGACCTTTAATTACTATAACTTCAATTTGAGGGATTGAAGAGGATTGCCGTGACTGTGAAGGGTACAACTTAATTCAAAAGATTGTACAAATATTTTTAAATGTATCATTAAATATGTTTTTATTTTGACACAATATCTAGTATTGGCTACAGGGAGACATGATTTATATTCCTGCATTAAGTATTTTGGTTGAAGGTATAACATTTGTGGAAGTGATCATTATATAGCAGGTGTCCTGGAAATACAAATAAAAATCAAAGCGCTCACATCAGTCACCACATGGGCCCTAAAAACTGTTTATAGCCATCAGCCATCCTTATAGTTTACTTTGGCTAGAACTGCTTTAAGGTCACAGCTGGTAAAATCCAACTGGGGTAATAAATACAACCACATAATTGCAGGGAACTGGAACCATTTCTTTTTCATTAACATTCATTTCAATAGGAAACAAAAATATGAGATGAAAGTGTCATAATGGATCCATGGTCACAAGTAGGAGGAATGTTAATTATTATTTTGAGTTCCTTAGCATATTTTGTCACTAAAAATTCTGAACAAAATCACTTTTTTTCAAGACCTAAAATTGGCTCCATCCACTGTTACACAAATAATTAGATAGATAGATAGATAGATAGATACTTTATTCATCCCCTAAGGGAAATTCACACAATTAGATGATGGAAAACAAATATATTGGCTATGTGGTTCTGGGTTGTGTGTGTGTGGTTGATTCCTGGCAAAAAAAAATAAAACAGAATCCAATGGCAAAATGTCAAATAGAGGAAGTTGTCCTTATGTGCCCGAAATTTTTCTTTTTATTGTCTAAAACGTTTCACATGTGTGACCTTTGCTTGTCTGTGGAATGTGCACAACCATTTGAGACCAATATCTGTAAGTTATGGTATGTCAAACCAAACGTGAAAAACATGCAAGCTTTCCTGTGTAGAAAGGCTTTTTAAGATCTTCACACTATTCGTTTCCACTGCTGACAGTGCGCTACTTCCTGCTAAGGTCAATCGATTGCAGGTGAAAAAACATATGAAAATACTGAAAAAGAGTCTACATATGGCGTCACGGTGTGGTATGCTGAGATGTCTTTCACAGTTCACGGCAGCAGACCGAAAACCTCTAGTGAGAGTCATCCAAACAGCCCAGAAAATCATTGATTCCTCTCTGCTCAGTCTGGAGGACATTGCCAGCTCGCTATACCGCAGCAGAGCCTCTATAAATGACTCCTATCACCCCGGCAACCAGCCCTCTGGTAGGCGCTACAGGTCCCTTAAAATAAGGACCAACAGGCTCAGAGACAGTTTTTACCCTGGGTCATTACCACCCTAAACAAGCAGGCCTATTCATAGAAAAATGGGTATTTATATCTTATTTCATGACTTATTTAAATTTTGTTGTGGCTAAATGTCATTGCACTGTTTTTCATTGCATTATTGCTCCAATACACTTACAACTTAGACCAGTCAACAGCTCACAGATCCATTAACTGCCAGGATCGTTGGGTCACCACTTTCTGTCTTTCTGGTCTTGGGCAAGTACAGCCTGGTGGCACCCATTCCTCTTTAATTTGTGTGTATCCGGGAGTGCCATGTCTAATTTGGTTAGAAACAATGTTCACTATCATCGGAGGCAATGAAGACAGTTCCAATTGTAATTTTAATTCAAATACTAGAAGAACAAGAACTATATTAGAGTTCCGATCCTGATATTGGACTTATACTGGATGAAAAAATATTGTCTCAAAGGCAAGCAGTCCACCCCATCTTACTGTTCATCGATCAAACATCATTGGGTCTGGAGGAAGAAGCATTTTGTGATGTCCAGGGATCACCCAAAATCAAAAGGAATAGGACTAATATTAAGGTGGACCGTATGAGGAATCGGAATCATCCAAATTAGAAAAACATGGTTGATTCTGTAAATGAATACATTAGGATACTAGCAACAATAGTATTGCTTTGATCCATTCTGACGACTATCGGCATTTTGGCTATTTCATCTATATTTCAGCATTTCAGCAATATATATATTTCACCTATTTCAACATCTTCTTGTGATCCCAGGAACCAAGAAGAGAAGAGGTTCAAGAGCGTTCTCCATTCGGGCCCTGGTGTTGTGGAATGCTCTGCCCCCTGAGATTTGATCTGCAACCTCAGTGTTACTGTTTAAATCTAGGCTTAAAACACATTTCTATTCTATAGCTTATGAATGATCTATATTTCATGTTGACAATATCTGTGTGTTTTGTTATTGCAACATCCATTGCAGCCTGGTGAAATGAAATGAAATGATCTGCATTTTCTCCTGGAAGGATCAAGGTTTTTTCATTTTCCTCGTGTTGAGGTTTTTGAGTTTTTCCTTTTCCTCATGTAGGTTTTAGATCAGGGAATGGTGTAATAATAGTCTGTGGTTTGCAATAATCTGTGGTCTGTGCAGCCTTTTGAGACTTCTAGTGATTAAGGGCTATACAAATAAACATGACTTGACAATGTATCAGAAGGAAAAACAAAAGTGTATCAGAAAATTCATCTTATTGGAAACGCATCAATTTTCGACACAATGCTTCTCATTGTGTCAAAAAACTGTAAGTGGATCTGTTTGTGCTTAATTTCATTGCACTGAACTTGATCATAAAAACCATCAGCAGTTAGGTTTTGCATCTTTAATAACGTCACGCTTCTTGTTTTGACAACAATACCCCAACAAGACATTTAAATCTGTCACATATACTCCCACGTAGGGGAAGTTGAGCTATCTTAAATGATTTCCTGGTATACCAGAGAACAGATGCAGAGACTACTGCTTTAAGCAGTAGATTATACCACTTTTCTTCCATTGATATCGACTACCGGTTTAAAAAGAAATCTACAGCTTTTTCAAATGTAAAAAACTAAAAATCTTGACTTGAAATGAGTAAGTCTTTGCAAGTGAACATCCCACCCCAACTTTCACATTTAATTTCCATTTTGGTAAAAGTTTGCCACTTTCGGTTGTAAAGAAACACAATCCTTTTTTTAAAAATTAATATTCTGGAGACATATTGTGTTTCATGATAAACAGCAGTTGACAGCGGGTCATTAGGTAGCACAGTATATAAATACCTTATTTGTGATGGCTAAAACTGCTGAATAATTAACTGACTAAAATAATAACATAATAAAGTATAACATTGCACATAATTTCACAGATTTTAAATATTTTTTCCTATTTTAGAAATAAAAGGAAAAAAGTTCTAACGTCACAAATAATGTTTGTCCACTGGTGAATATTTTTTGCTCATTCAAATAAATCTCTTTTCAGAAAACAATATAAAAATGTAGTAAAACTCTAGAACAAAATTAAACTATAGTAAAATCCTACAAGAAAGAAAATTGTTTAAAAAATACAATAAAATGAAAGAACACATTATATTTTTTTAATATGCTGTAGTGTTCTGCACCAAAAAACACTGAATGATAGCATCTATTGATTTTTAAGGTCAAAAGGTATGCAGATGGTAGACATCAGACTACCAAATTAAACTAAGGGCATCCAAGACGACACTGAGCTAATGATGATCAAGATGGAAATCCCTTTCCATCCCGGGAATGTATTTAGCTTATTCCACCTCACACCATCTAGCTGAGTAAAAATGACAGTTAAAAAAATAAACATTTCTCTGCAAACGTGCCACAGAGAAAAACCCTCGAGCGCCTTTCAGAAAAGAGGACCGCTCTGGAATTACACAGCGTTAAAGTGACCCACATTGAAATGACACATATTCTGCAGCTACGCAGTATCGGCTTAAAGCCGACGAAGGGGGGAGAAGCCGGCAAAGAGCATCACACGCTGGCCTTCGGCGGCCTCGTACGTACTTGACATCATTCGCATCAGCATCCTACTCACCTTCTTGTCTCTTCTCCACAGCCTAAGACAGCAAAAGCTCCAGAAAAACAAGTCCCCCACCATGCTGACCACCGACAGCCGGCGTCCACTTTGCTGTTTCAGAGCATTCCGAGGGGAATAAGTGGCCACCGTGGCCAAAACGTGCAGGCGATGAGAGCGGCAGAAAATCTGAAAATGCGCTCTGCAAGTAGACCTACGCCTCTGCAGCTGAGCTCATCCCTCCGGTCTGCCCTCCGCCGCCTTCTCCCTCTCCTCCCCCCTGCCTACTTTAGATATGACCTCATCACTTCCTGCTTGGCCCCGCCCCCTCTTGCACATGCGCCGGCCGGCTTTCTCACCCAGCCCCCGGCACCAAACACGCTCATGTGTCATCGGTAAATCTCTATTCTATTCAGACTCGAATGGAGAAATGTAAAACAAAACAAATCTCATTAAATACTGCCAATTTCCTAATCTTATTTAAATGCTGAGGTTGAAAATAATCACATTTTGATTGTACCTCACAGATAATGTGCTTAACTCATTTAATATCAGATAGTTATCTATCCATCCATCCATCCATCCATCCATTATCTGCACCGCTTATCCTCAGTAGGGTCGCGGGGGTGCTGGAGCCCATCCCAGCCATCCTCGGGCAGTGGGCAGGGGACACCCTGAACTGGTTGCCAGTCAGTCGCAGGGCACACAAGGACAGACAATTTGCTCGCTCATTCACACCTAGGGACAATTTGGCCAATTAACCTAACAAGCATGTTTTTGGAATGTGGAAGGGAACCTGAGTGCCCGGAGGAAACCCACGCAAGCACGGGGAGAACATGCAAACTCCACACAGGAGGTTTGATCTCAAGACCTCAGAAATGATCCGCACACGCGCTAACCACTGCGCCAACCACTGCGCCGCCGTGCTGCCCACTGACAGTTATGTCTTTCAAAAATCCAGCTGAGTTGGAATGAATTACGGTATCGCTGGACAACAAAAACTCTAAATTGACCAAAACTTGAAAGTGCACCTTATAACTCAGTGCGCCTTGAATACCGAAGATTATGAGTGGATAAGCTTGGAAATACATACAGTATTTATAGGTGTGCGTTTCTACACAAGTTTTCACTGTATACTACCTTATTTGAGCAACTATATATTAACTGATTGTCATCGCTGTCCCAAACCGCAATACGATTCAAGCCGAGGTCGTGACAGTAAGGGCTGCCGTCACATTACCACAAGACCACCAGCGGTGGAGATGAAATACGTAAAGGCATGAGAGCTTATCTCATCGTCACACTATTTTTACTGACTGTGCCAGAAGCACTGATATGCAAAATGCATTTTGTTCTGCATTCTGACAGGTTGAACAGTCTCTCCACTTCTTCACCAACAAATGTTAGAGAATGGAAAAATAGAAAGGCATTCTACAAAATACTATACAAGTTATTTTAAATACGTACAGCTTATATTAAAAAAACGTCATATGCGCCCAGTACCATTGCGAATCCTAATGAATGAGTGATACAGATAGTTTTTATCACTAATCAAAATAGAAAAATAAAAACATTCATTACATCCATCCATTATCTGCACCGCTTATCCTTAGTAGGGTCGCAGAAGGTGCTGGAGCCCATTCCAGCTGTCTTCAGGCAGTGGGCAGGGGACACCCTGAACTGGTTGCCACAGAGACAGACAACTCATTCGCTCATTCACACCTAGCGACAATTTGGACCGGCCAATCAACCTGACATACATGTTTTTAGAATGTGGGTGGAAACCGAAGAACACGGGGAGAACATGCAAACTCCACACAGGAAGGTTCGATCTCGTGCCCTTTGAACTGTGCCGCGGATGCGCTAACCACTCATCCGCCGTGCTGACATTCATTCCAAATTCAGATTTTTCACATGTTAAATATCTTATTTATTCAGGAATAACGCACATTTAAACGTAGTCAAAAGTTTAGGTGGGCGTAAAACACAAGGTTTTGCATTGTAGTTGTGCATTGAATGATTCGAAATATATTTATGATCACAAATGTGGCGGTTCGTGGTGGAGAGAGAGCCGGATCCTAAACACTGGAACACCAGTGACATAGGTGACTTATGAAAAGGCCTTATTATTATTATTCTTTTAAAAATACTTTAGCTGTTATTCATTCATTGTCTTTTACTGCAGTAACAAAAGAAATTTCCCCTTATCTTTGTCTCATTAGCACAATATTTGTATTCATGGTACCAGAGGCAAATATTAAAGAATGTAGTGAAACAACTCTTTGGTGGTCTGATGATGAATCTGACTTTGAAGAACATTCAATAAATATATTGTAAATTGTATGTTGGTGTTGTGTTGTCAATAAATCATTTGAAACATGGCTGAACCTATCCAAACACTTTTGTCTTACAATGCTTCGGATAGAAAAGAAGAATACATTTTAATCAATTATCATTTTGAATACACAACAAAATTAATTGGTACCATGTAGAAAATCAGTGTGATAATGAAATACATTTGAATGCCTCTTCGCATGTCATTTATAACACTGATAATTAAGTGGTTACGATTCTGCACCTTTACCGCCAAGACCCGGGTTCGATTCCTGTTGAATCCCAGCGTAAAGTTTGAGCTGAGAAAAAGTTTAAAAAAATTCAATTTAAGGGTGCGTTTTACAGTATACAAAAATAAATACGTTACATCCATAATGACGAATCATTTAAAAATATAAGCTCTCAGCATTTCCACAATCAGGTTCCATTAACATTTCTTTGCTCTTCTATATTTTAAAAAATATCATATATGTTATATTATTATTATTTTTAAAAGTATTGGATGAAAAACACACATTTTGGGCTTAGGGAGTTTCCCAAATGGGTAATGTGAACGCCTGCATGGACCAGCTGGCAGAGATGGTAAGCTGAGTCGTGGCCGTCATAGACTTTCTGGACTAGTTTACAGGCTGGGGGCGTCGCCGCTGTCGTGCACTTTCCGGACAAGTTTTCAACATGTTACCTAGTGTTTACTATGTTTGTATGTTTGTGTACTGTAATGCTAAATGTAATTCACCCTGGTCATCCAGGAAGGGGGATACCAACTGTGAGGTCCCTTCTCAAGGTTTCTCTTTTTCCTCACGCTGAGGTTTTGAGTTGTTCCTTGCCCGCATGTTGGTTTAAGATCAGGTAATTGTGTCATTGTAATCCTGTGCAGTCCTTTGAGACATTTTTGTGATTAAGGGCTATATAAATAAATTGACTTGAAACAAAGAAGCAAATGGCGAGTCCCAGTGTTACTGGACTGTGCCCAGACCGCCATCAGGCATGTGATATCAAACATATGCGTTACGGTAATCTTGTTATCACTGTCTGTCCTCTGCTGTGTCACCCCTACGCCATATCGCCGCCCTTGCTGTCTCAGCCCTCTTGTAACTGGCGTGGGGGCTCAAGGCCATTTCGGCGCTCAAGGTATTAATAAATGGCCGAGCAGACTTTGCAAGCTGCTGCTGCAGAGACACGTGGTTGCTGAGAATTCATGAATTAGTCACTGGCTAAGCTCTAGTTGTCGGCTATTCAATAAGCTTTAAAAGAGGTCTATTATGGAATCTTTAGTTTTACTAGACTTGTTTTATAGGTTCTGGTAAATGAGGAGAGCTTGTTTTTTTTTTAAAGGGGAACCGATTCAGTCAGGTTTGGTTAGGTAGCTGTTGTAGTCATAATTACTATATGGCACGCCTGGATTCTTCAGTTTGTGTAAAACAGCGAAAAAAAGAGTGATATTAAGCTGAGAAAGTAGCTGTACACAAAGACCACATTGAAAATATAAATATGATACATATTACAAAAAATAATATTTCATTATTCCTAATACTACCGTATTTTCCGCACTATAAGGTGCACCTAAAAGCCTTTATTTTTTTCAAAAGCTGAACATGCACCTTATAATACAGTGCGCCTTATATATGGATCAATATTAAGTCGCAAAGTCTTGCAACTAAGGCAAGCAGCCGCCGACTAGATTTTCCCCCGAAGGCGAAGTAGTCTGCGGTGTATGCTGGGATTTATATACCGGCGTTTCATTTCCTAACCAATGTGTCAATCATCATTTGAATCAGTCACTATTGGCTAAAGTTATTCGGAGGTAAAGGAGGCGGATCCTTTTTATCATTTACATGCTCGCATAGGCTAAAGGGGCGAAACAAAGCCAGCAATTGGCCGAAAAAGATGTGTAAATCATCAGTTGAATCGATCACTATTGGCTAAAAAGATGAATGTGAATCACACATTGGGTTGCACTACGGCATACAGAAAACATTTTTTACTATTCTGTATTTGTAAATATTTCACTCTCCTGGATTTACTACACTCACCGTTGTAAGAAGACCATGGTTACGTATCATTATTGAACGTGATGGCTGCAAGAGAACTTAGGTGAGCTATGCGGCTTTATATTTTCCCGGTATCTTGTTTTAGAACGATCTTGATGTTTCTGTGATGAGTCTATTTTTAAACTAAATTCAATTCAAAGTGTTTATTGTCATATGCACAGTAAAGAACCCTGTATCCCTGCACAATAAAATTCTTACTTTCCTGTCCATGCAGTTGCCAGCAAAAAATAAAATGGAAGCTAAGAAATGTTTGGCATTTCTTGAATCCCAAGACTTTAACCTTCCGAATAATATTTGGAACAATGCATTTGAGTGATTGGTGACATCGTACGGACACCGCATCTGCACGTGTTCTCGACACGTATTTGCTTCTTTGCAAGCTTTCGGAATGTTAAGGGGGTAATAAGTTTGACTGAACGATATGACTGTTTTGTCGACGTTCCCATTGTAGCGCCTTATAATCCGGTGCGCCTTATGTATGGAAAATATAGGACCAAAAACTATTTTTTGGGGGTGCGCCCTATAACCCGGTGCGCCTTATAGTGCGGAAAATACGGTACTTAGAGGTGGGGTGTGTCGTTTGAGGTGTCCTGAAAAAAATATTTTTCTCTATTAAGCATGTGTTAACAAATCCCCAACTGAGTTCAAAGAACCCTTATGCTTTATTTTCCACCGTGCCTATCTGCTTGTCTCTTTTTAGCAAAGAGTGAGAGGAAGGCCCAAATACAATCGGATGGATTGGGGTGAAACTTGCTCTGGATGTGGGGTTGGTTAATCTAATGGATGCAAGAGTGTGTGCTAGGGATAGATGTGAATGGCGAAGGAAAGTTAAAATTACTGATATTGACGCATATAATGCCGAGGGGATAAACCAGTGTATGCTCATATCTAAACCAGTGTACGCCTCAGCTTATGAAGGGCTGCATGGCACAGCAACTCACCCCTTGTTGTTGCGTGGGCTTATTGTTCGTTGCCAGGTTGGGAAGAGCGAATGAGAATGAATGTTTGCTGAATGTGAGTGTGTTCTTGGCTCTAGAAACCACCCCCCTCCCCCACTAGGGGGGTATGGGATAGATAGATAGATAGATAGATAGATAAAAATAGTGAAAGAAAAGGCCTGATCAAGTCCAAACCCAAACCCCAAAAACCCGCGTCCGCGGCACAGTTCTGAGGCCATGAGATCAAAACCTTCCTGTGTGGAGTTTGCATGTTCTCCCTGTGCTTGCGTGGGTTTCCTCCGGGCACTACGGTTTCCTCCCACATTCCAAAAACATGCTTGTCAGGTTAATTGGCAGGTGCAAATTGTCCCTGGGTGTGAATGAGCGAGCGGGTTTTCTGTCCCAGTGTGCCCTGCGACTAACTAGCAACCAGTTCAGGGTGTCCCCTGCCCACTGCCCGAAGATAGCTGGGATGGGCTCCAGCACCACCGCGACCCTACTGAGGATAAGCGGTGCAGATAATGGATGGAGAAAAAGGGAAGCCAGGTGTCAGTATGGGCGCCAACATATGGCCTTTCTTAAGGAATTAGTATTCGTGCCTTCTCATGGCCATTTAAAAATCAGTAACCAGAAATTGAAGGAATGGAGTAATAAGGACAAATTTTATATTGGTATTTAAAGGAACAATATGTAATATTTAGTGCCTCATAATGGTACAAAACACTTTCGTTCTGTAATTTTTTTTAAAAAAACATCAAAAACATTATTATTGATTTTAAAAAAAATCATAAATCGAGAAATTTGTTTTTTTTTACATGGTGGAATCCCTACCGAGAAGTTGCCACTATGTTTGTCTGGTATTTTGCTGCTACGCTCTGCTCTTGCCACTGGTTTCCTTTCACATTAGACATTATAGTGTCATCTAGTGATCATATATTACAGACGGGGGCTTTAAATTTTTGCATAGAGATGAAAATTTTGTGGACTAATGCTAACGGTATGGGGTGTTGGTATCAATTACAACTCAAGTTTTTCAATATCAGTCTGAAAAAATGGAACATCCCTTTTAAAATTAAATTTGACAGAACGACTTTATCAGCAACAGACAGATCATTTACAACCCTATGAGTAAATTGAATGAGGCAAATTACAAATTATTTAATTGAATGTCTAAAGACCACCAAATGGCTTCAGACCAACAGACCACATTTGACATTACGGTTAATACAGTTGTTAGAACGACAAACAAATTTAAGCATAAAAATGTACCAGTGACATAGATTAGGGTTTCAGATGGGTAACTGTCCACAAAATGTGATATGTCACAAATTAAAATTTTATTTACAGCAGCAGTTATGGGCAAGATTAAAGTTACCTTTGAGAATTTGAGCAATGCCATCTCCAACACCTCAGCAAAAATGAGCTTAAAAACAGTGGACATGTCTTCTGGGGATTAATGATTCAATTGAGTCATCGTTTACATTATAACAGGGAACTATACATACCCAACACACTTTTTGCAATAACTATCAATTAGTTGCAAATAAATAGATAATATTACATTCATCTTTCAGCACACCAGACAAGGTTTTAGGACCGAGTACAAATTGAGGAACACTGTACTATTATTACAAGGTGGGAAGAAAATTTCATTTCAGAAGTGAAACCATTCAGCGTAAAAGGGGATTTTACTTTCCAGACCAATTTTAGAAGAAAGGGGAACTGCCTAAACAATGGGAAAGCATGGGCTATGTTTACTGCAATTTAGGGTTGGGATTAAATAAATGTATTCATCCATTTATTTATATTCAAATCACCTAGTTTAGTTAAAGTTCACCAATCCAGACAGCTTTAGGAAGGCTTTAACATTAGTAATTGTTTTTGTTTAAAGTAGTGGTGTCAAAATATACAGCCCGGGAGTCAGAACAGACCCTACTATAGGGTCCAATTTATTTAGCATGTGTAGTCAGAGCCAAGGGGCAATATAAAAAAATCAGGTGATTTGTCAAAGTGGCATGCTTATTGCCCGCTGCATTCATCAGATAAGCACAACTTTTCTAGCATTTACTCAACAGTGAAAAACAGATAGTGTATCTCTTCATGTCGTCAGACTTTAGCTCACATGCACACACGTCATGAAACGCACTCGCAGAAAGTTTCCACGTGGTTTCGTTTTTTATCTGGGATTTTCCATAAGTTGAATTACGGTTTTCAAGAAAACACATTCACAATCAAGCGGGTTAGTGTGTCAAACTGATAGTGAACCATTTTTTTGCATTTGTATTTTGCGAACTATAAGTCGTAGTTTTTCCGTAGTATGGCAGGGTGTGCAACGGATACTCCTCTGCGACTTATATATGTTTTTACCATCTTAATTATGCATTTTAGGCCAGTGCTATTTATAATCAGGAGCGAATTCAATTTTTTTGTTGTGAAAATACAGCAACCAATCACTAAAGTAGATTAAAAAACTCATAACTCCACAAATCCAAGCTAGTTTGTCGTCATTTGAATTCATTTTTTTCAAATATAGAACTATTCTATCCTTGTTTACTTATTTTATGTACATGGTTGAGCATTTATTTCCTTAGGCTTTGGTTGATCAATGACACACACAGACCCACAGTGATAAAAGTTCAGCATTTCAGAGCAAAAGAGAAAAGAAGTTGTTGCTACAACTTTTTTTCTTCCAATACAATACTAATGTTGTTAAACATCGTACAATACTGATAGTTTCCAACATGTAGACAGAAGAAATTAGACATATTTGAATTTTGACAAATATTTTTTTCTTGAACCAAATCAGTTTGTTAACCTTTTTAGCTCCACACCTACAGACTTGCAAGTAAAGTTATGCTAAAAGTCCTACTGAACAGGCTGAAGCCACAGGCTGAAAACATCCTAGCCGAAGTACAGACAGATTTCAGGGAGGGAAAGAGCACCACGGAACATATTTTTAATCCGCGCATCCTATGTGAGAAGTATCAACAACACCAGAGAAATCTCTACCACGTTTTTGTTGATTTCAAGACGACATTTGACATAGCTTTATGGGCCACCTTGTGGAAGTGCAACATGGGCCAGAAACTAGTTCAGACCATTAAACAACTGTTTGCCAATGTCAAGAGTGTGATATTTATTAATGGTACCATTGGAACGTGGTTCAAACCATAGTCGGTGTGAAGCAGGGCTGCATTGTCTTTACAACTTTATTTAACAGCTACCTGGAGAGAATCATGTCCAAAGCTCTGGAGCAACATGAAGATAAAGTCAGTATAGGGGGACACAACATCACTAACCTCAGTTTTGCTGATGATATTGCCAGATTGGATGGAGACAAATACAAACTCAAAGTTTTGCTCAAATGCCTGGACAAAACACCAAGCTAGTATGGGATGGAAATCAGCACAGAAAAAAACAAATGTAATGACCAACAATCCCCAATGTATCACCATCAAACACAGATAGCTACAACCTGTCACCAAATTTAAATATTTTGGAGCTGTCATTTCAGGAGATGGGTCAGATCCAGAAATCATGGCCAGAATAACCCAAACCACAGCGGCACTTGCCAGAATTACACACAACTGGAGGGACAAAAACAGCATTAAGATCAAAAGTCAGACTCATGCAAGTGCTAGTTACTTACAGCTTCTTCTAAGCTTGGTAGACATGGACTCACACGGCAAAAGTGGAAAAAAAATCCAGGCCATGGAGATGCGATGCTACAGGAAACTTCTAGGCATCAGCTACTTAACCCATGTGACAAACTAAATGGTGCATAACATCATCAGAGGGCACAAAGGACCCTTGAAGAAGTGTTTTCAACTGTGCCCAGACGGACACATAATTGGTATGATCATGTCACAAGATCATTAGAATTGGCCAAGATAATTCTCCAGGCCACAGTTCAAGGGGGCAGGAGGACAGGAAGACCAAAAAGAACTGGGCTGACAACACTAAGGAATGGACTGGTGCCAACCATGCCATGACCTAAAAACAGGCCAGGAAACGTCAACAGTTGAGAAAGCTGTCCAGAGCTGCGTCCTCATTGGCGCCCCAGCGACTCATGTGGTCAAGGGATCCGTAAACCGTGAACATGAACCGTGAACTTATAGACTTAAAGTTCTCCATAACCAATGGATATAGCTAATTCCTTGTCTTGATTTATGGATGGTAGATTCCAATGCTGCTGAATGGAAGAGCAGGAATGGGAGATGGAATAGACTGCTTTCTGAATAAAAGATTTTGGGTGAAATCCAATACTGTTTTTATTCCTGGTATCGCACGGATACCCAACATCAATATTGCATTGGGACACCCACATGTTCCTGTGCTCTTGTGGCGTGTAGATTTCTTTTTGGTGGACAGTTCGTCTGAGTCCCTAAAATTTGGAAATCACTTTTCAGACCGAGAAAAGGCCAACTTATTCCTGATATTTTCTTAAATTGCTTTAGATTGTGGAATTTCCTTACAACGTTTGACAACATTTATACGTTGGTTCCATCGAGAAAAACTCGAAGAGTTTGATAGTTTTGAATGATTTTTTTCCCTCCCTATGAAATAAAATCACCAATTAAAATCTGTACTTCATTTTTCTTTAGGTAATTTTACTCTATATACCACAAGTCATCACCATGAATCAATGTGATAGAATTCCAATGCCATTACAGAGGCATGATTTTCCTGCACTTTTAGTATGAAATGAAATGATCTGGATTTATATAGCGCTTTTCAATGTGCTCCACATTTCCCAAAAGCGGCCTTGCAGCCATGTAAGGCTGACTGCTTATTGGGGGTATTAACCTGCTTATTGGGGGTATTAGGGGTTCAGTGTCTTACCCAAGGACACTTCAACATGTAACACGGACGAGCCGGGATTCGAACTGGGATCCCTTGATCCCAAGACGAGCGCTTTACCTCCTGAGCTACTGCCGCCCCAGTTCATGCCAATTGCAGATTTGCTGATTCAAACAGAAAACAATGAGTTGGGCTAGGAAGGGACAGGATATGTTGTATTTCAATTACAAGAGTGAAAGTCTTGGTCTCAATTCAGCACCTGCATCCTCAGGAAAAGTCGTTAACGGCTTGAGTGGTGTTTGACATGTGAGTTACTGCTCTCTGCGGGTGCTGTCGGGAAAAAGCTGGAATATTTTTGCAAGTGCAATACAGAAAAGGGCTGAAATATTTATCTTGCATTTTTGTTTGCAAGCATTGTGGGTGATGTAACATCTTAAACGAAACAAAACATGTTATTGTTTGACTATTATTTTGTGTTGGGGAGTTTCACTCAAAATTGTATGATTTATTATGTTGATACTTGTGACATAGCAAGCTGAAAAGTTTGTATTCCATTATTGTTGGCCACAGCATTGTCATGTGTTCAACGTTTGAAATTACAAAACAAGAAATATCTCAAATTTATGCAGTGGACACAGCCTGGCCAACTTCATTTGCAAGAAGGGCATAAGCCTGATTAAAAAAGTCAGCAAAGAGCCACTTTCAATCACTCATTTTCATGACTCAAACTTTATACATGCTTGAATAATGAGTGTTGTTTGAAGATCAGATTGATAATAATTGTAATTTCACTAAACCAAATTAGACAGACACAAGGTCAAAGTCCTAATAAGCTTCTGAATTTGGTTGATTTCATTATCAGATACGAATGACTGGGCTAAGATGACGTTGCAAGCTGGTTTCAAAACTATCTTGTTCAAGGTCAAACAAAAACAAAAATGTAACTATTTGCCCTTCGCTTGAGGCCTAATTTTAACTTTGGATGCACTGGTATTTTTTTCGGTAGCATCAGCAAACACATTTTTGGAATGGTTACCACTATCGGCACGGCAGATGGGTGGTTAGCGCGCAGTCCGAAGCAGCAGAGGCTCAGGGTTCAAGTCCAGCTACCAAAACCTCCCTGTGTGGAATTTGCATGTTCTCCCTGTGCCTGTGTGGCACTGTGGTTTCCTTAAGCATTCCAAAAACATGCAAGTAAAGTTAATCGGCCAGTCCAAATTGTCCCTAGATGTGAATGGGCGAGGGAGTTGTATTTCTCTGTGTGCCCTGCGACTGGCTGGCAACCAGTTCAGGGTGTCCCCTTCCCCACTGCCCTTGGACAGTTTATTAGGGCTCCAGCACCCCCGCGACCCTACTGAGCATGGATGGGTTACCACTATTTTCAGACCACAACGATACCATTGCCTGACTCTAGAGGAGTCAAGGATACAGATAACACTAGAACATATAATATTATATTTTTCCTTAAAAATAGAATTAAATGAATTTACAGTAACACATTCATACAATTTCAATTTTATATTTCCACAGTGTAAAACAGTCCCTCGAGACCAGCCAACACTATCAGCCACTGATGCTTGTTTTACAGTGATACTGATACCTGGTATCAGGACTCCCACATACTTAGTTATGGTATAGTCTTAATACAAGATCAGTACAACACAACAATACTCAAAAATAAGCACACATTACAATTTATAATAAATCAATTTCACTGCATTGAATCCATCGAGGTAAAAGTGGTCAGATAGACAATAAATAAACTAAATTAACAAGTTATAGTGAACTAATTGGTTGAATTATTCGATTCCATGTGTTGCTGATTATTTGAAAAATCAGATTTTACTTTTACTCAGATATTGAAGCAGTTTTCCTACTAATAAACTGCTGTCTTTGTACAATCAATCCTCTTATATTAAATTGCAACGTCCTATCCTAAGTACTTCATGTACCGTATACAAAACTGTACTGTATGTAAGGACATTTAAGTCATCAGTCATTGGGTTTCAAGACGAGCAATAAACCCAAGAAGGACTTGGAGGACACAGGATGATCCCTAATGCACTTCAGACTCGGCAATGCTACATTACTGAGATTGCACAGCAGACAAGATGAGCACATAGTATGTCAAAGATGCACTGTATTTCATTTTGTGCAATCAATATTGCCAACTTCATTTGAACCATCAACTTCTTACATCAGAGAGCACATACACGCAATCACTAATCATAATTTCTATTTGTTATGCAATATTATTTAGTTATTTATTACACAAGCAAAGTTATACAAATGCAAATGTTTTTTATCAATATATTCTCCTCTAAATTTAGAGTAGACATGATTTTGCAACTTTACTCATCCTGTTTATTCACTTTTCACATCATCTTATACCAAGGTAGGCACCTCTATTTTTAATCAATTCAAACTCAAACGGGATCTCAGAACTGAAACAAAGGTGACAATTCTGTGTACCGTATTTTCCACACTATAAGGCGCACCTAAAAGCCTTTATTTTTTTCAAAAGCTGACCATGCGCCTTATAATACAGTGCGCCTTATTTATGGATCAATATTAAGTCGCAAAGTCTTCCAGCTAACTTGCAGCCGCCGACTAGATTTTCCCCCGAACGCCAAGTAGTCGGCGGTGTATGCTGGGATGTATTTACCGGTGTTTCATTGGCTAACCAATGTGTCAATCATCATTTGAATCGATCACTATTGGCTAAAGTTATTCGGAGGTCAAGGGGCGGATCCTTTTTATCATTTACAGGCTGGCATAGGCTTAAGCGGCAAAACAAAGCCTGCAATTGGCCGAAAAAGATGTGTCAATCATCAGTTGAATCGATCACTATTGGCTAAAGTTATTCGGAGGTCAAGGGGCGGATCCTTTTTATCATTTACATGCTGGCATAGGCTTAAGCGGCAAAACAAAGCCTGCAATTGGCCGAAAAAGATGTGTCAATCATCAGTTGAATCGATCACTATTGGCTAAAGTTATTCGGAGGTCAAGGGGCGGATCCTTTTTATCATTTACATGCTGGCATAGGCTTAAGCGGCAAAACGAAGCCTGCAATTGGCCGAAAAAGATGAATGTGAATAGCACGTGGTTGACGGCATAGAGAAAGCATTTTTTACTATTCTGTATTTGTAAATATTTTATTCTACTGGATTTACTACACTCACGGATATAAGAGGACCATGGCTGCACATTATTATTGAACACAACGACTTCGGTGAGCTACTCCGGCTATATATTTTCCCTGTATCTTGTTTCAGACTGAACTCGATGTTTCTGTGATAAGCGGTGCAGATAATGGATGGAATGGAGTGTCCATTTTTAAATTAAACTTAATTCCAAGTGTTTATTGTCATATGCACAGTGAAGTTGCGAGCGAAAAGGAAAATAGAAACTAAGGAATGGTTGGCATTTCTTGAATCCCAAGACTTTAACCTTCCGAATGATGGAACGATGCATTTGAGTGACATCGTACGGACACCGCATCCGCACGTGTTCTCGACACGTATTTGCGTCTTTGCAAGCTTTCGGAATGTTAAGGGGGTAATAAGTTTGACTGAACTATCTGACTGCTTTGTCAAAGTTCCCATTGTAGCGCCTTATAATCCGGTGCGTCTTATGTATGTCAAATATAGGACCGAAAACTATTTTTTCGGGGTGCGCCCTATAACCCGGTGCGCCTTATAGTGCGGAAAATACGGTACATTGAACAGTACGGCTTAGAAAATGCCCATACAAACTGAAGCTCTAGGTAAAGAAAGACGAGTGTTAGTGCAATATAGTTAGTAATCCTCTTACCATAATGAGGCCAGTAGTGATAAGGTCATTGCAGCCGTGGCACAGCTCCCCAAACTTGGCCCAGTAGTCGTTTTTGCAAAAGAGACGTCCATCTTTTTCATAGTACCAGTGGGACAGTGAGCTGCTGCACTCACAGCATCTGAAAATGCAAACAAAAAAGCCAACATGTTAACCTTTTTTTCCAAATAATTACTACATGTCTAAACCAATATGGATTAACACGGCGGGTTTCATTTCAAGCAAAGAATTGTTTACTTACCTAGATAATAACATTTGCGTCTTACTGATAACTTGCTTCACTGCGTCATTTTTTAACATCGGAGTCAAACACCAGAAGGGTGAAAGCCAAACAAAGCTGAGGTTTGGAAACCGGCGACCTTTACATTTTAACTTTGTCAGGACTATCAGTAATGAGGTTGGCGAGAAAGACAAATGAGATCACATAAATGTGGCTTTGTGCTTGTGTGTCTGTAATTTCAAAGACAAAAACTGTGCTGTCATCTGCAACATCATAATGACTACAGTGCAGTATTGTCCATCCAAATCAACATTAAAGAAAGAATGCTATGCTTGATTATTTTTCTTATCATTTGGGTTGAGCGTTCCAATTGTTGGTGAGTTGCTAAATGCCACCTACTTACTGACAAAAATCAGGAAGTTTTACATCTTTTAACCTGTGCGTCTTTGATTTACTAGAGCGTAATAACTCACTGTATCATAGCATTGACTCAAAACATAAAAGACACGCACAACAAAAGCCCAAAGGATCCCATTTTAAAAAATCCAGAAACTGTGGAATGTAAATAGTGGTCAAAACAATGCTAAAACCACCACTGGGACAAGCTAAATTCATGGAGTTGCCATTCTAGCAACCGTAAAGCGAAAATAGCGGCGAAACATGTCAACTACCTCTTAAAGAGACGTTTCAAGCCATGAAACTTTTCTCGACATCTGAGTAATTCAAAGGATGCATGTTTATTTGATAGTATGCGTGTTTTTTCTTTACTATTTGAATCAATACTGTAAACCCTAACCCCTAACCCTAAACAAATGAAGTACCGTAAAATCCGGACTGTAGAGCGCACCTGATTATAAGCCGCACGCACCGCAATTTCGGACATGATTGGTTTGGTCCTTACACAAGCCGCACCTGTATATAAGCCGCATGCGCCAACATTTAAACATGTAACACAGTCACAAATTTATCCCAAATCTGACTTTAGGTGCCGCAATTGTAACTGCAAATATAATACACAATCCATCCACCACAATTGGCAACATGAACGGAAAATGATACCGGTAGTTAGAATTTAATGCAAAGCTTTATAGTCCAGGTCCCGTTGAAAGTAATCCAACGAAAAAAATGTATATTTCCAAAGTTAAGGGTTGGAAAAATATATATCCACCTCAGCTTTACCCCACTTCCCGTCAGCCAGCGTTTGCTCCGCCCCTTCTTTTTGATTCGCTCGTAGAAAACATATCACAATAAGTCTCTAAAATAAATATATTACAAAAATATACAGTTGCAAATACATATTATACATGGTTACACATATTTACAAAGAAAGACGGTACACCGAGAGTTTTCAAAGCTTTAATAATAATAATATAACTTTCATCCCAAACCGTGCCTGTGAAAGGTACCACCTACTCCTAACACGCTCGCAACACTCAAAGCGTAGCTGTTAAAAAAAGCTGTACCGCAATTGCGAAATTCACAATAAACCGTCCTCTTCTTCCTCCTCATAACTGTCACCGTCAAGGGCGTCTTCCTCATAATCGGAACGAACCTCTGTCCTCTGTCATACGGACAATTCGAACATAAACTAGGCGCACAATTCCACCGGTCTAAATTCTACCTTTAGTACTCGAGTGCCGCTGGTGGCCGTTAGAAAAATTACATAAATTGGCCGCTTCACTGAATAAGCCACAGGGCTGAACATTTGGGAAAAAAGTAGCGGATTTTAGGTAATTCACACTACCAGCAGTGTTTGAAACTAATTACAAAAAGTTACAGAACACCAGGGCAGACAACTCTGAAAAGTTGCCTGCCAAGCCATAAAGTTGCATGCCCTATTTTTCACAACTTGCAACATAAAAAGACAACTCATCGCAAAAAAAAAAACATTGTTGCAAAGTATTAAGGATCGATAATCAGAATATATAACAGAACAGCACTTTAAAATTAAGTTTATTATAAATCAACTTATAACATTCGTTGCATGTATATGACATCGCTGTTTTGCATCTGGCATCAGTATGTACCTGTATTTACTCATCTTCATTCATGCAATGTTTGCGTTGCGTCGTCTGCTACAAGCCACGTGAACTCCTATTTCCACGATGCTTTTAATGTACTTTACGTTTTGTAGTGTCATGAATTTTTTTTGCTTCTTTTTAATATTTCTTCTGGGGCTGAGGTTTTGGCTTTGTAGCGTCATAAATTTTGTTAACTTCTTTTGAATATTTCTTCTGGGGCCGAGCTTTTGGCTTGATTCCCAACCACATCTCCATTTTTCTCGTGTTCTCTTTGCGTCTACTTTGGAAAATGATATGCAAATGCCCGATCTTATAACGTTCGGGAGAGTCCGGAAGCATGAAGTTATTTGATGCAGGCTTCTGATTGGCTGCCGAGTATGCAAATTGCCAAACAATCCGAAATTCCAAAATGTCCAAACCGAACAAAGTTTTCGAAAACGGAATAAAGCAAACATTTGATTTGAAAAAAATAAATAAATAAAATCACAAAAGAGTTTTTGGCCACCCGGGCGGAGACGTTTTGTAAGTTGTACGTAAAAGATGCACGCCCCAGGCGTTATTTCAGACACTGCTACTAGGGCTTGCTACTAAATACACACTGGGGATGTAAAAGCCAGTTTGAGCAGCTGCTTTTCATCAACAAGCACAATGTAAAACGTCAGACAAGTAGACTCTAGAGAAGTGGACACAACTTCTTTGGAACGCTGAATCATCCTGTGTGTTTGTCTATCTGATGACAAACCGGTTTTGTGCTTAGATTTAACTATGGCACTTTTTTGGAACTGAGCTCAAATAAACATTTTGGGGGAAGACTTTGATGGACTCCAGCAGTAGAAAGATATCTTTAACAACATATAAAGGTTGAAAGGTTTAACCAGGGTTGGGTAGGGTTACTTTAACTTGATAACTTTCAATTACTTTTGGATTACTCCAATACCAAATATGCTAATAAAAGACAAAAGAAACTAAATATTAATAAAATTACTAAATTTTGTGCAGGCTTGGGGAGTAACGGAATACATGGAATGGCAAAAATGATGTTGGCAAGCTGTTTGGATTTATTTTCATTTTGTTCTCATTGACTTGAAAAGCGCTATATAAATGCAGATCATTTCATTTCATTTCTGTCGCATTTTATGTTAGTTTTGCCGGAGATCAAAGAGATCAAAGCCAGGAGAGAAAGCTTACCACGTGTTGAAAGTTAATAATTGTATTCATATTTAGTTTCTTTTGTCTTTTATTAGCATATTTGGTATTGGAGTAATCCAAAAGTAATTGAAAGTAATCAAGTTAAAGTAACCCTACCCAACCCCGGGTTTAACCTATGTTTTGGGGAAAGGTATTTTGGATTCCTACAGTTTCGGAGCAAGGTCCAGAAAAGCAATGATGGATTTGGCATCTATTTTAATAAAATCCTTTCAAAAGGAAGGGATACAGTAGACAACAACTGAATGTCCTACAAGTGGCACTTTTCACAAGTGTTAAACATGACCACCCACTGTGTAGAATTTGTCCAGACCTACAAATACCTGGGTGTGCAGCTGGACAACAAACTGGACTGGACTGTCAACACAGAAGCTCTATGTAGGAAAGGCCAAAGCTGACTTTACTTCCTCAGAAGGCTGGCCTCCTTCAAAATCTGCATAAAGCTCCTGAAAATATTCTACGAGACAGTTGTAGCAAGCGCCCTCTTCTATGCGGCAGCATGTTGGGGAGGCAGCGTCAAGAAGAAGGATGCCTCTCGTCTCAATAAACTGGCGAGGAAAGCGAGTTCTGTTGTGGGCACAGAGCTGGACAACAGTAGCTGAGAGACGGGCACTGGAAAAGCTGCGGTCAATCATGGACAATCCATCGCATCCACTTCACAGCATTATCTCCAGACAGAAGAGCAGTTTCAGCGACAGACTGCTGTCACTGTCTTGTATTACGGACAGACTGAAGAGATCTTTTCTTTCTCATGCCATGAGGCTCTTTAACTCTACCCGGCAGAGTAAAAGCCCACATTAAACCACACCCCCTACATTGCATATTACCGAATTTTATTGCAATATGTATTCTGTGTAGCACTATTTGGATATTCTATATAACACGCTACAGTGGGCATTTGCACGTCACATTGGGTATTTGTATATTGTATTCTTTTTGCTTTATTATTGTATTGTTCTCAGCTCAGGGATGCTGCTGGAAATGTGAATTTCCCTGAGGGGATGAATAAAGTATCTATCTATCTATCTATCTATCTATCTATCTATCTATCTATCTATCTATCTATCTATCACTAGAACAGCTACTCCTTTTCAGTCTGAAGGTAATGGTTTTAAATAAACCCACATAAGAGCAGAGTACTTACTGCAAGAATGTCCACAAATTAAATGTGTACTAATCCCCACTTTGTATGATGCACTAATGTGTACATGTGGGGGGAAATGTGTTTTCTTGTTCATAATCTGTCTGACCAGCTGTGACTAAATCAATCTATCCCCTACTTCCTTCTTTCAGTCGACGGTCTGAACCATTTCCAAAACACATGGTCAGTTTCTTCAATCTAATGGCATTTCCCAGCTCGAAGCCTTAGCTGTAAAGTAGTGCGGTAGTTGATAATCTTTGCAGGTGCAGCAATTTTCTTGCTTTGACTTTGTCAAGGTCGTCCTTTCCCTTGAGTGGCGCTCACCTTCTTGTGCCCGAATGCACAATTTATTCGAACGGCACTTGATAGCGGGCACATACTTTCACATGGGGATCTGCATGCAGTGCTTGGCAGCGCATCGGCAGAGCTACTTCAGTATGCAGCATGTTTTGGGTGGGAGGAGACTTGGAAGTGGGTCAAGGCTTTTAGAGGATGTCAGCAACATCAAGACGGGATCTTCTCTTTGCTGTCCATGCCGTGTGGCCTTTAGTAACCTCTTTCGAGACACACACACATCAATTAAAAAACTGTGCTCGGACAAAATCACATCTAGGTGGTTCAGAAGTGTGGCTGCATTCAGTTTGTAACTGGTTGTGGCAACCATATTGTGATGATATACTGTAATTGATTCCCCTTACAACTTCAGTGCATTTTTCCCTCATAGATTTCCACTTGTTAGTGTAGCGGCGGCATGGTGGATGGGTGATAAGCGTGCAGCTCCACGGTGCGGCCGCCCAGGGTTCAATTACAGATACGGCAGCCTTCCCAAGCGTAGTTTGCATGTTCTCCTCATGCTGGGTACTACGGTTTTCTCCCACACTCCAAAAACATGCATTTCAGGTTGACATGTCCATAGGTGTGACTGTGCAATTGAGTGGTCAGTGAATGGCTGGCAACTAGTTCAGGGTGTCCCCCTTGCCTACTGCCCAGCACACCCCTGCGACCCTAGTGAGGATAAGCGGCACAGTAAATAGAAGGATGGATAGTTGAATTAGCTTCTGGCCTCTGCTTTTGTTTCCTCATGCTCATGATGGGTATGGTTAGCGGTGGGCATTAAGCTCAAAACTTTTAAGTAGTAATTTACTCCCGGTTCCCCGCTATATTTAAAGCGTTTCAGGCTTTCACCATGCCGTCCACATTTATGTCACCGCCGATTATTGTGGTAGGATTTTAGCAGCCGCAAAGTCTGCCCTGCCACGTCGTCTGCCCTCCAGGATCTTCTGCCGGGGCCAATTGAGTCGTTTCCTTCGTAAAACGGTTCTGTTGACTCAATTATGAATGACTTTAATACTGGTGTGGTTAAGGTCCTGGATTCTGTGGCGTGCCTACTGCATACATTTTAGCCCAAAAGACACACGCCTTGGCTTACTGAAGAAACAAGATCACTTAGACCAAGCTTCTCTTAGGAAAAGGACAGCGGAGCCTTGTCACTGTTGCTGCTGCTGGAACTTAGTGCTGCCTATGACACTGTGGACCACAATAAATTACTAGACCGTCAGGAATAATTGGCACTAGCGGTTAGCAAGGTCGACACAGATGACGATTTGTCCTCAAGATGAACATTTTTCTAAAAATGGACACCTGTAAGTTGTACATTACTAATTAAAATATGTTTTCTATCCTGCTTATATAACCACATTTTTATCTAAATCCAAAAATATTGGATAGTCTTGTCAAAAATATGTCACGGTTGCCATGGTGCCCAATTGGCCCCGCCCGTGTGGCACTAGCTGCGGCTCGATGAGAGATTGGCTTCCTGTCTATATTAGCTCAGTGCTCTCTTGCTTCAACAAACTTTTGCCCCGCAAGACGTGTGTTTCAACTCGGTCCTGTTCCTGTTGGTATTTTCTGCCCGGTATTGTTCCCGTTTATTTTGTCCTGTTTAATTTCGGTTTACAGTTTTGTTTCCGTCTAGTTTTGTCCTGTTCATTATTTTCTCTACTTTTCGTTCCCGTCTAGTTTCTCCTGTTTATTTTCTATATCCTGATTTGTTATCTATCTTGTCTGTCCCGTCCTGTCCGGTATTGACCCCATCTGTCCGGTATCAACTCGGGCAATCGGTATCGATCTCGTCGGCCTCTGGCTTCCTATCATTTCACGCCAGACTGCTGCCTAACGTGCATGACTTCCCATTTCCCGTAAAAAAAAAAAGCCTTGTGTGAGAACGTCACGCGATTGGGTCCTGATCCTGTTCTGGTTCGTGACAAAAGAGGAAGGAGCTCACTAATATTTTTTATTATATGGCCGCAACATTTAAAAAATAATTACACCACAGTGCTATTAAAATTCAGCAATAATTACCATATCAAAAGACAATTAAGAATAGAATAGAATAGAATATACCTTTATTGTCATTGTTACAAATGGGCTAACATATTGTGACAACGAAATTGGGCATGACACTCCAGTTTTACACATTCATAGTGAGGTATGAGCAAGAAGATAAAGGAACAGAGGAGATAATGTTATAAGACAAGGGGGATAAGGCTATAGTTATAGAACTCAGTGGAGAAAGCAGTTATTCATGCATATTTTTTTTTTAATAAAAAATGGTACAGAAATGGGGAAAAAAATACAAATTGTAAAAGAATGTGAACTGTCAAAGATTTTGGCATTATTGTCAAGCCTTTACTCAGAGATAAGAATCTTACAACAGTGTAGTTTTCGTGTTTATCCCAGCAATATCAGTGTGTATACTTCTCCAAAAGATCATTTTTGCGTGACTGAATTTGCAGTTGCGGATACTTAAGAGGATTATAAGCATTGAATACGCTGAGTCTCTGCAGACATAGACACGTATATGCACACACATGCGTACGGAATGTGTAAATACCAACAACTTGGGTGATTTTTGTTGAACACGAGCACACGATAAAAGATAAGTATTATAGAATGTAATTAACGATCATGAAAAATGAAAACGGACTCAGGACAGATCTGCGATACCCAGCTGTGATCCACCAGGAGCTTGCAAACAACCTATCACTGAGGGGATGAAAATGGAGGGATGAAGTCCATGAATCTAAAACTGCCTTCTTCCCCCTCAACAAATCCTCCATGGAATTATCATGAGTGTTTGACAATGTAATAAATTCATTTTTTTCAGACTTGCTCCAAAGTCTGTTACCTTTCTCTCTCTCTAAGGGGGGAACAGATTTGGGGCAGCCTGAGTTACTGAGCAAAATTGGGAATTTGGGCCCAAGATGGATGAAAACAAGTTTTTTTCAAATGACTTGATGGAAATGTTTTCTAAACTTTTAGTTGTAGTTTGAGAGTCAGGGGTCTTGAGATTCTTCGGCAGTGGTCGGTAACCTTTTCTGGTATAGTCTTTGACGGACCTGCCCACTAATGACATAAGTACCGTATTTTCCGCACTATAAGGCGCACCTAAAAGCCTTTATTTTTTTTCAAAAACTGACCATGCGCCTTATAATACAGTGCGCCTTATATATGGATCAATATTAATTCGCAAGGTCTCGCAACAAAAGCAAGCAGCCGCCGACTAGATTTTTCCTCGTAGGCGATGTGGTCCGCGGTGTATGCTGGGATACATATGCCGGCGTTTCATTTCCCAGCCAATGTGTCAATCATCATTTGAATCGATCACTATTGGTTAAAGTTATTCGGAGGTAAAAGGGGCGGATCCTTTTTATCATTTACAGGCTCGCATAGGCTAAAGGGGCAAAACAAAGCCTGCAATTGGCCGAAAAAGATGAATGTGAATAGCAAGATTGGTTGTCTATGACATAGAGGAAACATGTTTTACCATTCTGTATTTGTAAATATTTTACTCTCCTGGATTTACTACTCTCACGGATATAAGAGGACCATGGTTGCACATTATTATTGAACGCAACGACTTCGGTGAGCTACTCCGGCTATATATTTTCCCAGTATCTTGTTTCAGAGTGATCTAGATGTTTCTGTGATGGGTCTTTTTTTAAATTAAACTCAATTGCAAGTGTTTATTGTCATATGCACAGTAAAGTTGCGAGCGAAAAAGAAAATAGAAACTAAGGAATGGTTGGCATTTCTTGAATCCCAAGACTTTAACCTTCTGAATGATATTTGGAACGATGCATTTGAGTGACATCGTACGGACACCGCATCCGCACGTGTCTATGACACGTATTTGCTTCTTTGCAAGCTTTCGGAATGTTAAGGGGGTAATAAGTTTGACTGAACTGACTGTTTTGTCGACGTTCCCATTGCAGCGCCTTATAATCCGGTGCGCCTTATGTATGGAAGATATAGGACCAAAAACTATTTTTTGGGGGTGCGCCCTATGACCCGGTTTGCCCTATAGTGCGGAAAATACGGTAATAACAATAGCAATAATAATAGTAATAATAAGAATAAATAAAAATTACAGTTAGCCTAAATCCACTACGTTATCACTAGAACACAAGGGATCTAGATGCAGAGGTGGATAGTTAAGACTTCCATTTCCGCCATTACATTTACTTGAGCAAGTTTTGGGAGATTTTGTACTTCTGGGAGTATTTTTAAATCACTATACTTTTTTACTTCTACTTGAGTATATTTGTAAAGAAGAAATGGTACTCTTACTCCCCTACATTATGCTAAATTGAAGCCATTTTTAAGGAATTCAAATCTCCATGTAAGGACGCGCATTTCTCCGAGTCTTTCGATTGCCATTTCTCTCAGGTGAAAGCCACTGTGCAGCCCAAGCCCCGCCCCTTTAAAGGGGCAGCGTCACATTCGAAGTAGATGGCTATTTGAAAGCAAACTGTCGGGTGTGTGATTGGCCATGAGCCAAAAAGTAAAAAGAGAAAAATAACTCAATCAAACTTGAACTGTACTAATATGATTTTATCTACCTTTTTAAAAGGTTGCCATTTTAATTTGTAGTTCTTTTGCACTCTTTTTGGTTGCCAGATAAGGGGCACATTATGCACCTTTGTTGTTGATGATTCAAATCCTCAAAGTAAAAATGACATCAAAAATTTAATTTTTTTAATGTTTTTTTATTTTTCTATTCTATCGAAACAATTAAACATTGCGTAGTTCATTAATACAATTGAGGCGGTATCATACAACAGAGTAATCACATCATTCTCAGCAGGATGTGCTGCATCCAACTTAGTCATTTTGACAATAGGCCAATATAGATACATGCAGCATGTGTTGAATTCATCATAGGCTTATATGAGGCTTTCAATTATTCTGCCGCTTTTGACAAAATTAGTTGGTTTTTTTTGGTCTAATATGGCTCTTTTAACATTCCGGGTTGCCAACCCCTGGGTTAGATTGTTGTTCTACCTGAAGAGCCCTTAAAAAATACTTATAATGTGCTAATTGTGCGTAATTTATTTCTTAGATTTATATTATTATGATTTTATTGTTTACAAAGTACCAGAATTTACATTGATCCATTTAATCTATTATTAAATTAAATGTAATTTATTGTTGATTAGATGGATTTTGATGATTTAATGATCTGATTGAATATATATATATAAATAAGACGTTGCTACAGTTACTCAGTTTTTTTTCCACCAAGTACTTCTTTACCTTTACTCAAGTAATAATTTAGATGACTACTTTTTACTTCTACCTGAGTAATATTATTTCAAAGTAACAGAACTTTTACCTGAGTAACATTTTTTGCTCCCCTATCCACCTCTGTCTAGATGACATGAGGAAAGGTATTCGATTTTCATCTTGTCTCACCTTTTTTTTTATTTTAAAGGTGCACGTGATTGGTCATCTGTCAAACAATGTTGTTTTGGCTGAACTCCCATTATGCTGTAACTGGGCAATACGGAAAAGCTTTCAGCAAAAACAATGTTGTTTTAACGTGATGCTGAGTAAAAATAGTGGGATATAAGATAAAACCGAATGCCTTTTGCTTTTACAACTACAATTCTAGTGGTCTTGTGGCTAGGATTTGGGGCGCTCACTGTGAGACATTTCTAATTCTAAAGAGCCCTGTTTGCCCTTATACCAGTCAGGGTGTACACTGGGAGAGGCACCATCTCATCTGTGAACCAAGCGATTTAAAAAGCAGTTTACACAAGATATATGGATAAATAACACTCGTCTAGACAACAAAATTGGGCACTCGGGGAACAGCCCACACAATTATCAATAATTGTCGGTTAAATTTATTTATTGTTACTCCTCACGTAAGAATGCAAAACTTAAAAACAGTCGGTATTTATTTATCAAGATGAAACTCATGCAAACAATTCAAAGGGTGAGCTGCATTTAAAATAGTATGTCGTTTTTCGGTATACCCGTTATTACAACATATCACACGGTTCATGGATCCCTTAACCGCCAGGGTTGTCAGGGCACCAAATCCTGTGGTGTGTCTTAGGCACGTACATCCTGGCGGCTCCTATCCCTCTTCATGAGATTTTTTGAGTAGGGTCTGCTCCCCCACATTAAGCAGATAGTACTGGTTTCCATGTTTACAGGTAGCAGAAGACTCCTGAGCTAATTTAGATACAGCACCTTCATCATCTGGTTGCCGTTGACTTTTGGGTTAAAGTGTCATCCCGCTCTTCAGAGTTCAGCTGGATCACAATATATATATATATATATATATATATATATATATATATATATATATATATATATATACACACACACACAGTGGAACCTCGGTTTTCGAACGCCTCTCAGTTCGAAAAATCGGAGTCCGACCAAAAATTTCGCTGTTCGGTCAAAAAATCAGAGTTCGAACGCCGGTAATGCGTGAGTGCGTACGCTAGGATGCGATGCTGAGCGGCGTACGGGTGTAGATGGCTCTTTTCGTGACCAACTGTTATCGCGTGCGGACGTGCTTGGTTTTGCTTTCGCATTTAATATAGGTGTACGAAGTGTTTTAACCCCTAATTATGCCTCCGAAGAAAGTCGGTGCAAGCAGCAAAGTTGCTACAGGTGAAAAAAGAAAAGTAGTGCGTACAACTATTGCATTTAAGAAAAAAATAATAGCAAAATATGATGCAGGTGTGCGAGTGTCTGATCTTGCTAGGGAATACCCCAATGTCGACCTGCGCCTTCTGCTGACCACCACAAAGGTAAGAAATCCTATTCATAATTTCGTTTCTTTATCCTTTTTTTTAATTTTTACACGTTCATGTTAGCGTAATCTTTCGTACGGAAGATTACGATAACGCGGACTTACGATTAGCCTGGGTTAGTTTTATGTTCACGTTAAACATTCAAGGTAGACATTCAGGGTGTTGGAAGGGATTAAAACGTTTTACATTATTTTTAATGGGAAAAATGATTTCGGTGATCGAACAAATTGGTTTTCGAACAGGGTTCTGGAACGGATTATGGTCAAGAACCGAGGTTCCACTGTATATGCATATATTATATATAAACTTATAAATATAATAACACAGCATTTAACAGCAATTAGGTTCACGTGGATCTCAGCACGTAAAACCTATTTTTAAATACATAATGACCACCACATGCTGCTCTTCATCAGCCTTCTTACTCCATTCATATTTATTAGACCCCCGCCGAGGTAATGTTATTAGACATTTTCATGATGAAATCCGGGACATCCGTGGATGGTATTAATCATAAGAAGGACCAGACGCAACGTAATTCATTTGTCCCTGCTCATATGAATGAGTCACAGTTGAATGAGAAACGTTTGCTCAAGATAATGAATATGTGGGGTATTAACTTGTATTTAAGGATTCTAGGTATAACAATGTACAATAACAGTAAAAACAGTGGAATGGATGAAAAAATTTAATTTAGTTTGAAAATATTTAAAGCGTGGGTCACAAACTCACTGTCAGGGGGCAATTGTGGCCCGCGGGATGATCGTTTGTGGCCCCCGCCTTAATTTGAAGGTTTAAAGGGGCAGTGTGTGTTATTAGCGCCTACTAGTTGTAGAAATATAATTTATTAAAAAATTATGCGGCACAGTTTTGAGGTCATGAGCTCGAACCTTCCTGTGTTGAGTTTGCATTTTCTCCCCGTGCTTGCGTGGGTTTTGTCCAGGCACTCCGGTTTCCTCCCACATTCCAAAAACATGCATGTCAGGTTAATTGGCCGGTCCAAATTGTCCCTAGTTGTGAATGAGCGAGTGGGAAGTGCTCCAGCACCCCCGTGACCCTACTGAGGATAAGCAAATAAAGGATGAATGGATATAATATAAATGTGTGTTTTTTAAAAATACCCATATGTTGAGAAATTTGCTTTTATTTTACATAACATGAGGTTTTTGTCCCTCATCTTGCTGCTACGAGTACCATAAAAAAGAAAAATGGTGCTGTTTGCTTACTCTGCGTCTCCGAAGGTTGTGCACTTTGTTGTGCCTTTTAGCACTCGTTTATGGTTGTACAACACAGTACAGCTATATCTACTAGTAGTTGAATACTAGACACTGTTTCTTCAATGTGAGCCCAATTATGTATTAATGTATTACTGTTTAATTGGTTTACTTTCACATTAATTCTTCATTTTTTAATCTTATTTTGTGTAAAAGATTTTATAAAATATATTCGAAAGGAGTGGATTAGTTTTATCAGCGCTTTTCATGTCGCCAAAACATACCCAGATCCTAGCTCGTTGCTAGGGTACATAATAATACATTTTGACTTTTTTACTGCTTCATGAGGTGAATCTATCATGAATTCTCTACAAATTCACATATGGCAAAAGTATGGAGGAAGCAAATGCGAGAGCGAGTTTGTGTGTACAGGTGGAGCAGGTTATTACTTAACGCGTCATTGACACTTGCACAGGAAATGGATGGAAACCAAATGGACAAGTAGAAAGATTTAAACCTGAAACATTTATGATCCGACCCTTGACTTTAGATTCACTTCCTGCTGTTAATAAGAAATTTTTAGTGAAGTTTCACATAAATGGTCATCAAAAATTAAAAAGTGTGCTAATTTTATTTGACAAAATTACAAATGTGGTATATAGTTACCTAATTGATTAGCATTTTTATTATGTTTTGCTGTTTAGTGTCATGCGAACCTTATTTAACACTAGGCAAGCCTTTTTCGACCCTGACTCCCACCTGTTATTTGCTCCCGTCTGTCCCCCGGCTTTGACCCGTTTTTGATCCTGACCACGTCTACTCTCCTGTCCCGGCTTTCGACCTCTTTTGTCCCGACCACGTCTACTCTCCTTTCCTGGCTTACGACTCGCTTACGAACACCTTTTTGCTCTCCTGTCCCGGCTACTGACCTGTTTTTCCATTCCCGACACTGCCATCGCTCGCCAAGAAAGATCCACTTCCGCATTCCTGCACCTAGCGAACACCGGATCATGGGCGCAGCCCTTCCTCTTTCCCTTAATAAAGCTTGTGAGAAACGTAACGCAATTGGTCCTGTTTCCCTTCTGGTCCTGACAGTAATGGTAATGGAATTATATCACATTGATTCATGGAGATGACTTGTGGTATATACAGTAAAATTACGTATATTGGTGATTTGACTTAATAGGGGAAAGAAAAAAAAATCATTCAAAACGATCGAACTCTTTAAGTTTTCCTTGATGGAACCAACAAATAAAAGTTAACCAAGTTGTCCTGTCTGTCCCCAGGCTTCGACCCGTTTTTGATCCTGACCACGTCTACTCTCCCGTCCCGGCTTTTGACCTCTTTATTGTCCCCGACCACATCTACTCTCCTTTCCTGGCTTACGACTCGCCTCCGACCCAGACTAAGTTTTTGCTCTCCTGTCCCGTTCCCGACACCGCCATCGCTCAACACTTCCGCGTTCAGAGCGACCTGCTTCCCGCGTCCAGCAATCACCGGATTGTGGGCGCAACCTTTTCTCTTTCTTCCATTAAAACTTGTGAGAAAAACAACGCAAGTGGGTCCTGTCTCAGTTCTGGTCCTGACATTTAGAAAAGAAAGCAAAAAATTCAACCAGAATTACGTTATAATAATATTGTGCCACTAGGTTGCATTAGTGTTTCATGTTGGACGTGTATGACAGGTAGAACAGCTGGCACATGAAGCAAAACCTGGATACCCAAACTTTTTTTTTTCAATTGTAAAAGTCACAACAAAACATTTTTTATGATATGCATTATTGATAAATTGTGTTACTCCTTTGCACGATGTGAACTAGAGCGTGACTTGTATCAACATCAATTGTATCTCAATTTTTAATGCCTTCAATATTTTTCATGCCAGGGGTGGGCAAACTTTTAGAGTCCAGCCGTATTGATTTGGAAAAAAATTGTACCGGGGCCAGAGGAAAGAAAAATAGCTGAAATATGTATTTAATTAGTAAATGCGGATAGAGAGTCTTAAACCCTATATCTCAGCAATACATGAGAAAAATAGATAACATAAGACAATTTCTCCTATTCAACGTGCTACACAAATAAATTACATTTGATTTTGACTTATAATGACCCAGGCCCTGACGCAGTCAGTCCCATTAAATTCATTATGAGAGATCTTTGGAGATAATCCTGTTTGATTCATGTACCGGTACCTATTACAAAGGGGGGGGGTAGAGAAAAAGAGAGAACGAAACAGTGAGAGAGGAAAAAAGAAGCAAAAAAGAGAAAGACAGAAAAACAAGAAAGAAAGAGAGAGAAAACAATAAGAGAGAAAGCAGGAAAAGAGAAATAACAGAGAAAATTAAAAGAAAGAAATAGAAACAGATAAAAATAAATAGAGAAATAAAAAGAGAAAAAATGTGTGGTCCCTTCTCAAGGTTTCTTCATTTTCCTCATATTGAATTTTTTTTTTTTTTTTAGCTTTTCCTTGACCTCATGTAGGTTTTAGATCAGGGGAAGGTGTCATAATAGTCTGTGGTTTGCAATAATCTGTTGTCTGTGCAGCCCTTTGAGACTCCTTGTGATTAAGGGCTATACATATAAACATGACTTGACTTGACTTAAAGTACTATTTATTCACAAATAATTGGTCCTCGGTCATATGTTGATGCCAGTGATGTATAGTGACAAGATGATCTCCTAATGTGAGTACAAAACACAACAGAAAAAGGAATGTAGTTGTTTATGAATTATTGAGGCTTCCATCATCTTCTATAAGCCCCAAGCGGGACAGCCCTTGTTTCCGTCTGCAAGGCGTGCAAGGAATGCTGTTGAGTTCTGATCAATATGTCAGTACGTCAAGGGCAATCAAATAAAACAAGAGACAGACTTTTACAACTTCGAGCGAGTTATGCTAAAGAAAACAAATTTGATAGCTGTGAACTATGTAAGATTGCGCGACTCTTGTTGCCTATAAAGCTGAAATCCTCACTAACAAAAGATGCACACATACACACACTGCTTGGGGGAGACGTCTTTGTTCCCGCCCACAGGATCATGCAAATTGAGAGGATTACGGCATCCGTGCCAAAACGCCCCATTTGCATGAGGGAAAATACCAGCAGGATTCCTCAACACAGACAATCCCACTCCCGACGGGACATCCTTTTAGCCTGGATTCTGGCTTCAATGTCGCCCGACTCTAATCAACTACAAGCATCCGTCCCTAAAATCCATTCCCGAGCCCCCATCTTTTCATCTCCCTTATCTCCATGGCAACCCGGAATGCCAAAGCTATGATGTCACCCCCCAATCTGGTAGACCACATTCCTTCAGAGCACTGACCTCCTACCTACTGCTACAACAGGAAATGAAACTAGGGACTCCTGTGACCTCGGTGGTATCGAGGTAAAAACCTAGGTTCACTGTTAAACATTGAGTTCCACTAAGGAATTTGCACCAAACGGAGAAAAACAAGCCATGACTTTGAAACAGCGATGCTTCTTCACTGAGTACCAAGCAGGCAGTCCCAAGGGACAATGTTAGTATTCGTGGCACTATTCAGCCGGTAAAAGGGAATCCGGGCACCGAATGAGTAAAAGGATGTGCACGGCAGCAGATTGCTTTGTGAAAGTTAAGCTGCAAGCCCGGCCTGGGACTTTTCACTTGTTTCACTGACTGGGGAACAATAAAAGAAAGCACTGGAAGCGGAGTGTTGTTCAGCGAGATTCCGGTGTCTACTTGTCAGCGTTTAGATGAAAAATTCTTCAAGTTGGGTACGAATTCCTTACCGGCAGATATAAAATGTTGCTACATTGTGAAAACTTAAAATCGTACCCTATTGGTGAAAAATATTGTTTATTTTATTTGGAATAGTTCTAATTTCGAGGCATTTTAACTTGTTTTTCTCGTAAAATAACAAACTATATACAGTGGAACCTCGGTTTTTGAACGCCTCTCAGTTCGAACAAATCGGTTCTCGACCAAAAATTTCGAGAAATTCTTGCTTCGCTGTTCGGTCAAATAATCGGAGTTCGAACGCCGGTACGCTAGGGTGCGATAATGAGCGGCGTACGGGTGTAGATCGTGTAGATTGCCCCCACCCCTCGTGAAGAACTGTTATCACGTGCGGACGTGTTTCGTTTTGCTTTCGCTTTTAATATAGGTGTACCAAGTGTTTTAGCCCCTAATTATGCCTCGGAAGAAGGTCGGTGCAAGCAGCTAAGTTGCTACAGGTGAAAAAAGAAGAGTAGTGCGTACAACTATTGCATTTAAGAAAGAAATAATAGCAAAATATGAAGAAGGTGTGCGAGTTTCCGATCTTGCTATACATACAGCATTAGGGTGGTCCTTATTTTTCGACTTTTAAAATTTCATGCTCTGACCCCTTGAATATGTTCCAATATATACAAAACGTAATTAGGCAAAGTTTCATCAAAATCAAAGAATATTTAGAGGTCGCTCAAGGCCTCTGAAATTTTAGTATGAAAAATAAGGATTTTTCGCACATTATATCAGACCTAGTGTACAAAGTTACTTGTAACTTTTCTTGTGTTACAATTATAAGCAATGGACTGAAATTGGATGTTCTAAAACGCCGTACACATAGGGTTAAGATTTCCGTTTTTTCTCGAAAATTGCCAAAATTTTACCATTTTGGGAAATTTCAAAGTCGTTGAGCTACCTCTAAATATTATCCAAATTGTTCAAAATTGCACACAGTGTGTTTTTATCAATATAAGAACATATGCGGGGGGTCAGAGCCCAATATTTCAAAAAAAAAATTTCGACCCCCATTAAGGACCACCCTATACAGCATGGCTTCTGCTGAGCACCACAAAGGTAAGAAATCCTATTCATAATTCTTTTCTTTACCCTGTGTTTATTTTTACACGTTAGCGTAATCGTTCGTACGGAAGATTACGATTACGCAAATGTACGATTAGCCTGGGTTAGCTTTGTTTACGTAAAACATTCAGGGTGTTGTAACGGAGCCCCATTTGCAATGAAGCGCTAGCCACTTGTTGTGGAGACCCGGGTGCTAAATGACGTGTAAACGACCAGATTTTTTTATTTTTACACGTTCATGTTAGCGTAATCTTTCGTAGATTACGCTAACGCGAACGTACGATTAGCCTGGGTTAGCTTCATGTTTACGCTCATGGTAAACATTCAGCGTGTTGGAACGGATTAAAAATGATCTACATTACTTTTAATGGGAAAAACGATTTCGGTGATTGAACAAATCGGTTTTCGAACAGGGTTCTGGAACGGATTATGGTCGAGAACCGAGGTTCCACTGTACGATATTTAAAATATAAACATTAATATTTCAACAACTGGTTCGAGAGCGTTCTCCATCCGGGCACCGGAGTTGTGGAATGCTCTTCCCCCTGATATCCGATCTGCAACCTCGGTGGAAATGTTTAAATCTAGGCTTAAAACTCACTTCTACTCTATAGCATACGAGTAACCTAATCTTCTTATATGTAATAACTTGTGAAGCCCTTAGAGACTAATTGTGATTAAGGGCTATACAAATAAAAATGACTTGACTTGACTTGACTTAACTAACAATTTTTTTTTTAAAATTTTGGTAGAAACTATTACTTATAATTATCAAAATAATCTACATTTTGCTACGCAACATAAGTGTATTTCTTTCAACAAATGTTTTGCTTATTTTATTCAATGCCTGAAAAACTATATAAAAAAGGAAATTAATAAGAAAAACATATAAAATACAAATTTGTAAATATTTAAAAAATATTTGAGGGTCTACTATTTTCTTTTTTTTTGCAGTATATGTCAGGAAGGTTTAGGGGCAGGATACATTACCAGTATCAATTCCTTTCTAAAGCCGTACCATTATTGATCATTAAAGGGGGAGTGCATATTATTTAGCACCTCCTAATGGTGAGAAACGAATTTAATAAAAAACTATTGAGTTCAATAATGAGCAAAAATACATGAACTGTCATAAAAACATGCATTTTTGAAGTACTCATTTGTTGAAAAATTTGAATTTATTTTTACATAGCATGAGCCTCAACTAAAGGGAACTGGCATAATTCTGTGGCATTTTGCTGCTACGGGTAACCCTCAAAAACTCCAAAAGGCTGGGCGATAAAATGAGAAGTAAAATTTGGCAATTTAGTCACTGTGATTCTGCGTACTTTGTACTTGTTCTTGTGCTTTTTACCACTCGTTTTTGGTTGTATTAAACTTTATAACTCAGCTCTTCAAAGATTCAACGAACATAAATACAGCACTATATTGAAGTGAGATAGGAAAGTTACCAATATCATGAATTTGGTCTCACTTCTTATGGCATTGTGTACTTTTGTCAGCTGTTGATACCAGCCACCGATGCTTACGCAAAAACACACCAAAATAAGTTCTCCTGGACTGTAGGAGGTGCTATAGTACAGCTTGGGCGTATTATCATCTGCATCACTACATTTTTTTCCCCCAATTTCTATCATTGTGTTCATTCACATTTTTAATATCAAAAGGTATCTGTACTAAGTATGAGATATTGAGTGTAAAGAGAAAATTCTACATCTAAAAACCCACAATGACGCCTTAAAACAAGAATGGCCAAACTTTTTGAGTGTGGGTCGCATTTGGGTGAAAAAATTTGCATAGGGGCCAGGCCGTGGGGAAAAATAGGCTGACTAATGTATTTAATATTTTTGGAATACGCCTACAGTCTTAAATCTGATAATTCGTCAATACATGAAAAAAAAGATTAGATGGGCCGAAACTGTTTTTCTCGTTTGCATTTATCTGCACAAGGTATGCTTCCTTTTTGTCTATTTGTTTGTAAAGGGATCCAATTGCTTTTGAAACACTCAGAACATACAAATAAGTATATTTATTAACAGAAAAAAAACCTTTTATTAAAAGTAATACTTAAGGAAATTCTTAACCACTAAATTAGATCATTCGCCTTGAAAAACTCAACTCAATGTTTCATTGCATGAAATGTAACATCTAGATCAATAAAATTCAATGTCTCGAGGATCATATTAAATCAGTTGTCCCGCGGGCCATCTTTTGCCAACATCTGCCTTAGAAACATGTAAAATAATCACAAACACACAAAAAAAAAGAGGACGTTGTAACAAGGGTTGTTGCATCCATACAAAAGTTAGCAGGTACAAGTTGATGTGAAGCTGTGGGTAATCGGACAATTGATTGAGGAAGTGATGTTCCAATGTGTCAGTTTACAATGGCCGATATTTAATACACACCATCACTTTGACGGGAAGAAGCACACTTTAAAGCAACTATCTTATTAAAGAAGAAAACCTCAAAAGGTCCAATGCATCACCTGACTGACTAAAGAGAAAGAAGGAAAAAGAGAGAAATCTAGAGAAAGATCAAAAGAGGGGGAGAAAGAAAGAAAGAAAGGACTAAAAAGACAGAGGGGTGGAAAAAAGAGAGAGCAAAAGATAGGGTGAGAGAGAAAGAGGGAGACAGAAAAACAGAGAGAGAGAAAAATAGAAAGAGAGAATGTGAGTGTGAGAGACATACATAGAAAAAGAGAACTGGAGAAAGAGAGGTGGATAAAAAGATAGACTTTCAAAGAAAGCTTAATCTTTATTATGAAAACTTTTGGTAGAGAAAAAATAGTGAGACTACTTGATACATTTTGTTTTAAGACATGAAGACCCGCAAAACGAAATTTTCCAATGTGACTAGATTGCTGCTATCGGTGTGAGTGTGTGTGAATGGGTGTGAAGCACATTGTAAAGGACTTTGGGAGGGCTTCATTGACTTGAAAAGCGCTATATAAATGCAGACCATCTACCATCTACTTGCTGTAGATTCAATTTGATGGTACCTGTAAAGCATTTATTACTGGATATGTATTGATTTGAGAAAAATCCTCTTGGTTCCCACTTTGCAGTTGTACGCAATATTATCCAAAGGAACCTTCTGCAATTTATAATGACCTTTTAGCAGAGCTGGCCGGCCCAAGGCATAAGCAAGCTAAGCGGCTGCTTAGGGCCCCGCAACCATTAGGGGGACCCAAGAGTTGTTAACTTTTTTGGTGCCAACATTGTCCCCTTTGTCACTTTGTGTGTCCACTCAAAAATACTTTTAGTCAAGTCAAGTCATGTTTATTTGAATAGCCCTTAATCACAAAGAGTCTCAAAGGGCTGAACTTACTACAGGTTTTTGCAAACCACAGACTATTATCACACCATCCCCTGATCTAAAACCTACATGAGGGCAAGGAAAAACTCAAAAACCTCAACATGAGGAAAATAAAGAAACCTTGAGAAGGGACCGGACATGAGGTAATCCCCCTTCCAGGATGACCAGGCTGCAATGGATGTTGCAATAATAAATAATACACAGATACAGAAATACAAAAAAGATACTACTCAATGACTACAAAACTAAATATCGGATATCGTGCCTGAAAACAGCGACCTCATATATTATTTTGCTTTCATTCTGAAAATCAAAAATTTGTAAAGAATTACAACGAAAATACTACTACAATAATACTGTTTTAAAAATACTTCTACAGAAATATTAAATACAAAAATACTAGAAAAATATTGCTACAGAGATACAACAAAAATACTAAAAAATATGACAAAACACTACAATGGAAATACTACAAAAATACTACAAAAATACTTCTTTGGAAATACATCAATTATACTTCTAGTGAAGTACTAAAATAATTCCAATACAAAATACTACAATACAGGAACTACTAGAGAAATATTACCACAAAAATACTACTACAAGACGTTTACAACAGAAATACTGCAAATTACACCTATAGTGATACTACAAAAATTCTCCTGTGGAAAAGTACTCCAAAAATAAAACTACAGTAACACTGTACTAAAATAATACTCCAGAAATACTAAAGATATACAACAACAAAAATGTACTTTTGAAATACAACATAATGTACTAATACAGTAATACTATATTAAAAACACTTTTACAAAATTATTAACTACAAAAATACTTATACAGAAATACACCAAAAATACTAATATAGTATGACAAAACAGTACTATGGAAATACTACAATAATTCTACAAAAATACTACTAAAATACTGCTTTGGAAATTTATTAATTATACTTCTAGTGAAATACTAAAATGATTCCAATACAAAATACTACAATGCAGGAACTACTAGAGAAATATTACTACAAAAATACTACTACATGAAGTTTACAACAGAAATACTGCAAATTAAATATATAGTGATACTACAAAAATTCTCCAATGGAAATATAAAAAAGTACTCCAAAAATAAAACTACAGTAACACTGTACTACAAAAATACCCCAGAAATACTAAAGATATACAACAACAAAATGTACTTTTGAAATACAACAAAGGTACTACAGAAATACTAAAAATATCGACTACGGAAATACTACATAGGAAATACTTAAGAAATACTACAAAAATAGTACAAAAATAAAACTACAGTAACACTACAAAAAACTTCGATAAAAATCAGACTTCAGAAGTCCTAAAAAAACCTACAGTAAATAACAAAAGAAGTGCTTAAAACAGGGAACTGATATACTATTTTTGTCTAATTGCGGTCGTTTCAAAACCAATTTGATAAAACTAATCTATTCTAAAAGAAGTATAACATGTCACATGCGGCCCCCGACTCCAAATAGTTGCCCATCCCTGGAGTAGAATATGGAATGAATACTAGTAGGTATAAAAATTAACAAGTAATCAGGGGCCCCAAATCTAATTTTGCTTCGGGCCCCATGAAGGCTTGGTCTGGCCTTTTAGAGTCTTGTCCCAAAAGGTTACAAATACTCAATGCAGTCGGGTGAAAATCCTGCAATTTCCGAAGTTAAAGCCAGCCCATGAAACTTACTTGGTGTGATGCAGCTGCAGCTTGCTCTTTGCTGACGTTTGCCCCATGGGACGCGAGGTGTGCTTTTGACACTTGAAAGCAACGCTCATCTCCGCGGCATCGGCGTAAAAATGTGACAAGCCCCGCAGCCTGGCACCCGCTGTCATCAACGACACTCCTGACTCCGCTTCTCCCTTCCTTTGTTTCCTCCTCCCACGGCCCAGCTGCCTTTTTGGCCTTAACTACTTCCTGTGGTTGGTGCGTCTGCACTTGGCTCTGTGACATCATGGGCTTTACCATTCAAACACATGTTCCTGGCTTTGAATTTTAAGTTTAAGAATACATTAGTGATGCCATAAACACAGTCAAATAACATCAGAGTCAAGCCATGTTTATTAACCAAGAAGAAGGATGCCTCTCGTCTTAATAAACTGGTGAGGAAAGCCAGCTCTGTTGTGGGCACGGAGCTGGACAGCCTGACAACAGTAGCCGAGAGACGGGCACTGAAAAAGCTGCTGTCAATCATGGACAATTCATCACATCCACGACACGGCATCATCTCCAAACGGAAGAGCAGCTTCAGCGACAGACTGCTGTCACAGTCTTGTTCCACGGACAGATTGAGGAGATAATTTCTTCCTCATGCCACGAGGCTCTTTAACTCCACCCGGGGGAGTAAAAGCCCACATTAAACCACACCCCCACATTGCATATTACCCTATTTTTATTACAGTGTGTATTTTATGTAGAACTATTTAAAGACTCTATATCAACATGTTACATTCGGTATTTATGTATTATATTCCTTTTACTTTATTATTATTTATTTTCAACACAAGGATACTGCTGGATACGGGGATGAATAAACTATCTATCTATCTATAAACACCATAGGCGGCGCCACGAGCGGCAGCCTTTTCAGCAGCTCCGTGTTATTTCGATCTTTTTGTGATTTATTGTTTTTATTGTCTGCTTCTATCTTCGGTGTTTTTCGTCCCGTTTCACAACTACACTTTGGATTACTTTCTATCTTATCGATATGGGTTTTAACGCACAAAAATGCCTTTGTTCGAGGAATCAACTCCTTGCCCTGAAGAATTCACGTGCCGGCGTGATTATGGGGCCCTATCGTGGCTGCAGAGCCGGAGCTAAGGTAAAGGCTAAGCGGCTAGCGGCGATATAAGCCTTCGGTACCGTCCGTAATCATGGGAAATGTGAACACTCTACCAAATAAGACCGACGAACTGGCTGTGCTGGTGAAAAACATGAGAGTGTACAGGGAGTGCAGTTTGCTGTGTTTTACCGAAACTTGGCTCACGTCTAGCATCCCGAACGCTAACGTGGAGCTACCCGGGTTCAGCGCTGTTAGGGCAGACAGAGACACAAAAGCCAGCAGGAAGCGGAGAGGAGGCGGACTCGCTATCTACGTGAACACAAGGTGGTGTAACCCTGGGCACAAAGATTTCCATCTGCTGCAGGGACGTCAAACTTTTGGCCTAGCGTGTGACGTCATCCACTCCGCTGTTGCTAAACTACAACACAGCACCGCGAGGCCATCCTGTTAATCTGTTAATAATCAACACAAGGATACTGCTGGAAGTGTGAATATCCCTAAATAAAGTATCTATCTATCTATCTATTTGTATATCCCTAAATCAAAAATGTTTCAAAGTGCTTCGCAGACCACCATTACAACATCCCCTAATGTGAAACCTACATGAGGCAAGTAAAAACTCAGAAACTCTAGCAAGTTGGCCAGAAATTTAAACACGTGCATTATAATCTAGTGCGCCTTATGTTAGAAGAGAATCAGAATCATCTTTGTATGGGGAAAAAAATAGAAATTCACATTTTAATCACTTGATATTCGTCGCCAATCATAGCTCCAGAAAATGATTAACTTTTTCTCAGATCAAACTAAACATTGAAAGTGACAAACATTTTAAAAATGTGCGGCCATGCGTTTATTTGTATCTTTCAGGAAGACTGAATTACTTCCCACAATCCTTTTTGCCTTATTGATTTCAGAATGGTAATGGTAAATGCATTTATATAGTGCTTTTCAAGTAAATGAAGACCTCCCAAAGCGCTTTACAATGTGCTTCACACTTACCCATTCACACACTCACACACCAATAGGGAGTCAGCCATGCAAGGCGCCTTCGACCAGCTCAGTAGCCTAGATGGTAAGGCGCCCGCTTTGAGACTGGGAGGTCGGTGGTTCGCGCCCCGGCCGAGTCATTCCTAAGACTTAAAAAGTGGTCGGCGGCGCCCTCTGTTGGCTGCGGCTGCATCGGCTCGCTACAACGGGTCAGGTGCAATCGACATTTCGTTCTGTGTACATTGTTACACAGAATGACAATACAAGGAAATTATTATTATTGTTATTATTGCTTATTGGGTGCATTAGGAATTCAGTGTCTTGCCCAAGGACACTTCGACATATGACACGGAGGGGCCGGGAATCGAACCTGCGACCTCTTGATCCCAAGACGAGCGCTCTACCTCAAGAGCTACAGAATGACCAAATGAATTCCCACAAAGGCTTTCTTTCCGTTCATTTCAGAATCTTGTGCACTTTTTAAAGACTTTGTGAGACAGCCATACGTTACTGTATTTCAGTGGTCTCTAACCTTTTCTGTACCACGGACCGCTTTAATATCTGACAATGCAATGGCGGCCTGGGTCCAGTAACATCAACAAAAGAGTGTGATGATGACATAAGAACTGATGCCTTTTAATCTGTTAGCTGTATGCCAAGGCTCTCTCCTCACAGGGATCCAGGTTCCATTCCTGTTGCATCCAGATTTTGCGATTGTAACCAGTGTAACACAGGGTTGGGTAGGGTTACTTTAACTTGATTGCTTTCAATTACTTTTGGATTACTCCAATACCAAATATGCTAATAAAAGACAAAATAAACTAAATATGAATAAAATTATGACTCACAACACGTGGTAAGCTTTCTCTCCTGGCTTTGATCTCTTTGATCTCCGGCAAAACTAACATAAAATGCGACAGAAACTAAATGAAAATAAATCCAAACAGCTTGCCAACATCATTTTTGCCGTTCCATGTATGTATTACTCCCCAAGCCTGCACAAAATGTAGTAATTTTATTCATATTTAGTTTCTTTTGTCTTTTTTTAGCATATTTGGTATTGGAGTAATCCAAAAGTAATTGAAAGTAATCAAGTTAAAGTAAACCTACCTAACCCTGGATATACATTGACTGATCAATCAATCCACACATATGGTACTGCTTAAAAAAAAATGTACAGCCCTAGCCTTGACACTAGTTTCAATTCTACCAGCTCAGTAGCCTAGATGGTAGGGCGCCCGCTTTGAGACTGGGAGGTCGCTGGTTCGCGCCTCGGCCGAGTCATACCTAAGACTTATAACATTGGTAAAATGGCGGCGCCCTCTGTTGGCTGCGGCTGCATCGGCTCGCTACAACGGGTCAGGTGTATCGACATTTCGTTCTGTGTACATTGTTACAAAGAATGACAATACAAAGGAAATTATTATTATTATTCACCTTGTAGTCCAGTGCACCTTATATGTGGGGGAAAAGGTCACTAAAGAGGCATTTTTGGGGTGCACCTTAAGTGCAAAAAATATGGTAATTTGAGGTGTGCTAAATGGAGGCTACGTTTATGTTCATGTGCTGCGACTGGCGTTGCCAGGCAGAATTGCTTTGCAAGCAGAAGCAGCTGAGTCACAGCCGCCTTCTCTGCTCCCTACTGCCAAAGCCATCCCCACTGTTACCACAGCAACTTCATTTAGACATCTTCTAATACAGTCAGAAACATTCCCGACTCAAAGCAGGACCAAACATTTTCACGTGAAAAGTCGTTTATAGGATCAAGGGACACGCGCTCCATCTGTGCTGCACTCTCTGAGAGTGCAACGCGCAAGCGTAGGAAGTCTTTTGGGATGACTGTCAAAGTGGCGAGTGTAAAGCTGACTTCGTTTTCCCGCTGCTGCACTTTAATGCGCTAGCGCTGCGACATCCAGCACATGTAGGCAGAATCTGCCCCACTAAACTGGGAAAATTTGGAGGCCTGCCTTGCTGAGATAAAAAGATGGATGTCACTTAACTTCTTGCGTCTCAACCCTAAAGAGACCGAAACTATTGGTCCATCTAAATGCCGTGACTTGTTCTTAAACACTGCTATGAACAATGCCAAATGTAATATCACCCAGAGTGACTCAGTCAAAAAATTATGTGTCATATTTGACCCCAATCTGTCCTTCCAAACACACGTAATTACTAGATCAGCTTTTTTCCATCTTCGCAACATTGCATAAATTGGCCCTATGCTGTCCCAGTCCGATGCAAGGATTATAATTCATGCGTTTGTTATCTCACATCTCGATTACTGTAATGCGCTACTCTCCGGTCTCCTGAAGTCCAAAATTAAGAGCCTGAAGTTGGTACAAAATGCTGCAGCGAGGCTTTTGACAAAGACAAAAAAGTTTCATCACATTACTCCGATTTTAGCTAACCTGCATTGGCTCCCTGTTAGTTTAAGATGTGATTTTAGGTTCTGTTGGTATTATACAAAATCATATATATACTCATATCTTTCAGATTTAATTTCAGCCTATCTTCCGGTCCGGAGCCTTCGCTCTGAAAATGCTGGTCTACTAGTGATCCCAAGAGCCAAGAAGAGATCCAGAGGTTCGAGTGCATTCTTCATTCGGGCCCCGATGTTGTGGAATGCTCTGCCCCCTGAGATTTGATCTGCAACCTCAGTGGAACTGTTTATATCTAGCCTTATAACACACTTATATTCCATAGCTTATGAATGACCTATATTTCATGTTGACAATGTCAGTGTATTGTTTGTTAGTGCTAAAAATCCATTGCATACTTGGTCATCTTTTTTATTTCATTTTTTATTTTATATTATACTTTAATTATTTTATATGTTCGGTCTGTTCAAGATTATTTCATTTTCCTCATGTTGAGGTTTTTGAGTTCCTTGCCTTTATGTGGGTTTTAGATCAGGAGATGGTGTAATAATAGTCAGTAGTTTGTAAAAGTCTGGTCTGAGACTTTACCAGCTCGGTGGCCTTGCGGGTAGGGCGCCCGCCCCGACACTGGGAGGTTGCTGGTTCCAGCCTCAGCTGGGTCATACGTAAGACTTACAACATTGGTACCCATTGCCTCCCTGCTTGGTGCTCGGCATAAGGGTTTGGAATTGGGGGGTTTGGTCACCTAATGACTCCCAACACATCAGTTGGGTTCGAAGGGACCCATGAGAATCTCACTGTAAGAATGTGGATACCATTAAAAATAAACTGAAGCTGAAAAAAAACGGAAACTCCTCGTGATTAGGGGTATACAAAAAAACAGGACTTGAGTTGACAAAAAGGATATAGTAGGAATTAATCTCAGTATGAAATGTTGAAGTTCTGCAGCACATCAAACTGCTACAATTAATACAATATTCAAAAGATGAAAAAAAACAGCAGTGTTTTATTTTAATTGAGAGTTCTACATAACAGTGTTTTTTACCAGTGTGCCAGAGCACACTTGTGTGCAGTGACAGCTTGTATAGTGTGCCGCAGAAAATTATAAAGAAAATTATAAATTGATTTTATCTTTGTGAAAAAGCATACCATTGTACAGTATATTTGCTGTCTTAAGCCGAGTAACTGTAACATTCATCCATATCAAAAGGTGGAATCAGTTTTTTCATTTTTGTATAGAGCACTAAAATATTGTGATAAAATTATGTATTTGCTGTAATGTAAATAAAAAGCAGACAATTAATTCATTTTGGATTCATTACAATTAACTGAAATATTGCAGGGCTTCTAAAATTGTTGTTTACAGTAAAAAAGCAAAAGTCAGCAAGGTATACCAGTAAGCTGTAAGTAATTGGTATCTGGTAGGGTGTGGTTCAGAAGCCCATCTGATGCTATCCCATTCAGTGTGGATAACCTTCCTTCAGGTTCCTTTCCTCACATGATTAGTCTGTGCCTTGCCATAATCATATTTTGTTTATATTACTGTTTATTTTGTTTTTAGTGTATGTTAAACATTGTGTGTGCCTGTGTATAAAGAGTTTCAAGTTGTTGGATGGCGATAAAAAAGGGGATTTTAATGTCTTATTGTATGCTCAATGTTTTTATACAGCACTTTGAGGGCTAATTAATTTATTGCCTGAAAAATACTTTACATATACATTTGATTACATTTCATAATTAGCAATATTAAAATAATGGGAGGTTTACAATATTCTAATTGGTATTTAATGAACCCAAAATGTATAACATGATTTTATTTTATTGCATTACAGAGAGTAAAGAACTTTATTACAATATTCAAATTTTCTTAGACAATCTTATATAAATGTTATGCTCATTAGGTAGCACTATACAGGGAAATATATTTTAGACTTATAATGTTTCGGGAAGCTGATTAAGATTACACGGCAACAAACGTAAAATAAATCAAATCAAATAAATAAATCAAATTAAGTAAAACATTTCTTTTGTTGATTTTAAATATAAAAAACGGGAAAAAAGTTGGAACATAGTAAAAAAAAAAAGATCGAATGGACACATTATTTTCGGTTAAGGTCATATTTTTTGTTATTTTCTAGGGAAAACACTATAACAAGATAGCAAAGAAGGCTTAAATCCCAAAAATGCTACATTTCTGATCCAATTGAATGTGGTGCCTTGTATTACTTCCTGAGCCACAATGACCACAAATGGTAAGAAATGATAGTGTCGATTTAGGCAACATGCTTTAAAAATAACAATATATGGCCACTCTTAAATATTTTTAAATGACACTGTGCTTTGAATTTTTTAATGACAAAATGTGCCTTGACTTAAAACCATTGAAACCCACTGCTTTAAAGGATGTATGTAAAATCCTCATCACTTTCCTATGTTCAAAGTGGGCAGCCTATTGCGCTCTCTAGTGGACAATATGTGAACTGATCCAACTTTTCCTCCTAAAATTGATTTCTTCGCTTACACCGAAGCTGTTGGTAATTGTTTCATTGGCTAGTTGACACTGAGGTAAATGTACAACGAAAAGTGCAATAACATAAATATAAATTACACAATGTGATGTTTAATATAGTCAAATCACCTTTACAGTTTGTCATGTCAAGTCATTTCATGTTTATTTGTATAACCCTTATCACAAGGTGTCTCAAAGGGCTGCACAGATTATTGCAAACTACAGACTAGTTTCTGCAAACGTATTTCAAAACTGGTAATAACAACAAAAAATAGACTATTTCTTAGATTAAATCTGAGGAATGATGGGACCCCCTCCCCTCTGACTTCAGTTGTTGTTACAAGTTTGCATAAACTCACAAAAGGCAAGAATGTCACATAAATTGTTGTTTTATAATTCATTATTTGATTTGCTGTCGTAGTTGCTCTCACGGGTTCCTCTTTTAAGGGGGCACTTCTATCACAAGCAAAATCCAAGTTCACTTTTGTTTCCATGACAACGAATACTAATAGCTGTGATTTAAGATGAAACGTGCAAAATTTAGACAACAAAGAAAAAAAAGACTGAAACAAGTTTGCCACATGTGATGAAAAAAAAGAATAAAAGGATTCAAATATTTGAGCACAGCACTCATTTTAAAATGTGGCTGTTTTGAAATCAAGCTATGGAACTGCAGGTGGTACTGGTGCACAGAAAAACTACATGTCATGATTACTGATGTGACACACCTGTGCCCGCTCATTTGGCGCCAACCGCCGCGGGTTCTGATTGGCTCCCTGTCACGGTTTGAACCCAGTCCTGTGAGTCCGTCTGCAAACCTCAGTGAATACTAGGCAAGCCTTTTTTGACCCTGACTCACACCTGTTTTTGCTCCCATCCGTCTCCGGCTACGACCTGTTTTGTTCCTGACCACGTCTGTTCTCCCGTCCCGGCTTACGATCTCTTTTTGTCCCCCAACTACATCTACTCTCCTGTTCTGGCTTACGACTTGCTTCCGACCCCGACCACGCCTTGCTCTCCCAGACCCGGCTACCGACCCGTTTTTTTCCGTCCCTGACACCGCCATCGCTCGCTACGGAAGATCCACTTCCGCGTTCGGACCACCATCCGAGTACAAGAGCGACTTGCTTCCCGCTTCCAGCGAACACCGGATCGTGGGCGCAGCCCTTTCTCTTTCCTCAAACAAAACTTGTGAGAAACGTAACGCAATTGGGTCCTCTTTCCGTTCTGGTCCTGATCCTACATTTAGATAAAAACACTAAAAAAAAACATTGGTGTGCACAGACATTCTAGAAGGCAAGAGGAAAAAAAGGGCTCTCATTTTGGCAATAAAGTGAAAATCTATAAATGAAAATTTGAAATATACACACGTGACTATATTAGTATAACAATTATTAAAACATAAAATGACAATTATTTTAAGCATTTTATTTATTTCAAATTATCTAGTAATATTGTATTAATTCATCCTATTCTATATTATTAATAATGACATTTTTTCTCCCGAAATTCTCACTTTTTTTGAGAGAAATCAGAGGGAATCTGTTCAAGCCACTGTAACTTACCAAATTCAGCAGCTAACCGGTGAAATGAAAGCCACAATTTGATGCTTTCAAAAGGACACTCTCGAAGACTGATGATTGATCTATAAATTGTTAGATGCAACAACGTCCAGAAGAGTAAGAAATCTAACTTTGATGTTTTAAGTGGGCTACAATCCCCCCTCCTATTACCTGCTTTTCTATACAATGTTTCCCTGTACCCCCACCAGTCATATGTGTGTATGTGATAGTGTGTGGGTGCGAATGAGCAATGGTGTGCTTTTAGAGATGAATATAGGTCATTTACCAGCTCAGTAGCCTAGATGGTAGTGTGCCCGCTTTGAGACTGGGAGGTCGCTGGTTCGCGCCTCGGCCGAGTCATACCTAAGACTTATAACATTGGTAAAATGGCGGCGCCCTCTGTTGGCTGCGGCTGCATCGGCTCGCTACAACGGGTCAGGTGTAACGACATTTCGTTCTGTGTACATTGTTACAAAGAATGACAATACAAAGGAAATTATTATTATTATTATTCTTAAATTATTTTGTACTATGGATGTTTTAATTGAAAATAATGATGAGATGTCTTTCTAGCGAATAGAAACATCAATATATTTGTTTTGTTTTACGGCAATAAATAAAGATAATGGGAAAAAAATACGTTACAACCAGTGTCTGAAATAATGTCTGCCCGGACGCCCGGGGCGTGAATCTTTTACGTTGGGCGTACAACTTACACAACGTCTAATAAAAATCATTCGTTTTTTTTTTTTGTTTTTTTTTCAAATCAAACGCTTGTTTTATTCCAATTTCTAAATCTTCGTTCGGTTTGGAAATTTCGGACTTTTGGTTCGTTTGGCAATTTGCATACTCGGCAGCCGATCAGAAGCCTGCATCGAATAACTTCGTGCTTCCGGACTTTCCTGAGTGTTATAAGGTCGTGCATTTGCATATCATTTTCCAAAGTAGGCGCACAGAGAACACAAGAAAAATGGATAAGTGGTTAGGAATCGGGCCAAAACCTCAGAACCAGAAGATTCAAAAGAAGCTAACAAAATTGATGACGCTACAAAACGTAAACATACATTAAAAGCATCGTGGAAAGAGCAGTTCACGTGGCTTGTAGGAGACGACGCAACGCAAACATTGCATGAATGAAAATGAGTTAATACAGGTGCATACTGATGGCAGATGGAAAACAGTGATGTCATACCCAGGCAATAAATGTTATAAGTAGATTTTAAATGAACTTAATTTTAAAGTATTGTTCTGTTGTATATTCTGATTATCAATCCTTAATACTCTGCAACAATGTTTTTTCTTTTTTTGCGATTAGTCGTGTTATTGTGCTTCAAGTTGTGAGGCAGGCAACTTTATGGCTGGGCAGACAGCCCTGGTGACTTTTTGTCATGAGTTTCAGACACTGTTACAACTGACGGTAACACTCAAAATGACTTTGAAGGAGCTGTTAACACTCGAGGCGCAAAATAAGAAACAAACCTGCTCTAAATGAACAAAAAGTCACCGGGATCGCCATTATTGAACATCGATTGTTTAGACACACACACACCAGGGAGTCCGACACTCAACCGCACAAAAGATTTTCCGCCACGTGTCCGGATAGCCGGTTCACGTTACCCATCCAGAGCACAGAGCCGATGGAAATCACGAGTGACGTGCCCAGAGTCGAGTTTCCCACAAAAGTGAGAGTCGGTTTGACCAGCGTCTCGGATGAACTCAACGTAAAATGAGTAGAGAGGCACGTGTGGAACGGAAATGAAAGAATTGAGGTGATGGCTGAGGTTTTTTAGCTTCTTGATCTGTGGCAAACGGTCTCGAAGGGCAATTTTTCCATAGTTTAACTGGAGCGACAACCATCGACTATTGTCATAGTCGACGAGTCTCCGACTATTGAAACCATTAGTACAATAATTGTTTATTTTTCTTGAATTTATCATGAAGTTAATTTGTTGTGTTTCTGGACTATAAGACACACTTAAAAACACAAAGGCTGGAAATATAGTATTTACAGTTACTACACAAGACCAAAATGGCAAAACATTGTATACAACAAGATTTGACCCAGGTCTTGGTGGTAAGAGCGCCAACAATTTACCAATAGAACACCAGTTGTACAGATAACATGAGAAAAAGGATTAGAACCTCATTATCACGCTATTATTACTCACAGTGCCAGAAATGAAGATTGGGGAATGTTTAAAAGAAAAAGTGTTTTAGCAAAACACCATACAAGCTCTTTTACGTACAAATACATATTAAACCATAACATTATTGACACACAAGTGAAGAAGTAGCGAAACTGTTTAACCAGGGTGGTGTTTAGCTGGCTGTTGTGAATATATGCACGATCACAAACGCCATGGCGTGTATTTGTGCTTTGAATCTATCAATCGACAGCAATCTTTTACTTTATTTAAAATTTTAAGTTGTTCATACTCAGGAACATTAAAGAAGAAACACACAATCCCTGAAGAACAAACGACAGAAGAAAATGTAAAGTAAAAGTAGGCACTACTGCTGAAGAGATTGAAGAGGTGAGGGGTCAGCCTGGAAGTACTCGGACAAATACACTTCAGGAACTTTTACTTTTGGGTGTACTCACCTTTGTTGCAAAGGGGTTTAGTTATTGACAGCTATATGTTGAGTTTTTTAGGGTTAAGATAAATGTACTCTGCCATAATAGCTTTACACAGACTACCTTTCATTGTGTCGCATTTCCTCAGTGTTGTTCTACTAAACACTGTAATTAAATCTCTGTGGAAATGAGAGGGTTGTACTCACTTTTGTGAAATATTATTTACAAGTTTTTCAAGTTAGGACTTTGGTGACAAAATTAAATTCAATTCATAAGTAAAGGTATCATATTACTGATTTCTCCACATGATTCAAGATGCATAAAAAGAACAATTCCACAAAAATATGCACATGGAGTCAGCACCAGCCATCAATTCAAACGAACTCTGCTACCCAGCAAGCTAGCATCAGGCGCAGCCAAAGTGTCAAAATGAGCACATTGAAGCACTTTTGAAGAAAGTTGACAAAAGTAGCCAAGATACACTAAGTGCCTAAGATCAATACATCATCCATTTGCCTTTTCAGAATCACTGCAATGAATCGATATTTAGTGCCATCTAGAATTTTTGATACTAGTTGCAGATGCAGTACTGAAGTCCAAATTCTGAGTAGTAATCAATACCGATTGTGCACAACAACATAGGTAATACAGTACACTAAATGTCTTCCCTCTGATATTTATCAATGATATCTTCAAAATAAAACTATATATATATTTTCCGAAGAATTACATTTACACAGTTTCAGGAACATTTTGTATTAATTATTTGAAAACTAGATTGTAGTATTGTGTCCTGCAGCCAAACACAAGTACTAAAAGCACCAGGAAAAATACAAACCACAGGGACTTTCACAAGGTTTTTGGTTTTGGGGCTACACCGTACCAGCAAGATGGCGGACAATCGTGTAAGCTCCCGGTATGTGACGCTTATGAGCCTCATGCTGTGTAAAATATATACAGATTTCTCGACCTACAAGTATTTGATAAAATGTTAACATAATAAATTATGTATTTTAGCTTGGTATTTAAAATCACTATTGTATATATATATGTACGTTTTTTGTTACCACTATGAGGTACTTAAAATATACACTATGTCTCTTTAACCCAACATTTACTTAAAGGGACATTGTATTTTCTTATAACATTAGCCACACCTACAGGGAGCTGACATAATTGTCTGCCATCCTGCTGCTACAGGTAGCCAAAAATATTGCGAAAGGCTAGGCAAAAAATGAGAACTGAAATGGTTTGGTCACTTTGAAACTCCGTAGTTTGTATTCTTTATAGTTCTATTCGGCACATGTTTTTGGTTGCACTACATAATGAAGTGTAATTTAGTGGTTAATAATAAACACTGTGCCTTTAATCTCAGGTTTGATTGTTGAATGGCCACTAGATGGCATCCAGTACTGCTATCAAATACTGTCCCAGGTACAGATACTTTTAAAATAGCTGGCATCTGCACAGATATAAATAACTGGAATTGGTAATCACCCATCCCTAGTGCACTTAACTAGGGCTGCAACAACAAATTGATAAATTCATTTAAAATTGATTATTAAAAGCGTTAGCAACGAATGTCATCATTGATTAATTTCATCACGCGGTTTATGTGTCACTCAGCTCGTTAATTCAATGCATATTATTTTATTAAATGTTTATTTTTTTAGCACAAAACAATACAGGTTACGTATACAAGCCATAAACATACCTATATAAACCTTAAAAATAAAAAATATAGCACTGAAGCTGTCATGTCCTGCACGGTTGTCATGGCGCCCAGCTGGCCCCGCCCCTTGACACCGGCTGACCTGCATTTCCTGATTACTCCTATGGGTACTTAAACGCGCCTTTTGGAACTGCCCTTTGCCAGATCGTTGTTTACCCTTGTTGAAAACTTGTTGATACCTGTTAATTCTTGTTTTGCTTGTTGGACTTTGTTGCACTCCGGTGTAACATTCTGAGAGATTCCTGCAAGTTCTGTTTGATTCTGAGAAATGCCTGGATTGTAATTTTGCCTGCATTTGAGCCTGCTTTGTTTTGTTTTTGGTCCATTTGTGTGTTGGACAACTTTTCTTTCTCAATTAAAGTGACAGATCGTCTACGCAAAGGAGTTCCTGCTTCCCAACCCATTTCAAGACAGTTCCGTTCCGCTTCGTGACAGAAGCAACTTAAGAACAAATTCAACTCTCGCTCATAAGTAGGGCAGCGTCTGTATTTGCAGATGTAAAGCATACATTTGTATCTATTTTTGTTTATTGTTAAGGTTTTTGACAAACACTCCGATTTCTTTTATTGTTTTTTATTACAGAATATTTTGTTGTTTTGCGCACTATTTTTCTATCCGTACAAAACTTCAATATTCAGAAAAAGACGGGGAAATTAAGAAAAAAAACAAGCTATTCATTCATTATCAAAATAATTGTGAGTTGCAGCGCTACAATTTACACACGCAGTCAAGTTTCACAAATGAACGCACTGTACCTGAAACAGACGGTGTGCCAATCAGAATTGAGAGCCTGAAGATACTGTTCATCGTAGATCCTCTGTTTGCAACCCGCGCACACAGGCAAACTTCCTCCAACTGAAACGAGATCCACATTAAGGAGTGCGTTTACAAACATATTCATTTCTCTCTAACGGAGCACGGCCGTCCCGTCAGTTCAAAAAGGAGTCAACAGGCTGTCACAAGCGACAGAATTAACCTTATTTGTTAAAGCTTTTTTAAGCTTAAGAAATTCCGACAAAAAGCTCAGGTGAAAAGATGGAGGAAGCAACCGACAGCAAAGCATTATAGCTCACTCAAGCAGATATTCAAGTTGATCCATCTGAAAGCTCATCGTAAACCCTTTTACATCGGAGGTGCATCAAGGCATAAACGCATTGAGAGGCTGAGTAAGAGATGTACTCTATCATCAGCGGTCAATATGAGGCTTTGTTCCGGAAACAGGTCAGGTTTAACATAAAAAAACGTACTGGGCTTTATTTGTAAAAACAAGATAGTATGACAATAGGGTGAACATGATGTGGTTTAGTGTTTTAAACTAAAAAAAGCTTAACGTTAAAATGTCAAAAGCCTTTACTGTAATTAATAACAACATAGTTAACATTGGGGCACCACGGCGGCGCAGTGGTTAGCGCGTGTGCGGCACAGTTCTGAGGTCATGACATCGAACCTCCTGTGTGGAGTTTGCATGTTCTCCCCGTGCTTGCGTGGGTTTCTTCCGGGCACTCCGGTTTCCTCCCACATTCCAAAAAGGTTAGGTTAATTGGCCGGTCCAAATTTTCCCCAGGTGTGAATGAGCGAGCGAATTGTCTGTCCCTTTGTGCCCTGCGACTGGCTGGCAACCAGTTCAGGATGTCCCAAGCCCACTGCCCGAAGACAGCTGGTATGGGCTCCAGTAACCCCGCAACCCTACTGAGGATAAGCGGGGCAGATAATGGATGGATGGATAGTTAACATTGTTTACAACGTGCAATAAATAATTAAAGAGGAAAATACGATTAAAAGAACATCAGCATACATATTTACAAGGTAGTGCTTAGAGACTGACCTAAATTGTAAGTGCAACAGAACAATAGTGTAATGAAAAGGTAGTACAATGAAATTTAGTAGCCACATAATTCCAAAATAAGTTGCGAAAAAGGATAAAAATAACATTTTTTTCTATGCATAGTGTGAAGTTGCTTAAGAATGTTCTATATGTATATTTTGTGTATTTCTCTGAACATTCCCCTATTATTCACTGTCTATATATCTTTTGCTGTTTTAGTCTAATGTCCACCCAATGATGTGTCAGTCTAAAGTCCACCATTCTTGTACTAAATAAAGCCAGCTGAGGCGGGGAAGAAGCAAGAGGACGATTGTGGAGCCGAGAACACATCCGCTGTGTTCCTCCCCGTTTCTCCCCCGCTGCAGCGGAACGAAAATGTATATTGTCGTTACCTGAATTCCTTTTTAGATCTGATGAACGGCCACACGGGGTTTGCCCTTAATTTGGACCTCACAATAGGCACAATGTATATTTGCTCAGTTTTGTGTGCTTGTTTAGGGTGGTGTTGGCCCTGGGGAAGAAACTTTCTCTGAGCCTGTGAGTCCTTGTATCAAGGGAGCTATAACGCATATCATACAGCTAAACGATCAAATAGGTGTCGGCTTGGAGTCCTTTTAAATGCTGTCCGCTTTGCTGTGGTATCAAAAAACCGGCAATTGCCCCCAGAGTGGGCAGAGCAGCCAATGATTTTCTGAGCTGTGTTCTGTTTCATTGTATATCACCTGCAAGCAAAGCAAGAACGGTGACAATGTTTGTGTTTTGGATCTTATTATGTTTATGTTTTTGGTTTGTCTGTCTGTTCACCCAAGAAAAGGGGGCAAGGAAGTTAGATATGACCATCATTTTTCATAGGCAGTCAAGTAGGTTGACCTAGATGTGAAAAATGACCCAAAAGCTGACTCAGCACATTTGTTTTCGCTAACTCAACCGCTTTTCCAGAAAGACATTCTAACATCCAAAGCCAGAACAAGTTTATCCAGATTGCAATCTTTCAAAAGCAATCAGGTAGGTCACTCTAGGGATAAAAATGCCCCCCAAAAACTGACTGTTTTTGCTAACTCAGCAGTTTTTTCCAGAAAAACTTTTCCCATATCTCAGACAGAAAAACATTCAATTTCAACACAATGTCTTGCAGACAGTTAGACGGGTTGACCTGTAAGTGAAAAAAGGCCCCCATAAAGTCCACTTTTGGTGAAATTACATTACACTCTCCGAGGCCAAAACGACATTGAATATCGACACCATATTTATAGGTAGTCAGTTAGGTTACACCAAATGTGAAAACTGCCCCAAAAAGGTGATCTGACATTTCAGGTTTTCGTGACTCAGAAAGACATTCTACTATCTCAGGCCAGAACAAGTTTCATGTCTTAGCATGGATGATGTTCTAAATGCACACAGCCATTCTAGATTTTTTTTTAATTTGTGAGTTATGTCTGTCACTTTCTTGTCAACTTGTACCATGATCACCTGTGTATAGTAATTCCCCCGGATTGTGTCGGTGTTTCTTGTTTGTCTTTGTAGTCAATGTGTATTCAGTTAATGTTTTTCTGCGAGTCTCTGTTGGCTTACTGTCATGTCTGTTTTTTTATGTAAACTTGACTGAAGTTTCTGTTGTATTCATTGCCCCTTGTGAAACAGGTTAGAATCTTGTGTGGGTCCTTTGTTCCTCGAGTTCGGATTGTTTTTTTTTTCTCAGTTAGATTTGTTTGTTGGTTCTTATTCATGCTTTTGTTAATTTGGAAACTTTTTACTAAATTTTATTTTCACCTGAGAGCCTGAACACAGATTTGAGAAGGAAATTGAATGTTTTTGAGATGCAATGATTGAGGCGTATGTTAAGAGTGACAAGATTGGATAGATTGAGAAATGAAATTGTGAGAGACAGAACTGGAGTAGTAGTGGAACTGAGCAAGCGTGTGGATAAGAGAGTACTCGGTTGGTTTGGACACATGGAGAGGATGGATGAGGAGCGAATATTGAAGAGGATCTACATAGCAGAAGTAAATAGAAGGAGACCAAGAGGAAGGCGGCAATTGACGTGGATGGATGGTGTTATGAGTTCTGAATATAATGGAAGCTAGAGCTCTTGTTGGTGATAGGAGTGGGGATATAAGTGTAGAGGTGTTGTGAAAGAATCGTGGGATGTTTAGACGTGTCCTAAGGGATGGCCAGGGCACCCGTATGATGCGGCAAGGGTAAACCAGTGAAAGCTGCCGGGCCCTGCTGTTGAACAGAGGAGTGTGTTGTGTCATCCTGACCCAAGAGACATGGCCACTTTCTTGTGTCCTGTCTCATCTGGTGAGACGAAAGCATGACCAACTTGGGTGCCGAGGTTCTTAACTTGTTTTGGCTGTTTGGGCATTTGGATTGACCATGGTCCCCCCAATTTTTTGTGTGTGTTTTTTTCTACTTTTTTCCTTTTTTAATTTTCTTTGTTTTTGTGTGTTTGCCTTGCTGTCGGTCACCCCTCTCAAGGGATATGACCAGGGTAGATAGATAGATAGATTTTCACCTTCCGGTTTTACACACGTTTAGAAAAATAGAATTGCCTTCATTGTCATTAATAACAACATAGAAAACTGTGTTTGCAATCAGATTAAACATCGCACTTCAGGATAAGCACATAATAAAGACTTTTAAGAGAAACAGATAACATAAACTAAAAAATATCAGGATATTGGGCAAAAATATTTACACTGAGTACTTGGAGACTGGCTTAGGTATTAATAGTGGTGCAATGGAAACAAGGACATAGTAACAATAGTGCAATGAAAAGTAAGTAGTGCAATAACATTTAGCAGCAACAAAACTTCAAAATAAGCCGATCCAACAGAGATAGCGAGAAAGATAGAAGAACAGTAAGAAAATTAAAAAAACTAGCTGGAGAACCATTAGCCGCTACACCAGTGTGCGCCCCTATCTTTGAGAAACTTAATAACATGTCTACGGAGCTCAATGGTAATAGTACTCCCAAATACTGTATTTACTCTGTAAAAGAATTTTAACAACAACCTCCAAATATTCATCCACCATTTAAGTTAGAGTTAATGTTAAGTAACACGGTACATCATAAAGTGAGTCACTAACAGTAAGGTGAAATCATCTGTAATAGTAATTCTAAATAAATACTAATGCAAAACAAGTTTGTTTACTGTTCAAAACATCTTGTTTCTGTACTAGGCTAACGACAGAAATGACTACTGTGTCAGGTACCAAAACAGGATCAGGACCCAAACGCGTGACGTTTCTCACACAAGCCTTTTATTTTACGGGAAATGGGGAGTCATACACGTTAGGCAGCAGTCTGGCGAGATCGATACCAATTGCCCGAGTAGATATCGGACGGATGGGGTCGATACCGGACAGGGCGGGAAAGACAGGATTGATAATGAAACAGAATATAGAAATAAAACAGGACAAACTAGACAGGAACGAAAACTGGAGAGAATAATAAACAGGACAAAAATAGACAGGAACGAAACTGGAAACCGATATTAAACAGGACAAAAATAAACGGGAACAATACCGGACAGGAAATGCCAACAGGAAACAGGACCGAGTCAAAACCCACGTCTTGCGGGGCAGAGGTTCGTTAACGGACTGAAAAACGGAGAGTGAGAATACTGAACTTAAATAGAAAGAAAGCCAATCTGTCAACGAAGCGCAGCTGGTGCCACTTGGGCGGGGCCAATTGGGCGCCATGGCAACCGTGACATACTGATAATCAGAAATGAACTAATGACTAGTGTAGTGTGAATTTAATGGCAACTATAACTTATCACTACAAGTTCTTATTAAGAAACAACCTGTCCCCACCTCTTAAAACAACGGGTATACAGAGATAATGTACATAATGGCTTGCTCTATATAACATTGCGTTTTATTGATCTTGTCAAGAAGGGCAATGCCAATGATGGCTACTAATGTCTATTTGGCTTCCCTCCCACGTCTTCAGTCATTCATATTTATCACCTTGTCTCTTTATTATAGAGCACTTGACTTGCTCATTATTGCAGACTCGGGGCTCCGCAACGGCCACTAAGACACTACTAATAGCTGGGGCAAAAGGCAAACAAATGCACAAGAGCGAAATTGCTCGATTTTTTTCTCACTAAAACTCATCTTAACCCGCAAATGCACACAGTGACATAGCAGTCCGCGGGGACATTGCATGAGTCATCGCGTCCAAGTAGGCTCGGTTTGTGTTGTGACTGATCTAGGACAATCATGCATTTATTTATTTTTTATCACGCAATTTGCACCTTAGTTTGGAGACGGTTCTTTGCAATGAAATATCTAGAGGAGCTGGATGAATAGGATGGATTAGTGGCTATACAGGTATGTCATTAACCGGAACAGGATCAGGACCCAAATGCGTGACATTTCTCACACAAGCCTTTTATTTTACGGGAAATGGGGAGTCATGCACGTTAGGCAGTAGTCTGGCGTGGAATGACAGGAAGCCAGAGGCTGACGAGATCGATACCAAATGCCCGAGCATATATCGGACAGATGGGGTAGATACCTGACAGGATGGGACAGACAGGATTGATATCAAAACAGGATATCAAAATCAAACAGTACAAACTAGACGGGAACGATACCCGACCGGAAACGCAGGCAGGAAACTGGACAGAGTCTAAACGTCTTGCAGGGTGCAGAGGTTCGTGGACGGACGATCGTTGGGCGGAAGCCGTAAGGCGGCAGTCTGGTGTGGAACGACAGGAAGCCAGAGGCCAACGAGATCGATACCAATTGCACGAGCAGATATCGTAGAGATGGGGTCGATACCGGACACGACGGGACAGACAGGATCAATATCAGGCACTGGAGACTGGAGTCCGATAACAAGCAGGACGAGATAGACGGGAACGATACCAAACACTGGAGATCGATATTAAACGGGACAAAATAGACGGGAACACTACCAGACACTGGAGATCGATATCAACCAGAACAAAATAGCCGGGAATGATACTGGAGATTGATATTAAACAGGACAAAATAGACGGGAACGATACCGGACAGGAAACTTAAGCAGGAAACCGGACAGAGTCAAAACACACGTCTTGCATGGCAACCGTGACAAGATATGTAGTTGCAACTGACTTACCAGAGTTGTTAACACGCTAATTTAGTCGTTAATTTGGTACATAGCTAAACATGCATGGCAGGTTAATTGGTGACTTCAAATTATCCCTCGGTATGAGTGAGCGTATGAATGGTTGCTTGTTTCTGTGTGCCCTGCGACTGGCTGGCAACCAGTTCAGGGTGTGCCCCGCCTATTGCCTGAAGATAGCTGGAATAGGCTCCAGCGCCCCCGCGACCCTACTGAAAATAAGCGGTGTGGATAATGGATGGTAAGTAGTGAGCATGCTTGATCAAGTAACAATTAGTAATGTTGGGAGATATGCAAGTTGGTGTGAGCGATCAAGGTTAACCAAAAGAACAAGGAATCATTGGCTTGTCTAATATTTGTTCAAAAAATGCATAAGCTGCAAGACTTCTGAGAAATATTGAGTGGAAATGATCAACTTGTTGGAGTTTAGTGGCATAAACCAACAATCTGTTTAGAACAAAATTAGGCGTTACGCTCCAGTGTAAACATTTAATAAAGAGTTAAAGAGAAAACTAACATGAAAAAAAAAATAGTAGGAGTAATAGGAAGACATATTTACAAGGTAGTGCTTGGCTTATAATTTTAAGTGCCTTAGACTGTAGTGCAATGAAAAAGTAGTGCAACATATTGTTAAATTACGTCCAAAAATAAGATATGGATATCCATTTTTCTACAAATAAGCGATATGTACAGTGAAGAAAATATCCTGCTATTTTGCTATTTCTCCCACTTAGAAATCATGGAGGCGCCTGAAATGTTCATCCTCGGTGCATATCCACTGTAAGAGAGATATACTAAAAAGAAAAATCCAGAAATAACAATGCTCAAAGCACCTCTCCTCTATGTAGGTAGTGAAGCCTTTCTTTCTCTCACCCAGCACAATTTTAGCACCTCTAACTACCTGGCCCACTGCTGCATTCTGCCTGACAGGCATAAAAGAGGGCTAAATATTATCCCCAGCACCCCAACAGAAGCTAACTGTTATTAACAAGTTCAAATTTTTAGAAATTATGTCAACCACTAAAATGGTTAATAATCAAATTTCCTGGCAAATTGCAATGACCCATCACTGGTGAGTTATTTTTTTTTTAACTCATGTGCTCTTAGGGGGCTACCTGGTGCCTGCGAGCAGCACGTTGAAGACCCCGATTTAATAATATCATACCTGTCAACCTGTACATTTTTGCCGTACAAAGTACGTTTATTATGTATTTTAAGACGTGTACGACGTACAAGAAAATCTGTACGGAAAAACGCTAATTTGTCAATGATGGGTACCATCCGGTATACACCGACTATCATGAAACGGCAAATCAATCAAGTTTGCCGTGGTAGCCTCTATCTCGGTATCATTTTTTTCGTTGCAAACGAAGCGAGCGTTTGATGCTACAGTACGCATGCGTCTGTCGCTGTAGTGCCTGATTTTGACTCCCCTGCAAAATCCTCCCCCCCTCGCGTGAACGTGCATTCTATTGTCGGAAGCGCAGCAGAATGCGCATTCACGCAATGGGGGAGGATTTTGCAGGGGAGTCAAAATTAGGCACTACACATCAATGGTTGATATTGTAGTTTGGTTTACAAAATGCCAACTAATTTTTCCTCCAAAAATCTTTATTTACAAATTTAAATTTCAAGTGTTATTAATGGATATTTTAGTTACGCTGATAACAATTTTTTTTATTATTTTATTATTAAAAATATGTACAGAATGATATAACGAAACATGTACAATATAACATGTTAAACTACATATGTAACGGCTGTAATAGTAACTTTTGTTTTATTGAAATTCCTGCTGAAATATGTTGTATATTTTCTTTATCAGTGTCCTGCAATGAGGAGTCCAACAGTGACACCTGCTGGTATGAGGTAGGTGGTTTGGCTTTAGACTTTGCGACAGGAAGGTGGGGTTTTTTGGCAGTCTACAAAGAGCTGCCAACGGTAAGACACTATCTTTTGGTGTTTCGCAAAAAGTCAATTTTAAACATTAAAACCACAGCTGACAAATCTCTCAACATGCACAGTAATGTGATTGATGTTGTAAAGCTGTTTGGATTTATTTTCGTTTTGTTTCTGTCACCTTTTATGTTAGTTTTGACGGACGTTGCATGTTGTGCTAAAATGCTAATTCCCATTATAGAGATCAAAGCCAGCAAAGAAGCTTACCACGTGTTGTGTTGTGACTCATTCATTTGCAGGTAAATTGTACCCGTTTTTATACTCATTATTGTTATAGTTTCTATTTTATCATACATATAAAAAGGATGATGTTGGTTGAAATTCAGACTAAAGAAAAGTATGTTGAATTCATTGTAAACGTTAAAAAGCCACTATACGATCTCTTGTTGAAAGTATCTTGTCAAAATGGATGTAAACATGTATTGTGATGGTTGACATTCTAAAATGTATTTTATGTAAACTGGAAAGAATGCTCTTTGATATGTTTTGTGGGCAGTCTACAAAGAGCTGCCAACGAGATCAAAGCCGGCGAAGAAGCTTACCACGTGTTGTGTTGTGACTCATTCATTTGCAGCAACTGTAATAAAAACCTCATCATCCAGTCCAGCGTGAAAGTGGATTACAAAAAAAATATGGTGTAAGATTTTTTTTGTATTTTGTAACGGAAAATACAACCGTTTGTAAGGGCATGGAGCCGTAGAGGTTGACAGGTTTGTACAGTGGGACCTCGCTACTTCGCAGTTCCACGTTCACGGGTTCAGAGTTTCTAAAAAAAAAAAATAATAATATAAAATATATATATATATATTTTCAAGCATTTTGAAGGGGCGTCGCTACTTCGCGGATTTTCACTTTTCACGGGTTGTTTTGGTCCCCATTAACCGCGATAATCGAGGGATTATTGCAATATATATATATTTTAAAACGTGACTTGATGTTTTATTCAGTTTGTCTTTTTAGAATAGAAACAATTGTTTGATTTGAAGTGCAATAAGTAAGAAATGAGTGGAAAATAATCACTTTACATGGCAGGATGGAGTTGACGTACTTTTCAGCACTGAAGCAGGAAGAATATGCTTGATCAAATTGAAAATAAATGGGTGTGCGTAACCCCGAAAATGAACACTTGAACCGAAGCATGACGAAGACAGCACCATGACCCCATTTATTCAACGATCTGGGCGAATAGCATGACAGTAATATAGAAAAGAAAACGCAAACTACAGACGAAAGTCAAACTTGTTAATCCCACCACTATATAATTATGCGATATGAAGTCCCGCCCGGGTGGTGTATAAGAGTGCCATATTCCAAACACTCCCTATATTTCTCCTATTTACCTTCCTCCTCTCCCATGCGTTCGTCCTTCCAGGTGCAGCAGAACAGCATCAACCGCATTCACTCTCCGACAGAGAGCCAATAAGTCTCTTTTCGACGGAGAAGCAAGTGCCGAAGCCCAACCACGTCGGGCCGGAGGTGTCCAAGCAGCGATAGGCTTGGTCTGTCTTCTTACTGCCCGCTTCGGGTTTAGTGATCTGTCATTCGCGAACGAAACGCCTCAAATAGCAGGCTCATGGGAGTGATAGACGGGATCTGGCTCCCCAGCAATTAGGGGCCAGCTCCCTTCGTAACCATCTCTCTCTCTCTCTCTCTCTCTCTCTCTCTCTCTCTCTCTCTCTCTCTCTCTCTCTCTCTCTCTCTCCTTTTATTTCTCACACCATCTCTTCCCTCTCCTCTCTCTTGCTATCCATCTTTTCAACTCTCTCTCCCCTCCCCTCTCACTCTTTTTATCCTTCTCTCTTTCTCTCTCTCTATCACACGCACGAATTATCTCTGTTTCTTTTTCTACCACTCTCTCTTAGAGGTAAGATTTATGGCCCGAGCCCGAACCCGAACCCGAACCCGAGGCAATTTCGGGCCGGGTCGGGCCCTGAAATGTCAGTCATACGGTCGGGTCGGGTCGGGTTCGGTCCTGCTTTTTTTTTTTTTTTTTTTTTTTTTTTTTTTTTTTTAATTAATTAATAATGTGTTAAATGTTCATTAAAATATATACTTAAACTATGTATGGATACTAGACCAAGGAATACTTGTTATAAAATAAATAATTTGGATAAAACGGAGAAGGAGCTGTAATCGCTATTTTTCCGACTCCTATGGAAATTCCTCCCCCCTCCGATTTTAGATGAAAAAAACAACAATTTGTTTACACCGCGGGATCCAATGCAACCAGGGTTTCATTCACAATAAAAAAAACATTACATACGGATATTATAGTAAATCAAATAAATATTATTTGTGTACAATTAGTTGTGATTGCGGAAATCATAGCGTACAGTGACGTTGGTGACTTTTCCATCCGCGTTAAAAAACGCATTTTGTAAAATACGATCGCGCTTTATTGTTTAAATAAACGCGATCTCCCAATGATTATAATTAGCTCGCTTTATTTTGTTTTAAAGCGTATTATATAGAATACGATCGCTTTTGTCGGAAGCGTACATTGACGTTGGTGAGATTTTCATCCGCGTTAAAAAACGCAATTTGTAGAATACGATCGCGCTTTATTGTTTAAATAAACGCGTTATATAGACTAGGATCTCCCAATGATTATAATTAGCTCGCTTTATTGTTTTAATAAGCGTTTTATATAGAATACGATCAGGGGGGGGGCTAATTTGCATAGGAGTCGGAAAAGGGGACAACATGTCAACACCCCCTCAATGAAAGTGCCGCGCTAAAATCTTAAAGGCGTACTACTACTGCTGCTGTGGATTATGGCCCAATGATCAAGTCGTCAAAATGACGGACGCCTTTAAATGTTTTCGCTACCTCAAAAAAAAAACCCGTCAATGACAGATTGTCGCTTAATGTAACATGTGCAGTGCAGACACAGAAATATAAAAGATGTAAATGTTTATACAGTTTTATTTAACTTAGGCCTAGATGTTGTAACAAAAGGCAGAGTTTAATTTGTTATCATAAATCACCCCTCCTTATAAATAAAATATGTAATTTCGGGCCCCCTCGGGCCGGGCCAGCAAATCCAGTTAATTAGTCGGGCCGGGTCCGGGTCGGGTTTAATACCCCTCGGGCCTGCGTCGGGCTCGGGTGCTTTTTTTGGGCCCGATCTTACCTCTACTCTCTCTCTATCTCACAATTCATCTTTTTCTCACTCTCCTTTTATCGCTCTCTCACTCTCTCTCGCTCTCTCTTTCTCTCTCTGTCTATTGCTCTCTCTTTCTATTAATCTCTTTCTCTTTTTGTCTCAGTCTCTCGCTCTCTCTCTCTTCTTAGATTTCTCTCTCTCTCTCTTCTTAGATTCCTCACACCCTCTCGTTCCCTCTCTTCTATCTCTTGCTATCTGTCTCTTTTATTATCTCTCCCCTCCCCTCTCTCTCTTTTTTATCCCTCTCTCTTTCTCTCCCCCGCTCTTTCTCTCTCTCTCCATCACACGCACAAATGCTCTCCCTCTACTATTCTGCCACTCTCACAATTTATCTTTTCTCTCACTCTCTCCTTTCATCGCTTTCTCTCCCTCTCTCTCCCTCTCTGTCTCTCTTTCTCTCCCCCTCTCACTCTTTCCCCTCTATTTCTCTCTCTCTCATTTCATTGATTGAATGTCTGTTAGTCTCTTGTAATTTCTCTCTCTCTCTTTTCTCTTTCTCTCCCGCTGTCTTGATTTTTCTCTTTTTTCCATGTATTTATTTCCGCTATCTATTTCTCTCCCTCCCTATCTCTATCTCCATTTCTTTCTACACCTTTCTTTCTTATCCTTCTTTCCTTTTCTTTTCCTCTCCTTTTCCATATTTCTCTCTCTCTCTCTCTCTCTCTCTCTCTCTCTCTCTCTGTCCATCTCTTTCTCTTTCTTTACCTTTCTCTCTCTATTCCTCTGTCTCCTGAAGGCGCTAGTGACTGGTCAATTCGAGTGGCGTCATCTTTGTGTTTTTTGCTTAATATAAACAATAAGAGAGTTTAAATTAGGCAAACGTTCACTCTATATTGAAACAATAATGACTATTATACGATGGTAATATAATGGTTTGGGTGGCATCAGTTCCTGTGGTGTGTCTTGGGCAAGTACAGCCTAGTGGAACCCATCCCTCTCCAGGCCATCAAAAGTTTCCACCCGGTCATCAATTCATGTGGTTACTACTGTTGTATTATTATTAGTAACATATGATCGAAAACGCAAAAAACTGAAGAGTCGGATTCAGAGCCGAAAAAGCCGACTCTCAAAAAGGTCTGGAATTCCCATCACTTTTCGGATCTGCGCCTCTGCAGCTTCATTCAAGAGAGGAGCGGGCCAATTAAACTGCTCGGCCAGCCAATGGACGACACTGATTGGTTGAGCAGAGTTAAACCCTCCCTTCCTTAGCCTGCTAGGCGCCTGTGGGTGAGAATAATCAACTAGGAAATACACTGTAGGTTCAAGTTTTAAACGAACTTATTTACCTATAGGGCCATTACACTTTTATTTTGTTAAATAATGAACAAAAATTTACAAAGAATGATTCTAAAACCGAAAACAAATTATGAAAGTCTAAGGTTTTAAAATATTCTCCACAGCAAAGTGCAGTCAGAGAGCCTCACCTGTTATCATGAAAATATAAAATAACAAAACAATTACCGTATTTTAAATAGTAATACAAAATAAATAGTAATAGAAATAAAATATGATTATAGCATGGCACAGACTAACCATGTGAGGAAAGGGACCTGAGGGAGGCTTATCCACACTGGTTGGGATAGCAGCAGATGGACTTCTGGACCACACCCTACCAGTTACCAACTACTGACAGCTTACTGGTTTACCTTGCTGATATTTTATTATTTTGAGATTAGATATTTGCTTTTTCACTGTAAAAAAAACCCTGCAATATTTCAGTTACCGTATTTTCCGCACTATAGAGCGCAACAGGTTATAGGGTGGACCCCCAAAAAATAGTTTTTGGTCCTATATCTTCCATACATAAGGCGCACCGGATTATAAGGCGCTACAATGGGAACGTCGACAAAACAATTCAGTCAAACTTATTACCCCCTTAACATTCCGAAAGCTTGCATAGAAGCAAATACGTGTCGTAGACACGTGCGAATGCGGTGTCCGTACGATGTCACTCAAATGCATTGTTCCAAATATCATTCGGAAGGTTAAAGTCTTGGGATTCAAGAAATGCCAACCATTCGTTAGTTTTTATTTTCTTTTTCGCTCGCAACTTTACTGTGCATATGACAATGAACACTTGGAATTGAGTTTAATTTAAAAAAAGACCCATCACACAAACATCAAGATCACTCTGAAACAAGATACTGGGAAAATATATAGCCGGAGTAGCTCACTGAAGTCGTTGCGTTCAATAATAATGTGCAACCATGGTCCTCTTATATCCGTGAGTGTAGTAAATCCAGGAGAGTAAAATATTTACAAATACAGAATGGTAAAACATGTTTCCTCTAACTAATGTTTCCAAACTTGCTATTCACATTAATCTTTTTCGGCCAATTGCAGGCTTTGTTTTGCCCCTTTAGCCAATGCGAGCCTGTAAATGATAAAAAGGATCCGCCCCCTTTACCTCCGAATAACTTTAGCCAATAGTGATCGATTCAAATGATGATTGACACATTGACTGGGAAATGAAACGCCGGCATATGTATCCCAGCATACACCGCGGACCACATCGCCTACGGGGAAAAATCTAGTCGGTGGCTGCTTGCCTTTGATGCGAGACCTTGCGACTTAATATAAGGCGCTCTGTATTATAAGGCGCATGGTCAGTTTTTGAAAAAAAAATAAGGCTTTTAGGTGCGCCTTATAGTGCGGAAAATACGTTAATTGTTATATTCAGTGTTCAAGTTCTTACTGATATAACTTCACAATTTTAAGGATTTCCTATTTTTAACTGATATCATTTATTGATACAATAAATATGTAATGTATTACTGTGCTGAGCGACTGCAGCTCAGAATGAGGCACATGATTCTCTTGCCTCGTGGCGCCCACCTCAGTCTCAAACAAAAGGTTTAGCTATTAGCAAGCTCAAATCAAGTCAAGCCATCTGTTTTTTTATCACTGAGAATGACCTATCTAATGATGCTTTTATTCAAACGGAGCAGTTTGTAATGTATAAATGTATAACAGTGTTGAGCGTCTGCAGATGAAAAGTGAGGCAAGAAATTTTCTTGCCTTATGGCAGAGGGCGATAGTGAGACCAGGAGTTTGCGAGACTTCAGCCCTAAATTATAAAATTAGTGATGGTATTAGCAACCTAATAGGTAGGTTTAAGCCATAGAGTATTTCTTTTCTTGGTGCAATATTTTTTTCCTAATTTAGCATGGCTAATTTATCAATGCTTTTCTCCTAAAGGAGCAGTGAATAGACTTATTTATAAGTTAAGGTAAGACAAAACATTTGTTCTATTCATTGTTTTGTTCCTCTTGTGTTCTGCAAAACAAAAAGTGTAGGTTTATTCATTTGCAAATCTGACCGTGCCTCACCAATGACCAACTGCAGCAGAGTCACTGATTTTCTATTATTTTCATTACGTTTTTAATTATTTTTTTCTAAAAAATGGAATTTTAGAGCAGTGACACAAGTAGAAGTTTTCAACAATGTCCTTACAATATACTGCTCATCATTCCTTGCTGTCAGATATTCCCTATCATTTGGGAAAAATGACAGAAGAAAAAAAAACGAACTATGAAACTGAATATTTACTGCTACTAAGCTAATTTCTGATGACAAATATTCTATTGCCATTTTTGATTCATACCTTAGTGTCTGGCCCTTTAGTTAAAGCAGGGCCATGACTTTTCTTTTTTCATGGGGGTAGTGTCACGGTTGCCATGGCGCCCAATTGGCCCCACCCGTGTGGTGCCAGCTGCGGCTCATTGACAGATTGGCTTTCCGTCTATTTAAGCTCAGTGCTCTCATTTTTCCTTTGTCAGTCCGTCAACGAACCTCTGCCCCGCATGACGTGGGTTTTGATTCGGTCCTGTTTCCTGTTGGTATTTCCTGTCCGGTATTGTTCCTGTTTATTTTTGTCCTGTTTAATATCGGTTTCCAGTTTCGTTCTTGTCTATTTTTCTCCTGTTTATTATTCTCTCCAGTTTTTGTTCCCGTCTAGTTTGTCCTGTTTAATTTGGATATCCTGTTTCATTATCAATCCTGTCTTTCCCGCCCTGTCCGGTATCGACCCCATCCGTCCGATATCTTCTCAGGCTATTGGAATCGGTCTCGTCGGCCTCTGGCTTCCTATCATTTCACGCCAGACTGCTGCCTAACGTGCATGACTCCCCATTCCCTGTAAAATAAAAGGCTTGTGTGTGAAACGTCACACGTTTGGGTCCTGTTCCTGTTCTGGTTTATGAGGCGTAGTTTTTCTTATATCTTCCCAAACAGAAGGTTTTATCTAGTTCCTTCAGCCCATTCTTAGTTACAGTAATCATGCAGAATTTATATTAGTGTTCATAACGATTTAGGAGACAGGAAAGTGACGTATGCCTTGAAGCAAACTGCAGGTTTCTGTGTAGGAATCAATACTACTTAGCTCAAAGTCTTAGAGTCAATAACAATAATACAAATCCCCTTTGGATCATTTAAAAGTAAAATTGACGTAGGTGTAAATTGAAGTTTCACCAGCAGTTATGAAAATAAGACCAAGTCTATTACCAAGTTGGGTAATTGCTTCTTTAATAAAAAAAAATGCTATTTAGATATCTGTAAGCTGTGAATTTGTGAACAGAACTCAAAATATGTCTCTGCTGATATTTCCTTAGACGTCAGGTTTGATTCCCGCAGGGAGTCGTCCCCTAGCCTTACGTAACGTCTGCATCAAAACTTAGCACTTTATTACTTCCAGATGGCTCACAAAGTCAACGTTACCTAGCAAGGCAAAGGGATATCTTACTTTTTACCTATTTAATAAGTTGCCAACTATTGCCTTGTGTATATAATATGCATCATTAATTGAAACATGAAAACTTGTTGTTTTTGTAAAACATTTTATTTTGTTATGATGCAAATACAATTGCAGGATATATTAAGTCGCGCGTGTGGAAACATTTTTTTTATCTATAAAAGTGCAAAACCACAAAATTCCTCCTTAAAGGAAATCGTTTTAAATAAAGAAGAAGAGTATCTCATGGCTTGTGTGACCCAGTGAGGCTCCAAATGCTCCGAGTAGAGCAACTAATGCCAGCGATCTTTCATATTAGCACAAAGAGTACAGTACACGATTACATAAAAAATGGGAGAATTTGGGAACACCCATCAACCTTAGGTGAGTTAAGAATTTCTATGTTTGTTGTTTTCTGCCTCTAAAGCAGCTCAAGTTAATGAACAAGAGGGCATTTATGCACCAGTGAGGGGCCGTCAGGGCCTGCAAGGCTTTCTCTACTAGCCTGAAATATATCAGAATCACGTGATGTTGATTATATTTTGTCCACAAATACTTAATCATTGCAAATTGTCCGTCAGTTTCCTTTCATTGTTTTTCCCCTTGTTGCACTACTTCCATATGCTTTCATATTTAAGCATTAAACCAATCAGATTTCTGCTAATAGTTGTTGCAAGGGTCAGAAATCTACCCAGAAGCCTTCAGAATCGTTTTTGCAAAGCCCTGAGGCATAACATCAACGTTGATAAAGCTGTAGGTTTGGCCAATCAGATTTTGAGTTGGCGGAGGAAGGCCTTCTCCAAGGCAGAAGGAAACGTCGGCCGTTTCTTTTATTGGATAACAGAAGAACCACAACCAAAAACTGAAGGAAATTTATCAGAATTTATCAGCCCTAAATATAATAAAACTTGACAGAACAGGGCTCAACTTTCACCATTAGCTTTGATGGCTATAGAAAATAATTTCTTGATGAAAATGAAACGCATGGAGTATGTGTACGACGGAGTAATTGAAATCTTTTTGAGGAAAGAAAGGAGGACTGATTTTGTGCACACATAAAAAGGATTTTTGGTCAGTAAAATATGGCTATATTCCTAAAATTGTGTTTTTTTACAAGGTTGTTATTGATGCTCTTTATATGTGTCGCAGTTGTAGCTGCAGTACATATTTTATAGCCATAAAATATGATTGCTAGGATGGGCTCCTGCACCCCTGCAACTCTACTGAGGATAAGCGGTGCAGCTAATGAGATGAGATAAGAAAATAGTAATTAAGGTTTGTATTGATTCAGACGTCGCACTATTGAAGGGCTTGGTGTGATATGCACGGCCCGCCACTGGTATGCACCCATTCAACAATCCTTGTTTTTATGTTCTACTAATCATGAATAAATGCAAAGGCTAAGTCTCACTGCATGGTCACACAATGACAATAAACTAAGAATTAAAAGCTTGAATCAAATGCATCACATAAACTAAGACATAACTCCTAAAATTACACTTGCAAACTTGTAAAAATACAAACATTCCAGAAATACACTGGGGGGGGAAAAAAAGCAAAAAAAAAAAGCAAAGTCGTTTTACAGAGTGATCTCAAGAAAGGCTTTTGTCAAAATAAGAAATGCCCGGGCAAATAAAAACATGTTAATGAGAACAGATGGGCTGGCCGAAGTCCCGTTTCCCACTACTTTCTACCCATTGGGGCTAAAAATAGCAATGAGGAAGGAGGAGGGCTTGAGACGATATGCGTTTTTGGCCACAAAAAGAGGCCTTCTCACGGGTCGGGGATGGCTTATGCTGCAGTATCTTCAGCGTCCTGCACAGGTCACATTGGCAAAAAACCTTTTCCTGCAGTCCGAGCCACGTGACACATTTGGGGTTGCATACAAATGAGTGCTGACACACATTCTGCAGTATTTGCAGTAAACTGGTGCATACGAGTTTCTGAATAAAGGCGAGAGATGAAATGAAAAATGAAAACTACAAAACTCCTGGTCGGTGGGTTTGCAAAAGAGCAGACGATGTCAAGTAAGTAAAAACCTTGAATGTGTGTGTTCTAAAATGTACATTCTAGTTAATCATGCAGTAGCACCATGGTTCTTTTTCTCACGAGTACGGCTACTTCCTCCTGCCGCAGTATTTGCCCTGGCATCCTGCTGCTGCTGCTCCACCTGTACAAAAGAGTAAGATGTTAGGACTGACAATAGGTTACAGCTGAACATTTTGGTAGGTGACAGTGTGTAAAAGTCAGTGTTCGGACTAATGTCAAGTCAGGTCATATTTATTTGTATAGTCCTTAATCACAAAATGTCTCAAAGGACTGCACAGGTTACAATGACACCATCCCCTGATCTTAACCCAACATGCAGGCGAGGAAAAACTCAAAACCTCAGCACAGGTAAAATAAGAAACCCTTGAGAAGGGTCCTCACAAGTGGTAATCCCCCTTCCAGGATGACCAGGATGCACTAGATTTAGCAATGGGTGAACATCAATATTAGAAAACAATAGGTAATATGGTCACTTGCCCATTTCCCCAATTGGCCCCGCCCATTTGACGCCAGCTGCGGCTCGTTGACTGATTGGCTTCCCTCTAATTGAAGCTCAGTGCTCTCACTCACCCTTTGTCTGTCCGTCAACGAAGCTCTGCACCCACAAGACGTGTGTTTTGACTCTGTCCGGTTTCCTGCCCGGTATTGTTCCCGTCTATTTTGTCCTGTTTAATATCAATCTCTAGGATCATTCCCGGCAATTTTGTCCTGTTTAATATCGATCTCCAGTGTCTGGTATCGTTCCCGTCTATTTTGTTGTCTGATATCAATCTCCAGTGTCTGGTAGTGTTCCCATTTAGTCTGTCCTGTTTAATATCGATCTCCAGTGTCTGGTATTGTTCCCGTCTATCTCGTCCTGCTTGTTATCGGACACCAGTCTCCAGTGCCTGATGTCAATCCGGTCTGTCCCGTTCTGTCTGGTATCGACCCCATCTGTCCGATCCGCCGTGCTGCCCTCCAGAGATGAGCAATATTCGTTAATCTACTTCCAAATCTTCTTTTGAATATGAAACATGTGAATGAGTGAATCCTTTGAAATGACCACAAAAGAACGAGCAAACTTGCTTTACCCAAAGACACTTAAGGAACTAATAACCTGGAGTCGGTCAGAGCCGAGGTACGCTTCAGTTAAACTGGCTAATTTTAGTTCTCAATTAACTTGGCCGATTTTTGGATTCAGGCTTTTGTTTTTTATGTCATGCAAATAAATAAATACATTTAACATAAAAATATTCAGATAATGTTCATCATAATTTTTTTAAAAACATCTATTTTTTAAGGCTTGACAACTTTAAACATTTTGGCTTTGTGTATCCATAAAAGATTGCATGGTGGAAGTCTTCTGGCTTACATTGCAAACATTGCAAACCGGCAAAACGGGTGAGTTGGAATGTTCAGACAATTCTAAGACCTGTGCACAGTTACAATACAGTACACATACATTGCGTAGTGCTAACTCAAAATATTTTAATGAGCTTTTACCTCTGTAGGCTCCTCCTCCTGCTGCACCCAGAAAGCCTTGCATTGGATTTCCAATGTACTTGGCTGCTTTTGCTGCAAAAAGAGAAGCATGCGATTTATTACTACAAACCTTAACTTATAAAATATAGATTCTTACCCTATTAAGTTTTGCTCATTAGCTGTACACGTTTTTATTAGATTATTTTTTTTTTTATTTCGATTTTTTTTGGCCATTTATCCTGATAGTCTTTATCACTTTTTCTCTTTAAAGTCTTTATTACCTCTTTGCATACAATGTTTCATAAATTTGATATCAATGACAGAAAATAGTATTCTATTCTATTCTATTCTATTGTATTGTATTGTATTCTATTCTATTCTATTCTATTCTATTCTATTCTATCTTGTTTTCTAGTAAAATAAGAAAAAATATACTTATATGCTTATATTGCTAAATTGTCTTGATTAGGTAATGGGATATTTTCATAACAGTAAAATGTATTTTTTAAAGGGACCGTGTGTAATATTTAGTGCCTTCTGTGGTAACGCTCATCCAGTTAAAAAAAACATTGCATGCATCAACTATCATATCAATGTTTGTTTTTATTGACCTTAAAAGTCATTGGTCGAGAAATTTGTATTTCTTTTACATAGTGGAATCCTACTTAGGTCGTTGCCATGTTTGTCTGGCATCCTGCCACCACGCTAAGCTGTGCTCTGTGGCACTGGCCCTTGCTCACACCAGACAAGACATTGCCTTCTAGTAATCACATATTACACATTTGTTTTTTTTTAAAGAACCACTTTATATGCTGGATGATAATTTTGCTTGTTTTGATAATTAAATAAAATACCTAAAAATAAGAACATATATACTTCAATCAAGGTTTTTTCTGCCAATGGGGTTAGAAAATATTTTTTTTGCAATCACCACATTGTTGACAACACTCACAAAAACGGTTATTTTAAGTGTATTATAATAATTATTATAATTTGTTCGGTGGCCTAGGGTCTAGAGCACCCGCCCAGAGACTTAGAGGTTGCTGGGTCACACCTACAACATTGGTACCCATTATTATTTGAAAATTTATTTTAAGATGGTTAAGTCTTGTTTTTCTAACAAAAGAAAATACAAATCACCCTTAAAATAAGCATAAACATCTAGATGAAATTACTCAAGTAAATACATAATTTCTACAAAGATGAGAAAAAAGGTTTAAAATAAGCAAAAGATACCATTTACCACCTCCTAGATAAGATAATTTTGCCTATTTAAAGTTTTATCGTTCTCATTTTACTCCTAAAACAAGCTGGACTATTTTAAAAGATTGCCCTTAAAATAAGCAGAAAGTTTCTGCAAATAGACTATGATTTCCATTTTTTTAATAGGCTTGTGAGATATTATAACGCTGATATTTTGTATTACTGCAAAAATTATTTGATATTTTTTCGGAAGGTTTGCCCAAGTACTTATAATATTCATCGTTTGCACTGCCCCTGTTAACTGTAGAGTGGAGTACAATTAACACGGTTGGTTGCACAAACCGCCAGACACTGTTAAAAAGAAAAGAAAAACTCAGTAAAACTAAGAAAGCTGGCGCGCCGTCCTTGAACTAATCCCACCAGCTATAATCCCCAATGTTCAGGAAAATACAGATTATCATACATTCACACACTGCCTGTGTCAAGCCATCTGCACAGTTGAATTGTGACCGATAATCCTAATCAGAGAGGGCAATTGGAAAATAAATTGAGGTGCCCAACGCTTTGCTATCATATGCTGGTCGTTCATCATAAAAAAAGTGAATCATTTAAAAAAAAAAAAAGATTAAAGGGGTTGTCGGTACCTTGCTGGGGAGTCAGTGGGGCCGGCACATATCCACCTGTGAACAAGAACAGAAGATAAGAAAATAGTGTGCCTAAAATAAATAATCTTAAAGACTATTAACAGTATAAATAATTCATGCAGGAAACGTTCTTTTCTGCAGATAGAGTCAAGAGCATTACGAAAAGAAAAAAACATACAGGACTGTCTCAGAAAATAAGAATCTTGTTAAAAAGTTACTTATTTTCTGCAATGCAAGTGAAAAAAACAACAAGTGTCATGCATTTTAGCTCAATTACAGATCAATTGAAATATTGCAAGTCTTTTTGTCACGGTTGCCATGGCGCCCAATTGGCACCGCCCGTGTGGCGCCAGCTGCGGCTCATTGACAGATTGGCTTTCCGTTTATTTAAACTCAGTGCTCTCACTTTTCCTTTGTCAGTCCGTCAACGAACCTCTGCCCCGCAAGACGTGGGTTTCGACTCGGTCCTGTTTCCTTTTGGTATTTCCTGTCCGGTATTGTTGCCGTTTACTTTGTCCTGTTTAATATCAGTTTCCAGTTTTGTTCCAGTCTAGTTTGTCCTGTTTAGTTTCGATATCCTTTTTCGATATAAATCCAGGCTGTCCCGTTGTTTAATATCGGTTTCCGGTTTCGTTCCTGTCTAGTTTGTCCTGTTTAATTTCGATATCCTGTTTTGATATAATTCCTGTCTGTCCCGTCCTGTCTGGTATCGATCTCGTCGGCCTCTGGCTTCCTATCATTCCACGCTAGACTGCTGCCTAACATGCATGACTCCCCATTTCCCGTAAAATAAAAGGCTTGCGTGAGAAACGTCACACATTTGGGTCCTGATCCTGTTCCGGTTCTTGACACTTTTATCGTTTTAATATTGCTGATTATAGCGAAAAAGTCCTCTAGTTGTCTGTAATTTGTAATAAATACGGAATGCCTGATATTTGCTTTGTTTTAATGGAATTACAGAAAATAAAGATCACAATATTAGAATTTTCTAAAAAGGCACGTATTTTGCTCCAGATTTTTGTGTTTAATTCAGTGAGACACTACTATTGCATTCTCTCGGGGCAAAAAAAAGCTGTTTTTCTCAGGTTTTTTTGTAATTGGGCTTTGTTTTCAACATATATTTTCATGTTGTTTTCTTTATTTTCCTGTTTTTAAATAATATTTTCAAAATGAGTTTTTTTCATAGTTTTTGTTTATTTTTTATTTTAGTTTTCTGAATATTTTTTTCCCTGTTATTTGAAACTTTTTTCAGTCCTATCTGAGAGCAGACAATATAAGTAAGTGGCGCCACCTGTTGCTGAGACTGCATCCAGTTACTGAGCGTAGTGATGTATTACTTTGTTTGAGTCAGATGATGGGATGCCGGCTGGCTTCTAAAAGTGTTGTGTGTGTTGCCGGGCTGCTTAGCGCTGCAGTGCCAGATATTGAAATAAAAAAATGAGCATCTGCTGGCTGTTTTAAATCGGATCTTACTTGTATGTGCATTCATCCTTTTGACAGCTTGTAAACAAACATGGCCGTGCTACACAGTTTCATTAGATTTTATTTCAATATGCGTTTAAGACACATGGTATTGCAGCCTGGTCATCCTGGAAGGGGGATTACCTCATGTGTGGTCCCTTCTCAAGGGTTCTTCGTTTTCCTCAAATTGCAGTTTTTGAGTTTTTCTTGCTTTCAAGTAGGTTTTAGATCAGGGGATGGTGTAATAATAATCTTTGGTTTGCAATAATCTGTGGTCTGTGCTGCCCTTAGAGACTCCTTGTGATTAAGGGCTATATAAATAAACATGACTTGACTTGGCTTGACTTGCTGTGTTGGAGTCACATAGTTTATCGACTTTGTCAGCACATGCTTGGCAATTTATACGTTTCCACTGTGTTTTATGTCTTTTTGATCATTTCAAATTGTGTAAGCCCTATAACAATTTTAATATTAGGGCTAATAAATAAAATATAAAAAACTCTTTTTACAATTTAGGCTCTAATCCGGATCACTTGGTCACTGATAGCAGACAACAATGTAATCGTAGATTGATATTATTGTAGTGTATATTACAAAGTCTGTCTTGCTATGAGTAAAAAGGTGCTGCGTTCTGTTTGAAGGTTTTTTATCATTTAGTGAGGGGAATTGCACTCATTGATAAGGGTAGCCATCGGCGGAGGTTGACAGGTATGTCAGCACCTGCAGACTAAGCGCCTTTTCAGAAGAAAAGCCTGTTTAGATCTGGTCAAGGCCAGTTGGAGACAAATGTATGGTATGCTCCTTGGATACAAAATTATATATTTGAAATGCATTCAAGCTGGCCATGTGGTAACTTCCGAAAAACAGGAAAGAAATTATCATCATAAAGTCTTTTTTTTCTAAAAATCAGAAAAACAGCAACAAAATATTCCAAAAAAAGATAAATATAATTTGAGAAAGAGAACATTTTTTCGTATTAAAAACAAAAAATAAAAAGACTCTCAGAAAAATGTAAATAATGATGGCAAGGTATTACAAATTAAGTTGTTCTTTACCTGGCTGAGGCTGATATCCTCCACCACCAGCACCGAGATTCCCATAGCCTGTTCAGATTACAAAAAGGTTCAATTGAAGAGTACATTCTGAGGAAAGCATTATCTTATCTTATTTAAAGTCAAGTTTACTCTCATCTGCGTTTGCAAAATGCCATTTAGGGTCTCCTGGGCTTATTGCTATCATCAAAGAGTCACACTTTGAAGCTGTGCAGCCAGCTCCGTGCAAAAGTAAACACGACCCTTTTGGAAATATTCTTTGACCAAACTTATAACCATTGCAATGTGAGCTAGTTTTTCTTAAACTCGCCCATCCATCCATCCATCCATTGTCTGCACCGCTTATCATCAGTAGGGTCGAGGGGGTGCTGGAGCCCATCCCAGCTGTCTTCGGGCAGTGGGCAGGGGACACCGTGAACTGGTTGCCAGCCAGTCCCAGGGTACGCAGGGACATACAACCACTCGCTCATTCACACCTAGGGACAATTTGGACCAATTAACCTGACACGCAGGTTTTTGGAATGTGGTAGGAAACCGGAGTGCCCGGAGGAAACCCAAGCAGGCACGGGGAGAACATGCAAACTCCGCACAGGAAGGTTCAATCTCATGACCTCAGAACTGTGCCTCACACGCGTTAAACTCTTCAATTTTTTTCAAATTTAAACAAGTACATAATAACAGCATAAAACCTACTTGGTTTCGGGCCTTTAGCACCTCCCCCAGCACCACCCAATCCAACTGCAGAGGGATACTGCAAACCGCCTGTGGAGAGGATACTTTCTTCAAAAACTATAAAAGAATATATTTTGTTTACAATGCTTTTCCTCAGGAAGACTTATCAGCGGTCTGCACAGGAAATTCCAAATTGATGTTTTCGCCCTGACCAACTGTCACTTAAGTCACTGGGGCAGAACATTGTTTGTTTTTGGCTTACTTTACATGTACATACCTGACACTAAATGGTCTCTATTATCTATCTATCTATATAATTGTGCAAATATTTATTGTACTTATGACTCCCCTTGCACGACTAAGGAGGTTTCTTCTTCAAAATAGAAAATTATCATCATTTCATAAATATATCATGATGTCTATCTAACCTTGATAGCTTCCTGCTGCCAGTGGGATTCCCACTCCGCCTCCTGCTCCCCCTACAACTGTGAAAGGGAAAAGGGAGACAATACAAGAATTAAATACAGGATACAGAATACAGTATTCTACAATGTTGTTAGAATGCTTAAAAAAATATGGATTTCTGTTTTTTGTTTACACACCAGGAGGTTTTAAGGGCTTTGCACCAGGCAGCACAGCAGCTCCTGTTCCGGGTGCAACACCAGCTCCAGCCCCGTAAGAAACTATAGAAAAATAAATACAGTAACTGACAAAGTTTAGCTATCTGCTGTACTGATTTTTTTATGAATAATGAGCCGTGTCACACCAAATTGCATTGCTAAAAACTAAAGCACTAAATGAAATTAAGGGTTAGATCAGTAGTCACCAACAAGGAGCTCGTAGGCACCAGGTAGGAAATTTGAAAAAAAAAATAAAAAAAAATTGAAAAGATTAATAAAAGGTGGTGTACATTGGTAGTATCGGTTGCTAACTGGCATAACTTACTAAATCTATCAATATTTCAGTGTACATAACACATTTTTAATTTAGAACACTGAATGGATATTTTTAAAATTAGCAATCAATTATAAAAGTAATAATCCATTGACTTGATTTGTTTTTTGGTTTACTCAAGACTAATTCATGTGATTGGCTGGCAACCAGTTCAGGGTGTCCCCTGCCTATTGAGCGATGATTGCTGGGATGGGCTGCAGCACCCCCGAGTCCCTACTGAGGATAAGCTGTGCAGCTAATGAGATGAGATGAGAAGACTAATTCACCCCGATTTCTTATAATTAGAACCTAAAAACTGAATAACATAATACAAGATAGTAATAACATGATAACAATTGTTATTAAGAAAATCCATATAAAACCCCAGCCATTTGCCCTAATAGTTAAAGGCATAGTGTGTAATTTTTGAACACCAGATTGTTACCGTATTTTGCAGTGCAACCAAAAATGAGTGCTAAAAGCGCAAGAAAGAATACAAACTACATAGACTCAATGTTAACAATCCTTTTTTTTTCTCTTTTTTTGCCCGGTCTTGCCCGAGCTTTTGGGCTTTTTCGGGTACTGGTAGCAGCAAGATGGTGGCCAATTGTGTCAGCTCATATTATGTCAAATAAATGCACATTTCTCCACTTATGAGTATTTAAAAATGCCCGTTTGAATGATACTTCATATATTTTTGACTATTTTAAAAAATATTTTTTTATGTTATTACTTGTTTATCTAAATAATACACAGTGCCCCTTTAAGAAATAATTGTCTCTCAGCATTTTTTTTTAATGACCCTTAGTGTAAATGACAGAAGCCTGCTTTCTCGACACACTATTTCACATAAATGTACTTAATAAGTTAAAAGAAGGCAATTAAGTGTACAATTTCATTATGATGTATGAATAACCATTAAGGCTATATGATTCTTCATATCTCATTAGAAAAAAAATATAATTTAAATCACAGTGAACTTTAAATATGCATTTGACCTCAATGGCAAGAATTGATTCACACAAAATAAAAATATATTTCAAAATTCATTGCAAAATAGGAAACATGCCTCCGTAAGGATAACCTGGATCAACACCTGCTCCAGTGCCTGTTGAACAGAAGACCATTAAAAAGTAAGCGAGTCAATCTGGAAATTTTACAAAGTACTATTAATTAATTGGTGTATGCTGTGTCTTTTGTTTTTAATAAACCAGGAGACAAATTTACTGGTTTTGCTTCCATGCACCAGAAGAAAAAGTGTCAATTATCGTCTGTCTTGTGTTGAGCACTTATATATATATAGTAATGCAACACAGTAAATTGATGAGAAATGTATATACATCAGAAAAAAATGGCTTCATATGTGTTTTTACCTTGTGGTAATGGCTTTGGTCCTTTGCCTGCTGTGTCTACACCTGCAAAGAGCAAGTTTTGAGGTCGAGAACAGCACATAAACGTTGTCTATGTCTCAACCATGTGGACAAAATTAAGTACTGCATCTCCCAACCATAGTAGACAGGAAAGCTTGAAAGTTGCATTAACCCAATTTTTCTATGGAATTGTACTGTGGATTTCTTTTTACTGCGGTGAAAAAACATGCTACTGTGTTCTATTAAATGATATCATAAAAACTCCCAAATCTTTACACATCTAATTAAGATGAAGTAATGACTCTCAAAGCACTTTTATTATTATAAAAAAACCCATCACATTTCTTTGTTTCGTTACTTTTTAAGTCGTGATTGTGTATATTGCTCGATTCAATATGTTGTGAATTATGATTTAACAAGAAATGAGACATGGTAGATAAAATACGAGATGGAACAATGAGAAACGCTTCACACTTACCACTGGGAATTTGACCTTTTGTACCGGCTAAAAAAAACAACAGATATTCACATAGTTAAGCCCAAGAATGACACAAAAGTTTTAAAGCTTAACAAATAAAATAGCAACTCTTGCTCTGGCTATGGAATACAAACATAGTGGTGCCATATTGATGAATTTACTGTATATAGCACTAATGTATGTGACTAAGGAGAGTGCAATGAAAAAAACCAAAACAAATTGCTGAGACAATTTTGCAGCATTCTACAGCAGTTGTATTACAGCTGGACATGATTTGAACCGATACATTTAGTGACGTTTCACATACCAGTGCAACAAAAGCACAAGAAACACCTGCTGTAGAATTTAAAAGATAGCATAGCCTGGAAGAATTGAACAGTGCAAAAGCAAGCATACTTAATGCATTTTTTTTCTTTTAAAATTTGATTTGGTGAATTACAATGTCATATTACTGATATTGGGCAGCACGGCGGCGCAGAGGTTGGTGCGTGTGCGGCACCGTTCTAAGGTCATGAGATCGAACCTTTCTGTGTGGAGTTTGCATGTTCTCCCCGTGCTGGTGAGGGTTTCCTCCTCCGGTTTCCTCCCGCATTCCAAAAACATGCATGTTAGGTTAAGTGGCCAGGCCAAATTGTCCCTAGGTGTGAATGAGCGAGTGAGTTGTCTGTCTCTGTGCCCTGCAACTGGGTGTCCCCTGCCCACTGCCCAAAGATAGCTGGGATGAGCTCCAGCACCCCCGCAACCCTACTGAGGATAAGCGGTGCAGATAATGGATGGATGGATTACTGACATTGAGTTTGAGTCAAATGTACCCACTGTGAATTATGATTACATTGATAGCGTTTGACATTCGTACGAGGGATAACATGATAACTTAAGCATTAAAACAAATAAAAACAACACCAAAATGGTGCCTGGAATAAACTTTAACGCATTTTTGACAGTTCCTCCACATCTTCTTATGAACAAAATTGTGCATAGTGCATCAAAAACAGTTGGGAAACACTGCTCTACTGCTTTCTCAATCTCTTACTTTAAACCAAGGCTCATCAAAAAATCAAGAAGCACAGTAACCATGTAAAATTATTATGATTATTATTATTATTTTTAAATATAGCTGTTCTCATCAACGTGCCTTGAATTGATTTCATTATTTATGTCATGGCCTGGGAGGTAGTAAAGGTAAATCCTTTCTGTAAATATATTTGTTTGGTATTTTGTTGATGGTTATAAATTTTTATAACATAGATGGAATGCTATTTTATGATTTTTTTTGTTTTTTGTTTTTTTAGATATAGTTGTTCTCATCAAAGTGCCTTAAATTGATTTCATTATTTGAGTCATGGCTTTGGAGGTAATACAGGTGAATTTCTTAAATAGATATTTTAGCAGGCAGCACGGCAGCGCAGTGGTTAGCGCATGTGCGGCACAGTTCATGTCATGGGAACCTCCTGCGTGGGTTCAAATCCAGCTCCAGACTTCCTGTGCGGAGTTTGTATGTTCTCCCCGTGCTTGCGTGGGTTTCCTCCGGGCACTCCGGTTTCCCCCCACGTTCCAAAAACATGCATTTCAGGTGAATTGGCCAGTCCAAATTGTCCCTAGGTGTGAATGAGCGAGTGAGTTGTCTGTCCCCGTGTGCCCTGCGATTGGCTGGCAACCAGTTCAGGGTGTCTCCTGCCCACTGCCCCAATGATTGCTGGGATGGGCTCCAGCACCCCCGCGACCCTACTGAGGATAAGCGGTGCAGCTAATGAGATGAGATAAGAGATGAGATTTTTTAGCATTTTTAAATTTTTAAATTTTTTTTAATAACATAGATGGAATACTATTTAGGATTTTTCTTTACAATATATCAGAGACAGTGTTTATTATTTGACCACAAGATGTCGTTGTATTGTATAGTGCAAACTGAAACAAGGAGCTAAAATACACAAGGAATAATATAATACAATATTACTAAAAAAGACCAAACCGGACCGTTTTTTCCTCTTTTTTTTTTCTCCCCGCCTTTTAAAAGAGATTTAGTTTTTTTGGGAGGGTTACCTGTAGCAGCAATATGGCAGACAATAATGTCAGCTTCCTCTAAGTAAGACTCATGGAATGTAAAGTAAATTCCCAACCTACGATTATTTCAAAAAGGCACTCTTTATATGATTATTCATGAATTTTGCCGATTATTCAAATCAATGTTGTTTTTTTAAAATTACTTTTTCTTTAACCACTAGGATGTGCTCGATCATACACAAGGTCCCTTTGACTTGTTTTTCTTGTCAAAAAAGGGAAACATAATTAATTGAATAACGAACTGAATAAATAAAGCACAATAAACAAGACCTGAAGCATTCCTCAATCAAACAACGCCCGGGCCTAGTTGCTTCCAAAATGAACGTCATCACGTGATTAGAGCGAGAATAAGAATAAGACTTAGGTGGGCGCGTGTTTTGTTTGCTTTGCAGCGCTATGGAGAGCAACCTGGATAATGTGAAAGCCAACACTTTTTTTTTTACTTTTCAGTTTCGATGGCTCACTAAATACTTTGCTCTTATGTACACTAAATAAGAGACGCATCGTTACATTTCGTGCAGTGTCTATTTCCGTGACGGTGCATAAGTTGGTGCTACTGGGCTCTGGCCCAAATTTTCAAAGCGTGGACAACTGGGAAAACGTGCTGTGTAAAAGTGTGGGTTGATTGCTCTCACCTTCGTTTATCTATGTTATCCGGATTTGGCCAGCAAGCGTGCTTGGGTACAGGACAATGGCCTGAGTATGAGTGCGCATTTTGTCTGAATCTGGGGCAGCAGTGGTTAGCGTGTTTGCGGCACAGTTCTGAGGTCATGAGATCGAACCTCCGGTGTGGAGTTTGCATGTTCTCTCCGTGTTTGCGCGGGTTTCCTCCCACATTCCAAAAACATCCATGTCAGGTTAATTGGCTGGTCCAAATTGTCCCGAGGTGTAAATGAGCGAGTGAGTTGTCTGTCTCTGTGTGCCCTGCGACTGGCTGGCAACCAGTTCAGATTGTCTCCTGCCCACTGCCTGAAGACAGCTGGGATGGGCGCCAGCACCCCCGCAACCCTACTGAGGATAAGCGGTGCAGATAATGAATGGATGGATGGATGGTCTGAATCTCCCACTCAACGCATAATAGTATACGAAATGAATCATCTGAAATAAAACGGCTTTACTGTGAATACTGTCAAGGTCTCCTGGAATATAATATTTTTGTCAGTTCACTAGGTTCTCCACCCTAGCAGCCGTTGTTATTATCAGTAATTATCAACCCTAATTAACTTTTTTTTGGGACCAGTACTACTGTGCAAAAACACCTTCAATTCAGATGCCGATAAATGAAGAAAAGTTATAAAACAAGCAAACGGTTTATCTTACTGGGCTGTGGGAGCTCTGTGGCCTTGCCATTAGTAGCAATTGGGGTAGGGCCTGCCAAGAGAGGGAGCACAGGTAATTGGACTAGAAATGTTAGACAGCTAGGCCGCTATGAGCTCAGCGGGGCAGACGAAGCAGAGTTGATTGTGTCGATTGTATGTAAATGAAGTACTACACAGTGGCAGAGTTGCAAAATTGCAGGGCTGATCACAAATGTGTAAAAAATGTATTAAAATTGGTGGCACTCCTAAGTCAAAGTATAGCTACAACATGTGATTTACTCCTACCTGGAAAGGGAGTTCCAGAAGGACCAACATTCTTTGCTGCAGAAATAATAACAAGTAGAGTAGCTAAAAAAAAATCCACAAATGTAGAGAATAAAAATAAAAGTGCGTCTTCTGTGCCTTACGTGACTTTCCAGGAAAAGTAGCGCCAGTGCCTCCTGGCACGGCAACAGAGGAGCCATCAGGAAGGCCGCTAAGTGCAGTGTGTGGTGTCCCTCCTGGTACTACCCCTCCATCTTTTCCCCCCAGGCTTCCCTTTTCTAACCCTGCTCCCCCTGTAAATTAAAAAAAAAAAACAATCATTATATAGCGGGGCAGACGTATACATATACATATACATATACATATACATATACATATACATATATATATATAAAACATACGCAATGTTTTACATATTTTTCCAATACCGTATTTTGCATCTTTTGCAGCAGCTCCTGGGTATTGTCCTCCTCCAACTCCTCCTGGTACCGACCCAGGCACTACACCTCCTCCTGTTCCCCCGAAGCCTCCCGTTTCTAACCCTGCTCCTGCTCCCCCTGTAAAGCCAATTAAAATGATTTCAACATGACAATATAAAAATAAAAAAATAACAAACTCCATAATGATAATTTTTTTCAGTACCGTATTTAGCAGCTTTTGCAGCAGCTCCTGGATACTGTCCTCCTCCAACTCCTCCTGGTACGAGCCCAGGTACCACCCCTCCTCCTGTTCCTTCCAAGCCTCCCGTTCCTAACCCTGCTCCTGCTCCCCCTGTGAAACCAGGTAAAATGATTTCAGCATAACTATTTTAAAATAAAAAAACAACAAACTCCATAATGATAATTTTTTTCAGTACCGTATTTAGCAGCTTTTGCAGCAGCTCCTGGGTATTGTCCCCCTCCAACTCCTCCTGGTATGAAACCAGGCACTACGCCTCCTCCTGTTCCCCCCAAGCCTCCCGTTCCTAACCCTGCTCCTGGTCCCCCTGTAAAACAAGGTAAAATGATTTCAGCACTCTGATATAAAAGTAAAAGAAAAACAAATATCATCTTAATATTTTTTCAGTACCGTATTTAGCAGCTTTTGCAGCAGCTCCTGGGTATTGTCCTCCTCCTACGCCTCCTGGTACAAACCCAGGTACTACCCCTCCTCCTGTTCCCCCCAAGCCCCCCGTGCCTAACCCTGCTCCTGCTCCCCCTGTAAAACAAGGTAAAATGATGTCAGCCTGCTGATATAATTATATAAGAAAAACAAATATCATTTTGATATTTTTTCAGTACCGTATTTAGCAGCTTTTGCAGCAGCTCCTGGGTATTGTCCTCCTCCTACGCCTCCTGGTACAAACCCAGGTACTACCCCTCCTCCTGTTCCCCCCAAGCCCCCCGTGCCTAACCCTGCTCCTGCTCCCCCTGTAAAACAAGGTAAAATGATGTCAGCCTGCTGATATAATTATATAAGAAAAACAAATATCATTTTGATATTTTTTCAGTACCGTATTTAGCAGCTTTTGCAGCAGCTCCTGGGTATTGTCCTCCTCCAACGCCTCCTGGTACAAACCCAGGTACTACCCCTCCTCCTGTTCCCCCCAAGACCCCCGTGCCTAACCCTGCTCCTGCTCCCCCTGTAAAACAAGGTAAAATGATGTCAGCCTGCTGATATAATTATATAAGAAAAACAAATATCATTTTGATATTTTTTCAGTACCGTATTTAGCAGCTTTTGCAGCAGCTCCTGGGTATTGTCCTCCTCCAACGCCTCCTAGTACAAACCCAGGTACTACCCCTCCTCCTCTGCCCCCCAAGCCTCCCGTTCCTAACCCTGCTCCTGCTCCACCTGAAAAGCCAATTAAAATGATTTTGGCATGATAATTACAAAATAAAAAAACAACAAACTCCATAATGAAAATTTGGTCAGTACCGTATTTAGCAGCTTTTGCAGCAGCTCCTGGGTATTGGCCTCCTCCAACTCCTCCTGGTACCAACCCAGGTACAAACCCTCCTCCTGTTCCCCCCAAGCCCCCCGTTCCTAACCCTGCTCCTGCTCCCCCTGGAAAGCAAAGATAAATGATCTCAGCCTGCTGATATAATAATATAAGAAGAAAAAATATCATGTTGAAATTTTTTCGGTACCGTATTTAGCAGCTTTTGCAGCAGCTCCTGGGTATTGTCCTCCTCCAGCTCCTCCTGGTACGAACCCAGGTACTACCCCTCCTCCTGTTCCCCCCAAGCCTCCCGTTCCTAACCCTGCTCCTGCTCCACCTGTAAAGCCAATTAAAATGATTTTGGCATGATAATTTTAAAATAAAAAACCAACAAACTCCATAATGAAAACCTTTTCGGTACCGTATTTAGCAGCTTTTGCAGCAGCTCCTGGGTATTGGCCTCCTCCAACTCCTCCTGGTACCAACCCAGGTACAAACCCTCCTCCTGTTCCCCCCAAGCCCCCTGTTCCTAACCCTGCTCCTGCTCCCCCTGGATAGCAAAGTAAAATGATTTCAGCCTGCTGATATAATTATATAAGAAAAAACAATATCATCTTGATATTTTTTCTGTACCGTATTTAGCAGCTTTTGCAGCAGCTCCTGGGTATTGTCCTCCTCCAACTCCTCCTGGTAGAAACCCAGGTACTACCCCTCCTCCTGTTCCCCCCAAGCCTCCCGTTCCTAACCCTGCTCCTGCTCCCCCTGTAAAACAAGGTAAAATGATTTCAGCCTGCTGATATAATTATGTAAGAAAAACAAATATCATTTTGATATTTTGTCAGTACCGTATTTAGCAGCTTTTGCAGCAGCTCCTGGGTATTGGCCTCCTCCAACTCCTCCTGGTACGAACCCAGGTACGACCCCTCCTCCTGTTCCCCCCAAGCCTCCCGTTCCTAACCCTGCTCCGGCTCCCCCTGGAAAGCAAAGTAAAATTATTTCAGCATGATGATATAAAAATAAAAAAAATAAAAACTCCACAATGATATTTTTTTCAGTACCGTATTTAGCAGCTTTTGCAGCAGCTCCTGGATATTGTCCTCCTCCAACTCCTCCTGGTGCCAACCCAGGTACTACCCCTGTTCCCCTCAAGCCTCCCGTTCCTAACCCAGCTCCTGCTCCCCCTGTAAAAAATAAAAACTTCCTTTTACACCACCTGGTAATCTACCCGGTAAAATGATTTCAGTATGCTTATATAGAAATAAAAAAAACAACATACGCCATGTTATTTTTTTCCCAATACCATTGATTTTTTCCACTACCATATTTTGCAGCTTTTGCAGCAGCACCTGGGTATTGTCCTCCTCCGACTCCTCGTGGTATCAAACCGGGGCCTGCTCCTACTCCTGCTCCCCCGAGTCCACCTGTTCCCAACCCTGCTCCTCCTCCTCCTAAAGTCACATTTCAAAGTGTTCTGACTATATCAAATGGAAGAATCCATGTTTATGTAATATGTGGATTTCTCTAAAAGTGGCTTTTATTTTGTTTACCATATTTGGCAGCTTTTGCTGCAGCAGAGTATTGACCAACTCCAGCTCCTCCTGGGAGAAAACCTGTGCCTCTTAATCCTCCTGTTCCTAACCCAGCTCCTGCCCCACCTACAAAATCAAAACAATTGAATCTTATATGATTTCAACTTAAAATGGAATACATTTCTAAATATATATTTAGTTTGTGTATTTATTCTTTGTCAGCTTTACCATATTTGGCAGCGTATTGTCCTCCTCCACCTCCAACTCCACCGGGGCCAAAACCAGGTACTTGGCTACCTGTGCTTCCCAGGCCTCCCACTCCAAATCCTGCTCCTGCTCCACCTATAAACCAGAATATTTTTGATTAATCCAAGAATATTATATCCATTTAAAATCAGACTCAAGCTTATAGGGACATTTCTGGCATGAATATTGCAATGCATTAAACTGACCGTACCATATTTTGCAGCTTTTGCAGCAGGAGAATACTGTCCTCCTCCAACTCCCCCAGGTCTATAGCCAGGAATCTGCCCCCCTGTACCAGTTGGTCCATACCCAGGTACTTGCACACCTGTACCCACTGGTCCATAGCCAGGGACTTGCCCACCTGTTCCCCCTGGTGCGTAGCCAGGTACTTGTCCATATTTGGCAGCTTTTGAAGCTGGAGAGTACTGTCCTCCTCCAACCCCTCCTGGTACTCCTCCTGCTCCTCCTAGTCCTCCTGTTCCATACCCTGCTCCTGCTCCTCCTGTAGTTTCCATACACAATGAACCAGGGGAAGACGGTCAGACAATTTTGAATATTGAACAGATTTTATGCATCACACATCAAGGGATCCCACCTGGAATGCTACCAGGTAAGCCACCAGGTAAGCCACCAGGTACACCACCAGGAACACCACCTGAATAGGAGACAAAAGAATGACCAATTTTTGTTTAATGCATTCTGCCTACACCAACGGAAATTCCAGAATAAAGATAGCCCTGTTAGAGTATTGTTTATACCATATTTAGCTGCTTTGGATCCTTGCTGATAACCACCAAAACCACCTGGTACACCCCCTGGTACTCCTCCAGGTACATTTCCTTAAAAGAAGAGCGAAAAGGTTTCGTGTATTTATCATTTATATATTTTTCTGTTGCTAAACTATATCTGCCATTAAAATCAAACCTAGAAATCAATCTATCAACATAAAGATATGTGATCAACAAAAAGGCTGCCATACCATATTGAGCTACTTGGGATCCTTGTTGATACCCACCAAAACCTGGTACACCACTGGGTAGACCCCCGGGAACACCACCGGGTACTCCACCTGGTACACCCCCTGGTACATTGCCTAAGAAAAAAAGCAAAAGGTTTTGTATTTTTATTCATTTATTTATTATTTTTCTCAGTTTATGGTTGAATGGAGTAGTTTATTTTGCTTAAGTAAATCTGCCATAAAAATGAATGCAAGAAATCAATCTATCAACATCGAGAAATGTGATAAACAGAAAGCCTGCCATACCATATTTAGCTGCTTTGGATCCTTGTTGATAACCACCAAAACCTGGTACACCACCGGGCAGCCCCCCGGGAACACTACCTGGTACTCCACCTGGAACACCACCTGGTAGCCCACCAATGAAGAAAATTCACGTTATAATGGATGCACCTGGATTTTTTATGTTGCTACAGTTTACCTGTTTCACAAAATCACAACCAACAGTGCCCAACAAGATTGAGAATTTCTGTAGGACAAGCATGTGTCATAGACGAGTGGTCACTTTGTAAGTAAGTTACTTTACATCTACAAACGCTCTGGCTTCATGACAGTTCACCAGCTGAACACAACCAGTTGTGTTAGATACAGTTTCTGTTAAAAACGTGTGTTGATACGATGAATGTGTTTGTATAAAGGACACTATGATGGTTTGATGAATAACAATTGCATAAATGTAATGTATTGTCTGCTCAAGCTACGTCTACCATTCTCAGTAGAACACCACCACCAGCGGTAACATCAAGCAAATTTTGGTGCACAGGCATGTCCTTACCATATTTAGCTGCTTTGGCCGCCTGTTGGTTTCCACCAAATCCTGGTACACCACCAGGCACGCCACCAGGCACGCCACCTGGCACACCACCAGCGCCCCCGCCTGATACACCTGCAGTAAACAATTTGAGTAAGATCCTTTGACTGCATCTTTTTTATGTTGCTACCCATAATACAGTCCAATTGTGCCAGAATCTTTGTTACACAAATTAAAGTGGTGCCTGTACCATATTTTGCTGCTTTTGCTGAAGGAAGATATCCACCAGCTCCTGGTATGCCCCCTGGCACACTTCCTGGTAGTGCCCCCGGTACACCCCCCGGCACACCTCCTGGTACACCTCCTTGTCCGCCACCTGTCAAGTAGTTCAATACTCTTATAAAATGTTACAGGTAAAATGTTATCTAAGTAAGTGATTTATAACATGAGAGAGCCCTATAGGAACATTTTACACAAAGTATACAAAATGCTACAAGCAGCAAGATATCCGTACCATATTTAGCTGCTTTTGCTGCTGGTTGATATCCACCAAATCCTGGAACCCTACCTGGTATACCTCCTGGCACGCCACCCGGTACACCACCTGGCACACCGCCTGGAAAACTGCCCTGTGCACCACCTCCTATGGAGAATGGAAAATGGAATTAACTTGTACGTTACAAGGACCACTGCACATACTGTGCAAACACCTTCATCACAAGAACTAAGAAAGCTGTTTGCTTTTTGCCTACCATATTTAGCAGCTTTGGCTGACTGTAAATATCCACCAGCCGTAACACCCCCTGGCACACCTCCTGGTACTCCACCTGGTAAACCTCCCGGTACTCCACCTGGTACTGCACCAGGTACACCACCTTTGGGGTAAAATAAGAAAAGTTTATCAGGATAGAGACCCCTTTTATTGCAAGAAATACCCAAATCACTATTTTTGTGCTAACCATATTTAGCTGCTTTGGCAGATGGTGAATAGCCACCCCCTGGTACTCCACCTGGTACACCTCCTGGTACGCCACCTGGTACGCCACCTGGTACGCCACCTGGTACGCCACCTGGTACGCCACCTGGAACGCCACCTGGTACGCCACCTGGTACGCCACCTGGTACGCCACCTGGTACGCCACCTGGTACAGCATCTTGTGTTGGTGATCTTATTCAGGTTTTTACACCAAAGTTAGCCCAGATATATGCTAATATATCACAATCCCTGCCAAGACTTTTAGCTATGTGCCTAACATATTTAGCTGATTTGGCTGATGGTGAATATCCACCCCCTTGTACACCTCCTGGCACACCTCCTGGCACACCTCCTAGTACCCCGCCTGGTACAGCACCTGGTACTCCACCCAGCACGCTACCCGGTAGACCTCCTGGTACAGCAGTATCATTCTGTTATCTTAATTTAAAGATGCTGCCCGGAATGTGGAGCTTTTCTACTTGCAGATGCCATCTTCTGGCTAAATTCATTATTGAATACTCTGTCAAACTGCTTGATGGGCATGTGCAAGTACCTCTACACACTTGCATAAACTCTGTTTTTTTTGTCATCTATTTGGGGGGGCTGCGTTGGTGTTTGGACTGTATCAGTCTTTTATTTACTTTCACCATTTTCATACTACACTGACAGAAAACTGCAAGCACAAGGAAGACACCTCTCTGCATCTCCGCTCCTACTTCCCCCTTTTCCTGCTTCCAAATGTGTTATGAGTCCCAAACAGCTCTGATAAAAGTAAGATAAAAGCAGAATGGCGCAGTGGGAAAACAAATTATAAAGGTCCTTTGAACTCAGGTGGGCATTTCTAACACATGAGTAAAAAATACTCTTCTTTCAAAGTTTTAAGGACACCTCAAAAGACACACCCTATCTTCAATGTCAGCCCCAGTTTTGTGCACCTTTTTCACAAGCACTAGCAAAACCATTAGTTATGTGCTTACCATATTTAGCTGCTTTGGCTGATGGTGAATATCCACCACCTAGTCCACCCCCTGGCAAACCTCCTGGGACACCTCCTGGTACACCACCTGGTACACCACCAGGAACACCACCTTAAGATCAATTAAGGAAAAAATGTTGTTAGTGTATCATGTAATGTTTCTTTCCAGAATAATACCTTTCCTTATGACAATCCTCCCAAAAAACAATAACGTTTTGCCCACATTATTTAGCTCATTTGTTTTACGGTAAATATCCACCACATGTTACGCCCCGTGGTACGCCACCAGATACCCCACATGCTACGCTACCCGCTGTTGTAATGATATCAACTTCTTTCTGGAACAGAGACCACCTTTGTCTCAAGCACTAGAAAAAATATTGTGCCTACCATATTTAGCTGCTTTGGCTGATGCTGAGTATCCACCACTTGGAACACCAACTGGTAAACCACCTGGTACCCCACCTGGTAAACCACCTGGAACACCCCCGGGTACACCACCTGTAAGGGAGAAATACAAGAAACCTTAGTAATGTCCAAAAATAATGGTATGTTACTGTTTGGAATTTTAGTTACCATATTTGGCAGCTTTGGACCCAGGTCCATAGCCTCCTATACAAAACAGGAACAAAACTCAATGTACGGAAACTATTTTTTTGCATTATAATATTATAATAAATATCAAAACGCTCAACAAATCATCATAAAGACACAGTGGATTGGGCCAATATCATAGAATGTCTGTTTTATATTTTCTGTTCAGGACAAACTACCTCCAAACTGTCCACCGAAACCACCTGCACCAGGACCAACGCTACCAGCACTACCGGGACCACCAGGACCAAACCCTCCAGCACCTCCAGCAATGGCTCCAAAACCACCAGCACTCCCAGAAACAGCACCAAAACCACCAGCACCCAAACCTCGGAAAGGAAAACAAATACATTACATTACTAATAACAAACAAGAAACAACATTATATTTGGTATTAATTGCTTACCATATTTGGCTGATTTAGCTTGTGCAGGTGAGATGCCACCTGGGCCTACTCCTGCCCAAAAAAAAAAAGGTTTGTTATGTGCCATAGTTTCCTTTTTTGTGCGCCAGGTTTGGAAGCGAGTCCTTTGAATACCAACCAGTTCCCATAGGAAATCCAGGCTTTGGTCCAGAGCCACCTTTACCTCCTGGAAGGCCAGCTCCTTGATTACCAAATCCCCCATAGCCTGAAACAGCCCAAAATAATACACAAGTAATCACTAGATGATGTCATATTTACCATCAATTTTGATCCCAGAGAAAGAAACGCATTTGTACCAAAGGGAAGCTTTCCGCCTCCAGGTTTTGCTCCAAGGCCACCTAAGGACAGAAACAAAACAATCTTTAAAGAGAGATGCATTCGTGTTGAAAAACAAATTTGCAACAAATGAGCTCATTCCAATTATAAGTCACAGTCATGTGCATTAAATGTGACTTAATAGAATGGAGAGATGCCAGCACATAGCATTGTAAGTTGTAACCAGCAATAAATCATTAATGTTCATCTTTCAAAGCAAGACAAGCTGTCTATATAACTGCTCATTATAAAACAAACCTCGTTAAGTACTTCATAAAGGAGAGGACTTCCTTCCCTACAAATTACATATGTAAGAGGTACAGATGGTGGCCAGTTGTGCCATTCCATCATGGACAGCCAAAGCCTTTTTTGACTTGTCAACCTTCCAGGAAAACAAGCATAGTACTGTGACCTTATCCCTAAGAACCTGCATAGTCTTCGAGACCGAGGGGTGCAGCATCAAGCTGATTCAAGATAATATCTAACAACACGTGTTTTTACTTCTTGGAACAGAAAATTTACATTATTTTCTGTCTTGTTTAACATGTCATAACTGAATTTTGCGATTGTGTTTAATTATGTGCATGTATAATGCCATGACTGGCATCCGTTTCAGGAATATTAGTTTAGTAATTAAATGTCTTGACTTTTGTTAATGTTAATCCTCAGTTAGATTACATTATTTCAAAATGAAACCTAGTTGGTGTCAATTTTTCTCAGGATCTTAACTCGGTTGCTAAATATGAGTAAAATTTGTTCGTATCACTCTCCATTGTAAGAAATAGCCGATAAATAAGACTTGGCTGTTCCTAACGTTTGCTACAGCACATTCGAGAGTGGTTGCTTTTTAAAAAAAATGCTTGCTTTTCATCTTGATTCCATCAATGTGTGACAGGCTCAGGCATCAAAGTAACTAGTTTGCAAGACTTGAAGGCCAAGCAAGGTTGCCTCCAGGTCCCAGCTAAGACCGTGGTACTTACGGATTGGAAGCTGTAACCCAAAAACTATGAGGGCTTAATCATTTTAAAGAACTACAGACTTTTTTGAATTGTTTTTGTCTTGCTTGAAGATTACTGAACCTAGCCAGGCTACCATGGTTCTAGTCAAGCCAGTCATGGGTCATAACTTTGCTGGCCAGATGGAGTACTATGTTGCAAATTGTTTGATTAACATCATCCCAGTCTCACTATGCATTGTTTGGAAGCTTATTAACTATGTCTCACTTTTATATAACTTTTTTTCCCCTTATCATACTTAGCTCCCAGGTCTTATTGTCATAAATCCACTTTGTAGATTTATATTAAACATGCACAAGATTCCAACTTCATTGAGTACTTCTGTGTACGGATTAAAGTAACCTGTACCACTAAAAGGGTACAAAGAACTCACCTAAATTCACATACAGCTACCCTTAGATTATTGACTGTTTAGTTTGCATACGGTCTCCTGATAAAACTCTAAAAACTGATGTGGTGCTCCAAATCGAGACAATATGAATAGAGGTTTTAAAAGTGTCTCTTCAGATTAATTAATAAATCTCTTATTCATTAAAGTAATTAATCCACCTGAATGTTTGCTATAAAATCATACCTTGAGTTTTGGGTGATTTCAGAGGGTATCCATGGAAAACCCCAGGCTGCATTTGCCCACCATAGTCTGAAATACAAATCAATTTTAAAAATATGTTTGAAAATGATGTACTATCAAAGACTAGTGATAGAGTTAAGAACTTACTTCCCCCTGGTCCACCTTGTGCGCCTGCTCCGACTGCAAACACAAGACAAGGAGAAGGGACAAACAAACTATCAAGTCAGAGGCCCGAAAATGATCTTTCAAAATGAATGCTATTCTGTAATTCTGAAAGTCAGATTACCGGCTGCAAACATTTGTCTGAAGAATTTAACTGACTTTGGTCATGTAAAAGCAAACTCCAAAAATGCTTCTTAGTCATTTAAAAGAGGTAAGTATCATGATTTCTGTACATAAGATGTTGTTTGGTAGATATTAGTGAATAAAAGAGAAACAGGAGTACTTCTTCTTCTTACGGGATTTTTGACTGAGGCCATTCCCAGTTGCAACTCCTGGAAGAATGCCACGGTTGCCAAATCCTGAAAGCGGCAATCAAAAACATGTGCATTCAATTGCCTGTCAGTAATCGATCAATGCGTTTTGACATACCATTCATTGGTACCAGTCCACCTTGATAAAGCCCTGGTACACCCACACCTGGACAGAAACAATAAAGAAGCTAAACATAAGAGAATGTATAGTTTGTCGTCCAACAGGAAATACAATTTCACTTTTCAAGGAAAGTATTGTGCAACAACAAATCCAACGTGGCAAATTATCTCCATATTAGCTATTAAAGCATTTCAAATACAAAAGAGCCCATGGGCCCGCATTAGACACAGTAAAATCCTTGCCGTGAATCATCATTCTAGACCAATTTGATGTGATTGATTTTTCATGGATAGATCACATGGAAATAATATCCGGTCTGCAAATGATCGTAAAAAGTATATTATTAGATGATACACTACCAGGTACTTTGGAAGCTTTCTTTCCTAAACCTGAACCAGCCCCTCCTGGCAAGCCTGTCTGGGGGATGACTGGGCCTGGAATATAGGGACATAATAGTCAAATGAGGTCTTCTAAGCACAAAAAACGTAAAAATAAAGGAAGTTGTGTGTCCTACCTCCGCCAGGAAGAGTTCCTGCTCCTGTGTAAGCAAATAGAGACAGTTAGTGTATTTATTAAAGTATCTGTACCTCCAGTCTGTCAAATGTCAAGTTCAATTTGTTTGTGATCAATTATTACAATAATTGGAGAAAATCACAATGAATGTCATTTATTAGCTGTGCTCAACAAATGCCTCATTTCAATGGCTAAGCGCTCATGTAAGATATGAGTTATCAGTTTCTCAGTTTGGCCACAGCAAGGACAACATCTTTTATTTGTTCAACTCCTAATTTTTAAAATTCCTGAATCACACATGCTTGCATAGACGTTGCGCACTACCTATAAGTATGTGGCCTCCGGAGGTTTGCTGAGGAAATGTTTGGCAAACGAACGTTATTATATCTTTGCTCTTTTTGAGAAAGAGATATTATTCCGAGGATTGCAGGAAAATCAAAACAGAAATCCCAGACTTATTCAAGGGAAGTTTTTTTTTCCTGCCAGCCAATATTTAGGAATGTGCTGTGTGCCAAAGTCCACGTCATAAATGGAGCTAATTTCAAGTAAATCAGCACAGACAGTGAGGTCACTATAAACTCTGTGGGAGTAGATTTTTGTCCAAAGCATTCGTTTTCATGCCGATTTTCTATTAATGTGATTCTTTTTTTTTTCTTTCCATTATTAACGGGCAAGAACTCAGACAATTATGACAACATTTTTTTAGTATATTTTTTAACATATGCCAGCTAACATATTACCTCCAAATGGTAGCAGGTGACCTCCTGGACCTGCAATGGAAAAACATGTAACAATAAAACAACATGATTTTTATTGTATCTCGGAAATTTTGTAACTTGATCCACCCAAGGAAAAAATATTGGGGAATAAACCTTTCTAAAGTCAGAAATATGTCTATGGCGCTTGTATTTGTACTTATGTGTTATTGACACTGAAGAACTGAACACTGAATATGTACAACTGTGTTCAAACTTTTTGTCTAGATCCGGAGGACACAAAAAATCAAAGGATGCATAGGGCATGGTAAAAAAAGAATATTCAACTTCGATTTATTTAACATGCAAACAAACTCAAGTCTAGTAATAAATCATTTATTCTTCGTGTTTCATAAATATTGGTTTAACTGTTACCAGTTTGAACGTTTAAGGTATTCAAACAAACAGTTTAGAAAATTTAAATATTTAATTACACAGACCTAGGTCAACCTTCGCACCTCCATATACAAAATCATAACCATAGCAAATTCTCCCGAAGGTGAACTTATTGTGGACTTAGACACTGAGCATAAAAGGTTGGAAACTTCTTGATTTTTCTAGAATCTAAAATGACTTTTGAGGAGTTATTGTGTTCGTTTTGTTATAGTTAATGCGATCTTTGCTTTTTTAAGAAATCTTCATAATATAGATTATAGACAAATGTAATAGTTGGTATGTAATCCATTTGTAACTTGCCTACCCTAACATGCCCACCAATCTATTATTTTCTTCTTTTGGCAAGCGTTATGGCCTACCATATTTATTTGTGTGTAATGCACACTTGTGTATAATGTTCATCCCTACTTTTGTTTTTCAAGAATTGGCGTTAAATTTAGTTTGACATTTTTTGGGGTGATCAAATTAAGCATTTTAATTGACAAACGTTGGTCAATATGTGCAGCCATGACTAAAATCATTTATTGACACTATAAACACAAGACCAACATAAAATGTACAATGTATTTATTCAATGTCCTAATAGTCGGAGTAGTCAGAGAAATCGTCGTCAAATTTTTGCATTTATTTATATCTTTCTGTTTTCTCCATTCTCTAACATTTGTCTCTCGTACAGTGAGTAATAAAAGTGTGGTAATGAGATAAAATTGAGTGGTTTGAATTTGATGTTTCTTACAGCCACGATCCGGGTTTGATTTCCGTTGCAGTCAATGCTATGTGATTGTGATCAGCGATATTTTTAATCGATCAATCGTAGCACAATCATGGTAATATACCACTGTAAAACCTCATGTATTGCACGCACCCAAGCTTTGAGTTCTTTTTTTAGGCAAAAAAAAAAAAAAGTGGTAAATACGGTATGTTAAATTTTATTTTTTGAATACGATATGGGGCAATAAATGAATCGCAGAACACAAACGGTCAGTTATGACACTTCTAATTTTGCCTATTCCTGAGTCATAATCGTACCTCTTTTACCGGCTTTCTGCCCAGCCCCTGGGAAGATTCCACTAGGGACTCCACCAGGAACTGCACCATATCCTCCATAACCACCTACATGTGACATGTAAAATTCATAAATGAGAAATAATTCTATGTAAGTTATGTCTGAAATTGGACAAAAGCTATCAACAGTTTCAAGTTGTGTGTTTTTGACAAGTGAAAAATCGACAACTTCCAAACACACTGCACTATGGTACTCACCGCCGGCGCCACCAAGGCCTCCTGCTCCATAACCGCCTCCTCCAAGACCTCCGGCTCCCAAATTGCCATAACCTTTACATTCAAATGGAACACAAACAACAGATGCTTAGAAGGGTGACTTTTTTTACACTTCTGCAGAGCAACAATTGAGAGCATCCTCTGCCTCAATGTGACCGTGTGGTATGGCAGCTGCGTGGCACAGGAGAGAAAAAAAGGTTGTTAAGACTGCACGAGGAGAGCATAAGCCATAGCCATGGATCCCAGCCACCCGGGCCACAGACTGTACCGCTTCCACTAGGAAAGTGGTACAGAAACATTGGCGCCATCACACACTGCAAAAAAATAAGCTATAGGCTGTGAGCCACAACACAACGCCCTTTATTTACACTCAGCAGCACCTTGATGAGCATATACAACAACACAGAATATGTGTACATAATTGTTTCCCTTTTGTAAATACATATGTGATTTGATTTTAATTGTATCTTAGTTTTAAACCTATTTTATCATCATTGTACACCAGAGTTACAAAGAACACTTAATTCATCTTTATGTTAATGATAATAAAGACAACCTTGAATCTTGAATCGTGAATGTGACAACAGCGTCATGCCTTACTTAAAAAAGGTATTTGAAAACGCCATCATAGGCGTATATAGTAATGTTGCTTTCCTTTTCAAAATAAATGAGCTTCAATCATTGAATATGTTGATTAATTGATCACACAGCTATCAAGTGGACATGCATGCCAAGCTTTAAGACGCTTTACATTTCTACTTAACTCATTAAGAATGTGCACAATACGCTAATACCTTGAAACAGAAAATAATGTAAATGACAAAAAACAAACTAGGCCAGTAACGGCTTTAGGAGAATAGCATACACTCCCAAGAGATGATGTACTCTATTTGAACAAGCTGGTCTGAGACAAGAGTACTTGATATATAAATTTGTCTTGAAAAAAATCCCAAAAAGTTTCACTCAGGGTCTAAAATTCAGGCATGAGACCAAGTGAACAATGGAAGCCGGTCAAATAAGGGAACAAGATAGACCGGATGAGTCCTTAGAGTGAACCCAGCTCGGGGTGAATGTAATGACAATGATTAGTGAAGATGATAAAGAATGTGTGAGGAAAAGCAAGAGTTCGAACTTCCCGAACGTTTAAAAAGAACACAAAGCATGCAACACGAGCCTCTGAGCTTAGCTAAGAGTTCCTCGCTAATCTCCTTCTCACAAAGTGTTCATGGAGGCTGACCTCAACATTAGCTGAGAGTCCAAGTGCCAGTGTTTGGGAATTGGGAAAAAAAGGACCAGCAAAATAATTTACTGGAAAACTAACAGTGATGAACTTTCGCTTGAGGTTAGCAGTTGTGACTGGGTTGACTCTTCGAGTGTCAGTCACAGAACATAGCCATTTAGGGGGAGAGGCATTGTCAGTTGAATCCCAACAAGTTCCTTTTCTGTTTGGAATAAAGTAGGTGGAACAATGCCTTGCTGATCGCTGCTGAGACAATCAAACCGGTCCAATAGCATACTGACTAACTCTGTCATGATTATTATGATTGTTCTTGCACATGTCGACTGCACTACGTTTAATGCTCAAATTGCACAATGTCTGACCATTCCTTTTTTTGCACTATGATGTCTATGCTTGCACCAATGTATATGCGGACTATTTTTGCACCATGATGACTTTGCACCAAATGCAATATTGCACAACCGTTACGATACAACGTTATCACGACAACCCTGTATGTAACATCCCACATGCTGACATTGTTGTGTAAATACCATGTAAATTATAACTATAGCCTTATTCCCCTTGTTTTATAACATTATCTTCTCTGTTCCTTTATCTTCTTGCTCATACCCTCACTATGTGTAAAACTGGAGTGTCATGCCCAATTTCGTTGTCACAATATGTTAGCCCATTTGTAACAATGACAATAAAGGTATATTCTATTCTATTCTATTCTTCTATTACTGATTCGGGGCACCTGCCGCTTCCCCGCTGGTGCCAACAGCCCTGGTCGCTGATTGGCTTCTTGCCACTTTTTAAACACCCCGGCTCCCTGTTACCGGCGTCAGACCGTCCTGCGAACCTACGCAAGCATCGAACCCTCCGACAATCTCCTGCTCTGTTTTCTCCTGCCTGTTACCCGTTGCCGACCTGTTTCTGGACCCGTTTCTGGCCTGCTCTTCCGTCCCGGCCATCGAGCTGTTTTGCCCTGTCTCCTGCCTGATACTTGTTGCTGACCTTTTTTCGATTACCGCCCTTGCTCCCCTGTCCCGGCAACCGACCAGCTTTCCTGCCACCCACGACTATCCTCGCTCGACGCGTAAGTGGTACTTTTGCGTTCCTGCCATCAGCCGACGATCAGCACTGCTCTCTTTTTCAATAAAACTGAGTTTAACGAACGCTATTGAGTCCTGTCTCCGTTTCTGGCTTGTGACAAACTCCTGCCACTACTTGGCAGTGGCATCCCTCGTATTGAGAAAATAAACATGAACCAGTAGAAGTACTGTAAAAAAGGAAGTTGAAGCAGAACAGAAGGTAAAATACATATAGTAGACACTGATACCACCTGTTAACATTTTTTCCAAGGTAAATTTAGTAGTGTACTCACAAAAGTGAGCACCCATTGCAGTGACACCAAGGTTGATGGTGTTGCGGGTGCTAGTTTATTGTCAAACTAGCACCCGCGACAAACACATAACAAAGTCAGGCATATCTAGGAGTTACGGTTCTGCAACATGCAAAAAGGCCCACTCTGACATCCGTGATGCTTATTCAGGAACGGTGTATGAAACACAGAAAATCTTGTAAAACACAAGTATTTATGTATTTGTGTTTCTGAAATATGTTTTTATACCCATTTATTTCATTAATTCATTCTTTTATTTTCGGTTAGGCATATTTGGGCCGCTTTAACCGAAGACATTTTAAGTTGTGAAAAAGGTTATTTGCATTTGTAATACTCTCATAGAGGGTTTCGAACGCAAGCCATTTGGCCATATTTCAAATTCACTATTGGCTTAAACAACCACATTTTTTCGACAAGTAAGACAAAAGAAAATCAACATGCAGAAAACATGGGCCATTCATAACATAAAAATGACTTAAAGTAAACCGTATGTCATTTTGCTTGTTGACAAAGCACAACCCGAGGAGGGTCTGAAATAAAGGTCGATATCGAATGAGAAATTTCCATTGGCGCTTTTCCCAGCATTTATTCCATTTCTGACAAGTTGATAGATTTTTGTATACTTGTCGTATATTGTAGATACATTTGTATCGCGCTCTATGCAAAATAGGAAACCCTTGGGACCTGCTCTGTAACAAAATTCCAACCTCCCGCACATCTCAGCAAACACTCAACAATTCAATCCAAGACGACGGGTCTATAAATGTAATACTACACCCCAGAACAAGGGGACAGAGAAATATGAAGTTGAGCGATAAATTACTGTGATGCATCATTGGTTCGCTCCATTTAAGGCCATTTCATATTGTTTATCTTTGTTTTTTGTTTTTTTATGATTAAAATGGAGTTGGTTTGGCTGCCTATTTTCATATGACAAAACAAAATACCCCCGTGACAGGAATCCATCTTTAAACTAATCTCTTATCAGATACATGAAAATTGGGCCATTAATACTATAGTTAGGGTTAATATGATTGTGATAATAATGGTATGCAAGTGACTATTTTATTCTAGATGGTTTTAAACTAAATCAAGTACGGAGAAGAAAACATGGATTTAGCTTACTTTCTGTTGTTACTTTTTTATGATTATCCCAGTTGCTTAGTTTGGTGAATAGATGGACACTGTCAAATACCAGCAATTATAAGAGCTAGTTAATTTAGATTTAGGGCCAATTGCTGTACATTTTTTATTATTTACAAGGTGTAGGCAATGCGTCCCGAACCTTTTTCAAACCAAGCGCTACTTTTAGTTACTAATTAGTGCAAAGGATACCCAGTTTGGTATCCATTCCGAAAGTAACTTTTCATGCTGTTACTATTTTGTTACTATGTTATTACCAGGTTAATCATTGGGAGCAGGTTTCAATAGACTCAGTAAACCATTTCACAAGAAATCACAATGACCCAGCACAAGTGAGCTATTTTCAGAGCAAGTCCCTGGGCACCTCAGATGTCTTTAGGGAGCAGGTTGGAGACCCCTGGTACAGACTCATTGACAAGTCACTCTGAAAAAGTGTCTTCGACAAGTCATTGCTGTACCCTAAAAGTTAAAAGTAGTATTTAAAGGGGACACATGTAAGAGCAAGAATGTAAAATGTTCTTGAAGAGTGACACTGGCCAGATAATGTGGCCAAGACTCTCATTCACTGGTCCTGTTCTCAGCCCGAGTGATGGACAAGAGCCAGTGAGAACAGAAATATCTGGTTTCAATCTCAAACCTCAAACACCTCGCGTATTCTCCACTGGGGCGAGGTCGGACAATCTCGTTTGAGAACCGAAGGATACTAAAGCCATTAATCAAAACACTGTCTTTTCTCCACGCTCTCGCTTTTTCATGTTCAGTTCCAACATAATACGACTTGATCTGAAAAAGACAAGGTGTTAATTGGAGGATCCCTGTGACCGATTACTGCTTGTACTATCTATTTAATATCACTGAAAGTAGCAGACCCCTGAAGTACTCTGAGATTTTTTGGGACACATTTTCCTTCTTAGTTTTTTTCCTGTATTATAATGCAGAAAAGCAGACACTTGGACCCACGCTTACCTCATGTTGTCATCTCAGGTGGTAAACTTCAAAAGTGAGAACCAAACAATGCTTTTCTTGCCTGTGCTACAAATGACATCATTAAAACTGAGAGGTGTTCACAATGCAAAGACGTGCTTTGGCAATCCATAGTTTGCATGTTCTGTGATGTCATAAAAATCTCAAGAACTTCATCTTGAAGGACTCCAATTCCCTAAAGATTTTTGATTGACACGCAGGTTGGATTCTTCGGTTATGGTCGCAAATAAGATTTCACTTTGTAATGTAAGCCAATCATTAGGTCTTTCCGAATCATCACAGATGATTTCTATCAGTATCAAATTATGGGGCTGTCCAACCTCCAAGTTGGTGGATAGATAGAATTTTTGTGTGGTGATGCAGGGCGGGATGGATAAAAGCAGAGAAATGTGAGGTGCTGTACTAATGCAACATTGCGTGAGACACATGCGGCCACACTGATGTTCCCTCTGCGTTCTTTTTCCTCTTTTCCTGTGACCTTCAATTGTCCTTGTCACTTTCATTTTCCTGTGCTGTAACTTCTCAGCACCCAATTGTGAGATTCAAGGTTTGCCTTCATGTTGAATTAATTATATTTTCACAGGCTACTGCACGTATAGTCTCTACAAAAAGTGTGATCTTTCTGTCTTGGGCCGAATGCCTCTGATCGCTTTTACATTCATTTTTGCATGGAGTGGTGATACTATTAACGACAGCTTCCAAAAACGTTAACCTCTTTGTTGTCCTATGGAAGTTCCTTCTGACATAAACGGGCTGTCACAATCCTGCGCTCCCGTTTCTCCGTAGGTTCACTCGCTATCTGTAACTTTCTGTCTCCCATCTCACTGACCTTGAGTAATTTGGTCACACACTTCCGGGTCTAGTTTTCTTCTTTACAGCTGCAGTCACTTGTCTTGATTTTCATCCTATCACAACTCTCCCTCGTCACTATTTTAACACTGTCTTCAGGGTTCTGTGCTAGCTCATTTTCATTCATGTCACGTCCTGAGCACGATTCTCTATCTTCTTATTCCAGTGTACCGTACCATTGTCTGCCATTAGAAATAATTTCAAGTAGTACTCCCTGACGAACTTTATGACTGTTGGCCTTGCTGTTTGGACTGACTGGAACACCAACCCCTCGCCTGCATCCTGGACCATAATTGTTGCCTCGCTACCTAACTTCCTGTGTATCAAACCCTGCCCCAATAAAAGACAACCGTTTATGGTATTAATCTGTTTTTCTGCACTTTGCTTTTGTGCCACTCGAGTGTTTTTTTTCTGATGTGGCCCAAAAAATATCTGCCATCTGTATGGATTCTCTTACATGTAATTAAACTTTGATCTAAGTCTTGTTTCTTAGGTCACTCGTAATGGGTCATTATGATTTTCGGGGGAATTTTAATTGTTTTAGGTTTGTGGTATTTGCTATCTAAGAAACTATTAACATGATCAGTGTCTTTACAGTAAATACATGACATGGTAATTTCTTAATGATAACACTGAAAACATGTTTATAGAATTATAAAACGTAAGTAATCACCCAATGTTTTTTTTTTTTTTTGAGGACAATGCTATTTAGGTTAACAAATCCTATTTACCCAACTCCTAATAGTTACACCCTAGTAATAACATAACAGTGACATGGTAACAGCCAGTGACATGGGGGGGGGGTACTGTGCCTCACCTGTCATCATAGAATTTCTCATTTAACTTCACATTTTTTTCTTTTCTTTTTCCAAATTGATGAATTTTCACATTTACTGTAAAAATACTTCGAGAGAGTAGCTGCCGAGAATCATTATAGCCCTCAGGAGGGGAGTTAGGAGAACTGCATACCTAATGTCTGGGGGGGATAGTGAGATCACGAATAGTTAACCTCCATTGGTGAATTAAGGAATACAAGCAAGCTTTCGCCAATTAATGTGCAGCTAACTGGAAAATTTGACATGTTTCTTAGCCTTTATTCCAGAAATTGAAGGATTATATGCTGTTTACCAAACTGGACTTTATATCAAAGCAGTGCATATTAGTTAAAGGATAGAGAAAAAATGGAGGACTTTTCAAGCAAGTTATCGATGCTTTTATTCAAAAGGAGCTGCAGATAAACTTAATTTATAAGTAAATGTAAGTCAATAGCCTTTTAAAAGGTTTTTTTTCTATGCTCCAGTTTGTAATTCCTCATGGAATAATGTTGCAGATCAAATGATGAGTAAGCTGTTCATCAGGTTAATTCATTTGGAGATCTGACTGTGCTTCACTAGACATGAACCTCATCGCACATCCAAGTAATAACATGACGGCAATGAGATTTCTTTTATCAGAAATGTATATCAAACTGGCAACCTTTCACATTAATCAGTAACGAAGAAGTAGCTTTCACCCCTGCTTTAAACTGCACTTATCGTCTTGCTCGTGAATTATGGGAGCAAGAATTTCCATTGAGGATTGTCTGGCAACCAGCCAGAGTTAATCTTACACCCCTGCTACCCTCATGAGGATAAGCATTGTAAAAAATGGAAAATACTTTCTGTTGGTTTTGTACGAACAATTAAGTGTAAAATTTCCAGGCCACCTGACCTAAGTACTGTAACAACTAACCAAACAAGTTTATGACAAATATCCGTGCTCAGCCTTGAAATGCCTTAATTTCCTCCAATGAATGTTGTTGAATTTTTATACTTGTTTGTCTTTCTTGCATGCCAGACTGTTAAAAACAGAGGAAATAATATGACTAATGCACTTGAGGTCATTATGAAGTGTTGGTACTTCTCACAAAAACACTGGGAAAGACTCACTTCCAACAACAAACATCACCTATTTTGACTCAGCCACAACTTTCACACTTTATTTGAGCAATAACATTTAATTTGTTTACTTAACTCAAAATATTTTTGCAAAGTGTGATGAATATGATTCTCATAATCCAATTAGTTTGTTTGACAATGAGGTGTTTGTCAATACTTCCCCAACATGGTGCCAAAATATGATGAGGCTGTGCGAACAGTGTTTTAGTTAGTGATGAACTGCTTAAGATTGTTTGGGCTTCTGAGCTGGTCCGATTTTCAAAGGCATTCTTTTCCCAATATCAGTCTAATGCCATACAAGGGTTATGTCACTCTTAAAGCATGTTGAGCTGGCAAAATCACTTCACCTGGATATGTATTTTAAATTCAATTCTCTACGATACTTATACAAGATCTGTATTGAAAACCGGTATGGATACTGAATATTGGATAAAAACATCAAAACTGAAAATTGGCATTTATTAGGGATAGGAAAGTACTAAATCCATTTATCTGTATCTTTGCCTATGCCAGCCGTTTAAAACATATTGGGACTCACAGTGGTAACCAAACCCAGTACTTGTATTGGCTGCCTTCCAGGGAGGCCATTTAACAATCTAGAACTTGAAATGAAAATAATGGTATATTGCCATTAAATAAAACAATACAGATGAAAACAATTATCTTGGGGTTCTAACTTTAAGAATATCATCTTCTATGAAAGGTTAGAAAATGTTGTGTAGTATTGGTATTTGCATGGAGTTTCGTTATCGATGACTAATTATGATATGGGTTTTATCATCAGCCTGGAAAAAATGGTCTCGGATATCCCTTGTATTCATAAATTACAATTGTATCTTTTGCTAATCTATCGATGCTAGGGAAAAGTAGAAATAGTCAGGAAAATTCCGTCAAACGCAGAGAAGGCAAAATGTTCCTATTTATAAACCTTTGGTCAAAGTAATAAGTCGTGGTTTCCTGCAAACAGAGTTTCCTTCTGTTTCAATAAGAAGGCTAAGATTCACTAAGAAAAAAAAACATTGGTTATTATTTTAACATCTAAAGCTCTGTGGTTATTTTTTGAGATGTGTATTGGGATAATTTTTAATTTTAAATCAATGTTGAAGCATCATCCGGAGTTGCAAATCACTGCTCTACAGAACCGGAACTTAATTTTCCTCTTTGGAGTGTTATCCTTTCATCTATGGTGACAGTTGTTGTTCCTGTTTAGATTTGAAACGGTTCTAATTTGTAAACCTCGCATAACACTATTATCCATTGAGTCAATGATGTCATCGTTTACACTTCAAGTCATACAGATCCGACAGCAGTAGACCATACACTTTCAATCACAATCGGAGACTTCGGCATTTTCTGCTTTTTGTTAGGACCGAGAGGATCTGCTATTCTTTATCCACTACGAAGGAATGTCCCTGTTGCTCTGCCAACTACGAGCCCCTGAACATGTCTGAGGAGTATCGACAATTCCGTGCTCATCGATCTTGGCACACATTTGTGCGGCCTTTTCCACAAAGGAATTCGGACAAGGCAGAAACACATTGCAAGCATTAGAATATGGGACGTATGAGGAAAAACATCGTAGATCGAAACAACTGGCCCAGAAAAAGATTAATTGTACGAACTATGAATTGGTTTGGAACTCATGTCAAAATGCAAAGCCTGCACAGGTGGTAATTCACGATTGGGCCAAGTGTGTTCTCTATCACAGATGGTCCACATGTGCAACTGACTGCCATTGTGCTGAATATTTTTCTGACACATCACGGTTGAGGAAAGAGACCAACGCTGGACATGTCGGCTGCGAACATGCACACGGACACTGGATGGGCAGGCTCTCAAAGAGTTTTCCAAGTTCTTCTTCGTCATTGGAAAGCTTGTGAGCACGGTGAGGACATCTGCTGCATGTCACTGCCTGCAATCATTTGGAAGGGAATACTAAAGAAAGAATTTAGAAAGATAAATGCTAGCACAGGAGGAGGACAAAAAAGAAATTAGTTGCGATGAAAGACTATGACACTAATAGACTGCACAAGTTAAAAGATGCTAACCCTGTCCACCAGTTAATTTATCAATCTGCATACAAGCTGAAGGATATATATGTTTTTCATGCAATAATCCAGCTGGAAACAGGCTATTGCCAGTGTTCTGATAATGAAAAGGCATGAGAACTCTGATAAAGGTCTTGGCACGAGTATTCCAATTGCAATAATCGGGTTAGTCCTTTCATTTTCCAATAACTCGTGTATTCATATGCATTTAAGCAATGCGTTTACTTGTGCTCACATGCAGTTACTTCAACCAGGATACTTATTTTTTGCCACAAAGCACTCTGGACACATAGTACAGAGACAAAAGACACACAAACTAGAAATTCTAGCTTTTTTTCATCAGGCCAGAAACTCCTGTTGCTAAAAAGATGTGGCAATGAAAAGGTGGACACAATTCATATATTCAGTGCCATTGTACGTTAAGATCATTTTTTTCTAAGGTATCCCATGAATGATATAAAAACTAACACTATAGCTATGGATGTGTCTGTCTGTCTGACTGTCTGTCTGTCCGTCTGTCCGTCCGTCCGTCCCTTTGACTGCCCATCCGTCTGTCCGCCTGTCCGTCTATCCGTCTACCCGTCTGTCTGTCTGTCCGCCTGTCTGACTGTCTAACTGTCTATTTTCCATCCCCAAACCTATCAACATACCATGTTGCTCCTTTTGAATATTATTTATAGTAAAATGAATAGCAATTAATGCACACAAAAATGAAAAAAATTATCTGAAACGGCACATAATACTATTTTATTTTTTTCTGTCGGACAAAAATCCTACTCTTCTTTACTACATTTAATTTCATGAGGCATAACTAAAACATTTTTAGCAGGATAGGCAACGTTATATATCATCTGTATCAGCCAGCCCATTTATTGTGTAATTTTATTTATTTAATAGATTAACAACCTTTGAATAATTTTGATTTTTTTTTCTTAAATACCCCTACCTAAAAAAAAAACTGGCGGTAAAGAATACTTTTCTTTAAGATATTATTCATTGGGGGTACTGCACAGAAAAAGAAATTCTACAAAATAGATGTTTTGCATAGTCTGCATGTACATCGTCACAGGCCAACATTCAGTTAGACTTGGCCTCATTGAATTTCGGGTCCTAAGCAAAAAACAATTTGATTACTCAAAAGTTCACCCTAAGTTTTCAGTTTGAACATTTATGACCTAAGGCGATGGCATTCATGTTTTAGCTGACTAACATTCCTAACAGAGCCCATGTGTTACATTGTTGCTTTATTTTGCACGATGAAAAGGTCCAATAAACTGTGACACTCAAAAAGACTCACAACTGTAAATATTTATGCTCATTTGCATTTTTACTTTTGTGGTTCACGACGCTCATTCAAAAATCCAGAGAGCGCAAGAAAGAAAGAACAAACATTTATCTTTGTCCAAACAACTCAGGAACAATATTGCCAGATGTACAAGGACAGAGGTTGATATTCCAGAATTACTGGAAAACAAATGCTGGAGGATTTGGTTGACTTTGCCAAGGGATGGCTCATCAACTCACAGAGAGGAGATCAGGCTTAGATTGAAGCGTGTAGCATCCCAAACTGATTAGACACAAACAAAAACTAATAAAAGCCACAACCTTTAACTTATATTGCTTTTCAATTACATTACCTCTTGGGAATATTGCCTATGATTGTGGAGATGCGAAGAAAACCCTATTACATCACTGAAGAATTCCTTTTTGGGAAACAACTTTTGCAGAGAGAAATAAAACAATGATGTGTGAGATACCTGTGTGCTGTTTCCAGTTGACAAGAAATATTTGGCCAACATAAAGTCCAATACACAGCTGCACTGATTTAAGACTTGACACTGAGAGTAGAATATTTGAGGTAAAACTGTCATTTAATATTTGATTTAAACTTCGATTTTTATTTGAAGCCTCTTCAAAACTAAAATTATAATTGAAAAATGCCAAAAATCGGGAAACAGTGCTTTGGAGGTCTAGTGCAGGGTTTTTCAACCATTATGACATTTGTCCAAAACACGAAAGGTCCCTGGTTCAAGACTGGGTGGAAACATTTGTTGGCCTGGAGAGGGATGGGGGCCACCAGGCTGTACTCGCCCAAGACACACTTCAGGACATGGTGCCCCTACAACCCTAGTGGTTAAGGGAAAACCATGCAAGGGTAATATTGTGCAGTAAGACCTTGTCTAGTGTGCAGCAGAAGATTGCAAAATTTTCTCTTTGCAAAAAACGATACAAATTTTAGAGTATTTTTGCTCTCTAGCTGTAACATATCCACATCAGTAGGTGGCAGAAAATTATTATTTTGTTTTATTTTTATATACTAACTATCATCTCATGAGGTTATAAAGGTAAAAATATTTATTTATTACTTTGATGAAGCTGTTTAGGATCGCACTGCAAATAAATAAATAAATAAATAAACAAATAAATAAATAAACAAACAAATAAATAAATAAATAAATAAACTGGCAACCAGTTCAGGGTGTCCCCTGCCCGCTGCGTGAAGATAGCTGGGATGGGCTCCAGCACCCCCGTGACCCTACTGAGGATAAGCGGTGCAGATGATCAATGGATACATTAAATAAAGTAAAAATCTTGCAGATAATTTATCTGATTTGAAAGCCCCAGTGTGTAATATTTGACCACTAGATGGCGCAGTATTGTCTAATCCAAACGAAAACTAGTCCCACGGGGCAAAGCATAGTAGCAAGTTGACAGACAAACATGGCGGCACCCATTGGCATAACCAGCCCTTTTTCGGTGGTGCTCAAGCAATATTTTTCATAGTATTTTTGGAAGTATTTTTGCTGTTCGATTTTTGTGGTATTGTCATAGTAAAACTTTGTAGCATGTCTGTAGTATTTCTGCAGTCAGATTTTGGTAGTATTTTTAAAACAATGAAACTGGTACGGAAAATTGCAAACGCCGGGGACTCAGAAATGATCAACTGATAAGTATGAGCAGTGGTCTACATAATTTGCTCGCACCAGTTAATTAATTGCGGTTCTTTTGTAATAGTAATCAGTAATGTAAATATGCTCGGATTTTAGGCTCTTTCACAATAAACTCCGACCAGAGACTAAGAGATGGCTGGTTTGAGTCTCGACTGAATATTAATTAAGACTTACAACATTGGTACCCATTGCCTCCCTCCTTGGCACTCGCCATTAGAGTTTGGTATTAAGGGGTATGGCCCCCCCTTAACTACTCCCAAGAACACGCGTTGCAACATATCGGTTGGGTTAAGTGAGGGGGCTGGGAATCCCCTCCTTTGTGTCAATCTCCCAGAAAGAGTCAAGAATGTAAGTGTTGTTGACTATAGCCAATTCCCAATAGAGGGATATGGCTCCAGTGTATACACACATACAATAAACTGTAGGCATTGAATCATTATGTCTTACCTTTCATGCAATGGCGGTGTCTTTTCTCATAAAATTAAAGTTATTTTGGTGGGGACAATGGTAAAATGATTTACATTGACATCGTAGCCATGGCAACACCATTGTAAGGACTCCTCTCACCCCGGCCACCACCTCTTTGAGCTATTGCCCTTTGGTAGGTGATACAGGTCCCCTAAAAAAAGGATTAACAGGCTCGGAGACCTTTTTTCCCAGGGCCATCTCCACCCTAAACAAGCGCACAAGGCTTTGGAAAAATATCTTGTTTATGAATTTATTTTGGAATTATGTTGCTTGTAAATGTCATTGCACTACTTTTTCCAATGCACTTAGAATTTAGGCCAGTCCTCAAGCACTACCTTGTAAATCAGTCCATCCATCCATTATCTGCACAGCTTATCCTCAGTAGGGTCGCGGGGGTGCTGGAGCCCATCCCAGCTATCTTCGGGCAGTGGGCAGGGGACACTCTGAACTGGTTGCCAGCAGTCGCAGGGCACACAGAGACAGACATCTCACTCGCTCATTCACACCTAGGGACAATTTGGACCGGCCAATTACCCTGACATGCATGTCTTTGGAATGTGGGAGGAAACCTGAGAGCCCGGAGGAAACCCACGCAAGCACGGGGAGAACATGCAAACTCCACACAGGTTCGATCTACCTTGTAAATATTTTTGCCTATTTTTTCCGACATTTCTTTTATCCTATTTTTCTCTTTCAAGTCTTGATTATGGTACCGTAAAGACCATTCTAATTATAATTACTCGGAGAGCGGTGTTTGGAGCAAATAACTAAGTTGACCAAGAGAGAGTTAAATGGCGTGAGAGTTAAATGGCCAAAAACAATAAAAGTTAAATGACTCAGATATAGCTCTCTTTTAATAGCCAATAGCTAAAATACAGTAAATAAGGAAAATAAAATGGTACTTTAAGTTTAACACAGTTTCATTGAGAAGTGCTGCAAAAGGAATGCAAAATTCAAAATGCAGTACTACATTGCATGCTTGACATTCTGATAAATGATTCCGTAGTTCCGTTCTGCTTTATTTCCTCAACATGGTTACCATTGATGTGTGTTTTTAAAGCAGATGTGCTGACAAATTATGAGGCCCAGGAGGATCAGGAAGACATCCAGGCAACGAAAGCTGTCACTCACACATTTTGACACGTGTACATGTCTGAGATAATAAAAAACACTCAAGGAGGAGTCACATCCAAGCCAAGATTATCTACCATTGACGTAACACTCCATATCAAAGCCAGATATTTTTGCATAACTGTTAAGTGTCGGTATGTATTTCACTGAATTGCATTTATAATATAGAATAGATCCTAAGCAAGACTTTCTGGAAGAAAATACTTTTTGTCTCAATTTCTGTCTTTGAAACCTCTCACTATCTTCAAACGTTTTCCCCTACCATACATGTGCTCAGCTCAGAGCTAAGCGGTGAAAAAATGATCATACTTGGTCAAGAAATTATCCAGACACGAACCAACGCGTTCGATAATCGAAACAAGCGCACTCGGGGCAACAAATCACAGAACACTGCTCACAAGGCTTGATCCAAATTTCATCAGAGACATTATTTAGAGATTAAAGTGAAATTCAAAGTGACGCATAATGTCTTGGAACGGAGGTAAGTGCCGAAACTGGCTGTTAAAGTGTATTTCAAAGGTTCTGTCTTTTTCTGCATATTGGCCAGACCTCCTGTGAATGAACAATATGGCCTCCTACTGACAAATTACTCTGATCAGTGTAATAAATCATTTTAATTTGAATAGATATTTCACTTCAGACTTAATCATAACATCTCTGCTTCATATTGGATATGATTGCTGAGACTATTTTGAGGGATGCAAGACATAGCCTAGAGTTGCCTGGGAAATAATGGAACTGTCTAAAATGTGTACAGTATATCAAAGTCAAGGCCGTGTGCTGGATTTGGACCGCGAAAAGGTATTCTACGGCCCCAGAGAACATTTTGATCAACTATTGTATTAAACAGCAAGAATCGTTGTGTATCTGATGTAAATGTACGTTATTTCACCTTGAAGAATGAGTTGATCTAGGTTAAGAGATTTTTATTGTATTTCAATCCATTTATATTCTAAAGAATATTTAAGTTGAGTGGATGATCAAAAATTGCTATTATTTCTGTACTTTGGAGTCAATTTGGCCCACATTTACCAAAATAGAAACTATATGCTACTGATGGTGCCTGGAAAATAGTGGCGAGCATCACCTAGGCAGCTTCTATGAATCTTCTCAATTAAAAACATTGGATGATTGAAAATGAATGCACATATATTCACGGCAAAAATAATACATTCTTATTTTTAAGTATTTAGCACATATTTATCTTTAGCTTTTAGCTTTAATATCTCTATTTTCATCACTTTAGGGGTTGCTAGCTGCTACTAGCACAAGATTAGGAACTAGCTCTGCTTCAGCAGCTAACACCACTCCCACAAACTGTATTAGTATTAGCAACTACAATAGCAACATGAATTTGCATCTAGCTTCGTAGAGACAGCTTATAGCATCAATCTTATCAATTGAAACACTGGAAAATGAATGAACTGCAAATAAATCATTTTTCTGTTATTTTAGGTATTACCCTTCCTTATTTACTAACTTTTTTTAGTTAATTCATTAACTTAGCTTTAGCGGTTAGCTGTTTTCTTTTACGTTGTCTAGCATTTCTTCCAAGGTCAAGACTAGCGCAAGATTAGAAATTAGTATTAGTAGCTTCTTTCATTTAATGTTCATGTTATGAAGATTCTTATTTAAAGGAAGTTTCTGTTTGGTGCCTGTTGAAAATTAAACACTACTGACCGACAGGTTGACACTTTTGGTTTAAAAGGTTATGGCACTTATACCCAGCAGTGGCGGAACGTTTTATAATCACAGCCAACAATAGTATAAACTCAGCATGGAAGTCTGAAACCAAACAGCTTCCAGATGTAACACCACGTGCAGTTTTTGACCTAATGTTTTGTGAATTACATACAGACAGTCAAGAATTCTCAAAGAGAAATCAATGAAAATCATCCTGACGCTCTAAAAGTCATGAATTGTCAAATGCTATGTATATCCTACCAGTCTGTACAAACAAAAGGGAAATCGTGGGCAAATGATGTCACCGTATCTTCATGCTAAGAGAAGATCACACCAAAAGATCAAAAACGGACTAATACCAATGAAGAGCCAACATGTACAAAATTGGAAAATGGCCATTGAGGTGTCACTTTACTTCTCAAGCACTGTCAAAGTAAAACTGTCTATATGTGTTATGCAACGTGCTGGAGACGAATTCAGGTTTTACAGAGCTTATTGCCGAAAGAACGGGCAATCCGAAGATCGCAACCACCATATAAAACTAAAGAAAAGGACGGAAATAGGTTTTTAACTGTATGAAAGAGTTAGCCACTGTTAAAATAAATGAACTTTACAAACTTAAGTGAACGACAAAGTCCAAATTAGAGGATCTGACTTTATAATCAATTAAAAATGGTAAATGGACTGCATTTATATAGCGCTTTTCAAGTCAATGAAGACCTCCCAAAGCGCTTTACAATGTGCTTCACACTTACCCATTCACACACACACTCACACACCAATAGCGGCCATGCAGCCATGCAAGGCGCCGACCTGCTTATTAGGGGCATTAGGGATTCAGTGTCTTAACCAAAACAGAAGACTACCCTAAGTTTTTTTGGTGGTGAAGCTCAAGTTGTGAATTAACTAATCAAATAATTTACTACTAATCTTTTATTAAATTAATCAACAAATATTTGTATAATAGAGTATTTGTTTACTGTCAATAGCTTTTGAATTACAAAGTATCTAATCAACAGAACTTCAGATATTACAAATTAGAAATTAGCTGACTTCTGAATGGACTTTGCTTTCTCAAAATAGAACTCCGATATGTATAAAAACAATAAATAGAAATCAAACTCTTTCAAAATGTCTTTATATTGTTACTTTTTACAAATTCAAAATACTTTACGGTTATTTGTGAGAAAAATAGTTTTGGCCGGACTCGAGCGGTATTTTTTTACTTTGGAAATTGATGATCTACATTTTTTCCTCTTACATGGTACAAGCCACGCCAAGAACTAAATGATCATAAATGTGTTTTCTGTAATATTTTGTTCAACTAATTATCCATTTAATTCTAAATAGATTGAAACAAGGTCCTTATCAGCTATTATTAGTGCAACCTAATTAATCCATTCAATTTATGATTTATGTATTATTTGCTTGTTAAAAAAAGGTTGCAGCTCTGCTTTTTGCATTCAATTTCTTCTATGATCTCTACTATACCCTGCTGAAAGACTTTCTTTTTGTATTAGTGTCAGAAAAAGTTAATCTTATTACTTTGCTGCTCGCCTTAAGAGGAACAAAAATGCCATATTCTGGCCAAGCATAAAAGATTAGACAGGCCTTTAACAAAACGCAGAAAAATATGATCGTGTGCAGAGCACTGTCACACTAGCATCCACCAAAGTCACGCAAATGTCTTGGCTAGCTGTTTCTTTGCATAATAGTTCATGTTAAAGAAGGAGCTCGCCAATCGAATTCAGCGTCACCTTTCGACTCCAACTAGAGAATGACTGGAAAGTACAATATCCTAGTGATTAATCCCTGATTGCAAATGCTGCAAAGGAGTAATCCTCTTATAAAATTAGATGTTAGAATATTTGCACGTAAGACTAAGACTAAGAAAGAGTATTAAGCCACAATAGCAGTTGCAGTGATCTCATTAACCTTCTACGATGCACCCATTTGTTATCAGGGCACTGGGCATTTGGGTACTGTATATACAGTACAATGGTCCCTCTACATATGAGCTACTCTAGTTAGAAATGTGGAAATATGAGATGTCATTTCAGCAAAACTGTTGCCCGGCATATGACAGAAAATCCAAGATTTCCAGGATCAGCTCGCCCCTGTTAGCACGAGTAGTTTCTGTATAAAGACCTAGGTTCTTGTGTTTTTTGGTGTGTTTTTTTTAAAAACTTCCTTCATGTTAAGTGCTCATAATAAACTCGCGTTTTTATTTTGTTAATAACATCATATTTATCATAATACTTTACTTTTATTTGCATTTACTGTTTGAAATGTGTTTTTAGTGATGAGGGGGATGTATTTCATAGCAATTTTGGGAGCCTAGGAACGGATGGGATGGTTTTTAGCAGACATGGGGACTTGAGACTTAGTGACTTGGACTCGAGTCGACTCGAGTCGCTGTTTTTATGACTTGTGACTTGACTTGGACTTGGCAATCTAAGACTCGGGACTTGACTTGTGACTTGACTTGCCCAAGAAAAAAATACTTGGGACTTACTTGGGACTTGAAGGTGAAGACTTGAGACTTACTTGAGACTTGCACATGTGTGACTTGGTCCCATGTCTGGTTTTTAGTTATTTATTATAGGGAGAATCTGTTTGTGATATGAGAATTTCTAGATTCTGTGAATTTCATTCGAGGAAAAATTGATTTTGGAAGTTAATTGGCCACGGTAATGGCCACTGCCTGTTTACGGCCATACCACCATGAGAAGGCCCAATCTCGTGAAGCTAATCAGGGTTGGTCCTGGTGAGTACCGTAAATTCCAGACTATAACCCGTGACTTTGTAAAAAGCTTTCAACCCTGCGGCCTTTGCAATGATGCGGCTAATATATGCATTTTTTCCTGTGGAATATATGTGTCGAGGAAGACACAAGTTTAATGTAACTTCGCACTTCGTGCATGAATCAGACAAGCATGGACAGACCTTTATCATGGAAAAGAGCTCAATCGAAAGGGTGGGGCTAACTACCATACAGGGAATCATTTTTCGAGTCTGTTCTTTTGTAAACAGAAATAATGTGGCGAAACGAAAGGATTACAAGAAGCAATGTCCAATGAATAAGAAATGTTTTGAGCAGATTTCTATTTATCTGTCTGCATTAGCGTGTGTTTTGAAGTAAATATTTTATTTTTGAATTGTATGGATTGTCCGTGATGTATCGAAGCTATTTTTGCAGACAATCAAAGAGGTTGAAGACCGCCAGTGGACATACTAGTGAGTTACCCCTGCTTTATAGTTTTCGGGTATCTTATTTCAGACTGACCGTGATGATTCCTTGAACAGTATATTTTGAAATGGTCTTGAATCCTAAGAGTTTAAGCTTTCCAATGATAAGTGCAATGAGGTAGTTTAGTGACTGGTGACATTGTACAGACACGCATTTGTGCATCAAAAGTCCAGCGGCCCACCGACGGGCCGTCGAATTATTAAGGGTTTAAGGTAAAAATCAATCTTACCCCATTGGCAGAAAATCTTGCCATTCCTTTTTATTATTTACAATTTTTTCATGTTTTTTCAGTTATGACAGAAACAAGGAAATAGTAATGGTAGCGTGGCCTACATTTAAGAAAAATCTGGTCAACACCTTTCAAATCAATCCTGCCAAAATCAACTTCCACTTTATACAGCAATGGAAATGAAGTCATTTACAAAAAATGGCTGCCCTGCCTATCTGAGTTGAGGGCAAGGCCCTTCATAGGAACCATTGTGTTTTCAAGCCACTGCTACATTTACTTGCTTCCTTATCTGTCCCAACACATAGAAGTATGCTCAGATTGTTTCACTAAATGCTAGCGGAAATGAAACGATAGCCAAGAGTCACTAAAGCTACCGGTGGAGTGTAGACAAAAATACAGCGATGGAAAATACTTATTGTTCTGTACCGGAGAAAGGGGCAGGGGAGAATTTCGAATCGGAGATTTCCAGATATCGTGAAGGTCCAACAACAGAAAAAACATCATCAGTTCCATGACACTATTGTTCAGTAAGCGTGGATGTTCGCCTATATTTCTCCGGTCATCACTCATTCATGAAAAGTTGTGTAAATCACAACACATTAAAGTACAGTATGTAAAGCCTCGAAAGCTAATGTAAACCCGCTACAGAGGGTGATAAGAGCAACTTGCTGACAACTTCTCTAATGGATGTTTACATTCGTCTAGTTAGTATCTGGGCAATGGGTGTGAGAACATAAAACAGGATATACATTAAAATGCTTTTTACACTAATCATATGTGCTGCGAAAGTCCATTAGCTCCCTTTGGTCATGTTATGTAAAATAGTACCGGTACTAATTTCTCGGCCTATGAGTATTTTTTAAAAAGCACGTATAAATGATAGTTCATGCTTTTGCTTATTATTTAAATTCATATATACTTTTTAATGATTGAAGATTTATTTTGTATTGTGTTGTGCAACCGTAAATGATTCTTACAAAAGGAAAAATACAATCAATGGATACTCAAAGTAACAAAAACGTGCTTATTTTTTAGTAGGCTGCGCTGTCCATTTAGGTACCCCACTATAATCCATTTTGGGCCAAACATGAGAGGCGTTCAAATTTTCAGAAATCATAAAAACAGAGGTCTTCCCTGTCTTATTGTACTTTACAATATTTAGTACGTTTTCACACTAGTGTGGAATAATAATTAACAGGAGTGGAGCGGCCATTTACCTTCTTGGTGTTGAATGAAGACCATCAAAGTTCCCCATATTTCCACATTTTAAGTGTATTTTTCCTTTTTTGAGATTTTAGCAGATACACGAAGAAAAAAACGTATAGTAATTTCGGTGGTACGGCGGACGGGTGGTTGGTGCGCAGCTCCACCATGTGGAGGTTCAAGGTTCAATTCCAACTGCCATTTTTTTGTTGTGCAGATATCCACCAATAATTGCTTAGATTTACAGAAAAGGTAATCAGTGAGTAATTGATTTATACAGATAATAATGTGACTTTTTTTAATAATTCATATTTTGCATTCAACAGATTGATCCTGGTACTATGTTTGAACTAGAAGAGGACATCTTAATATATGAATTTCTTGAAAAAAAAAAAAGGAAAAAAAGAAAAAGGAAAACTACATTCAGTTCTGAAAACGGTAAGGATGTATGAGTCCCAATAAATTGTGTAAGTTGTACTCAGGAGAATGGTTGTTTAGTGTATTTTATCTCCAATATCACTTGATTGTTCCATCTTACCTGGTTTAGGACCTTTTCCGCCTTGTCCTAAAATGAATAAAAGAAACAGATGTTAAACTTTAGCTTGAGCAATTTCGCCATTCAATCTTCAAACACACAGGCAGCACATTGCTGCTGAATCGTGTATTTTTTCCATACCTCCTCCAAGTCCTCCGGCACCAAATCCTGTTTGGCCAACGCCTCCTGGCACAAGTCCACCTTGGCCACCTCCTGGTACTAGACCACCTTGGCCTCCGCTTTGGCCTCCACCTCCATAGCCTCCTATTGCCAAGAACAAACAGAACCTCAGTTTGTTATCAATGTTGCTAGCTATCGTAGGGTTGAGAAAATTATACATCTGGCTTGGTTAAACAGGATTGACAACAGCATGTGTTCCAGTGTTTTCTTCTATTTCATTACAAAAAAAAATCTTCTGTCATATATTTTTCATACTTCAGGCGCACCGCACTATAAGGCACATGAAATTGAGTAAGAGCTTCCTTGTGTTCGTATAGATATTGATGCAATGCATTATCAAGGGCCGCTGACTGAAATCGCAAAACATTGTATGAAACAGGAATAAAATCCGAGTTGTGGCGGTCAGATTACCGCCAGTGGTTTGGATGACATATCAAATGCCATTCAAAGTTAATCCATTATAAGACCACCTTATGGTGCACTTATTTGCATAGGGCATTCTAAAAGGTTAAGCAGTCCCTCCACGTATTTTCCTCTGCGTCAATAACTTCTCAGTTTAATATGTATGTAAAGAGCTTGGACAGTATTCATGTTTTTTTCATTCCGTAGCATTTATCGGTGAAGAACCAGCCCTGGGCACTCCGGTTACCTAGGGCTGCATGTCATGCATGATTTGGGAGATTTTTTTTTCTTCAACTCATGTGATACAAGCTGACAGGAGCTTGAAATCAACTGGGCTGGAGAAGAAAAACCTCAAAAACTAGGCAGGATATGCAGTCCTCAAGGATCACAGTGCCCAGGTCTTCAGAATGCAATATGCAACACTGTAAAAATACTGTGATAATGAAATAAGGTTTAATGCCTTGTCATATGTAGTTAGTACTGATAGTAGTTTAGTGATTAAGTGCCGGCACTTCCACCTCTACTATTAAGCATGATCAAAGCGGCGCTGCCATGAGCGGCTGCCTTTCCAGCCGCTCCCCTGTTATCTCTCACTTTTTGTGATTTTTTTGTTTTATTGTCTGCTTCCAGCTTTGGTGTTTTTCTTCCCGTTTTGACAACTACACTATGGATTACTTCTATCCTATGGACATGGGTTTTAGCGCACAAAAATGCGTTTATTCAAGGAATCAACTCCTTGCCCTGGAGAATTCTCGTGCCGGCGTGATGAAGGGGCCTATCGTGGAGGAGGAACCAGAGCTAGCTAAGCGGCTAGCGGTGTTATAAGTCTTCGGTACCATCCGCAATCATGGTAAATGCGAACTCACTACCAAATGAGATCAATGAGTGCTGGTGGAAAACATCGAAGCGCACAGGGAGCGCAGCTGCTGTGTTTTGCGGAAACGTGGCTCACGTTTAGCATTCCGGACGCTAACGTGTAGCCACCCGGAGCTACCCGGAGCAATCCGGCTTCAGCGTCGCTATACAGAGACACGAAAGCCTACGGGAATCGGAGAGGAGACGGACTCGCTAACACGAGGTGGTGTATCCCTGGACACAAAGAAAAAGATTTCCATCTGCCGCAGGGATGTCGAACTTTTGGACTGGCGTGTGACGTCATCCACTCCGCTACAAGCACCCCTAGGGGATCATGTTAATCTGTTAATAAACAACGGGGTAGACTGCTGGAAGTGTGAATTTGCCTACAGGGATGAATAAAGTATCTATCTATCTATCTATCTATCTATCTATCTATCTATCTATCTATCTATCTATCTATCTATCTATCTATCTATCTATCTATCTATCTATCTATCTATCTCTCTATCTCTCCATCTCTCTATCTATCTAGGTTCGATTCTTGTTTTATGCAATGTTTTGCAATAAAAGGTCAGCGATGTTTATCGATTCGATTAATCATTGCACAATCATTGCTCGAACACAGTATTACTGTAAAAGCTTATATGGTAACGCATACCAATAAGTACTGTAAGCATTTTCAGTCCTGTCTGCCGTATTCTGCGCTATATAAAGCACACCAGGTTATAAGGCGCACTTTGAAATTTCTGGTCATATTGGGGTTTTTAGGGGCGCATTACAGTCCGGAAAATATGGTACTTTGTTTCAAGTTTTCACATAACTAAAATCTAACTTTCTTTTTAGAGTCCCTAGAGATGTCTTATTTTTTACCACCACATCTGCTTCAAACCTAGACAACAAAACCGTGAAATTAGAACAACAATATAAATCTAAAGCAATGCTGGGTGTGCATTTTTTTTTGAATCATCAAAGAGTCCCACAGGAAAATATGTTATCTTTTTACCCTGTTCATATTGACACTGACGATTGAGTATGTTCAAGAGACCAAAGAAGTGTTTTTGTACCGTGAGAGGAAGTCAGACACAACCCACACATGCAACAACAGATTGATACCAAGGACCTTCGAACCATGACACAATATTGTTTTCCATGCGGTTTCTGGACTGGCAATATAGTATATATTTCAAAGTGATGTTAAGGTGCATTTTGGATGGAGTACGCTAAATTCACACTTCATGCAAGAAACATGAAAATGTCATATGACAAAACCTGGAAAAAGATAAGCTATGATTTGTTCAGTGTAAGAGCTGTGAGAAAACATCATCTTAATCAGAATGCTCGGGTAAATTTGGAATAAAGTATACTTAAAAAGACAATGTGTAATATTTAGTGCCCATTAGTGATAGAAAAAACTTTCATTCAGTAAAGAAAAACATAGATTTGAGTACTAGGCAAAATGCATGAACTACTATACCCATGTTATTTTTTTTATAAAATATAATAGGTCTGAAATTGTGTATTTCTTTTACTTAGTGGAATCCACACTTAGGTCGCTGCCATGTTGGTCTAGCATCCTGCCGCCACGCTCGCACCAGAAACACAATGCCATCTAGTGGTCAAATATTACTCATGAGGGCTTCAACGTAAGATTAAAAAAATGTTTTATTTGGTGTTTTGCAGGTTGTTATTCCTATTTAAGTATTTTTTCCTGATCTTAGTGAAGAATTGTCTTAAACTAAGTACTATTAGCCACAATCTAAGATAGGTACGCTCATTTTAAGGAGAATTTTCAAAAATAAAATAAAATATTTTCAAATGACAAAGAAATTACACTTGAAATTAACAGAATGGTCAACTATTTGCTAAATAACATGATTTTGCTCATTTTGAGTGTATATTTTTATTTTACAAGTAAAACATGTTTAAATAGCCTAAAACTATAATAGGCACTTACATTAAAGGACATGTGTATTATTTGACAACTAAATGTCACTGTACGGCGTAGCGCAATGAAAAATTAGTGCAAGGAAGATTACAAACCATGCAGACTCAAAGTGACCAAAACACAGTTTTACTTTTCATTTGTTCATCCTGCCTCTTTCAGTTTTTGGGAACACAGTTGTAAGTGCAATGTCCCGGTTTTAAGTGCAATATCCCATTTTCAAGTGCAATATCCTGGTTGTGTTTTTAGTTTAGTTTAGTTTAGTTTTTATTTTAGATGCGGATACTTTCTATTTTTCAATTTTTTTATATTGTATATTTTACTAATGTGCAACCCTTTGTAGCAACCCTATTGTAACAAAGGTAATTCTGATTCTGACCTAGAGCAGCAGGATGGCAAACAATTATGTCAGCTCCCTTCAGGTGAGGCTCATGTCATGGAGAAAAAAATGCTCATTTTCCGACTTATGAGTATTCAATTGAATGTACGTTTACATGATAGTACATGTAAGATTGTAATTTATGCAGTGTAGAAATAATGCAAATTATTTGGTCTTTAAAACAAAATCAGTAAGCATAAATGTCTTATTCCACTCATCTGCAGATTTAGCTGGTTTATAGCCGGCAGGTACGCCTCCTGTAGACCCTGTACATCAAATATAATATATTTGAGTTTTGCTGCGTCGACATTACATACACTTATTAGTTGTTACCAACTGTCCCATAAAAAATATCAGTGATGTGCAGTCAAGGGAGGCAAGTGAGGCAAATCCACACCTGTCATCATGGAAATAGAAAATTAAATATATAGTAAATGGTTTTATTCATTCACTCTTAAAGTTATTTAGCATTGAACTTCACTATGTGTTAAGTTTTTTATGTTAGATGGACCCCAAAACAAAGATGGTAGTTATTAAGAAAACCCGGACCAAAAGTAACAACAGAAAAAGCTTGGTGCTTGCCATTAGGGGTTGGTATTAGGGGTTATGGTCACCTAATGATTCCCAATGACAGGAGTTGCGATACATCGGTTGGGTTGAGTGAGGGGTCTGGGAATCCCCTCGTCAGTAAAACTCTCTCAGAGAGAGTCAAGAATGTGCGTGTAATCTTGACTCTAGCCACCTCCCACTTCGGGGGTATGGATCTGTTATAGACATCCATCCATCCATCCATCCATCCATTATCTGCACCGCTTACTCTAAGTACGGTCGCGGGGGAGCTGGACCCCATCCCAGCTATCTTAGGGCAGTGGGCAGGGGACACCCTGAACTGGTTGCCAGTCAGTCGCAGGGCACACAGGGACAGACAACCATTCACTTGCTCATTCACACCTAGGGACAATTTGGACCAGCCAATTAACCTGAAATGCATGTTTTCAAAATGTGGGAGGAAACTGGAGTGCCTGAAGGAAACCCACGCAGGCACGGGGAGAACATGCAAACTCCACACAGGAGGTTTGATCTCATGACCTCAGAACTGTACCGCACACGCGCTAACCACTTCTCCGCCGTGCTGTCCACATACATAATGAATATTATTAATCCAATTAGTATGGAACGAAATACTGTGATGAGCACCTGCAGATGCTGAGTGAGGCACGCAACTCTCATGCTTTATGACAGAGAGCAATATTGAGGCCAAGAATTCTGATTTGGTGCACAACTCAGCCCCAAGCAATGGAATTTTTTATGGCATTAGCAAGCTAACAGCAAATCAAGTTATCCAGTAATTTATTTCTCGTTTTGTAGACTTATAATAGAGGATTAACAATCTATTGATAATTTTATTCAAAAAGAGCAGTGCATAAACTTGTTTTAAAAATTAAGGTAAGCCAATAATACACGTTTTTATATGCTATAATTAATATATTGCTTTGGTCCTGTGCCAATAAAAAGGTAAAACAGATTTGTTTAATTGTGAATATGATTGTGCCTCACTATATATATACAACTAAGATTGTGTGTTTTGCTTGATAAAGGCCACTCAATGCACTTGAATGTCTTGTTCTTGACAGAGAACTCACTCTTCCACTTTTGCTCCATACATTTTCCTTTAACTCTCCTCTGTGATCTTCTAAGCAAACAAATGTAGCTTGCGAACAATTTATGCGTGTCAGGGGGGACTTTCACAACTTTTACACCCCTTCAACTTTTATGATTGGGTAGCGCAATATATATAAAGAGCGTCAAGTACAACCAGATGACTCAATGTGTGGCCAGAGCAGCAGTTAGTTATAGAAAGTGTGCTGGTAGAGTTTAATTGTAATAGGTATATCATGAGGGAGGAAATTAAATTTTGTGACTGGGCAGACCAGTATCTAAGGTTGCCAACTCATATCCATTTAACTATATTCCTACGTTAAATTTAATTTGGGATCACTTTCATGTTTTAAAAAGTTATTTTTTAATATCTATGCGTCAGCAGAGTGAAATGTCTGCAGAAGCATGGTCTAGCTGCAATGACTTGTTGCTGGCTCGGTTTATTATTCCAAACTATCCTGGCAGGCTTGGGAGCCTTTGCTACCTGGAAAGAATCCAGTTCCTGGTCCAGTCCCATGTCCAGTTCCTACCCCTGCACCAGGTGGTAAATACACACCTGTAAAACACAAAAATAGAGCAAATAGTCATTTTAGATCAGCACATATTCCCATAAAACACAATTGAAAGTGTCTATCTTATGACCAATCAATGACCCCACTTTTTTACACACATTCCCAAATGTATTCATCATTTTGGACTGAATATTATAATTACGTTTATCCGGGGTCATGACTGTGGCGGGCTTACATTGAAAATGAACAGCTCCTGTGAGGATCAGGATAAAAAAATGTTTGTATCCAAATGAAACAAAGTTCCAAAAGAACATTTTCAATTTTATTTGGATGAGGTATTGCATTTGGATGTGTAATTTCAAAGAGCTGCACAGTCAACCCCTGGAGCTGCACCCTTGGCCTCTTTTTATCTGATTCCTTAGAGGGTTAGGAAAAACAATAGGAATGGGAGCATAAAAAAAGATGAGATTTTTTATGGAATGGCAATGGAGCCGGGGCCTCATTTAGAAAGTATGCATACACAGAATAAAAATGCTGTACCCAATATGGCCAAGTTCTGATGTCCTATGGGAGAAACCATGCAAATGTACAGTATCTCACGCCAAATTCATGGCTGGTGTATATATAATCCAAAGGTCTTTTTCCTTTGGCGAAACTTTGAAGTGATGCTGGGAAACTCATAGCATACCAATTACACGAGTGTTTCCCAACCTTTTTTGAGCCAAGGCACACTTTTTTTTTTCATTGGAAAATCTCCGGGCACACCGCTTAAAATGTAATTATCTGCACCCGTTTCATGTTTTTTTTTCTTGTTTTAAACGCTTGAATTATTATCCTGCCCGCATTTACAGTATAAAGTTTTTCTCATTAATTCTGGTCACAGTGGTTAAGGAGGTAGTACAAGTAATTTTTTATTCAATCATTTTTACTGTAAGTTAGGGGTTTCCTTTACTTTTTACCCTTTTTTCAAGTTTTACTGTTTTTTTAATCTTGTTTTACTGGATGAATAATGAAAACAATATTTAAGATGAGCTAAAATGATCTGCCAGTGGGAAAAACAAATATGTTTACAACGTTCTAACTTTCCTCAGGTTTCTTTTTTTAGTAAAATTTGAAAAAATCGAGAAAATGATTTGCAATGTCACGACCAGCACACAGGGTGGACCCAATCGCGTAACACTTTGTCACAATTTTATTGAAAGAAAGAGGAAGGGCAGCGCCCGCGATCCGATGCTCACTGGACGCGGGAAGCAAGTCGCTCTCGTACTCGGATTGCGATCCGAACACGAAAGTGGATCTTCTGTAGCGAGCGATGGCGGTGTCAGGGACGGAAAAACTGGCCGGCAGCCGGGACTGGGAGAGCAAGGCTTGGTCTGGGTCAGAAACGAGTCGTAAGCCACAACGGGAGAGAAGACATAATGGGGGATAAAAAAGGTCGTAAGCCGGGATGGGAGAGCAGAAGTGGTCGGGATCAAAACAGGTCTTAGCCGGAGACAGACGGGAGCAAAAACGGGACAGGTGGGAGTCAGGGTCGAAAAAAGCTTGCCTAGCATACACTGAGGTTCGCAGACGGACTGACAACATGGGATTGACAGAGCTGAGTTTAAGTAGGGACAGGGAGCCAATCAAATGAGCGGGCCAGGTGATTCAAATCGGTTACCCTGACATGCACAATGTTTACTTTGATTTATTTTTACATTATTTTTTGCTGGCCAATCTTAAACAGCTTCATTAAACAAAATAAGTTGTCTAATATATTTGCCTAAGGAGATAATTGGTAATAAAATAAAATAAATAGCTATGAGTGTATGTTACAGTTACTTGGCTGATCAATTGAAGAAATCATAGGTGGTAAATCGGAAAATTAAAATTAAAATTGAATATTATTGTTAAATTTTCAAAGTTATATTAAAATGCAATAGATCCAGTATCACGGCGATATCAGATCATTTGATTATTTTTTCATAAACAGCCAGTTGAAATTTAATTTATTTTTGCATTGCTGCGGTATTGTTTGATGCTAGGAAAAACACACACAATTTTGTTTAAATTAATTTTATGATTAAATACTTTTTCCTTTTTGAAGAACCTGCATATTTATTAATATGCAAAATTTTCTTATCCACCCAATTGAAGATTGTTTTGCTAATTTTAAGAGACAGTGTATAATATTTGACCATCTGATGTCACTTCGTAGTGCGACTGAAAACGAGTGCTAAAAAGTAAAAGGAAGAATACGAACGACAAAGACTTGGCTATACCAAGTCTTTATTTTTTTGCCCGGCCTTTTACAGAATTGTTTTGTTTTTGTATCCGTAGAAGTAAGACGGCGAAAAATCATGTCAGCTCCATCTAAGTAAGTCGCATGTTATGTAAAATAAATCCAAATTGCTTTACTTACGAGTATTTAAAATGTATATTTATACGACCGTTAATGTATTTTTGCTAAGAACCAATGTTTTTTAAATTAGTGTAGCTTTTTTAGCACTACATAATACACACTATCCCTTCAATGTGTATTTTCTATAACCTCGATAAAAAGAAAAAAAAGTATAGTAAAAAAATCTAAATTATGTAACTTTGTTAGAACCTATTTTATACAATAAACTGTATGAAACATTTTGGATTAATGTCTGAATAATATTTATGCTTATGACGGTATCCGGATTGGAGCGTACACGTTTGAGTGGGAAATCCAAGCGAATTTCCGGATATGAAGTTGACACAATCTTTGAGTAGGAAATCCAAGCGTGTGTTTTTACATGAGGCCCCTGTTGAGGTCAGCCTCGTGTTCCAATTTTACATTACATGTTTTGAGAAAGAAAGCGTGTTTGTATGGCCACAAACACGAGACAATGCAGAGAATTGAGTCGGAGGCAAAACGGTCATTTTTTGAAGGGTCCTTTACGTGCACTCGGAGGCCAATTCCTTCAAAGAACACGTCAAAGGCGTTTTAAGTGTGTTTATTAACGCACACTGTGTGAACGGGGCACTTGTGCCCAGTCTGCACAAACACCGAGGGAGTGCAAGAACATTACAAGGCATTAGTGTTTAAGGCAACGGAATGAAAATGTATGACGTAAGCCACCAAAAAAGAGCCAGAAGAAAAATCCAAAAATGTAAACAAAATCCAAAGGACTGCAGAGGGCTTTCACTAATAGCATGCAAAGTATTTCATGGTTCTTCCATAACAACGTTAATATTCTTGTTTTTGTTGTTAATTGCGGGTCCAACAAAAATGTCAACACTTAAGAAGTACACTGTTGAAGTGACAAACATGAAAGCAAAGTAAGAAGTGTGAAAAATACAACGGAACCTGTGACTGGATATTGTTATAATGAGAAAAAAGTTGTTTTGATACACCTGATGACATTATGCTTATGTCTGGGCACCGTAATGAATACAAGAAAACAGTCAAAAGTTGAGGCTTTCTCATTTAAGTCAGAACCAATTTATTTACTTTTTAACTTGTCTTTATTTATTTATCTATTCAAAAACGTTTTTGTTATCGTTATTTTAGGTTAAATGCTGAGTATTAGTCAAAGGGAATATTGACTCTGAATACGAATTACAGAGACTCCTCATTTGAGTGGTTCACCCCTTTGCGGAAAATAAATTAAATTAAAAAAAAAAACAGCCACACCACACCAGTGAAGAACGTTTCGGGCAACCAAGATTAATGTCACTGTGTTTTTCATATTGTACTGTAACCGGTCACATGCTCTGCATTCTCCTACATCTCACTGAGAAGAGATTGTGTCCTACTCCTTTTGTCATTCTGCCTAAACGATACATCTCTCTCTCTCTCTCTCTCTCTCTCTCTCTCTCTCTCTCTCTCTCTCTCTCTCTCTCTCTCTCTCTCTCTCTCTCTCTCTCTCTCTCTCTCTCTCTCTCTCTCTCTCTCTCTCTCTCTCTCTCTCTCCCTCTCTCTCTCTCTCTCTCTCTTTCTTTCACAGTCTCTCTCTCTCTCTCTCTCTCATTCACAGTCTCTCTCTCTCTCTCTCTCTCTCTTTCACAGTCTCTCTCTCTCTCTGTCTCTCTCACAGTCTCTCTCTTTCTCTCTGTCTTTCTCTCTCTCTCTGTCTTTCTTGCTCTCTCTGTCTTTCTCGCTCTCTCCTTTCTCCTTTTTTCTGTTCTTCTGTTCTTTTCTATCTCTCTCCCTCTCTCTCTTAGTCGATGAGTTTGAAAGTCCAATTTTGATAAAGGCCACCCCAGAAAAAAAAAGATGCGACACTACTTTGCGTAATCCACTTTTTGCCGACAAAAATCGAGCGATCTCTGGTATGAATATAAGGCATGATTTTTTAATGGTCTTACAGTGTATATAGAAATTGCAATAAGGTTTTTCAATCTTTGTGTGAGTCTGTTTAGAGTGTGAGTGCCTCTGCCTATGTGACCAATGTGTAAGGTGCAGGTACCACCCTAGCAGGGTGGAGAGGTTGTTATGTCGTCACACAATCAAGAAGGATTTCCTGTCTGGGCTTTGCCCGCGAGGTAAGCGGGAACACTTTTTCACTAGCTGTTGGCTACTGTGCCATTTTAACTGGGGGCATCAAGTTCACTGGAATAGCTGAGCAACCTAATTTATATTTGAATACGTTTAAGCAATCTTAAAGTATTTTATGTACTATAACGTGCACCAGATTAGAAGGCACACCTCCAAAAAAAATAGTCATTTATGATATATTTTTTTTTTATATATTAGGCGCACTGGACTCTCGGGCACATGCAATTAAAATTACAGTAAGGTGTAGGGCTGCACATAAAATAAAAAAGTACTTTATTCATGCATTGATCAAATGGACAAAATATATTACTTAGCAACTTAGTTACTCCAAGTTTCTACAAAGCGCATGAGATTCTGAACTGAATAAAGAAAAAGGCATTGTGGGAAGTAATTGTCCCGAAAGATATACATGTAAAAACACGACCGCATGTAGTCAAAACATTTGTCGGTTACAATGCTGAGTTTGAGCTGAGAATAAGTAAGACTCAATTTTATACGGATTTTGAATCAACTCCTGTTTTTTATTTCTTAAACACATCTGGCAATTCCACAATGTGAACATTCCATAAAGGCAAATAAAGCATTAAAAAAAAGGCAAAAATTAACTATGCTTTGTTTTACACATTTCAAAACCAAAAAGAGGATATATATTATATTATTACTAAGTCAGTGGTTACTGGGTGCCCATTTAAAAAGAACACCTGGGTTACCAGCAGAAAGTTGTCTAAAATATCTCGCCAGTAACGAATAGTTGTGATTTTCTAGAAAATTTACCCATGTAAAAGATTCATATTTCTGTTACTTTTTTAAATGAGTTCTTTGTCAAATAAATTGAAATTTTCCGAACAAATATAAAATACTGCAGTGACGTCTTTGACTGGAGTTTACGATTGGAATTCCGACTAATATTAGAAAAAACTTTTTTTTAAAGTCAACAACACAGAATCCCCCAAAAATGAATATTGGTTGATCACAAGTTAAAAAGGGTCTTAGAGGAAACCAGGTTTTGAGTGCTGGGAGCCGGCTCGTTCATTCACTTCCAAGAGCCGGCTCATACAGCCGTTTCGTTCATCATCGACACGAGTTGGGTGCCGTCACAACTCAGCCCTTGTTCGCCTTTTCTTTCGGCCCATTAGTAAATACTACTTTTGTAATCCGAATCTAACTACCGGTATATGGTAGTGGCTATTTGGAATTTGGAAAAAGACGTGACATAAACAACTCTAAGGAGAGCGTAAAAAAGCGCCGCTGAGTTGTACCAAGGGCGGCACGATATCGTTAGCATTCTGCATCGAAAGTAACCGACCGCTTTAGACAGTTCGTAACAATAACGTCTTTGTAACAGCAGAAAAAGTATTAGTTAGATTATCCTGTAACTGAAAAAATAACGCTGTTACGTAACGGTGGATTCCCAACATAGGGCTTTACATACAGCAATGATCTATTTACAAATAACATATCATTTACAATAAGTAAAACCACAGTGTTCTTTTTGAGAAAGATGTATTTGTGGTTGAGTGATATTATATTAACCATACTCCTAAAAATAACAGCGTAGTACTAAATGTAAAGAAATGCATATCAGAATAATGGCCCTTTGACCTAATGAGTAAGAACTCAATAGTTGGTTAAAATAGTTCTTAACTTCTAATCAAAGTTTTAAATATGGATGTTAAGTATACCTTGAAACTGATTGGCGACATATTTATTTAGCACCCAAGCCCCAGTCTAAGCTACGTGAACAGGTACACAAGGTAAATTGGGTCAACAAACTGACTGGACAAGGGTTTAGGAACCATTTAGTCACAACTTGCTTTGTTTTCCGACTCAAGTCACGGCAATGACGTCGATTTCCGCAGTGCCTCCCGTGTTAATGACAGTTCTCACAATTGCTCTTTGTGACCCTTAAAAGTAGCGTTTTTGCTTCATTTAAAAAACAAGCCAGTGAGTAATGGGCTATTTCCACCACACAGCGCTGCGGTTGTGCAAGCCCCTCTCGTGTAATGAATAGCTCTAGAGCGGATGGAACAGTTCTGTCTGAAAAAAAAACACATGAAAAATCACATGCAGATTGCTCAAGTTTGTAAACTCATTCAAGCTAATAATTGCATTTATTTTAGTTATCATGGTTGAATCACTGCCTATTATCAGTAAACCCTAGGTCTACGTACTTTGGATGATTAACGCGTGACACTTGGTTTACGTGGCCTGTTCACTGATTTCGAATGAAATGTTTACCCAATGGTGACAGTACAGACATTCCCCTATTTACAAACATTCGAGTTACGAAAAACGGTAGATGAGAACATTTTTTTTGGAATGTTGAAAAATATCCGGACGTAAGTTAGATTTTGCATAGTATGCACTTTTTCCGAGTACAGGACATTACTGTAATGCTTCTTTCCGCCGCTACCAGTAAGTGGTGGCGCTGTGAGAGGTCACCCAGCATCCGCCCCGAAGAAGAAATCCGGCTTCCTCTTCCCAGTTCGTGTGTAAACATACTATACTGTATCACCATCACTCTAAGAACTTTGACATTTTTTTTGTTTAATATCAAATGCATACATTCAATATGGTCGGTGTAAAGTGTAAAGGAGAGGCGTGGCGTTTCTTTTGAAATGAAAGTGGAATAAGAAAGCTTAATGCGGTTGAGATAATGGTTGGACTGCTTTTTTTGTCCACTTTCTACCATGGGGGAGGAAGTCGCCTAACTCTTGAAGCTCATCTTCCAAAAGTAAATTAAACTTAACTTTATTTATCTTAATAGAAGATATTATTTTATTAAATGTTTAAATTTTAGTACAAACTGCTTATACAGGACTTAAACATATTTATATAAATCTTAAAGATACAAAATATAGAACTGGGGCATTAGCTCAGGAGGTAGAGCGCTCGTCTTGGAATGAAGAGATCGCAGGTTCGATTCCCGGCTCCTCTGTGTTATATGTCGAAGTGTCCTTGTGCAAGACACTGAATCCCTAATGCCCCCAATAAGCAGGTCGGCGCCTTGCATGGCTGCTATTGGTGTGTGAGTGTGTGTGTGAATGGGTAAGTGTGAAGCACATTGTAAAGCGCTTTGGGAGTTCATCATTGACTTGAAAAGCGCTATACAAATGCAGACCATTTACCATTTACTGAAGCAACTTACGAACAAATTCAACTCACAAATGATCGTCCGGAACGTATCCCGTACGAATTCTGAATCCTAATCTGACAAGTGGATAGTGAAATATCTCCGCAAATGGACAGCATGCACAGGCTTGACTCTTGCACCCTGAAACTATCAAGCATGTGACAACCCTACTCCTATCTTGTCTTTCCTTCCTTTGTCTGCTGGACAAGCGAGTGACAGTCTGAAGTATATGTAATGTCCAAAAAATGTTCACACTCATGTTATCGAAACACTCGAAAACCAGGGGACGCAATCGCCCTTTTTCGGGGAAGATGTTTTTGTAGTGTACTGAGCCTATTTTAGCCCCACTTGTGGTCATAACATAGTAATAACAGTAACAATGATAGTAACACATTGAGGTCTATTCCCTACTTAACAGGGTGAGATTGATGACTTGGGCAGAAGGCCTCCAATTGTTTTTAATTTTGGTTTCCATAGACTTGTGACACTATCAGCAAAGACTTCCAAAAGAGTTCAAGTCAACCTGTTTGTTGACCTAAGTGAGTTCCTCTTGATAGGAACGGCAGTGATGTGGCCAAAAAATATATTTGGTATCTGTAAAGAGTCTATATTATAAAAACTCGCTTGAATGTACTTGAGCTTCAGAGGGCATATCCAAGTTTTATTTTTGGGTTCCTTCAACTTTCTGTGTTAGGTATACGTGAGACTCTGAAACAAGGGACACCAACAAGGTTATACAAAAACGATTTCAAATTTCCTTATGAATTACATATGTTATCACCCATTTGGTGTCAAACTACTTATCGCGGATTGCCACTGCCATGATCACCGATGCGAGGCACCTGAGTCTGCTCCTTTGGCGCCAACTGCCTCGGACGCTGATTGGCTGCTTATCTCTTTTTAAACCCCCATCTTCCTGTCACCCGTTGTCAGTCCGTCGGTGAACCTCAGCTCACGCTAGGGAAGCCTTTTCGACGCTGACTTTCTCCTGTCCAGATTCCTATTTGATTCCTGGCTCCGACCCCTTTTCTGAACTTGATTACGTTTATGCTCCCTCGTCCCGGCCATCGATCTGATTTTCCCCGCTCTCGACACTGCCTTTGCTCGCCACGGAAATACCACTTCCGCGTCCGAGTAACCTGCTCCCCACGATCTAGGATCTACGGATCCTGTATTCTACCCTTTCTTCCTAATAAAACTCAGAGAAACGCACGCAAGTGAGTCCTGTCTTCGTTCTGGTCTTGACAGCCACATTACCATTGTAACCTATACATGTAACTAAATGTAATTAAACCGAATGTATAATAAATGTAACTACTCCTTTATGTAAAATAACTCTGAATGTATTCATTATTAAGTTACAAACATTGCAGTTGCCTTAAAAAATGTTACAAATATAGATTATGTTATAAACTAAATATGGCAATCTATTCTTGGATATTCTTTGGAAAATTCATTTCCCACTTCCTCTCTATGGCACTGATATGGAAACACTGCCGTGTAGTGACACTGAGCAGTCACTGGGGCATTGTTGGAAATGTAATTTTGCTCAAATCACCCTCTCAACCTATTTATTTTTAGATGCTCAGACATTTTAAGCCAGGGGTCACCAACCTTTTTGAAGCTTTGAGGTACTTTTTGTCGCTGACCGGCGCGAACGGCTACTGTTTTGATATTAAGTTTCTAGAAAAGCATCTTCTGTTATTACTATGTTACTTTGTTGTTACCAGGTTGTAATTATTAGTAGTTAAGTAAAACATTTAAACGTCATGTTAGCTGGAAATAAAATTACTAGAAAATTGAGGTTGGTTATTTTTAGAACCTGCCCCAGGGTACTGTTCTTAGGGGCTATCTGGTGCACACTTTAGAACCCGTTTTTCTCGCGGGCTACATAACATGAAGTTGCGGGCCACATTTTGCCCCTGGGCCATGAGTTTTATACATGTGCTTAGAGCCCTTTTCGAATTATTTTATGGCTGACTAACAATTTTTTTTTTGTGCCATCTCTAATCATTAAACCATTGCAAAAACATGTTAATAAGATATTAACAACATTGTAATGAGATATTAGTTGCTATTTTATGAATGAATTTTATGAATTATGACATTTTATGAATGAAAATCCACATTATAGGTCTTCCACTATTCTACTTTTACTGTCAATAACAGAAAAGTCGCTCTTAGCTTCAAAAAAGTTGGTGACCCTGGTGTAAACTGAATCTATGTTTTGAAAGAGCATCAGGGTGAGCTATGTACTCGAAAAAGCAAACATAAGGTGTCTTAATAAAAGTTTAGGGGCACATGAAGAAAGACTCTGGGTTTTTCCATCCAGTGTCAATTAAGTCTTATAAAAATTTCACTCAACCTTCAAGGGGATTAATTGCATTTTGAAATTTCACAACATGAAATACCAATGGTGCAAGGAAAAGATGTTGTCTCACTTGAGACAACTGCCTCGGATTCCCTGTCCCTATTTCAACCCACTCCTATCTGTCCCCTTTTGTCAGTACGTCTGGGAACCTCAGTTAACACTAGGCAAGCCTTTTTCGACCCTGACTCCCACCTGTTTTTTGCTACCGTCTGTTTTCTGGCTACGACCCGTTTTGATTCTGACTACGTCTGCTCTCCCGTCCCGGCTTAAAACCCATTTCTGACCCCGACCACGTTTTTTGCTCTCCTGTCCCGGCTATCAACCTGTTTTTCTGTCCTTGACACCGCCATCGCTCACTACGGAAGATCCACTTCGCGTTTGGATCACAATCCGAGTACGAGAGTGACTTGCTTCCCGCGTCCAGCGATCACCGGATTGTGGGCGCAGCCCTTCCTCTTTCCTTTTAATAAAACTTGTGAGAAACGTAACGCAATTGGGTCCTGTTTCCGTTCTGGTCCTGACGGTATTATGTTTCTTCGACTTCCAATAAGGAGGGGGGTAGAGAGATCTCTGCCCTTGAAATACATCTCGTGTTTATACAGTATATAAAAATCGAATCCAATATATCAATACTGTATTAAACGTTTAGGTAACTGAGTACAAATTGGTACGAATTTTGACAACATCAGTTAAGAGACAAACGTATGTTAACATTAGAAAGGGATGCAGATGCCGACAGTATTCTGTTGAAGTTTAAAATTGCAATGGCGGTGTTCAAATAAATCTGATCTTTTGGGTTACAGAGCAGTCACATTGGCAGATGTATGAGTTCTTTTTAATCAGATTTTTATCAACACACAATTGAAGCCTGGTTTAGATCTGAGGGTATACAATTTCATTTGTACTTTTTTATGTGTTTGTTGCCATTACTCACATCTGAACTTGGCCATACAAATTTTAAGCTGTCTCATTCGAACTTTGTTGTGCAATGCACCCTCTGATTGGAAAAAGTGGGGTTTTAATCATTACCATCTCATAGTTGGACGTGACAAAATACGTCATGGGTGAATTAATGAGAAAAAAAAAACGGGAATTTGTATTCCATTGAAATGCATTAAATTAGTTTGCTTGATTTGTAACGATTTTGAGAGTTGTTTATGTACGGAATATAGTGTTCCACGGAAGATTATTTTTGCACATTTTTAACAACAGCTTGATTTTGTCATAAGGAGATGCTGATGATTTGGTGTCAGAAAATGTTTTGTATATCTCTCAAAAAAATCAGTTATTGTACGAATATAATTATTCGTGTTTACTGTAAAAAGTCATTCCAGACTATCTGTCTGAACCCTGAAATATTTTTAACAGTAGTCATGGTGGCACGAAAATGTGGGGGCCAAAATGTTAACAGATTCTGGCTACTGCTGTAGAGACTTCAGCCAGCGGACATTAGCATTAAAGTCAAACTAAATGCTATTGGTAAAGTTGTCAGATCTAAAAGGGCCTACCCTGTACAGAACTAAGGCCAAAGGACATTAATGTCCATGGCAGCTCTTTTACAAACGGAAAGCCAAAATCGCTTAAGGCTTCTGAGCGAGCTCCTGACCACAGGGGTGAAGTCGGTAAACCACTAAAAGTCATCAAACTGACTTTGTAAATGCACTAGAAGAAAGTAAAGAATTTCTGATTTCCGATGTTTTTTCTGATTGAATCAACCTGATGAGCACTGTGGTCCCCGTGGTTCACTTGAATCCAATAACTCGTGGTCACCTCTCACATCTGCCAAAACACGATTGAGATGTGTATTCACAAGTCTTTATCAATAAAGCCTGAAGTATTGAAGTCTTTGGAATGAAGTTTTAGGAATTGACCAGAAGTCCTGAGCTAACATTGGAATCTTGTGCTTTTTATACAAAAGTAGTATTCTGTAAATCTCCATTAATTGGTTTGAAGGAACCAACGTAACTTCCATAAACTATGTCTCAATCATCTCATTCTAGAGAGGATCACGTTTCTTTTTTTTTGGTCTTGTTTTAGGTTATAAAAAGCTATTCTTCCCTTGTGATCGTTGTAACTTGAGAGTTTTCCAAAGTGTTCAAAATCATTTATTTTATCATGCCAAAGCGCATGAATATCTCCTAAAATGTGAGATTAACTGTAGTAACTCATTTTGGGGTTTAATAGTAGTACATGAATATAAAAAATGTCTCCGTATTTATGATTTAAAAACAGCAATTTCGTACAAAACAACTGTCAGGTTTCAAAACTGGCAATAGACGTTTTGACATGTAGACTGTAGAAGAAATGATATTTAATTAAGCATTAAGAAAACAATCTACTCCAATTTTTTGTAAAGGATTTTCGTGGAACCACATCGACTTGAAGCAATGGACATTCCAACTATTTGTCTGCTTGTTTTTGTGTTTGTTTGTTGCCTGTTTTTGTCAACTCTATGTTCCAGTCCAGTAGATGGCGGTGGTGCAAATACATTTCCAACAGAACCTAGGGAATTCACAAAATTTATTTTTTTGCACCTACACTAGAAAAATAAAATAAAAATATTTAAAATTGGAACCTGGGTTAGCTTCCCAGCCCATCCGAGATATAGAAAATGATCAGCTAAACATGTTTGTGGGATGAGCTAGGTTATCTTAGATGGTGTTGAATTTTATGTTAACAAATCCTGGTATGGTTTTTAACTTTTGTGTAAAAAATTACATTCTTACCACATTGGCAGAAACCTTTGCTTATTTTGAGGATATGTTTTTGTTGATGTAATATTTAACGTTGTTTCTTAAAAAAAAAAATCGGAAAATAACAAAATATCAGCAGATAGTAGATAACTTTGGCTATTTTAAGATATATTCTTAACTAAAGTTAGAATAAAATCTCCTTGATAAGACAATTTTTTTGTCACGGCTGCCATGGCGCCCAATCGGCCCCTCCTGTGTGGCACCAGCTGCGGCTCATTGACAGATTGGCTTTCCGTCTATTCAAGCTCAGTGCTCTCATTTTTCCTTTGTCAGTCCGTCAACGAACCTCTGCCCCGCAAGACGTGGGTTTTGACTCGGTCCTGTTTTCCATAGTATAGTGGTTATCACGCTCGCCTAACAAGGTGAACACATACTGGATTCCCTTTTACCAGCTCGGTGGCCTTGTGGGTAGGGCGCCCGCTCCGAGACTGGGAGGTCGCTGGTTCATGCCTAAGACTTACAACATTGGTACTCATTGCCTCCCTGCTTGGCGCTCGGCATTAAGGGTTTGAATTGGGTGGTTTGGTCACCTAATGACTCCCAACACAGCAGTTGGGTCTAAAATGGCGGCGCCCTGTTCGGCTGCGGCTACATCGGCACGCAACAGTTAAACTGTGCAGATCAGATGTATCGACATTTCGTTCTGTGTGCATGGGCACAAGAATGACAATAAAAGTAAATTCTCTTCTTCTTTTCTTTTCCTGTTGGTATTCCCTGTATTGTTCCCATTTATTTTTGTTCTGTTTAATATCCGTTTCCAGTTTTGTTCCCGTCTATTTTATTCCTGTTAATTATTCTCTCCAGTTTTCGTTCCCGTCTAGTTTGTCCTGTTTATTTTCGATATCCTGTTTCATTATCTATTCTGTCTGTCCCATCCTGTCCGGTATCGACCCCATCTGTCCTATATCAATTGGTATCGATCTCGTCAGCCACTGGCTTCCTATCATTTTACGCCAGACTGCTGCCTAACGTGCATGACTCCCCATTTCCCGTAAAATAAAAGGCTTGTGTGAGTAACGTCACGCGTTGGGTCCTGATCCTGTTCTGGTTCATGACAATTTTACTCATATTAACATGGATTTGAGAGGGAATATTCTACCACGGACATACATACTCTTCATCTTCATTAAATACGATATCTTTGTGTTGAAGATTACCCTAAAAATAAACATGTCTTGTACTGTACAAATAAAGTTTGTTAGCAGAATTGTTTAACATTTTTTCTTTTCAAATCAAGACAAAACAGATACTGTTTTGGTCCCAGTATTTTGTTGATAAGACAATCGACTTATTGATTAACCAATCGTTTCTCAGTTTTCCCGCCAGGTAGCATAAACTGTTTGGTCTTGTCGTTAGAAAATTCTCAGATGTGCCTTTAGCGCGATCATAACTCAAGCGAGTGCAAATGGTCTGAGCATGTGAAACAAGTCCAATGGGCTTCTAATAATGTTCATGTTTTTCAGTGATACTTGACCCTAGGACTAGGCTCGGTTATTTCTTCCACCCCCATTAGTTTTAGTGCACACACAGATGGAGTTGGTTTCACAACCATATGATGTTATGGGTGGATTTAATAAGGATTTTGAACAGATTTAGCCGATGCCTATAATTATTGGCCTTTGACCTGATGAGTAACACGTGCTGGAATGGAGAAAAAATACGTTTTTTATGGATGAATGGCTTTGTTTTAGAGGCAAACTATTTAATCTCTCTCCATCTGAAATGCCAGTCGGATGAGGACAAGCACTCAGAGAGCGCAAAACCCCATCTAGGAAGCTTTGTTTTCAGATAATCCCGACAATCCTGTTGGGAAAGGGAGGGACCACCATCATTCTGTGTGAAAATGCTTTATAATTGATGAGTTCCAAATTTAATGGTTCCGTTCTTGGCACATGTTTCATACCTCCACTGAGATACGTGAAAAACTGCTGGAATAACACATTTGTTCAATACATTGTTAGGAGTAACGCATTCCTAGAACACAATTACTTTTCTTGGTAGTGAGGACTGTAACGTGTTATTAAATATTTCGTAACTCAACTGTTGATACAGCATGGTGCGTCACTCTACTAATTTTAAACATGGAGAACCCTTTTTTTTGTAAAATTATCACCCAAGCATTCCCCAGGTTTAAGAGCAGATCATTAATTGTGATGTCCTCTTCTTTTTGAGGGTTACTCCCTCCCTCAAGACGCATTATACTGTCCTCAATCCGCCAGCAGAACAAATCTGATTGCGACACCTACAAAGGGTGTTCATGTTGATATCAACCTACAAAATACGACTGAATACAGTAACGGTGGCCCAATCTCAAGCACAGAGTACAAGAGAGCGTAATTTCTCCCTACTGAAATTCAGATATTCTCCCGACCGTATATAGTATAAAATTCAACGTGAGCATCTACATTAATTCGTAACTAGATACAGTTAGTTTCTGTCAAGAACTGGAACAGGATCAGGACCCAAATGCGTTTCTCACACAAGCCTTTTATTTTACGGGAAATGGGGAGCCATGCACGTTGGGCGGCAGTCTGGCGTGGAATGATAGGAAGCCAGAGGCCGACAAGATCGATACCAATTGCCCGAGCAGATATCGGACCGATAGGGTCGATACTGGACAGGGCGGGACGGACAGGATTGATATCAAAATAGGATACCAAAATTAAACAGGACAAACTAGAAACCGATATCAGACAACGAGACTGTCAGGATTGATGTCAAAACAGGATATCGAAATTAAACAGGACAAACTAGACGGGAAGGAAACTGGAAACCGATATTAAACACGACAAAATAAACGGGAACAATACAGGACAGAAAATACCAACAGGAAACCCACGTCAGGCAGAGGTTCGTTGACGGACTGACAAAGGAAGAGTGAGCGCACTGAGCTTAAATACGGGCGGGGCCAGTTCGGCGCCATGGCAACCGTGACACTTTCAGAGTAACACACTACTTTTGAGTGCCAGTAATTTGGGTAGTAACAAAAATATTTTTTAAATGAAGTAACTCGTAACTGTAACTAATTACTCTTCTCAGTAACACACCCAACACTGGTGTTATAAATAATAAAAGAAGCACAATTTGTTTCTGACATTTGTGTACTTAGTTTGGATGACTATATTTTAGTGCTGGGCTGACATAGACAAATAGCTCAAGCAAATCAGAGCGGTGTAAAAAGGGATGAAAAGTAAACTCACGGCCTGAGTGAGAGTGGGAGGAAAGGCATGCAAACACAATGTCTTTCTCTGTCTGAACTAGATAAGCTCCAAAGTCAAACGCCTCTTGAAATAAACCCCTTTAAAAACACATGTTTTGTCTCCGCGTTGGTTATAGATTAATCTGATTCTTCTCTGTAAACTTAAGAAATTCAAAATGTCATCAAGACACATGAATAATCTGTCTGTGTCCATCTGCTTGAGAGTGCAGGACATCTCGACCACGTGTTTTATCTACACACATGGTCTAAATACACTGTCTGCATATGTGTCTGTCTGAGGTAGATCCCCATAATGGAGTTGAGTTTATAAAGAAAATGTGGATTTAAACAAGAATATTGGCAACTTCTCAAGAGAGTGCCACGCATAGGACAGCATGTGGAACAGCTGTCGCTTCTGTTTAACTTCAAAACGGTGATTAAACAGTCAATGAGCCGGTTGGTAGTTGCGATACTGAGAGCTTGAACAGCATTAGGACACAGCAGCCTTCATGAGTTGGTTTTTTTCTTTTTCTTTTTCTAAAATGAGACTTTTAAGGACAGTTGCACACGCAAATAATATCACACACAATTCAGCTTTGAATAATATAACTATGACTAAATAGATTGTGTGTGCGTAGTGTGAATATGAGTGTGAATGGTTGTTTGTCCCTCAATAGACAAGATCATTGGTTCTCAACCAGGGGTACCTGTACCCCCGGGGTACCCGAAGGCGCTCTAAGGGATAGGCCAGCTCTTAAATGAAATCACAAAGAAGCATTTGTATTAATATTGTTTAAAAGTAATCAAATGATGATGTTATTTCACGATAATATATGCTATACATAGGATGAAAGGCAATTTATTCTAAAATGTTCTTCAAAATACATCTATTTTTCAATGCTGCAGCGAGGCTTTTAACTAAGACGAGAAAGTTTGATCACATTACCCCGATTTTAGCTAACCTGCATTGGCTCCCTGTTATCTTGAGATGTGATTTTAAGGTTTTGTGGGTAGTATACAAAATCATGCATGGACTTGCTCCCTCATATCTTTCAGAATTAATTTCCCATAATGTTCCGGTCCGGAGCCTTCGCTCTGAAAATGCTGGTCTACGAGTGAACCCAAGAGCCAAGAAGAGATCCACAAGTTCGAGAGCGTTCTCCATTTGGGCCCCAGTGCTGTGGAATGCTCTTCCCCCTGAGATTCGATCTGCAACCTCAGTGGAAATGTTTAAATCTAAGCTTAAAATACACTTCTATTCTTGAAGCATATGATTATGTTGACAATATCTGTGTATTATTTGTTATTGCAACATCCATTGCAGCCTGGTCATCCTGGAAGGGGGGATTACCTCATGTGCAGTCCCTTCTCAGGGTTTCTTTATTTTCCTCATGAGGTGTTTGAGTTTTTCCTTGCCCTCATGTAGGTTTTAGATCAGGGGATGGTGTGATAACAGTCTGTGGTTTGCAATAATCTGTGGTCTGTGCAGACTCTTTGTAATAAAGGGCTACACAAATAAACATGACTTGACTTGACTTAACTTAATGGTGATATTAATTATATACAGACACTGCATAAAAGAAGAGTTTGCTCATTTTAAGTTCTATTTTTCTTATTTCATAATATGTAAAATAAATAAGTGTATTTTCTAATATAATGTTTTTTTTCTCTAAATAATGACTCTGATGGAGAAAATATATGCAAGTATATTTTTTTCATATTTTTATACGTCTATCTTTTCTTCTTGGAAAAAGAGAAGATGTTCCACATTTAAGATTTTTGATTTTTTGTATTCCAATTCATTTGAAACTTTTATACTATTATAATGCTTTTTTAATGATTACCCTATCGGAGAAAATAAGGAATTTTAACTGTTATTTTTTTTGTATATAACGATAAGTGGAATTTTTCCCTCTTGGAGAAAAAATATTTTGTACATCTAAAGTTGTATTTTTCCTTTTTCAATACATACACTTTTTTTCATAATACACTGATTTTTTTTAATGATTGCCCTATTGGTAAAATACCAGTAATATTCTTGTATCACGATAGGTGTGATTTATTTTACATTGTGTCAATTTTTATGCCAAAACATTTACTTATAATGATTTCTTTTTTTGGGCCACACTTACCTTTAATTCACAAAATTCTGAATGCAAAAAAAAAACCCACAAAAGATACCCAGTTTAATAAATTTCAATTTATTTCCAAAGTTGTATTAGTATTGTTTATTTATACATACATTAGCATTGTTTTTTTTTTTTTTTTTTTTTTTTTTTTGGGTTAAAATCCTTCCCCAAGAATAAATTAGTAAATAAACGTCCGGGCCACATGATGTCATGAATGCAGATGATGTCAACAGTGACATATTCCAGTGTTCCGTGACAATGAGCAGCTGTACCAAGATTTAAAAGATGGATGATTGGTTTTATAAGAGGTAATGCCCCAATTTTATTTTATAATGCAATAAGCAATAAAGAATCTCAAAGTGGAGGTAACTTCGAATGATTTCCCAATAACATCATGTTGTGGAGGTCTATACTAGTCATAGCACCGCATTTTATGTTTGTAGAATCTGAGTTTACCTAGTTTTCTTCTTGAAAATCTTGTTTTGACTTGGCGCAATGTCTAGGAACTCAAATTCTTCTATACTCTCTATCAAAACAGGCAATATCTCTAATACAACTCATTTGATTTTGCAGATGGATCAAATAGGGACATCATGCAATAAATTGACTATAAAAGTTGGGATTATTAAGTCATGAGAGAACAAGAAGTGCTGACATATAAAACATGTTCCTGATCACAAACCATTTAATCCTCTATCAGGCTTGAAGTAAACAGTGTGACACACTTTTGCAAGCATGCAGAGATAATTTCTTTATTAGAGTGTTGAGCCAGGGTTTTGGATTGCTGTCCAAGTTATTTTCCTGGAAATTGGAAATCAGAGCATACTTTGAGAGGAGAAACTTTTATAGCCACATGAACCCATGACATCTTACTCCAAACTGGAGAAGATAAAGTAAACTAACCAAAAAATGGTTAATTTTGTAGGTTAGTGACTCTCAACCAGTTTGCCCCGGCTCGTCATGATTACGATGGTAATCACCTGTGACCGCTCTTTTGGCGCCAACCGCTGCCGGCTCTGATTGGCTCCTTGTCCCTACTTAAACCTCGTCCCGTCAATTCCCTGTTGTCAGTCCGTCTGTGAACCTTTTTTTTACCCTGACTCCCGCCTGTCCCGTTTTTGCTCCCGTTTGTCTCCGGCTATGACCTGTTTTGATCCCAACCACGTCTGCTCTCCCGTCCCGACTTACGACACATTTTTGATCCCGACTACGTCTACTCTCCCATCCTGGCTTACGACTCGTTTCCGACCCCAACCATGCTTTTGCTCTCCCTGTCCCAGCTACCGACCTGTTTTTCCGTCCCTGATACAGCCATCGCTCGCTACGGAAAATCCACTTCCATATTCGTATCACAATCCGAGTGCAAGAACGACTTCCTTCCCGCGTCCAGCGAGCATCGGATCGCGGGCGCTACCCTTCCTCTTTCTTTCAATAAAATTGTGAGAAAACGTTACGCGATTGGGTCTACCCTGTGTACTGGTCGTGACTCGGCTAAATGGAGCTCCCTGATTAATTTCCCACAGAAAAAATATCTTTCACTTTATCACTATTAAACATACCTTACTTCACTATGAAAAAAATAATTAAATATACTTACATAATAATATATAAATAAAATTGAATCTCATTTACCTAGCAAGAAATGAGTGTGTTTTATGCAAAGCAAAGAAAAGGCCAGGAGCTCACTGACCTCCTTTTTATTAACGCTCCGTATTAGGATATACTGCCAAGAACTGTGTTGGACCAAACACGTTACATAGGAACGCGTTCCTGGATTGCAATTTACGTTACTCGGTAATGAGTACTGATCATGTTATTAGTAACATTTGTAACGCTACTATTATTACAACATGGTTCTGCTACTACGTTATCCCACTACTCATAAAATGTAGCTCATGCTTCACAATGTCCTCTGATAGCAGAATACTCCTGCATCTCTCACTGAGAAGTTTCAACTCTAGATCGGCTAGCAACAGGGGTGGGCGTAAATAAAATGAAATGAAATGAAATTATCTGCATTTATATAGCGCTTTTCAAGTCAATGACTTCCCAAAGCGCTTTACAGTGTGCTTCACATTTCCCAATAGCGGGCTTGTATTGCAGCCATGTAAGACGCTAACCTGCTTATTGGGGGTATTAGGGGTTCAGTGTCTTAACCAAGGACACTTCGACATGTAACACGGGCAAGCCGGGATTCGAACTGGGATCGATACGAGCGCTCTACCTCCTGAGCTACTGCCGCCCCCAAATATTTCTACATAGAGAGTTCAACTGAATTGGGTAATGATGGCGCTGTCTCTAGCACAGAGTATGAGAAGCTTAATTTCGCCATCATGTAGATCTTCTCGCTACCAAATACATTCACATCCAAGCTGAATTTATAACTATAATATAGATTATCTAAATCAGGGGGGTCAGCTTATATGTACAAATTTGGTTGTGTGTCACCAGCAGTTAATGGTAGGCAATGCTTGGGGAAGGACAGTTGGCTTGTACAGGAACAAGAAACCACCAGAAAATCAATGTGGCAAATGTAAGCAGAGAATTTACGGTAAACGATTTAGGTCTTTTTATTTGTAAAATTATTTTCGCAATACATCTTGGACAGTACCCAGAATTTGAGAATACTGTACGATCTCCAAGCTGATTGGAGCCCAGGGACAAAATTGATAAGGAGTGTCTCGACGAAGTGTTCATTCGCAAGCTCTCAAGATTGCACAAGTGTGAAGATATGAAAGACTTACTGCGTTCACAGGTTGGTGTATACGTTTTATTTTATTGATTTTATTATGCGGCTACCTCAAAGGAATCTTAGCTTCGATTCGGGTCCATACGGTAGTTTGTTACCAGATAGTTATTTTTGGAGTCAATAATCTGGGGGAGTAACTGAGTATAGTAACTCTAACGTTACTATTTTGCAATGACACATCCGACACTAGCCAAGAATGAAAAGATTTACAAAAAAATGGGGTTCTCATTCAAAATTACAGAACATAATACAAAAATATCAGCAATATAATATAACATTAATGATGAAATAACAAAATTAGAAATTAAACAATCTCACATTTAAATTTGTTACCTCCTGAAAACAGAAGTAAAACTTGGCATGAAAAAATGCCAACATCTCAAGGTTTTGCACCTGCTACTTAAGCACTTTTGTTGACCTGCAACACATGCTTACCTCCCTGCAGAGTGGGCTGAATCGCTGCTACGAAGAAGAGTCCAAGGAGGAGTAGCTGAACCTTTCCCTTAGCCATCTCGCTCCCGAATGCACCACCCCTCTCCAGATGAGCTGGTTTTATTCTCCACTACCTAATTGACACGAGGCGAGCAACGGTGAGGGCGGGAAAAAGGGAGAACAGTACAGGATTTGAAAAAAAAACCAACAACTTCATTTACAATGAATCGCTTTGGTCCCCCCCTCCTCTTCCCACTTTTCTGTTGTTGCTGTTTTTATTCTGGTCACTGTTGCCAACAGCACTAGTGCTGTTGCCAGAAAGGACAGGGGGGCGTAGAAGTAGAGGAGACAGAAAGAGACGCATTTTGTGGGAGAGAGCAAGTCCCCCATCAAGAAGGAATTGAGCTTTTTGCCAAACACTTGCTTGGCTACAGAGCATACTTATCTGAGAACGTCAGCTACAAGACTGAGAGAAGCAACGCCGCTTGACAATTATATTTCGCACTATAAGACGCACCCCCCAAAAATGGTCTTCTATTATATATTTAAAGTGCACTGGAAAATAAGCCGCATAGATTTAAAGTTTCAGTAAGTTCTATCGTAAATTTTTGCTATGCATCAGTACTTTATATTAGTGCAATGATAGATCAGTCAAAGAACGTCGCTGATCAAATTCCCAAAACATCGGACTCCAAGTTGCTACCACCAGACCGCTAGTGATACACTTAACGTATGAAAAGGCAGTAGATCACGGATGTCAAACTTGGTGTAAAGAATGGCAACCTTTGTTTTTCAGAATTGTGGTTTATCATTCAGCCTACATTAATAATCTATCCCGCATATTTTAATCACGGATGATTAAGAATATTTTTCCAACACAACACATTTATTCACAAACAGTGGGAAAGAAAGATTTTAATGTTTAGAATTGAATGTGTTTACTGTTTTTTTTAAGAGTTGAGTGATTGCAGTTTTACACCTGAACCAACTCAAAAATGAAATGAAATGAAATGATCTGCATTTATATAGCGCTTTTCAAGTCAATGACTTCCCAAAGCGCTTTACAATGTGCTCCACATTTCCCAATAGCGGCCTTGCAGCCATGTAAGGCGCTAACCTGCTTATTGGGGGTATTAGGGGTTCAGTGTCTTACCCAAGGACACTTCGACATGTAACACGGACGAGCCGTGATTCGAACTGGGATCCCTTGATCCCAAGACGAGCGCTCTACCTCCTGAGCTACTGCCGCCCCTGACATCGCTATACAAACTTAACATTGTCCTACAGTGGCTGGAGAGAGCATTTGGCTCGCATTCATATAAGAAATCGTAACTTTTCATCAAAATAACCCAGAGTTATAAACTAGAGTACTTTTTTTTTTTTTACATACTCGGAAATGTATAGAGGTACGTATTAAATCATCTAATAACTGGCTGGATCAGGCCGTATGTTTGACATGCCTGCATTCGATTTCATCTCATTATCACACTATTTTTACAGTGCCAGAAACCAATCTTAGAGAATGAAAAAAAGAGAAGGTCGATAGAAAGAGATAAATAAAAGAGAGAGAGATAAATCAAAGCATGACAAGGGAAACAAATCTCTGGTGTATATGATAATGACTTTGCGTTCTTCCATGTCTTTCAGGATGACTTCCTGTTTTCTCCACTCTCTAACATCCATTTCTGGCACAGAGTAAATTAAGGTGATAATGAGATAAAATTGAATGCCTTTTCATACATCATCTGTACCACCCGTGGTCTAATGGTTAAGTATCGCCGCTCTTATCAATGTGTCCCGGATTCGATTTCCGTTGCATATGAATTTGTGAATATGCATATGTATTTGTGTGAATTTGGTCAGCGATGTTTATCGATTGATCAATCATTGCAAAAATACCGTAAAACCTCGCGTCGTAAGGTAGACGTTTGAAAACTGAATGCAATTCCAACCTTACAGTACATAAGGCGCACTTGGCTGTAAGGCGCACCTTTGAATTTCTGGCCAATTTGCGGTTAATAGTACGCCTCATAGTCTGAAAAATATTTTTATTGCGTTTTCAGATGCTTGGATTGGTCACATTAGCATTTGTTACGAGAGAAATGTAACTAAAAACAAGAGCTCATGAAGTCACCTTCAAAGCTTGGAAGCAGTAATCAAGGAGGCATATGTGAAAGGTCCTCGTGAAGGTGGTGAGGACACTGTTGGCATCCGACACAGATGGCAACTGTCAGCCCGGCAACAAGAATCAGAAGTTGGATCTGCAGAGCTTAGGTCCACAGGGATATTTACGGGACTCGAGGGACAGTCTGACAACACAGGAGAGCATAAACACATTGTGCCTGTGAATCATTTCGAAGGAACCGTGTGCTGCCAGAACATGATGACCCGCGAAGGGATCAGGAGCCACCGGGATCACTGAAACCAACCAAGGGAATGATTTGGAGCTTTAAGTTGGCTATAGGAAGAAAATTGTTTACAATCATACCCACGTTTAAGCCTCTTGATTGCCTTAGGGGGATTCATGGTTCGTTACACATTCCATTTCTTGCCAGAGGGTGCTGTATTTGGAATGGAACTTAATGGAAATTTTCTCAAGACTCATTTAATAATCTGTGTATTCAGGCTTCCAAAAAACTGATGTGATTTTCCACCCTCAATTGCAAAAAAACAGAGATTCTCGTTTTATCCGATTCAATTAACCCACCAAACACTGTAAAGACAAGCTTTAAATATCTAGCTAGTTCATATTGTCAAACAAAGGTTAGCTGTAGTAACTGCATTCAAATAGAATTGGTCATACCATGACTTGTTTTTGGTTTTGTTCTGTAGTGTTCATTTTGCAAACATAGTGTTTGTTGTCGCATGTGGCAATTTTAATCCATAAACCATTTTACACAAGATGTTCTCAAAAATCTATGTTTTTTTCTTCCTTTGTATTCTCTAGCTAACTTCAGATCAAGCAAGTTAGGTTCCCCGGTTAAAACTAAAACACAAAAACCCTGATTTAGTGTGCTTGATAGATACAACTTGAAAAAAAGTCCCTTATTTCCTTTAAAGGAGAAATATCCTGGCATTTTCAGCCCTTTTCAATGAACTACAGACATTTAATGATTACATTTTACTTTTTGCACAATGGCAATGTATTTTCTTATAAAAGTTATTTGGATAGAAAGGATTATCATCATGAAATCGGATGCCCTGTTCTCGAAAAAAAACATGCGTCTCACAAGATAAACACCTGCTGCATCCAAAACCAGTTGGAACTTTCAAATATTTAAAGAAAACACTGTGTCTGATGTCCCCCCTCTGGTTATATTTCAGATGGTTGACATCAAAACATTTCTTTAATTTTATCACTACACTGTGAGCATAGCTGAGAACAAAAAATGGTAGTGAAGTGTCTTTACAATTGTGCCTACCAAAATAAGTACTGGGACCTTTTATTAGATGGAGTGTGCTGGAATTGTCACAGACATTGAAGAAAATACTATTATACTTTTTTTAATAAGGAATTTGCATTTAAAAATAACCAAAATAATTGATTTGGCGATTTGTATTTTTTTTAAAATTTTGTGGTATGTGTTCAAAAAAAAAGGGCAGCACGGCGGCGCAGTGGCTAGCGCGTGTGCGGCACAGTTCTGAGGTCATGAGATCGAACCTCCTGTGTGGAGTTAGATAGATAGATAGATAGATAGATAGATAGATAGATAGATAGATAGATAGATAGATAGATAGATAGATAGATAGATAGATAGATAGATAGATAGATAGATAGATAGATAGATAGATAGATAGATAGATAGATAGATAGATAGATAGATAGATAGATAGATAGATAGATAGATAGATAGATAGATAGATAGATAGATAGATAGATAGATAGATAGATAGATAGATAGATAGATAGATAGATAGATAGATACTTTATTCATCCCCGCAGGAAAATTCACACTTCCAGCAGCATCCCTGCGCTGGAGAACAAAACAATAATAAAGCAAAAATAATACAATACACAATACCCAATGTGACATGTTAATACCTAATGTAGCATGTTATATAGATAGTGCTACACAGAATACACACTGCAATGAAAATACGGTGATATGCAATGTTGGGGGTGTGGTTTAATGTGGGCCTTTACTCCGCCGGGTGGAGTTAAAGAGCCTCATGGCATGAGGAAGAAAATATCTCCTCAGTCTGTCCGTGGTACAAGACTGTGACAGCAGAGTTTGTATGTTCTCCCTGTGCTTGTGTGGGTTTCCTCCGGGCACTCCGGTTTCCTCCCACATTCCAAAAACATGCATGTTAAGTTAATTGGCCGATCCAAATTGTTCCTAGGTGTGAATGAGCGAGTGAGTTGTCTGTCTCTGTGTGCCCTACAACTGGTTGGCAACCAGATCAGGGTGTCCCCTGCCCACTGCCCGGAGATAGCTCGGATGGGCTCCCGTACCCCCGCGTCCCTACTGAGGATAAGCGGTGCAGATAATGGATGGATGGATGTTCAAAAGAAAGCGTTTCGACACGTGTGTCTTAAACTAAAGATGGAGTGACTGACTCCAGATGGTGTTCATCAATGAGGTGAAAAAACGTTAGTTTGTAGTCCATACTAAGGCTTTAGATATAAAGATATTGGTCATGAAATATTAAAAAACAAGTTCCATTCCAAGTTGTCTTGAATTTTTTTCACTTTCCTTTCAGAGTTGAAGAAAAAAATGCATGACCTTTATATACATGTCACACCAAATATGTCACAGTTACAATTAAACTAGCAAACTCCTGATATACTGGTACACCAAAATGATGAATGTTTAAGTCATGCAATCATGTCGGGCAAAATTAAAATGCTTCTTCCAAAATTACACATTCATTCCAAGATTTCAAGGTCATGTGCACTTGCTACAGCAGCTGTAGTTCGTAGCAGGACATTAGCGGAGTCGTTCCAAACAACACGTAAGAATCAAAATCCTTGCATTACTCAGGAAATACTTCAGCGATGACAAGAATGCCAGTGCCCATATTTTATCATCGTTCTGGATCTTAAAATAGAAGAAACAGAGCAGAGGTACATTAAAATCGCAAATGCCGCAGACAAAAGTTATTACTCCAACTGACACAAATCGGACAGAGCTGAATGTTGCACGAAAGCTAATGGGATGTGCTTTCCAAGAAACACAGTACTCGTCATAGTAGTGGCATCTGCTGTAAGTGTTCATACTTCCTCATGCTGATCTACGTAAAGTTGGGCCAAAACTAGGATCTTCAGACTAAATAAAGCATGTTGTACTTGATTATGAGGTGAGAACTCATGTAGTAGTTAATCTCTAGAAGAAACCAAATCCGTTTGAGTTCATTTCTTTGAGTGTCTGATGATTTTGTTTTGAATTGTAATCTAGAGCTTTTATCTAGAAATGAAGCTACACTAGCTTCACATTGACGGATTAACCTCTTATGAACTCAAAAACAGAGTCAGAGCATTTTTGTTGTTTCCTTTTGTGCCTGAAAAATGTGTGCTTACTTTTTTAACTTAATCTGTAACCCTATTGTGGGCCGCAGGATGATAGTTTAAGGCCCCCACCTTCATATGAAAGTTAAAGGGACAGGGTGTATCATTTGACTAGTAGATGTCGCTGTATTCTCTTGTGCAACCGAAAACGAGTGCTACAAATCAGAAGGAAGAATACAAACTTTAGAGACTCAGAGTGACCCGTAAGGCACAATATTTGTTTTATTTTTTTGCCCAGTCTTTTGCCAGGTTTTTGTTTTTTCAGGTACCTGTAGGAACAAGATGGCTGATCATGATGTCAGCCCCGTCGTGGTATGTAAAATAAATACTAACTTCTTGACTACAAGTAGTAAACATAAATGCATATTTGTATGATAGTTCATGTATACTGTATTTTGTAATTATGTGAATCAATATGCTTTTTTTTTAGCGGATGACATTTTTTACCACTAAGAGGGACTCAATAATATACCTGATTGTGGATTAATTTCTCACTGATTTATTTTTTTTCATATTGATTCTTCGTGTTTTTAATTTTTGAGATCTCTTTCAGTGTATGAAATTTTAAAAAACAATATTTGAGAACAGCGGGATGTTCTTATCAAAACTTTTTTGTGGAAAAAAATGATTCGACCCCCATCTCACCTGGACCCTAGCTCTGGCATCCCCCAAAGAAAATTACTGCCCTAAATGTTTTACATTGTTTCAAGTACATAATTGGATTTTCTCGGGTGGAAAAGCCTTTATTTGCGTTGTTAAGCGTTTATGATTGTATGTAAAACCAAGTTTCCAGCCAAGTACTGTGAAGTTTGTGGAACAATACACTAATTGGAATGATTCAGGGTTAAAAGATCCCAATTAATGTATGTCAATATAGCATGAAAGTGATAGTAAATGTTATTTTGAGGTTAAATTAGTATAGACATTGTCTAACACTATCCGGTCACTGCATTTAATGTAACTGAATGCTTCTGAATATCGTTTCTATTTTGTTCAAATGTATTTTCCCTGTGCTGTAATTTGTTTCGGTTAGAATTTATTTTCTATAAGTGAGACATTCATAAACAAAGTCTTACCTAAACATACTGAACATGACATAATTGCCAGAAAAGCAAATGAGGTGGCGGAGGGTATGCATAAAAAGTAAGCGCAGACTTGGTTATTGGCTTTGCATGAGTGTTATATACATACACTGACTTTATGACATCTAATCAAACAATTCAACTCATTTTCCTGGCTAAGTCCTGCTGCAGCAGGTTAGCACACTCTCAGCCAATCCCAACGTGTGCCGCACGAAATTCCGAACACAAACATTGCATGGAATAACAAGCTGGTATGATTGCAGTAAATCATAAATTAGAAAGCAAAACACAGGGAGGGCTTTGAGCGCACGCCGTAGTCTGCATGTGACCATTCTTTCCATGTTTGATTTGTGACAAATTGCTCCAGCTGAGCCGAGGCACAAGTGTATTCTGGACCAGAAAAGTGTTTGTCCTTTCTAATTCAGCTCAGTCTGGCCTCTTTCCTTTGGGCAAAGTTAAATGTTGTTTTTGTCAAAAAGGCTCCGATTAAACGGAGCACTGAAAGGCAGGTTGGTGGGGTCAAACGTGACTCCACAGCACTATAAATCGGACTTCTTTATGACTGTTTTGCTGCTGTAATGGAATATGATTGAGCATGCGCGTTTTTGTTCGTGTTTAAAGCATGAAACAACAATCTTTATTCAATACACTCTCTCTTTCTGACACAGGCATAATGTATGAACATGAGGTCACATGGGATGAAGCCAACATCTGCTTCTTAAACAAAAACACATTATCTTTATTGGTGGCGTTCTACAGACATTAAAATTTCCACGCCTGTGTTGGTTTCATGTTCAAATGACAAGTGCACTTGTCATTTGAACACATATGGTGTTGTTTTTGTCTTGTTTTCCCGTTGTGCTGTGTACTTCTCGGCGCATTAGAGGCAATTGGTTTTGGAGCTCTCCACGTACGGGTTGGTGTTGAGACAATGAGCTCTTGTTCACTGGTAGTATTTGCATTTTTTACTGGAGCGCTTCACTGGAAAACTATTGAGATAGGTATTGTGCAATGAATTTTCATTTTAGAATATACACTGTAAGTGGGATTGCATTGTTTTATTAAATTTACTGCATGGCAAAAAGCTAGCAAGTTGTGGCGTACCATTAGTTTTTTGGGTTGTGTGTATCCTAAAATGCCAGTAAAGGGGTATCGGTGTTGTTCAACTAAACGTCCATAAATCCAATTTTTTCATTGGATCAAATGGACCATACTCACACATTATTTCTTTCTTTACTACTGGTAAGGCTGTCATCTTATGTTTGCTGCTCCAAAGCATTGCGATCTTATGAAAGCCTTTAAAATGCACTTTTTTGCTATTGATAGCACAGAGCCAACTGGGGGTGCCCAACCATTGTGTAACATTATGTGTCGATGAAAGGCTTTTATCATTGGAATAGACAAAACGATCCCTTGGCACGCAGCGGAATTCAAACTGGTCCGTTACTTCACTAACATCACAAGTGGGCAGTAATGCATCTGTTTCTGAGATAAAAATGGATCTCAACCTAAATTAGTCGTAGTTTGAAAAAGAAAAAGAAGCTATAGCTTGATATTAAGAGATCATTTCCGTGAAAGTAAAGTTTGCATAAAACTGGCAGATCATGCATGCAAACAACATTTTTTTGTGGTAAATCTACTGTTGTATTCACAAAAGGGAGCATTGAAGGCAGTAGCTCCAAATTGGATGCAAAATTCAATGAAATTTAAGAGTCAGCAAACCAGCGCCTTCTGCATTAACATAGTCAAGACAACAATTTTTACGTTCAATCAGACTTTAACATTTGTGACACTAATCCTTGGATGATTGGTACGTAACAGAACAGTTTCCATTGAAACAGGGTGAAATCTAACAATGAGAGGCCGAGCAAATTGTGTATGCAATGCTTTAATTTAACTGAGCCAAAAAAAAGAAGAATACATTAAAAGTTTGAGGTGAAACAGACATAGGCTGTATATAACAGAAGTGATTGTTGGAGGCTTTTGAAAAGATACAATTTTGGATTTAAGACACAATTTCAGTACAGATGTTAAATCTACATCAGCTCAGTAGCCTAGATGGTAAGGCGCCCGCTTTGAGACTGGGAGGTCGGTGATTCGCGCCCCGGCCGAGTCATTCCTAAGACTTAAAAAGTGGTCGGCGGCGCCCTCTGTTGGCTGCGGCTGCATCGGCTCGCTACAACGGGTCAGGTGTAATCGACATTTCGTTCTGTGTACATTGTTACACAGAATGACAATACAAGGAAATTATTATTATTATTATTATTATTTTGTGTGAAGCTGTAGAATCACAATCTATTTTATAGCTAACATAACAAAGCACTAGGTTGTCACTGACTTCACCATAAGACGTCCTGTAGTGTTAGATAAAACGAAGCCAGAAGTTTACATCTGTACCTAACTTTAAATGGAAATACGCCATGAGTTCCTGTGCATAGACACATTTGGTCTATATACAGAACGTTTATATTGTGTTGACTTGTAGCTCAAGTACAAATGAAGTTTTGAGATACAATCAACTTCATATTCTGTGAACGGCTTTCATTTTTACAAAAAACTACCCATGATGTTGGACACTTTGCAAGGAAACCCGCTTACTGCCAGGTGACAGGTGCTGTGCTGCAATACATTTAGACTTTCTTTTAATGACTTAGGAAGTTGCAGACAAACTTACTGGCCCACTTCCAAACTCTGATACACTCACCCGGACTCAACTCCAGGTGGGGCAGTGAACATCAGGCACCGGGGGGCTGGGGCGGAATGATGAGCTCTTTCATGGACCAAAGCTGAATAAGGAGTGACTCACTTTTGGCATTATTTTTTTCAAGAACAACATGCTGGAAAGCCATGCAATTGAGCAGAACGTCCAAGTTTCGATGGGTCCAACTTGTTTCACGAATGTGATTATATTTAATATGCGTCCAAGGAAAAGCACTCACAGAATCGAGGAATGTACTATATGTCATAATGGTTTTTATTTTTTATTGGAATCGTTAAACTATTTTAAATGGGACTTTGAAATAAATGGGATTATTCACTTGAAGATTAGAGGATAAAAATAGCAAAGTCGCAAATATACTGCAGAAGTTTTGTCTCTGAGCTCCTCAAAAGATGTTTGATTTTGTGCCATGTTTTTTGGGTTTGACAATAGGTTTTGATTACAAATTGACGGGTTGACTTTGACCTCCAGCTCTGTCATGTATTAAATAAATGTGGTTTTGTAAATGTACACTGTAATGGAGCAACCATATGTCAATGCCGGTCATAAAGCATCAATCAAGTTATATTATCTTGTTAAGTCTAGAAAATTTGAAATCAAAGTGAAGCAATGATGTAAGAAAAAATGTATAGTGTGGAATTTGATAGCATCTGAATACCCGAATGACCACATTCCCACCCGATTGGAACATACATGTGTTGGTGTTTATCGGGTTCTATGTGTCCAGTGACTGACCAGCAGAGACAAAGGTGTCAACCATTGCACAGTCTCTGAATCACTTCCTTCTTGAATGTAACTCTGAGTGAAAATCTTTTCAAAATCAGACCATAATATTGTTTTTCTTAAAGGAGCTGGGCGGAATTAGAAACTTGGTTACTTGCAGCTGCCATCTCCTGGCTTGTGTCATGACTTCTGCCTCTGTTAACTCGTTTATGATGTGCTGGCATTTCATAGACGCATTCAAAAAACTCTTCTTTTGAATCTTTCTTAGGGTTTGGGTTGGCATTGGGACTGTTCGTGAAGCAGGCCTCTTCTTACACTCACCATTTTCATGCTACACTAACAAATAGTAATAAAATAAAACCCTCAGGTACTAACATGTCATCACTCTGGAGCAGGGGTTCCCACACTTTTACCGCATGTGAGTTTCTTATAAAATAGCCATGACAATAAGATCTACCTACTATGAAAATGCAAAACATATATATCTATAAATAAAGCCTCTAGAGTATTGTTCATTTGCAGCATAATAGACCACTCAGTCGCTCATTCACTCCCATGGACAATTTGGACCGACCAATTAACCTGACATGCCTCTTTTTGGAATGCGTGAGGAAACCCACAAAAGAACTGGGAGAACATCTAAACTCAGCACAGGAAGGCTGGTAGCTGGATTTGATCCCATGGCCTCAGAACTGTGCCCCAGACGCGCCAACCACTCACTGCCGTGCCACCCTCAATACAATACAATACAATACATTTTATTTCATCATCACCTTATTCTTATGACTTGCACAGAATGTAATCAGCCAGTAATGCACGGTGTCAAACTGTGCACGTGCCTTCAGTTGCTTCTTTATTAAAACAATTAACAGAGCGGATCACACTTATCAATTTTATTGTCTTTCCCTTGCAACTCTACGTTAAGATCATTCAGCATGTTAGTCAGATCTGTTAAAAATGCTAAGTCAAGCGTCCACTGACAGTTTAATTGGTTGTATTCTGCATGTTTGGACTCACAGAAAAACTCCTTAATCTGTGGAGAGAACTCTGGGAATTCAAGTAGGAATTTCCCTCTACTCAGCCATCTCACGTCAGTGTTCAGTAACAGCTCCGAGTGCTCGGAATCAGCTTCCTCCAGATGCGCACAAAATAGCCTTCTTTGAAGAGACCTGGCGTGAATGGAACAGGCAATCTTTGTTGACACATTCATTATCTCTTTCATGTTAAGCATTTTTGCCCATGATGATTGCTGGTGTAGCATACACTGATAGGCGTTGTATGCACATGTGTGGTGACCCATGTGTCAGAAATGGTCAGCTGTCAGACTGTATGTCAATCAAGTGACATAATTCATAAAGAGAAGATCATAGGCTGATGTTTATTTTGTTATGCCCTAGCCATATTGTTCTCAGGAGGAAAACAATGCTTCGGGATTTGACTGCGTGAAGAATACTTAAAAAAAAACTAACAAACATTATTGACTCAATGTCTACTCACAATGTTGTCACGATCAACTGGTAGATCGCGGTCAACGTATTGGGCAACCCGAATCTAGAGCATTCCCCCTGCCCCCTCTTCCTGCTACCTAATGTGTTCAGAACCAAACAGCTTTGCTCAGAGTAATATAAAAGCAGATTGGGGCCTTGGGAAAGCATAAGGTATCTTTGAACTCAGTTGGGCATTGGTAACCCATACTGAATAGAGAAAATATTTAAAATTCCTTTACCAATTAACTCTAAGCGTTGCCTTTGTTATTTTTTGTGATGCCACAAAAGAAGGGTGCCAATGCTAAAGTGTATCAATCAATCAATTTCCGGGATACCTTCTTTTCATGAGAGTAGGGTTGGATGCCTTGACGGGGTAAAAGAAATGTTTTATCACTCAATCGTAGGTGAATACATGGTAAAACTGATGATTTCAGTAACTTTTAGGCTTTGACATGATCCTACTTCCATTTAACTTTAGGATTTCTATTCCCACTGTGACAAGAAATACCCATAACGGACTATGTTCACAGAATCCTCAACCACCTGGGTTGTAGGGGCAGCACGTTCTGTTGTGTGTCTTGGGCAACTACAGCCCAGTCGCACCCGAACATTCCAGGCTGTGTTTTGGGATAGGGGTTTACTGCCCCCACCGGAAACAGATTGTACTGGCTTGCATGGTTACCAGTAGCAGGAGAAGCCTCCTCATTAAACTCAAATACAGCACCTTCGTCATCTGGTCGCTGTTTTTTTGGGTGTAAATCGTCATCCCGCTCTTCAGCGATGAGCCGGATTTTGGCATCGATGGGCAGAGACCTGTTAGTGACAATTCTAAATCCATGGGAAAACACAGTTTTCTTCTTAAATTTAGAGTAGGCCTGGTTTGGTCATATTCACATCATACAATAGGCATTGCACTAATGTGGCTTTTATATTTTTCTTCAAAAACAAACTTTGGGGCGGTGACGTTACGTCCTTTTCTCTTAGTAAGCAAACCTAAAATGCAAGTCAAAGATACTATAGCAGTTGGTGTAGTGTAATAATTTTAGAATTTGCAACTAATTGCTTATCGTAGTTCTCAGGCGTTTTTTTTTTTCGGTATATGCAGACAGATGAAGGAATGTTTGATAATCCACAAAGATTGTCTAAGAGAAAGAAGGAGTTTTTTGGCGGTGTAGACGCCGATGACGTGGCTTTTCATCATGCCGCTCAAGGTCCAGTGAAAGACACACTTAAGATATCACAATCATGAAGCGGTAGCAAGCCATTGTGGGCCTTACTTCGACATGGGAATTTTTTCTCATAGAACAGTGACGTTATCATCAGAGGATAAACAGTAAAAAAAAATCCCTGCCCCATCGCAATTTGGGCACATGCATTGTGTGAAAACTATATTAGAGAATTTGATAGAAGTTTTTAACTCATGTCTTGGCAATGTTTAAGTAGTGTTTCAGCTCATTTCCCTCATGCAGGCAAACACACTTCCTCGGCATTGTTAAAACTTCCCCATGCTGCCCTTGGACGGAATTATTAAGCTAGATAAAGGAATTTACCATCCGAGCTAAGTTTGAGAAATCAAGCAACGCTTCCATAGGAATACAGTGAACTGATCAATCTTCAAGGGAAATTGATCTTTGAGCACATTTAAAACATTAATTAGGATGTGCCATAAAGGTAAAACCATAGATTATCATTTATTTCACAATAAAAGAACCGGGTTTTCATTAAATGTGTGTGTGCCTTTTAAAAAACAATTAAAATCCTACCCACTTTTGTTCTTCTAGGAATTTTATTGGGCACATGTTCTCTTCCATTCAAATAACTTTGGGTTGGCACATCAAATACGGAATGTGTATGTTGGCACGAATATATGGATGTTTAATGAGACAAAAGCTATGCATCATGTATGTGAACGGTTCTCTGTAAACGTTCAGGAAGGGTTGGCATCATTGTTCTCAGACACTTCTTATGTAAGTGAGATTGTTGTGACTGGAGAAATGAAAACACGCCGGTTTTCCCAACACAGCGCTTGTTCTGCACCTCTTTCTAGTCTTCCCAGCATGTGGACACATTGGGTGTAATCAAATGTTAAACTTTATTTTATTTATGTTCCTGTTAGTATTGAGGGGTTTGCTTTAATGTTTCATATGTGTTCTACCAGGGTACCACCCCCCGGTAGACTTGATCATAACATCGTAAAGAAATTTTAGTTTGAAATAGTGTTGGGATTCTAAAAAATTACAGAAAAACGTTTTTGTGAACTTTTATTACTGTAGGCCGAGTTCAATAAAGATGCATTTGTTTGGAATACAAATGTCCATTAAAAGAAAGAACACACTTTAATAAAAAATGCTGTTTTCTTAGTTTCAGTAGGTCGATCTGAGAAAACAGTTTTAATCTTTGTAGTGGTGATGGGGCTTTTCTGTTTCGTAACCCATATAAATCGAGTGAAGATTGAGGAATTGTCTCATCTGGATTACATTGGGTCATTTTCTTTAAAGCAGTTGTTAACAATGGATTTTGTTTGTATTAATTCCAAGATGTGGCCAACAGATTTATAATTTCTTACTGTGAAAAGCTAAAAAAAATAACAGATTTAATTTATTCCCAACTTTTACTATCAGTATCACACTTGGTAATGATACTTGCAATGCCTTTCATTGGGCCATTTAACATTCAGGAGCTTGGAAAGTAAGGGGAAGGTTTATTAGTTTCAAATAAAAACAAAACTAAGAATAACGGGGACTTTAGAAATGTCTCTTTACCTACGTTAGTCATTTTTTGAAGCGGGAAGAGAATTTTCTGTGTAAAAACTGCCAATATTTAATATTGTATCAATAAATACTTGAGATTTTGGTGATGATCTGAAAAAGTGTGGCATCATAAACCCCTTATTTTAATGCACTAATACCAGCATTGGTTTTCTAGCCAATATCAGTATAGGCTGTCTGCATTGATTTCAAACAAATACAATATTGAGGAAATAAAATGGGGGATTTAAATCTATTTTTTAAAATTATATTAGTGGAAAGGGCCAATATGTGACATTGAATCGATAAGTACTCAAGGTTTGAGTGTCGGTCTGAACAACTATGATATCACACGTCCCTCATTTATGACAATTTCAAGAGCATTAAAGAAGTTAAGTGAGTTTTTTTCTTAATAAATAACAAATAAAATGTATGTACATTTGCATTTTAACTGTTAAAAATCACAAGGAAAACAAGGCTCTATCATCACACAACAGACCTTTTAATGGGTTGCTAGAAAGGAAATAATGAGTAAGATAGGAAATAATGAGTTTTTTAGTCTGGTTCATGGAATGTACAAGAATGTAATACTTAAATAGTTTAAGGGATCCGAAAACACGAAAGGCACCGAACGATCCAAGGCTGTTTTTCTTAGATGTCGTCTCTGTGACCCTCCAACATTATCAGGGTGAATCCAAACAATTGACAAGACATTGACTATATTGTGATATGCAATTATAACACATGTGGTCATCAATGCTAATTTGGAATTAAGAACTGACAAATTTGCCATTTTCTTTCTCTGATTTATGACTGCATCTACTTTAGCTTTTTCCAATAAGTCATTTCTGTACTGCTAATCACAGTAGGGTCATTTTTGGACTGGTTATTTACAGATTTTAAATAACATAACATGACATTAGCTGTAAGCTCATTTCAACCCTACAGGCCATTTGAAATCTCAGGTTTCACTAACAAATCAGTTTGTGATCAATTTGAAAGAAAACCTACTTATACTACTAAGGGGAGGACAAAAGACCCCAAACACTGAACTGTAAAGCGGCTGTGAGCTAGTCCTAAATCTCATCTCATCTCATCTCATCTCATTAGCCGTACCGCTTATCCTCATTAGGGTCGCGGGGGGCTGGAGCCCATCCCAGCCATCTCAGGGCAGTGGGCAGGGGACACCCTGAACTGGTTGCCAGCCAATCGCAGGGCACACAGGGACAGACAACTCATTCGCTCATTCACACCTATGGACAATTTGGACCGGCCAATTCACCTGAAATGCATGTTTTTGGAACGTGGGAGGAAACCGGAGTGCCCGGAGGAAACCCACGCAAGCACTGGGAGAACATACAAACTCCACACAGGAAGTCTGGAGCTGGATTTGAACCCACGACAGGTTCCCATGACATGAACTGTGCCGCACAAGCGCTAACCACTGCGTCACCGTGCTGCTAGTCCTAAATCATTAAGTAATAATTAGATTGGCTTTTTGAATAATCTTATTCTCCAGGATGAGTTTATATTTCTCTGTTCATGAAACTGTTCAATAGCATGAAAATTGAGTTTGACAAGGAGGAAAAACATGTCTTTAGCCAATTAACTATAAAGACATATACTGGGCACTGATACCAAGGTTCCAAAAAACAATCCTGTCTTGCTTCCACGGATGACTTTGAAAGTCCAGAGGTGCTAAAATGTTTTGCCAGCCACTGTGACAGAAAATGTGTGCTTTGTTTACTTTTGGCAATTCAACGCCGAACGAAGGAGGTCCTTGGCTAGCATGAGTAAAAACTGTCAAATTTCTGTCACCTCACTGAACAAGGTGCACAACAACAGTGGACCACTTGTGGCCTCATTCAGGACCCCTGTTTCCTGTCCTTACATCATCACTTAGAAACCTCCCGGTGTCTGCTCATGCCTCGGCTCTTAAATCATCACACAGCAGCTCCAGTATTGGCAAAGCAAGTGGCACAAAATAGCTCAAGTGAGTTTTATTCATTTCTTTAATGTCAGGAAGGATACCAATAAATAAATCAAACATGAACATGAAAGAACTATATTTTGGAATATTTACCTCACTACTTGTATCTTGACATCATGGGCTTTTGCAACTATAATTTGCATGAAGGAAAGAAAAAAAAGTAGTTGATTTAGGCATGATGAATGATCTCACTAAAGGGTTGGATGATTTTTATCAAATTGACTGTAATGGCCGGAGGCAATTTCATCAATACTTTTTAAGTTGGAATTAGCCGAAGCTGTCATAAAATACCACAGGCTTTGTGGTATGTTTTTAATCATTTAATCAATATGTAAAAATGATGAAGAAATAATGTACCATACAGAGTGATGGGCATCAACAGGATGTACTTTCCCAATACACACCACAGGAAATGGTTCCTCCACAACCCAACTGGTTAAAGAATCCAACCACGCCACCCACCATAGCACAATATGGAAAACTGTGAGGACAAGGCGCCAAACTGGAGGGGACTCTGCCGAACTGCACACACCTGCACCCAATCTACAAACACCTGTCCCTAATTATCTCAAGACTTCATATTGACTGTCTTCTGTTATCACGTCAGGTTCGGTTTTTGTTTCTGGTTTGAACACTTTGCTAGTTGTCTTAAGATCTGGTTTGTTTTTGTTTGTTCCTGGTTTTTGCCAATAAATATCATCTTTTGTTAAGCACAGCTGCCTCCATTCTAGCTTCCTGAATTTGAATCCACCTCAAGAATGAACCAACCGCAAGAGGACCCAGCGAGAAGCTTCCACATCTCTGTACTGGTGGCAAAGGCAAAAGTCCCTTGGCCGCTTCTGTACCCTGTTCCGGCAGCAAGGGAATGGTCCCTCTGTCACTTTTTGAACCTCATCCCAATGGCGAGGGGAGGGTCACGTGGGCCGGGACCAAGATGGCTGATCGAGGTCTGCAGGTTTGGGCCTTTGGCACCCCAGAGCCACGAGGCTTGGAAATCCCGTGGCTCTCTCCGTTCCTGTTGTCTGTATGAGAACAGTTTCAACATCCAAAGCCAAAAAAGATTGGAACCTGGCTTTCTTCAGCTTCCTGTGAAAACAAAAAACAAATTTCCCACCGAGGACAATAAAGGTCTATCTATCTATGTGCTGACTTTCAGACACACCGATCCCGAGGGGCCGCCTTTGTTCTCAGGAGTAAGTAAGAAAAAATATCGCAACACCTTGTCTTTAGTGTCATGGGCAAATGTTTAATTATGACACACTATGAATAATTCCTGATCATTTAAACAAGGTGATTATCTTAAAACCGGGTTTATTGATCAGTACGATTGACCTGCTACAAAATTACATCCTCCTACCCCCTTTTCTAACACCGCTAGTACTTGTGTCAACAAACTGTTCTTGGTGCTGGGTATAAATATAATTCTGACACGCTATGAAATGATTCCTGATCAATGAAATGAGTTTACTTCCATCCCTACTACAGAATTTTGTTAGAATCAAACTACGTGCATTATTTATTTGTGTGTTCCTTCTGGACTGATCGATCATTATCCATATAAATAAACAGCAAAATTGATCATTTAAAGCTAAAAATACAATATGTTTAAAAGATTGCTTCTTTCGTGATAAATGCTAGACATAATATGAGGCTATTTCGAAATAATTCGTGTGGGAAACTGTGAGCACCACCTGCTGGCCGAATGAGTAACCGTCAAATTAGATTATAAACCAAATAGATACTATTCAAAGCAATTTTCTCTCCAAAGCCGTCTTGGTTTTGTGCATGGGTGGGACACTTTCCTGGTTTTCTTAAGTCATGGTTTGTTTTTGTTTGTTCCTGTTTCTTTTGGTCATAAATACGATCATTTGTTGAGTACAACTGGCTCACATCCGCAAACGTGATAGAAAATATTTTTGGCTAACTCTACGCAAATCAGAAATCGACGAATAAACATGACATTCAATCGCAAATTTTACCAAGCATGACTACAAGGCTACTAATGAAGGAATGGATAAATATACATGCAAACCGTACAAAATGTTTACATTCAGGAAATGAGCTGAATAGAAAGTCAGCGCGGTTCAAGAAAATGTAACGGAAATAAACAATGACATTAATGCATCATCGAACTTGATGATGAAAAATGACTTAAGAAAGTGAGAATTTTAGACACATAATGAAACGATTACCATCTGTACAGCATCAACATGAAGAGAGGCTTTCATTTTAAGGGTGTTGTCCACCACAGAATGCTGAATCTGGTGAAATGTTTTGCCTTTAGATTGCAGAATGGCAGAAACCAATGCCCATTTCACTGACAGAACACATTGCATCCTTCATGAATGTTGTGTGTTTGAACAAACTTGAGTAGGATAGCTCATCATTTTTGTCAGGGAGGACCAGAACAGAGCAGGAGACCCCAGAGCGTTCGTTACAAGTCTTTTATTTGGGGAAGCGTACAGGGTTAGCGGGAGACGCGATGACCGTCGAACGTCAGCAGCAACGCCGTGAAGACAACTTCGGGACACGTAGCCAATCGTAGCGTGGGACGGAAGCAGGACGAGTTTACCGGGACTGGAGAGAAGATCGTAGCGTGGAACGGAAGCAGGTCGGATCGGAGGCAGGCAGAATCAGGTAAACAAGTCAAAAAGACACAGGAAAATCAGGCGAGTCAAACGGGGTAAAAAGTAATCCTCCGACAAAGAGTTCTCCGCATAACGCGTTTAAAAAGGGAGCATTAACCAATCAGGAAGCACATTCCAGCGCGCCACATGATTACCCCAGGTGGCTCCACTTGGGTAATCATGACAATTTTAGTTATAAATAAAAGTAATCAGAGTCTTTATTAAATTTTACATGCCAAATAATTCCGGCAAAGGTACATTGATGGATAAAAAGAAGTCTAATCGAACATTTTCTGGCATTTGCAGGTTGTCCATTTCTGTTCCTTATTTTCAATGAAGTTATTCCCAAAAAAGGACTGGCCCTTAAAAAGGCATATGAGAGAAATTGTTGTTGAAAAAAAAAGAAGAACCATTTCTGTTAGAAAGAATTTAGCCTTTAGCTCTCCGATACATTATTCCCCAAAAAATGACTGAACAGTCAGTACTAACAGAACCCTGGTAAATAGTTTAGAGCTGAAACAAAATTAGCAAAAGTAGACATCACCTGGCAACTGCCACAATCTCGTATGCTATGGGAATGGCTTCACACGCAAAACACTGCTGTTTAATTCTCTGCCCAAAAACTGTTCAAAGTCAAACTGAACTGAAAATCACAAATTAGATTAATGTGCATTCCCGGGCAGGCACATTCATAATATTCAGGAGTTGGGTGTTTCAAACAGACATTACTGACCTCTTCCAAAAATCAACTTTGCAAGGTTTTCACCTCACGTGATAGAATGAAGCAACTACACACATGCTTCAGATCATTATGAATGCATTTGGTCTGCGAGACGACACTCGTCTGAATGATGAGATCAGAAAACTATTTGTTGTAAATGCAAATGGGGTTGTAGAGAAAGACGTTGAAAGCAGTTGAAATGCAAAGAACGATAACAACACAGCGATGGTTACTGCATACACAGGGAAAAAAAATGTATACAGGTTTGTGTTACTGCCTGTTCTCAGATGCATGTCAATTGTTTGACATATGTACCTAAACTCAGAGTTAACCAAAAAGAAAATAAGGTTCGGTAATTTGAGTTCTTGCCTTTCTTGTGGTGCTGTTAGCTTAAGAAGATAATCGCTCTCATATGGAGGTGAGGCTTGCCACAGCCTGTTGGATATATTTTTTTCACATTACAGTGACACAATCTTCTCAGTTGGAGGAACTTTTCACATCCTTATTGGAAACCTGTTGGTCCAAAGATGCATGCATCGGCACGATAAACACAACATGAGAAGTTTATTGAACAAGCACCAGCCATAGGAAAATAAATCTGCCGGTATTCCCTCTGAAATCATCTGTTTTTTATCAGCTACACTAATAAAGAACTATGACAGTGTCCCTCTTTAATGAGAATTATTTACACCTTGCAACTTGAGAGTGCCGAAAGCTTCTTTTATACGGTGGTAAGACAAATTTTAATACTTTTGTTCGCATGCGTAATTGTCACGCAACGGAGCGGGAAACAGGCAAAGATGACCCATTCGCGTAGACGTACTCACAATTTATTGGGGAAAGGATGAGGAGGGTGCGCACACTCGATCCGGGGATCGATGGTCGCGGAGTGGATTAGAAATCCAAACAAAAGACAAGGTGTCAAAAACAAACAAACGAATCAGACCAAAAACAAAACAGGATCAAATACGGGCAGATTCACAGAACTAGGCATTTAGCAGGTTTTAACAGATGTCTCACGGAGTTTAACCAGGTTTAACAAACGTTCCAGCAACGCACAGTACAAAGGAGCACGCTTAAGTACTCCAAGAGCAATCAGTCCAATGCGTCTCAGCCGGTGTCAAGGGGCGGGGCCAGCTGGGCGCCATGACAACCGTGCAGGACATGACAGTAATGGATGTATACCAAATCATGCCGGTATAGTTTCCAGGTTTGTGAGTCAAGTGTGAGGTGACATGGCATCAACAAATATGTTCTGTGTGGGGTTCCAAGTGTCAGGACCAGAACGGAGACAGGACCCACCTACGTTACGTTTATCTCAGTTTTATTAGAAGAAAAGAAAGGGTTGCCCCCACGATCCGGTGATCGCTTGGCGCGGGAAGCAGGTCGCTCTGAACGCAGAAGTGGGACTTCCGTGGCGAGCGATTTCGGTGTCAGGAACGGATTAACGGGTCAGTAGCCAGGACAGGAGAGCAAAAACGTGGTCGGGGTTGGAAGTGAGTCTTAAGCCAGGATAGGAGAGTAGACATGGTCGAGGACAAAAAAGGTCGAAAGCCGGGACGGGAGAGAAGACGTGATCAGGATAAAAATGGGTCGAAGCCGGGGACAGACAGGAGAATAAAACAAGTTGGAGTCAGGGTCGGAAAAAAGGCTTGCCTAGTGTAAACTGAGGTTCGCAGACGGACTCACAAAAGGGGACAGACAGGAGTGGGTTTAAATAGGGACAGGGACCCAATCAGAGTCCGAGGCAGTTGGCGCCAAATGAGCGGGCACAGCTTCACATCAGTAATCATGACACCAAGCTTGTTTTCCGACTCTTTTGACGTAATTTGTCCTTGCAAAACTGTATGCTTTCCTCATATTATCCATCAAAGGTGACCCAGTAATGAGTTGTTGCACAATCTTTTGGAAAACTACAGATTTGTGGGGTGCTCAATCAGACCTCTAAATCAGACCTCTAAATGCAACCTGGTTTGGTTCCATTGGTAAGATTTGAAGTCACTGTTTCCAGATTGCATGTTTTACCTGCTTCACAAAACGTATATGGAATCTGAATCAGGTCCATTATACCCTGTCCATTGTTTTGGTCTCAACTATTATTAAACTGAGCTTTGTGTTTTGGCTCACATGCCTTTTGGACAGCCCGTAACCATATGTATCATTTTTCTCCAGATACTAGTTTTGCTTCATATACCTCATGAGGTTTTGCATGCAAAAAAAAGAGGCCCGCTGTCAGTTTTAGTAACCTATGGCGAAAACCTACAACTAATTGCAGTCAATTCATTACTTTCAGTTTGCCAATTTCCACATGAGAAATAAATTGCGTTATTAATCACAACAGAGGTCACATAATCTATTTGGACCTGGATTTGAAATCAAAAGTAACTTTAACAATCCTGGTAGTGTTTGCCAATAATGTGAGATTGTAAAGATGAAGACGCATATGGGTTGATTGGAGAAACCCTGACTGATAGTTGCATTAGTCTCAGTGCCGCCAATTTGATCAATCCCCCCCAACAAAAAAAAAACCTGTGTTTCATGTCCCTACATCAGACATAACGGTCAATTTTCTGAAATTAGTGGATTCAAACGCTTTGTCATGGAGCAAACCTTCTATAAATCTCATTTAATACATTTCATTCATGGAACTAGTGTTTTTAGCAAATAGCATTCAGATGTCTTGCTTCATGTTTTGGAAAAAACATACTTCCTAAAGTCCTGCTGAAAACACTCGGCAGACAGAAAGATAACACCGCGTCTTCTAAAAATGTTGATGGCCGTCCTGATTAATGACTGTTGGATGACAATTTATTCCTCGTTTTGGTTACATGTGTACACATTTGTTATTTACCTCATACTAATCCCAGTGATTTAACCTAGGTGTATTTCATGACAGATGGATCACAGCTAGTCAGAAAGATAAATGGAGAGATCGATGGACAGACAGACGGACAGACAGGTAGACAGACAGACAGCTGTCTGACAAACAGGCGGACAGACCGACAGTGCTGCACATGTGCCTGAACTGTATGGTAGAGGGTAATTTTGCATCTGTTTGAGATTTATCAGACTGTCAAACAATGTCATGAAAGGCCTTAACTAAAAATGTACTTGGACAGCATAAGCCTCCACTGACCAGTTTATTGCACATTTTTACCATTGAGCTTCGATAACAATGCCATGAATTCAGAAATACCGAATATAATACAAACCAGCTATGTGTAGTACAGTTATAGGCACAACATATTGATAGTCACATGGTCACACCTGGAGTCCAAGTCTCATTACCAAAAACCTAAATGTCATCTAGCAAGGCCCTAGCATATGTCACTCTCTCAAACGTTACTGAAACAACTTTGTATCTCAATTTTGGGGAATGTAATAGAACAGTAAAACACACAGCATTTGCACCTTGTATAGAAATCACTTTTGAGTAGGTTGAAAATATTTACCTTGGAAAAATGACGCCTTATCTTCTGAACATTTCTCTCCCTTTTTATCTGTGTTCATAAAGATAGTGTGGTGTGTTATAATGACGTAAGCAGGGCGCCGAGTATTGCAAGAGTGCGCTGGAAGTGGGAGTTCAATTTGGACTGGTTTGTTAAATGGACGGGTGCGTACTGTGGTACTCTCCAAAGATGCTGTACGTGTTTATGTGTATTTATCTTTAACAAGGAGTAATCCAAAATCTCCCCAAAACAACTGCTACAATAACTTGACAGTTTTATGGTAGAGCAGAAAACAGTTTTCAATCCATGTGATATCCAGAAAATTACTGATTTGATTCGCTGGTTAAACGTAATAAAAGCAACTCATTTATGTGTCCATTGTAGAGAAAATTGCTTTAAATCATATTTATCTGAGTTTAGAATCGAATTCGGTGGTTACCAATTTGTCTCTTCAGTATTAGCATATTGTAATTTTAGTATACATTTTTCAACTCATGTTAGTATCTATGTTAATAATCTCATGCCCCCCACCCCCTACCCGCAGAAAATGCCTCCCTTTTCACTCAATTGTGCTTTTTTCTGTCAATGGAGAGGGAAAAAGACGAACAAGGACAAACTTCTCGTCAAAGAGCCAAAACCGTAGCTCTTGGCCTTCTTTGTCCCCATTGTCCCATGGGGCAAAGGTCAGCTAGGCCTCCATTTTTGAGCCACCATCAAGAAAGAAGAGCATGAAGAAAAGAGCTAGAGAGGCATTTGCGCCTGGGATTTTAAACGCTGCTGATGTCATCCGTCACCGTAGGCGTGTCCTATGGTCAGTTAGAATTCCTGTTGATGCTTTAAAAAAATTAAAAGATTGACAATTGGCAAAATTTTATTGGAGATGCAATGAAATAAATCTTCGGAATCTTTTGATTACGAATGAACACTTTGAAGGTCTGTCCACTGTCTGTGTGTCCTGGTGAGCACTTTAGGAAAAGGAAAGGTCTTGTGACAAATGGTGGGTCTTTCGTTATGTAGGCAGAGTCGGTGGTTGGAGAAGGTTGGGGCAAATAGATTTGTGGCAGTGTAGTTCCTCTACACCATTGATTGGTAAGAAATCTTGGCGTCATTTTTCCAGAGTAAATGTTTTCAGATTGCTCCAAAGTGATTTCTACACAAGGCGCAAATGCTCTGTGCTATATACCTAATTTTAAACAAGTCTCACCAAAGTATAAGATGCACCCCTGGCCAAACTATGAAAAAAGCTGCTACTGATAGTGCCAAAATGTCAGGCTAATATCTATATAATACATTTTAAATTCATAAAGTGTCAAGTTCCCAGGGGATTTAAACAGTGTAACTGTACAGTACAACATAGCCTGCTGCAGGAAAAAGTGTTGAACTTGGGTCTGAAAATCCACAAGATTGCATGTTGAATTTCATAATGCACCTCAGATGGTTGATTATGCAAATCGTTTTAAGAAATAGTGACTTTAATGGCTAGCCGTATTGAAGAATAACTCCGTTTTGGACTTTAAAGACCCTTTGCGGTTGGTTTCTGCTTTCGTATAAAACCACAATAGCAGTCAGCTCTAAGAGCATCTGTTTCAGGACAAATTATTTCACCCCATAACTATTGCAAAATTGTCAAGTAGGATTTTATTCTGGTGCTTCATTTTTCTTACAGTACGTAACAAAGTAGAATCCAGAGTCTGGTGTGCACGTCTGTCTTTCTGCAAAGTTCAACATTTTCTCGATTTACTCTCTGTAACTGCTGGCTTCCTATCAACAGTCTTTTTCTGTCCTTAAAATATTTTTATTTTTCATCCTGCCCCATCAGAGATTGAGAAGGCACAAAAACCTTGGTCGAATCTCAAATGTTCGGCCCAAAAGTCGAGATTTTTAGAACACAAATCAATTTCATTTCCAAGTCCCCAACATTTTGGATAAAGTCTTTTAAATCAAAATTTAATGATTTTGTTCAAGCTCCAGATTTGCAAGAGGCCCAAAGAGGCACATCGAGTTTCAAGCCTTTCATGGACAACTCTAAGTACAGCCTGCAATTAAAAAAAAAAAAGTCCAAGTCGAGAGTTCTCATCTTTTCTGACTATCATTGTCACTATTAAACAGACTTCCAGGCTTTCCTCTAATTCTGTGTCATCTAGTCCAGGGGTCTCCAACCTGATGCTAGGGTGCCTCCTAAGGACAGCTGAGGTCCCCGCGAAACGATTCTAGAAATTGCTCACCAGTGCATGGTCATTATGATTTTATGATAAAAATGTTTTTTTTAGTGATCTGGATTTTTTAAGCACTAGGGTTGTAGTGGTACCATTCCCTGTGGTGTGGCTTGGGCAAGTACAGCCTGGGGAGTGGATTGAAAACAGTCTTTGTCCTTTATTTGCCATTTGGTTAACACTTTACATCCGTCTGAAAAAGAGTCTGAAGAGAAATATAACAATCACTGGACAGTATTGGGTTTTGTTGAAAGGCATGACCAAGATCACATGTGTCAAACCCACGGCTGGCAGTCCACATCCAGCCAGACGTACAATTATATCCAGTCCGTTTATTCGTTTTATATACATCTACTCCAACGGCCAGGCTCTATGAAACGCTAATAACTCTCAAACAAAAGATCCAACAATGCAGCCCTTCTGCTGCCGCCACAAGACTTCCTGAAAATGTTCCCGCATCATTCGAGTGAGCTGTAGCTAGATGAGCACAGCCACTTATAAAACTCCAGTATCTACTGACAAACCACACGTCGGCCATTTGAAAATCAAGACTGACAAGTCTTTAGTGTAAGGAAGCGGAGATGTAACGCCAAGGGACCAACTTCTATCTATCACAATGTAAAAAAAGGCTAAACGGAGAAAAGCAAGGTGACATTTCTATTGCTGTGGATTACCCGGATGCTAAACCCTCACAATGGCAGAGAAAATAAGTTCATTCCGAAAACGGAGCCTTTCAAAACTGAGGAGAGGCTGAATATTTGTTAACTGACATTGCCGGTAAACCTGTGTCTCTTCTTTGTGGAGCTAATGTGGCAGTCATTAAAGAATTTATTGTAAAACAGAACTACAAGACAAAACATAAGAGTTAGCTGAAAAACCTGAATGCAGAGCAAAAGATACAGAAGGTTAAAGAGTCAAAAAAGAATATGAGGATCCAGCATATTTTTTTCGCCAAAGAAAAATTCGCAAAGAGAAAAATACAAATTTTATTTATATTTCTTCTTTTTTTTTTCATATATTGAATTTGTATAGTTTTGACGGGGGTATTTTTATGGAAAGCAACGTTTTTTAAGTTATTTAAAGATTTTTTATTCTGGAATAGTATTTCTGACAGTTTTAAATTCATATTTTTGGTTTAAAAAAAAGGGAAGTTTTAGTGTAATTTATATCCGGTTTGGCCCGTGACTAAAGGTGTGGTTTGAGTTTTGGCCCTCTGTGCAATTAAGTTTGACATCCCTGATCTAAAATTGCTTTCTGACAAGCTTATTATAATCTAAAAGAAGACCTTAAAGAGGGCTGTCGTGACTTTTCACTTTGACTTTCTGCTTTTAACATGGCATTTTTTACTGAACCGGAAAATACCAACAGTATTGTAAAGCACCAGGAATTTTACACAATTTCCATTAAAAAAATCCTTCCATTTTGCTGAAAATAAATGTAATGATTTGTGGATTTGTGGATGTTCCGTTTTGAGATGGGGTTGACATTTGTCACCGGAAATTTCATTTGAAGAAACTAATTGACAAAATTCCCATTCGCTTTTCAGAGTGAAGCCCTGCTTGATGTGTTTTTTTATTATTAATAAGAAAGTGCTGCCAGGCTACAACACTGAATGCAATGTTTTACAATCATCCATTCATCTATCCATTTTCAGGAACACAAGAATGCTGAAGCCAATCCAAGCTATGATTTTGAGATTATTTTGCCAAGCCAAATTCATTTGATGAATGTCATTAAATTAGTATGCAACAATTATGAATTAGGTTATTAGCTCTGATGTATTATATCAATGCTTCTATGGGATCATTAGATTTGTGGAATCCACCAACAAATGCATGAGAGGAAAATTAGATAAAAAATTTGGTAATCTCAAATATCAATCTTTTTATAAGAAGCCATGGTCATTACATTTCACATGCAAGTTACTTACAATATTACCAAGTCAAAATGATTTACTCACCTTAAAAATGGAGATTAAAGAGCAGTCTAACATTAAAAAAATTGAATATGTTTGATCAGAACAAAAAACAATATGTAATACAATAGTCAAATTGTAATAGGAGTCTCAATTTCAGTCCGTTTTTCTTCTCTGTTGCCAATGTTGTTGTCCAAGTCTCTTGAGAAAACAGTAATACTGTATTGCTGTCATGCAAGTTGATCATAGATTAAATACCCTGTACCCCATCTATGTAAATACCGTACTCACATTTGTGGTTAGTAATTGAAATTTCAACATAGATTTAAATAGTAAATTAAATAACATTATTTTTTCTTTATTAATTTGTAAGGCGGGGGGGATTAACCCCATTGTCGTACATTTTACAATACATTAATTTCTATCTATATACTATCTTTATACCAAAGCCATATCACCCAAAGTGGAGGTGGCTAGAGTCAAAGACACACTCACATTTACCAAACATCCATTCCCCTTCGCTCTTCCCAACCTGACACCGAACATTAAGCCCACAGCACAACAAGGGGTGAGTTGCTGTGCTATGCAACCCTTCATTAGTAGAGAGGCCCGACAGCAGACGTTGGTTTACCCCCTCCGCATCATATGCGTCGATATCAGTCATTCTTGACAATCCTCCGTCATTCTCATCTATCCCTTGCACACAATCTTGCATCCATTAAATTAACTAACCTCACATCCAGAGCGCGTGTCACTCCATCCATCCAACCATTTTTGGGTTTTCCTTTCATTCTATTTCCGACCACTCCTGCACTACTTACTCTTTCACTCATCCATTCTTTCCATTGTCCAAACCATCTCAAAACGTTTTCATCACTCTCTCAGCAGGCTACATGAATGTAAATAATATATTTAATTTGAACTCTTAATCATTAAAAACTTATCAAAGGATAAGTATAAAAGTTTATACAATTTTAAAGACATTATAATTGTAATATATCACACCTTTCATGACAAAAAATGGAGTTCTCCAATTTGTTACTGCAGCATGAGCAACGTTGACGTTTACGCTCACATGCTGCATTTGACCACTAAGTGGCAGCGTAGCCTTACAAATACAATTCATTGAATACACCTTTCCCTGATCAACTGTCAGGAACCAGAATGGAATCTCGGACCCAATTGCGTTCATTTTAAAGGAATCTTTATTGGATTGAGCTGACAGAGCTTGCTTAGGAAGCCGATGATTGTCGGTCGCTAGCAGCGTTGGACGGAATGGCAGTTCCGTGACAGGTAGGTTGAATCGATGGCCAGGGCAGGAGAGCAGGTCGTAAGCGTGGGGCAGAAACAGGTCGACACCGAAGGCAGGCAGGAAACAAAAAGGAAAGGTCTTTGGTACTGGAATCTGGCAAAACTCATAGGGAGACACAAGTACGGTCTGACACTCTCCTCTGGGCGCTGACAGCTTAAGAGGAGAGTGCCAGCCAATCAGAGAGCGCGCTCCTGCGCGCCAAACGATTGCCCCAGGTGCCAGAAGATAGCGATCTACTTAATGAGCACCATTGACAAACAGTAAGCCGTTATTCGAACAATAAATCCTTCGTTCTGGAAAAAAAAACAAAAGAAATAACGTCCATATATCCAGCATACATCGGTATCTTTCAAACAATATATTTCTATTTCGAAATGATACCTTTTAACTTCGGGGGATGAAGGCGTTTTAGGACAGTGGTGTTCTTGTATCCCTTTGTTTCTTTCTCCAATTTTGTCATCAGACAACCATTTTTATTTGGCAATGATGTAAGAACATAACCTCACCATCCACTCACACCAAACATTTAATTCTAATTGTGATTGCATCCCCTACACTGTTCACAACCCTAGGGTCATATTTGTCTCAGACCATATGATTTCCATTAATCATCAAGCAACAGAACATTACGAGCAATTTCTGAGTATGTTGTCATTTTTACTTGATTGTACCTTTTTGTTTTACACCAATTCCCAGGAGAGCTGAAGAATACAAGAGAATGCTCAAGGGTTGAGATATAAAAACATTTGGTCATGGTGCCTTCAATGCATTCATAATTTGTTCCACATATCCTGTTCAGGATCATGTTGGGCTGAAATTAGTAAACTTTGGGCAAAAGGCAAACACATTTTTTTTATTTATCCTCATCTAGTTGCAGTTGAGAATAGGACCTGACAGTGAAATGGTGTCTGACATATGACAGGAAAAGTGTATAGAGCTAACTGCTAAATTTTCCTAATTAAGTAAACTGTCAATGATATTAACTTTTGCTTTAAGATAAATAATAAAAAAAAAAAATCAAATGATTACTTTGCTTTTTAGAAACCATGTTACCTAAATATGTAGAGCCGATTCTGGGTAGGGTTTCAGGACCGGAAAGAAACAGGACCCAATTGTGTTTCTCACAAGTTTTATTAAAGGAAAGAGGAAGGACTGCGTCCACGATCCGTTGTTCGCTAGGCGCGGGACGCAGGTCGTTCTGAACGCGGAAGCGGATCTTCAGTGGCGAGCAATGGCGGTGTCTGAGACGGAAAAACGGGTCAGTAGCCGTGAGGGACAGGAGAGCAAAAACGTGGTTGGAGTCAGAAGCGAGTCGTAAGCCAGGAAAGGAGAGTAAACGTGGTCAGGGACAAAATCAAGTCGTAAGCCGGGATGGGAGAGTAGACGTGGTCAGGATCAAAAAGGGGTCGAAGCCGGGGGACAGACAGGAGCAAAAGAACAGGTGGGAGTCAGGGTCGAAAAAAGGCTTGCCTAGTGTTAACCTAGGTTTGCAGACGGACTGACCAAAGGGGACAAAAAGGAGTGGGTTTAAATAGGGACAGGGAGCCAATCAGAGTCCGAGGTAGTTGGCGCCAAAGGAGCGGGCACAGGTGATTTACATCGGTAATCATGACAGGGTCATAACCAGAAGTCAAAAACACAAAAGAAAAAAAAAGAGATAATACCAGAAAAGAGAAGAAAATAAGAAAAGAAAAATCAAAATATAGAATAAATACATTTCAAAATAATCCATCCATCCATCCATCCATCCATTGTCTTCCGCTTATCCGAGGTCGGGTCGCGGGGGCAGCAGCGTTAAAAGGGAAGCCCAGACGTCCCTATCCCCAGCCACTTCCTCCAGCTCATCCAACGGGACCCCGAGGCGTTCCCAAGCCAGCCGAGAGACATAGTCTCTCCAGCGTGTCCTGGGCCGCCCCCGGGGCCTCCTGCCGGTGGGACATGCCCGGAACACCTCCCGAGGGAGGCGTCCAGGAGGCATCCTTATTAGATGCCCGAGCCACCTCAACTGGCTCCTCTCAACGCGGAGGAGCAGTGGCTCTACTCCGAGTCCCTCCCGGATGACTGAGCTTCTCACCCTATCTCTAAGGGAGAACCCAGCCACCCTGCGGAGGAAACTCATTTCGGCCGCTTGTATCCGGGATCGAGTTCTTTCGGTCATGACCCAAAGTTCATGACCATAGGTGAGGGTAGGAACGTAGATCGACCGGTAGATCGACAGCTTTGCCTTTCGGCTCAGCTCCCTCTTCACCACGACAGACCGGTACAGGGTCCGAATGACGGCAGACGCTGCACCGACCCGTCTGTCGATCTCCCGTTCCATCCTACCCTCACTCGTGAACAAGACCCCAAGATACTTGAACTCCTCCACTTGGGGCAAGACCTCCTCCCCGACACGGAGGGAGCATACCACCCTTTTCCGACTGAGAACCATGGCCTCGGACTTGGAGGTGCTGATCCCCATCCCGGCCGCTTCACACTCGGTTGCGAATCGCTCCAGCGAGAGCTGAAGATCACGGGCTGAGGAAGCCAACAGCACCACGTCATCTGCAAATAGCAGTGACGCAATGCTGAGGCCCCCAAACCGGACTCCATCCCCGCCAAGGCTGCGCCTAGAAATTCTGTCCATAAAAGTTATGAACAGAATCGGTGACAAAGGGCAGCCCTGGCGGAGCCCAACCCTCACCGGGAACGAATCCGACTTATTGCCGGCAATGCGGACCAGACTCTGGCACCGGGCATACAGGGACCGCACAGCCCGGATAAGACTGTGCGGTACCCCATACTCCCGAAGCACCCCCCACAGGGCCTCCCGAGGAACACGGTCGAATGCCTTCTCCAAGTCCACAAAACACATGTAGACCGGACAGGCAAACTCCCATGCACCCTCAAAGACCCTGAAGAGTGTATAGAGCTGGTCCAGTGTTCCACGGCCAGGACGAAAACCACACTGTTCCTCCTGAATCCGAGATTCGACTTCCTGGCGGACCCTCCTCTCCAGTACCCCTGAATAGACCTTACCAGGGAGGCTGAGAAGTGTGATTCCCCTGTAGTTGGAACACACTCTCCGGTCCCCCTTCTTAAAGACGGGAACCACCACCCCAGTCTGCCAGTCCAGAGGCACTGTCCCCGATGTCCACGCGATGTTGCAGAGGCGCGTCAACCATGACACGCCCACAACATCCAGAACCTTAATGAAGTCTGGGCGGATCTCATCGACCCCCGGGGCCCTGCCACCGAGGAGTTTTTTGACAACCTCGGTGACTTCAACCCCAGTGATACGAGAGCCCAACCCAGAGTCCTCAGGCTCTGCTTCCCCAGAGGAAGACGTGCCGGTGGAATTGAGGAGGTCTTCGAAATACTCCGCCCACCGATTCACAACGTCCCGGGTCGAGGTCAGCAGCGCCCCATCGGCACTATACACAGTGTCGATGGCACACCGCTTCCTCCCCCTAAGACGTCGGATGGTGGACCAGAATTTCCTCGAAGCCGTTCGGAAGTCGGCTTCCATGGCCTCGCCAAACTCCTCCCATGCCCGAGTTTTTGCCTCGGCAACCGCTAAAGCCGCATTCCGCTTGGCCAGCCGATACCTGCCAGCTGCTTCCAGAGTCCCACAGGCCAGGAAGGCCCGATAAGACTCCTTCTTCAGCTTGACGGCATCCCTCACCGCCGGTGACCACCAACGGGTCTGAGGGTTGCCACCGCGGCAGGCACCGACTACCTTGCGACCACAGCTCCGATCAGCCGCCTCGACAATGGAGGCGCGGAACATGGTCCACTCGGACTCAATGTCCCCCGCCTCCCTCGGGACATGGGCGAAGTTCTGCCGGAGGTGTGAATTGAAACTTCTTCTGACAGGAGATTCTGCCAGCCGTTCCCAACAGACCCTCACAACACGCTTGGGTCTGCCGGGTCGGGCCGGCATCTTCCCCCACCATCGAAGCCAACTCACCACCAGGTGGTGATCAGTTGACAGCTCCGCCCCTCTCTTCACCCGAGTGTCCAGAACATGCGGCCGCAGGTCCGACGAAACGATGACAAAGTCGATCATCGAACTACGGCCTAGGGTGTCCTGGTGCCAAGTGCACATATGGACACCCTTATGTCTGAAAATGGTGTTCATTATGGACAGACCATGACGAGCACAGAAGTCCAATAACGAAACACCACTCGGGTTCAGGTCAGGGGGGCCGTTCTTCCCAATCACGCCCCTCCAGGTCTCACTGTCATTGCCCACGTGAGCGTTGAAGTCTCCCAGCAGTACGAGGGAGTCCCCAGGGGGAGCGCTCTCAAGCACACCCTCTAAGGACCCCAAGAAGGGTGGGTACTCCGAACTGCTATTTGGTGCATAAGCACAAATAACAGTCAGGACCCGTCCCCCCACCCGAAGGCGGAGGGAGGCTACCCTCTCGTCTACCGGGGTGAACCCCAACGTACAGGCGCCGAGCCGTGGAGCAATTAATATGCCCACACCGGCTCTGCGCCTCTCACCACGGGCAACTCCAGAGTGGAAGAGAGTCCAACCCCTCTCGAGAGGACTGGTACCAGAGCCCAAGCCGTGCGTAGAGGTGAGTCCGACTATATCTAGTCGGAATTTCTCAACCTCACGCACCAACTCGGGCTCCTTCCCTGCCAGAGAGGTAACGTTCCATGTCCCAAAAGCCAGTTTCTGTAGCCGGGGATCGTCGCGCCAAGGACCCCTCCCTTGGCTGCTACCCAGCTCTCTGCGCACCCGACCCCTTTGGCCCCTCCTACAGGTGGTGAGCCCATGGGAAGAGGGTCCCACGTCGTCCCTTCGGGCTGTGCCCGGCCGGCCCCCGTGGGTAAGGGTCCGGCCACCAGGCGCTCGCCAGCGGACCCCACCTCCAGGCCTGGCTCCAGAAGGGGGCCCCGGTAACCCGCGTCCGGGCGAGGGAAATCGAGGACCAAAGTTTTCTCTCATCATTAGGGGTCTTCTGATCTGCGTTTTGTCTGGCCACTCACCTAGGACCTGTTTGCCATGGGTGACCCTACCAGGGGCTTAAAGCCCCCGACAACATAGCTCCTAGGATCATTGGGACACACAAACTCCTCCACCACGATAAGGTAGCAGATCAAGGAGGAGATTTCAAAATAATAATAATAATAAAATTAAGATTAAAAAATTATGAAAAAATGAATACATGTGCAATTAAAAATTGCATACAATTGATTTTAAAATATTATAAAAATAAAAAAGGCATTAAAATATAATAAAATAAATAATTACACAAATACATATTAAGATTAAAAATAGAAGTAAAAAATACAAAAAATACTCAAAATAAACAATGTTATTAAATAAAAAATCTAACATGAAAAAAATAAACATAAATTAATGAAAAACAAATCTAATGTAATATTTTCAATGATTGTGTCGTAAAACCTCCAAAACCTTCAAAAGGGAAGCTCTCTCTGGTCTTGGGACTATGGCTAACCTGAGAACCAAATCACAACACTGCGGGCTGCATTTCCTTACTGTAGCACGCAGACAAATTAGGGTGTGGAGACTCACAACTTTCATAATACAAAGTGTTTTCTCATGAGATCACCTGTGTCTTGAGAGCCTTTCAAATCTCATATGCACAGCAAAAGCCGAGAATAATAAAAGAAAGCTGTGGCTAACTTCTAGGTGTGCAGATTTAAGGATGTTAAAACCTTAATTTTTCTGATCTACTGAACTCTTAAGAACATTCTTTTGTAATTCCATTGTTAAGCAGTTTCTGTTTTCAATGTCACCAATGTTCCATGTTCTTGCAGCTGGCGATTCCTGTTTAATAGTCTTTTGAGATTTCATGTGAACATAAACTTACGATGTCTGTGCGGCTCTAATCATTTGGCATGAGAAATAACATTGGAGTTGGAAAGGCTTTGGAGAAGGATTTATCCACATGGGTTCTAAACTGATAAATGGCATTGGTGGTTTCTGGAGCATTAGTGGAGGATTCATGTCTTGTGTTTTTACAGCTGCTCTTCTTTGAGCCTGCTTTATAGAAAATGATTGTGTCTAACTATGTAATCTGAGCCTATTTGAAGTGACTTTAGAGTCACATGGGCGCAAACTACCAATCCAAGCATTATACTGAACACATACCAAAATATGACGTCATATTAATGCACTCTGCGTTAGCAATGGATGGATGTGTACCTGTGATAAATTAAAATGTAATCACAGATGGGTCAGTGTACTCTATTAACATTGACTTTAGTAATATTTTCTGCAACATTTTTTGATATACATATGGGCTGTGTTGATTCCTCTAAAACAGTGTTTGTCAACTTCTTGTCAACAAGGGCAAACTTTTTACCATGAAAAGAAGTCAAAGCATATGGCCTTGAGGAAATGTTGAAGAAATTAATTCTCTGCTCCAGTTTTAAAACTTTTAAATCATACAAAAATGATAATATATCCATGAGGAGGAATGACTTTTCGTCCTCTGTGTGTTTGTTTAAAGTCCGGGTTGTGACGGGTTGAACAAACTATGAAGTTGAGCACTTCCACTGAGATTCTCTTTTAAACAGGAACAGAACATTCCGGACAATGTGAGGTACAGAACAAGGCTGTATGCTTTCACAAATCCACGAGCAAAATGGACAACAATCACTTGTATATGAGGACGGCAGACTGTGACAAAAAAAATAGTTTCGACTTCACACCAGCCCTTTGTCTAGACTGTGTATAGCAAGTACCGATAAATTCAATACCCTCTCCCAACTGCAACCTAAAAACACCACCTGAATCACCGTTGTAAGGGAAATTATGTTCTAAATGTGCCTTTTATAGTACATTCTATCCAATATATACTTTCACGTTTATATTTCTATAGTGCTCAATAAGTGTGTGGTTTTACGATTTCGCTTCAGGGTCAGGAGAGTAGGTTTCCCAAGCCAAAGGAACTTTGTTTGTACATCCTGGAGGCCACTGGTGGGCTCCCTATCTGTTGTCAAACAGGTGCACAGAGATCCTTTCGGCTAACCCATACAGCCCAAGGACAGGGGAATTAGCTTAGTGCAGGGGTGGCTAACCCGGTTCTGGAGAGCCGCACGTCCTGCATGTTTTGGAGGTTTCTCTGCTCCAACACAGGTGATGCCAATTGTCAGTTATTTAGCAAGCTTTGTGAGAGTTTGATAACGATCAGGGTGATTGGAATCACCGGTATTGGAGCAAAGGAACCTCCAAAACATGCAGGACGTGCAGCTCTCCAGGACCGGGTTAGCCATACCTGGCTTAGTGAGTCAGAAACTGAACTGTTATTGACAGCATCGATAGTGCACAAGAGAAAAGATAACTTTATGAGTTAGAGCCATGCCATCTCAGTCTGGAGCTCTACAACAATAGTGTTCATGTCTTCCGGGCAGTAATGATGTAGTTGAGTCAACTTTTAAAGGCACAGCACATCACAATGTGCACTTCTTTACTCTATGCTATTGGGTGAATGTAATTATCGGTTTTATGTTGATAATTTCATTACATTTTTCATGAAGTTGTTAATTTTGTTTTCATTGTAACCTTTCCATAAAAACAGGGAGAAATAAAAATGCCCATAATTTCATAAATCAATCAATCAATCAATCAATCAATCAATCAAGTTAGACTATATTGTCTGCCGCATACCTGTGCTTTGTCCAACTACTAAAATGCTTTCAAGCATATCTATGTACATAGTTTACAATATTATTTTTCTCACTTGCTATTCCAATCTGGTTTCATCCTTAAACAATATCTGTGAAACACTAAAAATTGGTTTATTAACAGGCTGAGTAGTTATCTTGATTTATATTAAGGTATTGACTGACCGTTTTCGAAAAATGCGAAGATAGATAAAATCGGTGGAAACCATCGGTTAATTTGAAAAGGGATCGGCCAATTCTGAAAATGGGGGAGCATAGTATAAATGTTCTCGCCGATAAATTAGTGCAACCCTACTTCCAAATGTGTCACATGACCTATATCAACAGCTTCAGCTATAAATTACTAGACTTAAAGTGGAAGTGTGAAATCACACCGTTGGACTGGACGTTCCCATTTGCCAAAATACACATGAACAGGCTTAATGTCTCAATAAATTATCTCAACACATGAGCAAATGTCAGTCTCAGGAAATGCTGAAGTTTGCCCTGCATTGTATGTAACTGTAACATTTATTTTTCACAGTACATATAGGCTACTTTAGGAGCTTTGTCTCATGTTGACCTCACTTTTCCCATTACTAATACAAGTGCACTTGTGAGAGTTTCCACACCCAAGTGTGTACTGATCTGGCCATTCAAAGTAAAAGAAAGTGCTCTGCTGTGTTTGTGCTGTTTTGTGAGGTGCAGTTGATGACTTAACACTGGAAATAGCCGCAACAAGGTATCGTTTTGAGATGCCGTTTCAACTTCTAAAAATGAAAAAGTTGTGTTTGTCCTCCCGGCTGACAAACACCGCCAAATAGAAAAAATCAGACCTACAAACACAATGTCGGATCATACTTTGAATTCCCAGACGAGTCTGTAAATTGTGTTTGGTTTGATAAAGAAACATTTTCTGTGCTTCGTGTTTTTAAAAGGCATTCTGAATTACTGAATTCCAAGTGTTTATCCTAAAACCAACTGGCTTTTGAAAATATGGAGCCTGTTAGTTTCATTGTCTCACTGTCAAATGATCAACCAAATTCAATGGGTCTGAATTCAACTGGGGTTTCGATCTGACTTTTGCATCCATGGTCCATTTGCAACCCTTTCTCGTTGTCTATTTAAAAAAAACTCACACCAGCTTCAGTATTATTTGGTGGAATGGAGGTTGCGCGGGCAGCAGGGCGGCGCAGTGGTTTGTCACGGTTGCCCATGGCGCCCAATTGGCGCCAGCTTCGGCTCATTGACAGATTGGCTTCCCTCTTATTTAAGCTCAGTGCTCACCCTTTGTCAGTTTGTCAACGAACCTCTGCACCCGCAAGACGTGGGTTTTGACCCTGCTTGTGTTTCCTGTCCGGTATCGTTCCCGTCTATTTTGTCCTGTTTAATATCGATCTCCTGTTTCGTTCCCGGCTATTTTGTTCTGTTTGTTATCGATCTCCAGTGTCTGGTAGCATTCTCGTCTAGTTTGTCCTGTTTAATTTCGATACCCACTGTCTGGTATCGTTTCCGTCTATCTCGTCCTGGTTGTTATCGGACTCCAGTCTCCAGTGCCTGAAATCAATCCTGTCAGTCCCGTCCTGTCCGGTATCGACCCCATCTGTCCAATATCTGCTTGTGCAATTGGTATCGATCTCGTCGGTCTCTGGCTTCCTGTTATTCCACGCCAGACTGCTGCCTTACATCTTTCGCCCAACAATTGTCGAATCACTGGCGTTTTGGGTTAATATGCATAACTGCCCCATTTCCCATAAAAGAAAGCTTGTGTGAGAAGCGTCGCGCATCTGGGTCCTCATCTTGTTCCGGTTCTTCATATGGTTAGCGCGTGTGCGGCACAGTTCTGAGGTCATGATATCGAAAATTCCTGTGCGGAGTTTGCATGTTCTCCCTTTGCTTGCGTGGGTTTCCTCCAGGCACTGCGGTTTCCTCCCACGTTCCAAAAACAAGCATATCATGTTAATTGGCCGGTCCAAATTGTCCCTAGTTGTCTGTCTCTGTGTACCCTGCGACTGGCTGGCATCCAACTCAGGGTGTCCCCTGCCCACTGCCCGAAGATAGCTGGGATGGGCTCCAGCACTCCCGCGACCCTACTAAGGATAAGCGGTGCAGATAATGGATGGATGCATCGAGGTTGCGCATCCCAAAATTTGCTGATTCAACACTTCAGATACCCCATGTTTCTTAGTTTCATTGCTGTAATAAATATTAGCTTTGATCAAATGAAAGTTATTCTTAAATGCAACATAAAGTTGGAATCCCAGTTGGAAATGCATTACGTTGCATTATCTAAAGGCTTTACATTGTAAGCATATGTGATCAATAACGTCCCAATTCTGATCATATATATTTTCAATAATAAATGTATTTAATGTAATTTTTAACCTTTCATTTCGACTTTTAGGACTGAGCCCGTCGTTTTTAACAATCAAGATCGTAACGTTACTATGAATAAAATATCGTTAAGCAATATTGTGAGCGGGCAGCACGGCGACGCAGTGGTTAGCGCGTGTGCGGCACAGTTCTAAGCTCTTGGGAACCTCCTGTGTGGGTTCAAATCGAGCTGCCGGACTTCCTGTGCGGAGTTTGTATGTTCTCTGTGTGCTTGTGTGGGTTTCCTCTCACATTCCAAAGACATGCATTTTAGGTGGATTGGCCTGTTCAAATTGTCCCTAGGTGTGAATGAGCGAGCGAGTTGTCTGTCCCTGTGTGCCCTGCGATTGGCTGGCAACCAGTTCAGGGTGTCCCCTGCCCACTCCCCGATGATTCCCCTGCGACCCTACTGAGGATAAGCGGTGCAGCTAATGAGATAAGTTGAGATGAGAATATTGTGAGCTCGAAGATTTTTTTTAAACTCTGTTATACTTATGTTTTATGTTGACGATGTCTGTGTATTATTTGCACAGCCCTTTGAGACGTCTTGTGATTAAGGGCTATACAACATGATTTGACTTGACTTTTCCAGGTCCACTTTGGTTTGTGAGGTTTATTTTTTGTTTTCCGGTTCATACACTTTTATTGTTTTTGACCATTTGTTTGAGATAAACCAGCGCCGTGTGACAATATACTGATACTGGGGTAAAACTAATTTTGTTGCGAATTTTTGAGTATCACATCATACAATACGCATTTCATCGCTTGTGGCTTTTATATTTTTATGGTACATTAAACATTAATAGCATTTAGTACACTGTATACTATTTTATCATTTATACTGAATACTTGAAACATATTTAACAAATTACTAATCAATTAATAACTAATTAGTATGGGATTATAGTGACAAAATTCACGCATATGGTAACTTGCCCATAGCTTTATTTAAATGTTTTCAGTCTGAAACCTACTTTCCCTAAGTTAAAATAAATTTGAATGATCACGAACGAGACACTTGCCTTCCACAGAGTATTCCGCTAGTAGTGAGCTAAAGCCATTCTTGGGCTTGTACGAAGACAAAATTGAGTTTAATTCTTAAATTGAAGCAGGCAAGATTCTCTGTAGTCCGAAATCTACGGTAATGAATTTAGCTAAATACGAAAAAGATAAACATGAGCAATATTAATTGTAAATGCAACAAAATGTATTAATTCATTGTTTAATTTATTCATTCAATCATTTATGTGCTTGAGTGTGTAAGATACACTGACTGTGACCAAGGAGAAAACATTTACAAGTTCCGTATGCCATGTTTTCTAGTTTTCCCGTCAGTCTGTTTCGAAAAAAAATGAATATATGCAAAGATGCTCTACTCTTTTGGGGGGGAAATCCCATTTGCCAGGGGAAACAAACGTGTGTGCTGTCTTCATGTTAATAATTTCATTCGTCAACCTTACAGTTTCTGATTGAAGAGAGCATCAAGCAACTAATTTAAAATGGGTGAAGTGCATTAATGGTTTACATTTGATAGGAATTGCATCATGAGTGTACTGTTGAGTGTCATATTTTACAGATTTAATATTACTGTACTTAAACGTTTCATAACTTGAGGTTTGGCGCCCTCTTACGTATCGTTGAGGTAGGGGTTTTTCAGACGCGTTTTTTCAAATAAAATTGTCGATCAAAATCCAAATATCTGATGCAATAAAACAATAATTGATTGAATTTGCCATAGAGTTTTATTCCCTCTCCACTTTCTTCCTTTTTCATAATTTCAAAGCAAATAAGCGGAAGAATAATCTTCATAAAGCTGAAAAGAAAATGCCAAAGGGAGGAAAAATGGTGTAAAAGGATGAACCGTAAATTATATTATTTTTTTATATTTCACATTATCACTGTTTTGTCATATCATGATACAGTAGTTTGCACTATACATTTAACTCATAATGACAAATACGCACAAGTGTAATAGAGACCCTCAATTAAACAGTATGTTTCAACTTTGAGTGTTATCATGAATCACAAACCACAATCATGATTTTTTCTTTCTTCTATTAATTTAAGGCATGTTCTCCCGTCCGTGATAAATGAGGGGCCCCATTGCAGGAGGTGAATGAGGTCAGCGGGTTTCTCGAACACATTACAGTGATAAATGAGACATTTCCACTTGGACAATTAAACACAGCCAAACCAGTTCTGTTGAGCCGCAATAAATCTGAATGCAAATGTTCTCACTGCAGATTATATCATGCCTGGATTCGTTAATAATAAAATAAAATTAAAAATAAAAACTTTCTTGTCTTCTGAATTGTACAGTCAGGACTACATTCAATTAAAAGTTAAATTAACAGGCCACTGTCACAACCAGAACGGAATCAGGACCCAAATGCGTAGCGTTAATCACAAGTTTATTGATTGAAAGAGGAAAGGCTCCGCCCGCGATCCGGTGCTTGCTGGACGCGGGAAGCAAGCCGCTCACACAATCGGATCGTTATCCGAATACCGAAGTGGATCTTCCGGAGCAGGAGATGGCGGTGTCAAGGACGGAAAAAACAGGTTGATAGTGTTAGGATTGTATAATTATATTTATCCTACAGTTGACATTTAATATGTTATAGCCATTTTGAAGAGTTCTCAGCCTGCAAGGCCATGAGTTGTGTTTTTACAGACTGTGTTTTGTTCTCACATACCAACGGATGTACCCTGACCTATGACCTCTTCATGCCATAACTCAAGATTGTTTTTAACCAAAAAGCGTGAGAAGAAGGAAAAGGAGGCTCTCCCAAAACAACAGGAAACCGTCCATCTTCAGCCAGATGACAAGCTTTCCAAAGAAGACTAATCAACTCTACGTAGCAAAGGCAAAAACTGAATATTAGAAGGGAGGTTTTTCGAGGAGATCCTCAGAGCCAGAGCCGAGCCGAGCCAGAGCGCAGCAAGCAGGGCAGAGCGAGCGAAAAGATGTCTAACAACGGAATGTCGGCGGTTCTCAATATGATGATTAATAAAGTAACTAATTATAAAGAACCGATTCTCTTTGTCCTATATTGCAGAGCGTTTTATTAAAAATGTTGGGGACATGAACCTAACATTTAATTGGTCCTTCGAAACCGGATTCCAAGATACCAGATGATTCCAGGACGCGAGAGGAAAATCCAGGAAAGACTGTGGCCACAGCATAAAGACCCTTTTTCCGGGACTGGACCTTCCCTCGCGGGCTGGGATCTGACGGTTGACGGAAAGCCAAGGACTTAGAGAATCGTGAGTAAAATTTATTCATAACATTGTGTGCATGTAGATAACCGGTAAAAGAAATTGACTCGCGAGCGCGGGGGGTAGATTCTTAAGGTTTAAGAATCCTCCGTCGAAAAGATTAAGAATAAAATCTTAACAGAGACAAAGATTAAAGAATCCTCCGTTGAAAACGAAAATTACGGTGGGCAGATTCTTAACAGAAAAACCCTGACAATTCTAGACTCTATCAGGTAAATAGTTTTCAGACAGTTAAAATTCCGCGGGAGGCGTGGACTCCCCTAACCCAGCGCTTTAAAGTTAGTTAAATTTCACAAGGATGTGCGGAGTCCTCTGTCAACTGAAAATAAGTGGAAAAAGAACAAGCGATGTAAGAACGTGATCACGATAAAAAACAAGACGTCTGTGTGATTGAGAAAGAGCGAATGAAATATAAAGTTGCCCCTGGGCAATTGTATTTTATAAAAAAAAATATAAATGAGCTATTTAGATGCGTTAAATCAAAATAATGCCAGAATAATACCGAAAAAGATAAAATATTCCTGTTTTCAGTTCAAAAAATTGGTAAAAAAGGACTGGGAAGAATAGGAAAAATCTAATTGAGTGAATTGAAATACACTAATTTGAGATAAGGGCATTTTTATACCAAAAAATATTGAAAAAATTGTTTATAAATACTTTTTTTTTCTCTTTCAATTAAAATGGAAAAAATGGATTGAGTGAAATTCAAATGAGTAAGATAACTCATAAATAAAAAGATGCCATTTTCACATTAAATAGGTGAAGCTAAAATAGTAGATTTAATTGGTTTAAAGAAAAAAAAAAAAAAAAAAAAAAAAAAAGGAGAGAGAAACATAAAGGGGAAAGTTAATTAAATATTAAGAGAGATAATTTGGTGAAAATTAAGTGAGACTAACCTTAATACAATAGATTGGAAAAAAAACCTTACTTTTTCAACATTGAACTGTTTTAAATCTAGAGTAAGTAAATGGGTAGAGTGGAGCACATTATAGAGTGCTTTTGAAGATCTTCATTGACTTGAAATGCGTTGTTTAGATGCAAACCATTTGCGATTTATGGCATTACCTTTGTGGAAATACCGTAATGTATCCTAAAAAGGAGGATAACGAATATACAGGGCCATATAGTGAACCGCGTCGATTAAAGGGAGGAAGAGCAGGCACACAGTAATATGCCTCGCTCCACGCCGCCCCCACAATATGCCAAATCATTCACATGCGCTAACACCCCCCAGGCCATTTACCCACTTCCGAGGAGAAGCCGTGAAGAGGGTAGGGTTTTACCGCCCGATTCTCAATGGCTAAAAGGCCAAGTGGACCCCCTTATTGACAGAGTAAAACATAGATATAGATAACGAGAAACTGATTAATCCTGAGTAGGTCAGATCATGGGTCATAGCACGGCCTTGGCAGTGATTAATTAAAAAGGGAGTTATTTTTCTGGGTTGAATAATGCTTTTAAATCTAGAAGGGGGATTTACACGTGACACCGAGCAAGCTGTGAATAATTAAAAAAAAAAAAAAAAAAAAGAGGTGAATATGAGGACGCAGGAATTAAGTGGACACTAAATTAAGGAGAAGATAAGGTTATAGTTATAGTTGATACAATATTTACACAGAAATATTTGCATGTAAGATGTTACATACAGTTGAGATTTGTGTAATATGCATTTGGTGAAAAATAGTCAAAACATGTGACAGTAATTTTATAGATAAGCTATAAAAATAAAAGAAAATTATATAAAGGATGAAAATCTATTTGAAGGCAAATGAACATAGACATAACATATTGTTTTGCTTTAGAACAAGAAATGAGAGAATTGCAAAGTATTACAATAATAAATTCGACTACAAAAATACTGTAGTGATACAAAAACTACACTATTTTGTTGCCATAATGAGAAATATTATAGACTAAAAAAAAAAAAATATATATATATATATTAGTGAACAATCGTGAAAACACTGCAAAGGAAGGAAACGTTTGATTTTACAGCAAAAGTGTTGCTCTAACGATGTTTTTGAGTTTCAGAATTTTGGTTCTTGTCTCATTTGGACTCAATAATCCGCTGAGGAGAAAATGGAGGAACGGTGAGGAAAAAAAAGTAGCATTACTAACGATGATGAAGATATTTGAATGGGATGAACGATGGTAAGTGAAACACCAATTTTTATGATATTAAAGGAATATGTCAACAATAAAGGCGTTACAGGTGAGAACCAGAAAAGTTTTGTGTTCATATTCGGCCGGTATGAACCATAACTATGATAAGTAGATCTCATCTTGTTGGAATCCATCACAGCGATCATCGAGCAGCGATTGGAGGACACCCTGAACTGGTTGCAAGCCAATTGCAGGGCACACAAAGATAGACAATTCACTAACTCATTCACACATAGGGACAATTTGGACCAGTCAGTCCACTTGAAATGCATGTTTTTTGAAAGAGGAAAGTAAACCGTAACAATGAGAGCATGCAGGCTGGCTTGGAACACACACACCTGTTCCCAGGTCCTTAGTAATGCCGCACACGTGTTGGCCACTGCGCCACCGTGCTGCACACACATATATAATATATATCTCATCTCATCTCAGCAGCTGCACCGCTTATCCTCAGTAGGGTCGCGGGGGTGCTGGAGCCCATCCCAGCAATCATCAGGCAGTCGGCAGGGGACACCCTGGTATATATGATTTTTTTTAAACTGAACTATCAATAATGATAATATGATAGGAATTTTGAATTCCGTGTACTAGCTTGCTAAAAGATTTATAGATCTTGGCAGAACCCCTGAAATTTAGTGATACAAAGATCGAACTTATAAATCGGTGACAAAAATAGTAGATATCTGCGTATTCATTCAGTTTTGATCATCGAATTATTAATTTATTTTCTGCATTTGTTGATGGTGATTGCGAATAACGGGCTTGTCTTTTTCCATTTTTCTACTTTCTGTACTTCTTTCTTTAACATCTTAGTACAACATAATTCGTGATATCAATCATCAAAGCAAATGAGCCGTTTGAAAGCAAGCTCTCTTTGATGAATTGAACAAGGAAAAAAGCCGTTTGTCTAATAAAAAGACTGACCTTCACTCGACAAGAATTACCAACAACAATGACGTAATCTCGAAGCGACGAGATCTCATTAGCTAAGATCGGCGTGCAGGAAAATAAAACTCGTATATAACAAAACCAAATTAACGATTAGGATTGTAATGTGTTAAATCTTTGTTAAAGAGTAAACTAAATGATAATGAAAATTTAAAGGAAAAAAAAAAAAGGTTGCGTACCCAGCATAAATGATGCGTTTAAGACAGGTAAGTAAAAAAAAAAAAAAAATGAAAACACTGAGTGTATAATACAAGATAATTATACAGAATAGTATAAAAAGAAAGAATATTTGAGTGAACAACTAATCATTTTTCGTTGAAAATGCGAATAGCAAAGGGTAATAACTTTAAGACGTGTAGTTTTGCTCTTAAGAAAGAAAGGACGATTAAAGCAATGAAGCTGACTAAAAATGGTCCATAATTTTAGTGTCAATCTTCTTGTTCGTAAATGAACAAATTCAAAAGAGGCGTAAGACGTAAAAAGATTATTTCCTTAGTTGTTCTCGTATTACAGAAAAGAAAATTCGAGACTAGAAATAATTAATAACGTAGCTGAAGCTATTTCAGTCAATGAATGAAATGATTCTTTTAAACAAAGGAAAAAAAGAAAAGTATTAATAGTCGGACCAGATCATGTTGATCTGTATAGCCTTGATCACAAGGGATCTCGAAGGGCTGCATAGAACATAGACTAATGCGTAGAAGCAAAGATTGTTGCGCAGAATAAAAGATATGAATGAACAAAATAAATACACTCAACAAAATGGTTCATGAGTGACGGGTATGTATTGCTCTATATTGAATCAATAACAAAAGATTGATTATGATTACAGAGAGAAGAAAATACAATTAGAAAAGTTATGACATTAAGTTCGATTTGGCATTTTTAGAGATTTTTTAGATCTTTTGAGATTTTTGATGTTTAGATAGTGTGAGGGTTTGGAATTTTGACAAGTTTAGCCCAAAGGACAATTGGGAGGACAATTGATTACACACTGAATTTTTTTAGAATGAGTGTTACGATTGACAAGTGATAAACAAATGTGTAACAAATACTGACTTATGGTTTGGTTAAGTTAATAAGGGAACGGTTTCTATGGAAGAGCATTTTTAGAAGACAATGAGAAACTGATCAATCTTGAAGAGGGCCATAGGAAAAAACGGATTAGTTGATTTTGAGACATATCGGGCTAATTTAAGAATAATTGCATGGGAAATAAATGAATAGAAATTAATTAAACTAAGATAATGTCTACTAGTAGTTAAATTGAGAAAAATTTGAATAATCCGGTTAATTTACAAAAAATCCCACTACGTAAGCACAGTGGAATTAACGAGACTCTCAAGTGCCAGTGAATTCCGCAAAAAGACTCTTTCTGGGTCTCCAAAGGACATATAAATCTGTCAAAAAGAGGTCATGGGCTAATTTGCTGAAAGAGCCAAAGACATCAGTCATCCATTGTCTGCGCCGCTTATCAACAGCGAGGCCAAGGGAGTGATATGGAGCACATCCCAGCTACGCTCATAAACAACGAGCTCACGGGAGTGTGGGGGTAACACACACGGCGAGACGTGAAGTGTTGGGCCTGCGGTCGAAAGGTCACATGTCCTTTGAATGTGAAGAAGAAAGCTCTGCTGAGCATTACCAAACAGCGTGACTAGGCCAAGATGGTATTCAGACAAGGTCAAATAGATAGATAGATAGATAGATAGATACTTTGTTCATCCCCGAAGGGAAATTCACATTTCCAGCAGCATCCCTGAGCTGAGAACAAACAATCGAGAACAATCGAAAATAACACGGGAGCTGCTGGAGTGGCTGCCATTCGTGACGGCGCCGGAAGAAACGATTCAATTTGAATCATGTACAAACAAACAAACAAAATATTATTGCATATGGTAGCAGTTCTTTTTTCGAGCAAAATATAGAGTGGTTTTCGAGTGCCCTCTTGGAAACAAATGAAAATCATGGAACTTCAATGGACGCTCAGATGCCAATTTTTGAACGCTCATTGCAAATCCTGTTGCGTTTTTGCTTTGGAAAATAATTGTTCATAAGTATGAAACTGATTGTGCTTACTTGAATAATGATTTGTGTTTATGGTAACTGTGTGTACAAAATAATGTTTGCCATAGCAGCAGTATTCTTACCTGACCCACTCCATTCAGATGCTATGGCTGGGATACAACCAGTGAAAATTTAATAAAAGCAGGGGTGTTAGTGGAATGTGCCGACTCCCCAGTAAACACGCCACAACATGCACTCTTGGTTAATATCGTGGACCTATAACAACTCTGTGACAGTGACTGTGCCACCAAATGCCACCATTGTGATGTCCATACCGATAACCTCTTTAAAAGGGTTCCAGTGAGGCAGTCTAGGGAGACAGCCAACACATATTACTGGGCAAGGGTGGGAGGAGTACTGGTGGTACGTGTTTGGACACGGAGCGTTCCAAGGGTGGGAGTATTTGGTTATAACGGAAGCAGGGGAGTACTGGACCCCAGGGGACAGCTCTGAGGCCCAGTATTTCAAAAAAAATCGGGTTAAATTGCAGCATCAAGGAAGCAATTTACAACTGACTATAACCGTTACAAACCAGACAATTCGACCTCCGGGATCAGATTTTTTAACAGCACGTGCTGGGGTTTCACGTTATGGGCCTGGTCCTCGGGCATGGACCCCTTTTTTCCCGGTCGTAGTGTGTGTAAATGACAGTATGAAATCGACTGATCAGCCAAAATTAAGTAACTACTCTGTAACGACAAATATCACATCAGTAAGCATGTCAGTCGAAGACATTAATGGGTGGTTCAAAGTTACCACAGGAATTTCAAGGATAGATAACAACTGGTTGCTAACGGCTGAGCAGGCGGCACATGCTGTCATGAATGATTGTGTTGTGTGTAGTCTGAAGGGTATACAATGTCACCGAATGTTGACAGTCAATATAACATTTAAACCACTCTCCCGGAGTGACATCTGGTGGTGGTGTGGAGAAGACAAGTTGTATGATAGACTACCGTACAATACCACGGGATTGTGTGCATCTGTGTCTCTTATTTTACCTGTGTCTATAACCGCCACCACAATCCCTGAATTGCTAACATCTGTGAAGAGCTTGTTACCACATGCATGGAAAAGTAAAGGTCTACCTATGCCTGGAGTGACAATGATCCTACATACATCGACAGTATCGGTGTTCCAAGAGGCGTACCAGATGAATACAAATTAGCAGATCAAGTAGCAGCGGGTTTTGAATCTTTGATTTGTTATTGGTGTACAATTAATAAAAATGTTGACAGAATAAACTATATCCATTTCAATGTGCAGAAGTTAGGAAACAAAACAGAACAAGGTTTCTCCGCCATACACGAGCAACTCTCTGCTACCTCCCTCATGGCTTTCCAGAACCGGATTGCTGTTGATATGCTACTGGCTGAAAAGGGAGGGGTCTGTTCTATCTTTGGTGACCAATGTTGCACGTTCATACCGAACAACACGGCAGCAGACGGAAGTCTGACAAAGGCCCTGGAAGGCCTCAGGTCACTTAACAACAAGATGAAAGACCACTCAGGAGTTGACACATCAATGTGGGATGGTTTTGGAGATACGTTTGGGAAATATAAAAAATATTAATATATGGCTATAGCCGTTTTTGCGGCAATTCTCACATTGTGTGGATGTTGTTGTATTCCGTGCATAAGAACATTGCTAACGAGACTAATTACAACAGCTCTTGCCCCAATGCAGGCAAAGATGGTACCTTTGTATGCTCTGTTGCCCTCGGACACCGATGCTGACGATGACTCTGGCAATTACCATAAAAATGACGATGGTGAAAATTGTAATGACACAAATGTTGATGATGATTTCCTGTCTCTGCATTTTCCTTATATTTACTCAGATCCTGGTCATTATGACGACAACCTCTAAGTGTAACAACTGTGTTGTATTCATGATTTCTCTGTTGAAAATCGTATTGCGAAATGACAGTTGAATGAAGTATTATATCAACTGTAGGATAAAGAGGAGGGAAATGTTAGGATTGTATAATTATATTTATCCTACAGTTGACATTTAATATGTTATAGCCATTTTGAAGAGTTCTCAGCCTGCAAGGCCATGAGTTGTGTTTTTACAGACTGTGTTTTGTTCTCACATACCAACGGATGTACCCTGACCTATGACCTCTTCATGCCATAACTCAAGATTGTTTTTAACCAAAAAGCGTGAGAAGAAGGAAAAGGAGGCTCTCCCAAAACAACAGGAAACCGTCCATCTTCAGCCAGATGACAAGCTTTCCAAAGAAGACTAATCAACTCTACGTAGCAAAGGCAAAAACTGAATATTAGAAGGGAGGTTTTTCGAGGAGATCCTCAGAGCCAGAGCCGAGCCGAGCCAGAGCGCAGCAAGCAGGGCAGAGCGAGCGAAAAGATGTCTAACAACGGAATGTCGGCGGTTCTCAATATGATGATTAATAAAGTAACTAATTATAAAGAACCGATTCTCTTTGTCCTATATTGCAGAGCGTTTTATTAAAAATGTTGGGGACATGAACCTAACAGATAGCCGGGACGGGTGAGCAAACATGTGGTCGGGATGAAAAAAGGGTCGTAAGCCGGGATGGGAGAGCAAACGTGGTCGGGGTCAAAAACAGGTCGAAGCCAGAGACAAACGGGGAGATCAGGAACGGACGGGTGGAAAAACGGGCAGAAGAACGGGTGGAAAAACGGCTGCAAAAAGCGGAACTGACGAGAGTCAGAGTCAAAATGCTTGCCTTGTAGAAACAGAGGTTCGCTGACGGACTGACAACAGGAGAGTGAAAGGACTGGGCTTAAAAAGGACAGGGAACCAATCAGATAGCCCGGAGTGGTTGGCACCAAACGAGGGGACACAGGTGATCCAAATCATTCGTCATGACAGCCACAGCATTTGATTAGATTTTTTATTTTAGCACTTTGAATTTCCGTAGTTTGTATTTGTCCTTGTCCTTGTCCTTTCAGTTGTGCTACACAATGGGTCTCCAACAAGGTGCCCGTGCCCTATGGTGTCCCCTTTTATCTCCTCCTTAAAATATTTGACAATTAAAACGAATTTGAATACTATAAATAACAATACTACTAAAAATAAACAACTGTCAACTAAGAAATATCCTGAAATAATTGTTTATCTTGTCCATTTGGGAAATAAGATAATCTGTTTTACATGAATTATCTTCTGTTTTACTCTACATTAGGGGTCTTGAACAGGTGGCCCGGGGGTTACATTGTGAGGCCCCCACCCTAATATAAATAGAGTAGAATAGAATAGAATAGAATAGAATGGAACACAATAGAATAGAATTCATTGGCATTGTAGCATTCGAAATGAAATTTAAAAAATGCCATCCTAATGGATCAGGACAATTAACAAGATAAAACATAATATATATATATATATATATATATATATATATATATATATATATATATATATATATATATATATATATATATATATATATATATATATATATAAAATATGTAACCGCGGTGTACCTATCCCACCAAAGATCCACATTCACACTGGACTGGATGATGAGGTTTTTATTATAGTTGCTGCAAATGAATGAGTCACAACACATGGTAAGCTTCTCTGCTGGCTTTGATCTCTTTGATCTCTATAAGGGGAATTAGCATTTTAGCACAACATGCAACGTCTGGCAAAACTAACATAAAAGGCGAGAGAAACAAAACGAAAATAAATCCAAACAGCTTGCCAACATCAATCACATTACTGTGCATGTTGAGAGATTTGTCAGCTGTGGTTTGAATGTTTAAAATTAACTTTTTGCGGAGCACCAAAAGATCGTATCTTACCGTTGGCAGCTCGTTGTAGACTGCCAAAAACCCCCACCTTCCTGCCGCAAATTCTAAATCCAAACCAAACCTTACCACATACCAGCAGGTGGCACTGTTGGATTCATCATTGCAGGACACTTATACAGAAACTATACAACATATTTCAGCAGGAATTTCAATAAAACAAAAGTTATTATTACACCCCTTACACACACACACATATACAGTATATATATATATATATATATATATATATATATATATATATATATATATATATATATATATATATATATATATATATATATATATATATATATATATATATACTGCTTATTATTGGTTAATAAGAAGGATAGCAATCGTTAATAAGGGGAGCAACTGGCTGAGGTTGACAGGTATAAGAGCAATTGTTTTATTTATAATTTAACAACATATTCTTTTTTTTTTTTTACCTTTTTGATCATTTTCAAAAACTCCAAAATAATGTCAGCAGGAATGGGCTGTGCTTCCCTAGTTGTTTTAATTTTTTAATAAAAGGAAATTTACTCGCACGTATGAATTCCGGAATGCCCTTAAGGGAACTCCACCGCCATCTGACGGTCAGTAGGGCGAAGTGCGTCTTCGGGGGTCCAGCTCTTTTGGAAGATGGCGACGGGAGTCCTTCAGAGAGTCAGCACCGGCTTGAGTTGGGCAAAAAGCGGTGTCCACTCAACCGGGCAGCTTCTCGTTTGGAGCAGGTCGGCTCGAAATCGAGATGCAATTCACGTTGTGTCGTATTTTGTAGCTTTTTAGATTTGTGTCGCGTTGTGGGTTGGCGCGATGTGTGTGTGCAAGCTAGCTGCAGAGGTGCTAGACTGGGTTAAGTAGCGGTCCTTTGCATTGGAAATAAACTACATCAAAATTACTTAACTCTGAACTACGTATTTTTGCGAGTAAGGTTAACGTTATGTATTTATTTATTCAAGTGAGGGTTAAATTACGTCATGAGCTTTGCCAAATGCTCAAGGTCAATTTGGTACTCTAGAAATGTCATCGTCAATGGATGCTACGTTTATGTGTGTGACTTTTCATTTAGGCACAGCACAAAAACAACATCAAATATTAACAAAAGAAATGACGAAGTATTCGTTCAACAAACCTGATGTACAACACAATAATATACTACATAAACATGTTCCTAGAGGGAGTAGGAGCTAGAGCGCTCGGCTTGGGATCAAGAGATCGCAGGTTCGATACCCGGCTCCTCCGTGTGACATGTCGAAGTGTCCTTGGGCAAGACACTGAATCCCTAATGCCCCCAATTAGTAGGTTGGCGCCTTGCATGGCTGCACGGCCGCTATTGGCGTGTGAGTGTGTGTGAATAATAATAATAATAATAATTTCCTTGTATTGTCATTCTGTGTAACAATGTACACAGAACGAAATGTCGATGGGTAAAGGTGAAGCACATTGTAAAGCGCTTTAGGAAGTCATTGACTTGAAAAGCGCTATATAAATGCAGACCATTTACCATTTAAGCTTTTAAGTGCCTACCCCAATTTCATTTTTTTCCTTGCAGGAAAAACATATTCTAAAGCAAAACAAGTAAACAAAACCCTACCCCACGAAGGAAAAATAGAAAATGACATTTCAAATTGATAATAATATCGCACGTGACTCCTAATTTTAATAACCGAAGAAACTTCTGATATAGTTTCTTTAATATCGTTATTTAAAATATCTATCGTATTGAATATTTGAGCGTATGTAAAAAGGGGACATTTTTAAGGTTTTCAAAACGAATACCTTTCTAGATAGGCACAATGGCTTTTTAATGTGCGAGAATATTGGCCCTTGAAGTTATGGATTACCATGAGATGATAAGTGTCTTCTCTGTTGATAGAGATAGATACTTAATTCATCCCCATAGGGAAATTCACACTTCCAGCAGTATGTTTATGTTAAAAAATAAAATTAAAGATATAGCATACAAAAATATCCAATATAACGTGTTAATAAAGAGGATTGAACTAGTGTTACGAAAACTACACACTGTAATAAAAATAGGGTAATATGCAAATGTGGGGTTGGGGTTTAACGTGGGCTTTTACTCCCCCGGGTGCAGTTAAAGAGCCTCATGGCATGAGGAAACATGGTGGTTGTCTTTGAATGTGATCAGGTGATTTCCCTCCATCATACCACCATTTTCTTTCACAGAGGTTTTTCCACATCCAGCATCACCAGAGAAGACAGCTGGTTCAAATCACTCTTTGTCAGGAAAGTTGATCCCAGGAAAGATGCACATTCAACTCTGCTGACTAAAAACGAGGAAAGCAACCTTTACAAAATCCAGTGTAAGTGCATCATACGTTTCCAATAACAAACAACTTGAAAATGTCCGAATGATTCTAGTTAAACTCTCTTTTCAGTCCACAATGTCAAGCCAGAGTGCCTCGAAGCGTACAACCAACTTTGGTGAGTTATGTTGTTCATCTCGAAACATTTTACTCAGCATTAGTTACAAGTGTAACACTGTCTCAAGTGTGCCTGCTGATGTGCAGCAAGTAAAAATAAATCGGGGTGGGCTATTTTTGTGTAGTGTTTAGGGGGCTAGTCATCTGCACATACCTTAGATGTCTACAGGCAAAAGCTTTTTAGTTCTATTTACAGTAGGTTCTGCAACCATAGACATGTAACAGACTGGACATGTAACAGTGTGACTCCTGTTATCCATATGTTTGAGAGGGGTGATCACTGTCTGTGCCAATACCAGTATTGGTTTAATGTATGGGTTCTTGCCATGGTTACCAATACTAGTATTAGTTGCCTCCTTGTGTCCATTTAACAAACAGGGGCATGCATTTAAAGGAATGGTAGAATACCATTAAATAAATGAAATATTAAGGAAAATTATATGTTTGTATTTAGAGGAATTTTAATCAAAAAATATCAGTCTTTTTTTCATACGGTAGAGAATTTTAGGAACTCATAGTATCAGTTTGTGGTATAAATAGCAATGATAACTCAAGATTTGTGTATCAAGAGTTGCTAAAAATGTAGTATAGAACAGTGGTCAGCAACCCATTCTGTACCACGGACTGGTTGAATATCTGACGATATTCTGGCGGACTGGTCCAATAATAACGTCGGTAAAAATTACGATGTTAATAATATTAAGCCTAAATCCATTGTGTATTCACTAGACTACTATGGATCTTAAATACAGGACAAGGCATTAGATTTCATCATTACACTATTTCTACTTACGGTACCATGTTGTACAACATTGTTTTGGCTGAACTCTTTCCCATTATGGTCCATTAGAATGTTGTACAACGTGGAACTGTGCGTCAGGGTTTGTACAGGTGTTTGAGATCCTTAAAAATGCTTGAATTTTAATGTTGTTTCCCAGTGCTTGAATTTCGGGTGAAGTGCTTGTAAATTCTTGAGATTGTTGTCATGTTTCTCAACAAGTTTGCTTAAAGATGACACGGGCACTGCTCTCTGGTGGTTTAATTTGGCTATTGAATTTCTTCTTCCTTCGTCACGTGGCATTAGTTTGTATGGCATTGTCTTATGAAGCGTCATCGCTCCCTATGGGTCACACCCAACAGAACATGTGTATGTTACATATAAATAAGGCACTACAAATTGTGTATTAGTGCAAGGATTAAGTATCACTTATGCACATTTATTATGGTCCGTGCAAAAGATTAAGGTAGCATGTCCCAGTGGTAAATTGTGGGTAAGAACTGAAAATGTAAGCGACATATTACCCTCATTTTAACACTTTTATGGGGAGAGATGTGTCTAAAAAATATTTACTTGAGTATTGTTCAGATCCACGAATATGTTTGCAATTTACTCAATATCTAACAATGATATGTCTTATAAATGCACATGCAAGATTTAAAATTGCAGATGTAAATCGCACATGAAATTGTGGATCTGCAAAATACACGTTGCATACCGAATTTCTACTGTATATGGTCCGGGATAAATTGAAAAATTGGCTTTTAATGTCCTTATCAAGTTCTTGAATTTGGCCATGAAAAATATGTTAGAATTGTTAAAATAGTGTGATGATGTGATAAAATCTAATGCCTTTTCCTGTGTCATCCACAATCCTAATGGTTTAGTGGTTAGGATTTCTCACCGCTGCGATCCGGGTTAATTCCCGTTGCATCCATTGCTGAGCAAAAGAGGTCAGTGGTATTTTTCCACTGATCAATCTCTGCTCAAATTCAGTAATACATAACATTAAAGGGTCGTATATGATGAGCACAGAAAACTTTGAGTTTTGGGTTGTTAAAGTGTGTGTACACGGATAAATACCGTATAAGCAAAAAATAAGTCAACTTATTTTTCTTTGTAGAAGATCCTTTTGTTTTTAAAAATAAAATCATTTTTGTGTCACAGTGAGGAGGTCTTGCCCTCCATCCATGCCGATAAGTACTACCCTTGTGAGCTGGTGGGAACCTGGAATACTTGGTATGGAGAACAGGACCAGGCTGGTAGGCTTGCTCATTCCCAATGCTTGGCATTGAAGTTAAATTGTGTATTTGCATGTTATTGTGCTTTGAGGCCATTAGGCATTTTTTGATAACCAATCTCTCGATACCAGGGGTCACCAACCTTTTTTTTAAGATTAGGGATACATATTTGTTACTGTGGTAATTTGGTTTGAAGGACGCCCAGTTTGTCATGCATGTGTTATATAACTCATTATGTTATTGCTATGTTGTTTTGTGTTTAATATTATAAATATTAAGAACAGAATAAAGTTATCAGCCAGTTATAAAAAAAGGTTATTACCTAGATAAAACACTTTTTTTTAATCTTTCCTATTGTTTACATTTTCAAATTTTTGGGAAAATCACAATGACCCACTTTTGGTGAACTATTATAAAAAAAAAAAAACGTCTCCAGGCTACCCAGGTGCCCACGTTGGTGACCCAAACCCAGATTTTTCATTCGCAATATATGTTCAATTGAATACGCCACCATTACTTGGCAAAAATACATAATACAGTTTTATATCCACAGATATACTTTTTATATATTTAAGGTAAAGATGATAAAATTATTTTGCTTTTTTCTCCCCTGCCCAGTTCACCTGTGGCGTTACAGAGGTGGCTACCCGGCCTTGACAGAGGTGATGAACAAGCTACGTCAGAACAAGGTTAGCAGAACAATTTAGACACGAGGGCTGCCACTTTTTTAATAGTTGACTAGTCACAGACCATTGAAACGTTAAATTGAATAATCGGATATTTTTCTTGAATTTAGCATGAAGTTGATTGAATTATGTGGCAAATGTTAATAAACACAAGAAAGATTGGTACAATGAAAAATACATCTTTTTGGACTGCACGCATTTAATTTCTAATGTGTCTGTCAGGTACAGTCAATCATAACATTCAAGCTCTGTTTTATAGCAAAATATACTACCGTAAATTCCGGACTATAGAGCGCACCTGATTATAAGCCACACCCACCACATTTTAAGAGGATAACCGCTTTTGTACATACACAAGCCGCACCTTTATATAAGCCGCATGCGCCCACATTAAAACATGTAACACAATCACAAAATTAGCCCAAATCCTACTTTGTGTCCCGCGACTTTAACAGATTTTTTTGGTTTGAACAATTTTATTGACACAAAAGTACAGTTCAAAAACCACAGCCGGCAAATTGAACGGAAAATGATACCGGTACTTAAATTTTGATGCAGAGTCCGGGTCCCGTTAAAAGTAATACAAGGAAAAAAAGTGTATATTTCCAAAGGTAAGGGTGGGAAAAATATATATCCACCATTGTCTGCCATGTCCACAAACACTCACCTTTACCGGTCCCGACTTCCCGTCATCCCCCCGCATCTGTTACGCCCCTTCTTATTAATTGGTCGGTGCAGGTTTAGCTTGTGAGCTGCGTCATGTGCCCTGAACTCGAGCGCCACTGGCGGCTGTTAGAATAATTACATAGATTGGCCGCATCACTGAATAAGCCGCAGGGTTGAACGTTTGGGAAAAAAGTAGTGGCTTATAGTCCGGAATTTACGGTAGTATAAAATGAACAACGCATGTCATTACAACTGTATTGGCTTGAAAGTTACTTGAACCTTACTGAGGCGAGTCAGACTCCGATTCGTTCAACTGCCCAACATGCTCTTTAAATATTAGTGTGTCACCATGATACTGCCATGGTACGCAAGGTCTGTTTTGCAATCCCTGCAGGAAGTCTTTTTATTGACTGTATCTCGGCTAAAATGCTCCTAAACTTGAAAGGTTTTTGGTACCTGGTGTTGACACAGTCCTTTCAGTATGTTACCATTCGAGACAGAAACGCTGTTGCGCATGAGTGATTCTCAGCAAAGATTATAGTCATGCACTGATGCCTCTGTTGGAAAAAACGTGTTTGGCGAGCAATAGTTGAAAATGGAATTTACGGTTATTAGAAGCCCATTTTGTTGGTCATCCTGGCTTGTTACTGAGAAGAGTTTTGCCCTACTGTAGGAGTTCACACAGTACAGGAAGGAGCGCGGAAAGATGCTCCTGTCTCGCAGAAACCAGCTTCTACTGGAGTTCAGTTTCTGGAACGAACCAGTGCCGAGAGAGGGCCCTAATATTTACGAGCTCAGATCTTATCAGCTCCGGGTAAGTCCTTAAGCAAGACCTTTATTTTTTTTACGATTCATTTTGGGACATTTTAGATCATTTTTACTTGGGCGCTGTTTGAGATGTTCTTAAAAAGTTGAAAGTAGAATATATTCTCTATTAACTACTATTGTTAGTATAAAAGAGGCCTTTTTTCCTAGCGCGCCTATCTCCTTTTGTCTTACTTTTAACAAAGCTGTTCCGGCCGTGGAACACATTCGGTAAGAGGAATGAACAAAGGGGGTGGAGAGTAACTTACTGTTTGTGCGCAAATTGTTCATTCCTTTTAATAGTGTTGCATTTAAATGCTGAAAGTAAGAATAGGCCTATTTCAGGTATAGTTCAAACACCAACCTAAAACCCTGAGAAAGATTAAAAAAACAATTACTTGGACGCTCATCATGATCAAGCCGACTAAGACCGCAGACATGATGTTTAGCCAAGAGGTGGCGGCAGAGAGCTAAAAAGTTCCACATCCGTACAGCTCCTTTAAAAGAAATATTTTGTTCCTAATTATTCTTTAACCGACATCTCATTTTTGCATCTTTGACTTGATAAACCCGTTTGATAAGCAAGTTTTGTAAGATCCAATCATCAATACTATTAATCCCCTTTTTCTTCCCCCAGCCTGGAACAATGATCGAGTGGGGTAATTACTGGTAAGGAAGCAGTCACTATTTGCACTCAAAAAACATGTCGCATCCTTCTTAAAACATCCCTGTAAGAATTAGTTGAACAAATGAAGATGCAGCAGTAAAGCCAGCAGCTCAGCAATGGAGTCACGTGTAATACTTTGAATAAACATGTTATTTACTCTCCATTGTTACATTAATTACCACAATTTCAAATTGTATTCAACACTGTGCATCGACATTATTGTGGTTTGTCCCCTCAATATGACATAATTGTTTAATTGTCTTTGGCAGGGCAAGAGCTATTCGACTCCGCCAGCAAAACAGTGAAGCCGTCGGAGGGTTTTTCTCACAGATCGGCAACCTCTACATGGTTCATCACCTTTGGGGTAAAATTAACATACACGGTACAAATAAAAGTTAGTTTTTAGGCAACAAATAGTCAAGTCAAGTTTATTTGTGAGGCCCTTAATCACAAGAAGTCTCAAAGGGCTGCACAGACCACAGACTATTGCAAACTACGGACTTATTACACATTCATATTCTTTTATCGAATACTATATTACAAAATGCTATTACTTAATTATTTACTCCAAAAATACTTAAACAACTACAAATAATATTACAGAAATACTAAATAAATGACAAAAATGTTGTTTTGTACGAGCAAATGAGAAAGAAGGGGCGGGGCAAACGCGGGCTGACGGGAAGTGGAGTAAAGGTGAGACGTGTTTGTGGATGCGGCCGACAATAGTGGATATATATTTTTCCCACCCTTACCTTTGGAAATATACACTTTTTTCCCTTGGATTACTTTCAACGGGCACCCAGATTCTGCAGGTCTGCATCAAACATTAAGTACCGGTATCATTTTCTGTTCAATTTGCCGGCTGTGATTTTTGGACTGTGTCGGGCGTGGGTTAATTTTGTGTTTGTGTTGCATCTTGTCAATTTGGGCGCATGCGGCTAATATACAGGTGCGGCTTGTGCATGTACAAAATCGGTTTTCCTCCCGAAATGTGGTGGGTGCGGCTTATAATCAGGTGCGCTCTATAGTCCGGAATTTACGGTATACGAGAACAGGCAGATGTTTTATGGTAGAAACCCTGATGGGCCCAGCCTTATCCAGACCCTCACTCCGACAGATCTGATTTGCCCCTACGTCCCGGTCCGAAGCCTACGATCTGAGAGTGCCGGTCTTCTGGTGATCCCAAGAGCAAAGAAGTGTTCTGCTGGTTCGAGAGCGTTCTCCATCCGGGCACCGGTGCTGTGGAATGCTCTTCCCCCTGAGATCCGATCTGCAACCTCAGTGGAAATGTTTAAATCTAAACTTAAAACTCACTTCTACTCCATAGCATATGAATAACCTACTCTTCTCGTCGGCTGAAAAATTAGTCTGTGTAATAATCTGTGAAGCCCTTTGAGACTCTTCGTGATTTAGGGCTATACAAATAAAAATGACTTGACTTGACAGCTCCCGAGTAAATTGAGTTTGTGACCCCTGCACTTAACATTACGGTGACATCTACTGGTAAAATGATACACACGTTCGCCTTAAAGTTACTCTTGTTGTTTGCCAGCGTCTGATTTAGCTACTAGGGCTAGAACAAGGCAGACATTTCAACAATAATTTACTGTCCACAACAGTTTTGTGATAAAAGCCATGTCCAAATACAACCAGTAGTTGGCGGATCCTGCTCATCCTACCCAGCAATTATCTGCTTAGGCCATTTACATTCTAAGACAATATTGACCGACGGTGGACTTCATTTGTATTTTCTTCAATTGCAGCCTACAAAGACCTTCAAACCAGAGAAGTCACGAGAAATGGTGCATGGCAGGCAGAAGGCTGGCATGAAGTGGTCTATTATACAGGTGGGCGAATAAAATCAAGAATAAATTTGTTATTTTGATTACCGCTAATTCAAGTTCATGTCAGGAAATAGAAAAAAAAAAATCAGAGGTTCCAATTTCGTATGATTGGAGAAATCAATACACAAGTTAAACAAAACACTTTGAATAATCGAAGTTTGATTTAAATATTCAAAATAATCGATTTTGTAGCCTTTGGTACGGTAATGTTCAGACAAAGGCGCGGGGCCCAATTGTGGCCTAACAGACATTATTAGCAGCACAAAGCAAAAATGCTTTCCCAATTTTTCGCACCATCAATTTTCCTGGTGTGAATTCAGGGTGTTCCAAAAGTCTTGGGAACAGTCGGACATTGAATATCTCAAACTGTTAAGGATATAAAAACACATCTGGTAAATTCAGAAAACACAATCTCGATTTTTACATGGTATGTTTAAATTCTTGCCAAACTTGCCCATACATTGCATTGTAAATGGTTGCACAAGCTTCTGTCATGCTTACCCATGTCTCTTGGAATAGGGGAAACATAGACCAATCCTTCCCTACTGGCTCTTGTGATAGATTTATGTTGGCTCAGCTGGAACGCAGTTCTAACTTGTTCAAGAACTTCTTCTTAAGTTGAGGAGTGTTCCATTATTTTAGCTGGCTGTTAGCACCCATCCGTTATGAATGTATCATGCCATCTAACTATGGACTTTCTGCCGGATGGCCCCTTACTGAGTTTTTGGTGAGGTTCCTCTTCTGCACATTCAAACAAACAAAATTCCTTTTCTGGTAGAGCAAACGCCAATAATAGGCTCCGAAAAGAAGTAAGAAATCAATAGCTCTAGAAGAAACTACATGTATTTATATTTAAAATGACAAACCTTTCATCTTGCTACCCTTCACAGGAAAAGAGATGATGGGACTTGAGATGTGCCCAATATTTTTCCCACACCCTTCATATCACATGAATGATACCAAAGTAATGGTTTTAAATACCTCAGAAGCTTAGACATCGCCTTAGAATTAGAATTGTTTAGGAGCACTGATAATATTGTAGTGAACGTTGTTTACAATGAAATTAAACATGGCACACTAGGATAAACTTGTAATGACAACTTTAGAGAATAATAACAAAATAGGCAAAAACATCTACACAGTTAGTGCTTGGAGATTGGCCCAAGTTGTAAGTTCATCAGAACTATTGTAATGAAGACCTTAAAATGAACTTGACCTAAAATAGGGAGTTGGAGTGTTTTGGAAGGAAAACAACACACTTAAGGTCAATGTCAAGGACTGTAACTGAAATCAATATCTAAAGACTTTGAAGTTAAAACCCGTGACGGAAAATCATTTTTTTAAATTTGTGTTGTTTGCTTTTTTCCCCCCCCCCATTGCAGTTCCTCTTATCCAGCATATGGATTCCAGGATTATGATCCCTACCAAGGCGTCACCGTTGAAGTGAAAAATAACAGATCCTCTTGCGAAACGGGCCATCATGTGGTACCCTCGCCAACACAGGCAATACTTCTGACGGTTTCAGTTCTGCCAAACAACATTACCCAGTTACTCTGTCATTATTGTCAAAATCATTTGAGAAATACCGTATATGAAGTTAAAGGAGTATGTTGTGACAACCTCAAGTGGCATGACATGCAAAGGTTTAACAAGTTTTTTGCAGTACAGGTATTATTCGTGTCTTAACAGTTCCTTTGACACAGGCCAATGCAACTCGCACTTTCTCGTTATCAAAGTAGGAAGTCAACCCAAATGATTTTATAGGCCATGACATCCAGATTAAGATTAGGTTTGTAGCATTTGAAAAAAAAAAATTATATACATTGTTTCAATTCCCCGAAGGCTGCCATTTTGTCACCTACTGTTGACTTAAGATGACATTAAAGGTTGGGGCGTTGTTTGAGGTGTCCTTAAAAAGTTGAAAGTTTTATATTTTCTCTCTTAAGTATGTGTTAAAAATGCCCAACTGAGTTCAAAGAGTCCTTATGCTTTATTTTCCATTGTGCTTTTACCTGTTATCAGAGCTTTTTAGGGCGAACCACGTAGGGTTTGAGGAATGAGGCGGTGCACTGGGAAGTAACGTCATGCTTGTCCCTGCAGGTCTCTTATTTCTATTTGTCAGTATAGCATAAAAATGGTAAAGTAAGAAAATGCCTGCTGCTAGTCGAGTCCAAATGCCAACGCCCCCTAAAAATAAGTGTCTAAGATATGCACGTACTTGCACGGACATCATGAATGAGCTGACTGAGCCTGCAATAATGACTTTAAGCCATGAGATGGCGGCAGTGAGCAACAAAGTTGAAAATTCAGTACATACGGTTAGTCTTTCTGAAGCCAGTAATTCGTCTTTACAGGAGTAGCTGATGGTATTTTTGCTCTACGGCAGGAGTGGGCAAACTTTTTAAGAAGTGGACCCACATTGGGTAAAAAAGAATGGCAAAAGGAAAAAAAATATTGTTTTTAGTTTGTGCCTGTACAGTCTCAAGTCTGATACCTTGGCAATGCATGCGTAAAAGATAATGTAGGCCTATCTTTACTTTTTGGCATTTTAAAAATGTTTTACATTTGGGCAAAAACAAAAATGTAAACAAAAAAAAATGAAATCTTGAACAGATACAACAATATAAATAAATGTAAATTAATTGGTTTTGTAAGGCTAAGAAAAAAAAGCAACATAAAATTAAATACAATTTTGAAAACACTAAATGCAATACTGTTGGCCTATAGGAATTTATTTAACTAAATTTGATAAATATCTGATGGATAAAATACATTATCAGAGAGCGGGTAAAGGTAAATGTAGCCAGCTACTTGAAGTTCGAGGACAAGAGTGGCACCAAATCAATACATTTTCATCCGGAGTATGTTTTAACCAGTTTCTACATATTACAGTAATTCTCGTTTTTTGCGGTGGTTGCTCTCCAAAAAAAAAGACGGTGAAGATACATCTATTTATAACTCAAGAACAGACTCAATTTACAGGCTCAAGTACTTTACTTTTTTATATATAAATCATATAATTTTGTATGGATTAAGGACACGATCCGCTTTACACAATACTTTGCCGCCATCATGTGGACATTTCGAAGAACTGCGATTACCTTCCGGTTCTGTCCCATAGAAACCATATCTTTTTCCATCAAACATTTTTGAAATATCACCAGGGAGCGCCAAAGACTTACATGTGGCTCTGGAGCAAGTTTAGCACGTGGAGAAGTTCAAATTTGTTGGCAATAGAAAACTTCAGTTTAGCTAATCAGAATGCAAAACACAATAAAGATCTGTGAAGTGGCGAAATTGCGATAAGTAAACTGCAATACAGCAAGGGATTACATTATACATAAAATTTTACTCTTTGGAGGAAAAAGCCTGACAGGCCCTATGTGGCCAGCAGGGCGTAGTTTGCCCACCCCTGCGCTACAGAAAGTTTCAAAATGGCCGCCTTCGAAATAAGTAACACTGGATGCTGCTTAAATCAAATTCTACGAGTACAATAACATGAATGTTGCTAACAGAGAACAGTGTAAAGAAAAATGTGTGGAGTCGATTTACTCTTAATTCAAACATTTACTTATAGAACCTATCAAAGGGACTTGATATTTCAAAATAAAACAGCTGTATGTTATACAAATGTTAGCACACTTCTCCATATCAAAACTGCTGGAGTGCACACGAATGCGCGACTCCAACTTTTATTTATTCAGCGTAACATCCATTGTTCACCGCTTAAATGTTAGCTGGAATAACATCTCAACTTTGTGTTCCTAATATCAGAGTTTGTGACATATACAGAAAATTCATATTTTTGACTGAAACCTCTACCATTTTCCCCCAAATTTATTTGCGGTTGTGTTTTTTTCTACAGTGTCCTGTTCCGAGTGTTTTTGTATATGTGACCATTATCTTCATCTTCTGTGGACTCGGCATGCCTTGTTTTAAATTCAGATATATTATTAAGTATTTATAAACCACTTACTACATATCGGTCCGATTTTATCGGAAATCGAGACGTGTGTTTATTTTGTCTGTCAGGCGATGATGACACGGGATTAAAGAACTTGAAGCAGCAATGTTAACAGCCTGTTTCTGTTTAATACTCAGTCTTAGAACACAATTCAATGCAGATACTGATAACAGTTATCCATACATCATTCTTTTTACATTGCACTTCCCAGTCTTCAATAAAAAAAAGTGCCTCAGACACAAAAATGTTTAACTTCCACACAGGCGGTGGATATTTTGTAACATCGTCTTATAGAAAATCAAGATAGTAGAAATGTGAAGGTGGAATTGATCGGACCAAAGTACCGTACTTTCTGGACTATAAGGCGCAGCTAAAAATCATAAATAGGCCAGAAATATGAAAGTCTTATTTATCAAAAAATACGGTAGATGCAAGTAAGAATACATACGGTATTACTTTGTGGGCGTCACTACTTATAGTTTTACAGTATACAGCAGTACTTATGTTAAACATCCAAATACATTGTACAGAACAGGAATCGAACCCACGTCGCGACAGTGAGTGGGTCTGACGCATTTTCAATACCCTGCTCGATATATTCTACCTATTCGGTCAATCAATTGGAGAGGGACCACATCTTATTTTATTGTGATTTTGTTAGTTTTATTTCCTTTTCCATTCTAAAAAATAGGTTCCAAGAAACTTATTGATAAGGGGAAGGAAAAGTGGAAAACAGATAACGATGAGAGTCGAAGAAGGAAACAATTGCGAAATGGTTACGAATGTTTGCAGTTTAAGCGCTGCTAGAAAGTACACTAAATGGTTTAAAAATGTTATGTATTAAACGTTTTACTATTATATTAATCTTTAACTACATAGTATAATGAGTAAGTTCATGCTTAATATTTTAAAGCTGTTTTAGGGGGTCGCTTTTATGCAATATCTGCTTATATCAGAGTACATACGTTACTTAATTGCTTTTGCAGGTCAATATGTTGAATATTTTATCCCTGCTTTAAATTGCACAATCCTTTGATTGGATAAGTTTGAGAAGCGAAAATTATTTTTGAACTGGGTCACAGCTCGTCGATAGGTTGGAATGGTGGGTCCTCAAGTCAAAACAGATAAGGACCAGGGCACTGGTCCACCAGTGATACGGATAACATACGAAAAGGTACTCGATTTTATCTCATTATTAAACTATTTTTAGTCACAGTGCCAGAAACAAGCATTTTGCATTTTATCTTTCAGGCCGACTTTCTGTTTCGGACACCATGAGTAAAAATAGTGTCCTAATGAGATACAAATAGAATGCTTATTCGTATACAATACGTTTCACTGGTGGTCTAGCGCGGTGTTTCTCAACTGGTAGGTCGGAACCCAAAAGTGGGTTTCATTCCTTTGCCCTGGCAAACTAATGCTATGAGGAAGAAAGAAAAAAAAAAGGGTCAACTACACAGTAGATGGCGATAATGCCCTGCATGATCTCTTCTTATTCAGTGAATCGGTGCAGCCCAATTGTGTTTTGAGAGGGACCACATCTCATTTCATTGTGATTTTGTTTGTTTTATTTCCCTTTTCTGCTCATAATAATGGGTCCCTAGAAAGTTAGTGGTAAGGGGAAGAAAAGTGGAAAACTGTGGCAACGAAGAAGGAAATGATTGTGAAAGCACTGCTTAAAGGTTCAGCAAATGGTTTAAAAATGTTTCATATTCCTCGTCTTTTTTACCAGTACATTGATCTTTATTATCTACACAATTAAGTAATTATTGTTTAGGTACACATTTTTAAAAATTATTTTAGGTACAAACTTATTTTTAGTTTTCCTGGTCATTTTGTGTTTTGGAAAAAAAACAAAAAAAACAAAGGTGAATATATTCGAATATCTCTGCACCAAACTGCACAATCCGTTCTATCGATAAAGTTGAAAGACAGAATTCTTTTTCCTGATTTTGGTCACAACTTTAGAATGGTGGGTCCTCAAATCAGAACAGTTTAGAACCACTGGTGGTTGGGTTTCAGCTCTCACCGCCGCGACCTGGGTTCAATTCCCGTTGCATACAATGTTTTGTTATGTTGGAAAAATGCTGTAACTCTTTCTGTAGTTTTACATATGTGCGCCTTAAATATGTAATATATATGACCAAATACTATTTTTTTTTGGGGGGGGGTGTCTTATATTTTGGTGCACTTTTCAATGCGTAAAATTCGGTAAACATGGGCATCGATTGAAAATGTACATAAATGGAGTATGCACAATGGATAAAACCTTCAGCTACACACCTTCTGGTGTAAATAACATTCGTGGAGTAAAAAAAGGCACAAATTCTTCAAATCTTTTCCATTTCTTTCAGCAGCTCACCAAAACTTGTAACATACCACAAACTCATCTCCTTAACCTGCGGCCTCACAACATTGCCGCCAAATCCGATGAAAGCGCTCTGGAGGGGGCGAGAGAAACACTTATCAAGACAATGGACGCGCCCGAATATTGAAATGAACTCGTTGCATTAGCATTCGCACTTACAGCAGGAGGGCAAGCTTCGAGATCGGTGGCTCCGTCTCCGATCATCACTATTGTTTTGAAGCCGTACTTTTCCTTCAGCATGCTGATGACTTTTCCTTTGCCGCCGCTTTCTGCCGTCGGTTGGCTCTCGTCAAATCCGGCGTATTCGCCTTTGCAGAAGCACAAAGTATCGATTACTTTGACAAGTTATGTTGGTCACAGTGCTGGGCCGTCAGGGCCTGCTCTGCTGGCCTAAAAAAAATATCTGAATCGTGATGTTATACTTTGTCCATGAATACTTATTAAATAATTTCAGTTTGGCAGCTCCCTCTGGCTGCGCTGCTTCCATATGTGTGCTTTAACATCTTAGCATTTAACAAATCACATTTTAGCCAGTGTCTGCCCGGAGGCCTTCACAAAGACTATTGAAGGCCCTGACGGAGAATATTAGTGCAGGATAAAGCTTTTGATTTAACCAATCAGATTTCGAGTAGATAGCATCAAGACCTTCTTTCAGGTGTGAGAAAATGTCATCCAGGGGGCAGTGATACAAAAAGGTCTAAAATATATTCTACTAAATTAGCATTTATTCTTTCACTCTACAGTGAACTTAACCTATTTTTTTCTCTTTTCTATGCTAAGCAACTAATGTGACGCAACTCAAAATCCCTGAAAAACACACAACAAAATGTTAAAAATATTGACTTTTTAATGCAACGACGACGAAACTAACAAAATGTACCAACAAAATAAAATACAAAAACAATTTTAAACTTTTTTTGTTACAAATTTAAAGTGAAAAACAGAATCCCTGAAAAAAACTGTCATATTGACCGATCACTAGAGAAAATTGTCTCGGAAGGAACTGGCTCTTGATATGTGGGGAGCTGACTCCTGTGGTTCACTTCCAAGAGCCAGCTCTTAGAGCCAGTACGCTAGGGACCGACGCTTCACTAAAGGCCATCACTAAAAGCCTAGGTTTAAAATGCAAGACCTTCCACTGGTTGATCATGTTTGGAGAGGAGTGTACCGTAAATTCCTGTCTACAGAGCACACCTGATTAAAAGTCGCAGTAGCAAAGTTAAGGTAGAAACTCAACTGCACAAGATTGCTGCAGGCTTAAACAGCCATAAAAATGAACTTTTACATCCATTTCTCACATTAAAAAAAAAACAGTGGGGAAATGTCCAGTAACGGAAAGTAACACATTGTGCCACGATTAAGACACTTGTTTGTGGACTGTGTCTGCAGCTGCCAATCAACTAGTCCAGCAGTCAACATTAATTAAATTGGCATTAATACATAAGACTTTCTTAAAACAAAACTTAAATGTACTGTACTGACTAAAAGCCTGTACAATCACAATAGACAGTAGAAATGCTGATCCATGCTACTGATCTTAAGCTCTCCCATCCCTTACACACGTTACAAAGTGATATAGAAGCGGGTGAAAAGAAATAAGCGGATCATAAGCCGCAGTGTTTAAAATGTAGTAACATGGTAGCAGCTTGTAGTCCGGAACTTGACTGTAGTTCTGGTCATGAACAAACGGCATGAAGCATGCCATTTTACATCAACAGATCTCTTACCATTGAAGTAGAACTTGAGTCTGTTGGCGTAGATGTTTTCTAGAGGAATGTTAAGCTGGGTGGCCACGTGCTCCACGATGCAGCGGAAGCCGCCGGAGATGAGGAAAACTTTGATGTTGCGTTGGTGGAGGCGGTCCACAAGATCCCTGGAAAGACAAAGAGTAGTCGAGTCATGTTTATTTGTATAGTCCTTAATCACAAAGAGACTCAAAGTCATGCGCAGACCACAGATTATTGCAAGGTCAAATGTGACACCTAAATTTTTGACTGAGTCACTCAATATTCGGAGCAGTTTTTGAGAACAAGTCACGGCGTTTTGATGGACCAATCATTAACATTTCGGTCTTTTCAGGGTTGGGGCGCAAGAAGTGAGTGATGTTTTTATCTCAATGCCCTCCAAATTTCCAGTTAAGTGGGGCAGATTCCTGCATCGGAAGTCTAGTGCAGGGGTGTCAACCAGGCGGCCCGCGGGCCATTTCAGGCCCGCTAAGGGACTTAATCCTGCCCAAGAGACAATAAGAAGGAAGTAGAAGAGAAAAACTAGCTGCAGGTTGAAATATGTCCAATTGCTGTTACCAAAGCCAGGTGCTTCTCACAAACGCTGAACTTGTATATATATCTCTCTGTCTCTCTCATCTACTAGTCCATCTCCTAGTCCAAAAAGAAAAATACAAATATTTTTTGCACACAATACATCGTATACATTCGGCACAGACAAGGCCAAAAACGTTCGTCGGACAGCCCCTTCTCATTAAATGTACAATTTGCCATTGTCCAAAGTAAAAGGTCTCTGTCCGGAGTCGCTTTGTGTATTGTGGGTAGACCTAAGACGCGCATCTGCATAGGCCCGACTAAAACCACATCACCGTTTTGATTGGTACGCCATGTTACCATAAAAGTTAATCGGTGAATTATTAAAATAATTGATAATTGCTACAAAATCTTTTCAGCCCAAACAAAAAGGAAATCACATTTTTAAGACTTTTAAAAATTTGATTTAAGACATTTTAGTGCCAATTAGGACCTTATTTTTAGAAAAATTAATTCAATGCCTTTTAAGACTTTTCCAAGAACGGCAGGAACCCTGTTATGACAGTTTGTGTATTTTTTGCTTATTATCGGGGTTACTTTAATGAGTGACTTCTTAACCACTAGGAGGCGCGAATACACACAGGCCCTTGAAAAATTCTAAAATTTTAAGCACATGGCAAGGAGTATTCCTGAGGTTATAATGCCAATTAAGGCTTTATTTTCAGAGAAATAGATTCAATGCTCTTTAAGACTTTTCAAGGATCGGCAGGAACCCTCTAGTGTGACAGTTTGTGTATTGTTGCATATTATTGGGGTTACTTGTATTAACCAGTAAGGGGGCGCTAATTAATACACACTGGCCCTTGAAAAAAAATCTAGAATTTTAAGCACATGGCAATGAATATTCCTGAATGTACGCACGGGTTTGTTTCTCGTACCTGATCCCCGGGGTCAACTGCGGAGGGTGGTCCGTGATCAGTTTGTTGACCTGTTCTCTGGAACATTTGATGATGGCGAGGCGCTCCGTCAAAGCCGATTTAAACGTCACGGAGCCACCCATTGCTTTACGGGTCCTAAAACGTGCAAATCAAACGTGGTCTAGGGCGATTTGACAACGACGAATATTTTATCATGTTTTTGGTTTTTACATTTCGGTAACTGCGTCGCCCACGCCGCAGAACTTGGCCAGTTCGTCGATGCCTTCTTCTTTGATGACCGTGCTGTCCACGTCGAAACAAACGGCTTCCGCTCTTCTGAATAGCTCCTTGGTCTCTGACATCGTGGACATTGCGAGGCTGTCGAGAGATATAAAGGGAAGCCGATGTTCCAGGACTTAACAAAACAAGGAAGTGTTTCCTCAATTTGTGTTCAAAAGCAGACAGCGTAAAGTTGGCCTTCAATGACTTGACTGATTTTTTTTGTTTCGATGATTCATCATTAATATTTGCTCTGCTTGTGGCTTTTTTGTTTAGGCACGGCGCAAAAAACAACAAAAGGAAACCACGAAATGATTGCACAAAAACCACTGTACAATACAATTGTTCAATACATAACCATGCTTCCAAAGGGAATAAGCTGAAGCAGAAGCTTTTAGCTGCCTTCATTTTTTTTCTTGCACTAAAGAAATTTAAATCATAACAGGAAAAAAGGAAAGACATTTCAGGCCTGTAGTTATACCCTTAGCCACGTCCATAACATATAACTCAAAAGAAACTCTTGATATTAGCCTATTTATCAGAAAGATGTCATTAATGATGTTTTTGATTGATATAAATTAGGGACATACTAGGTCATCATCCTAAACCATTCCATAAATGAAATCATTTCCGTGCTGCATTATAGCTTTTCAATTTTGTTTTTGAAAATTAGACTTTGAAGGGATGGATTTCCCTGTGATCAGGGATATCAAGCTTGGTTTTGGGGCCGGAGCCAGACTTTCTGTTCTTGGGCAAGTCGGTTCAGTACAAGAATGTCAACTTCAAAATTTTAGCTTTGTTTTTCTGTATTATTTTTTTTATCACTCAGCCAACATTAGTAACCTGCCTTGCATAATACATATACACCATCGTCTGATTTAAAATCTTCATGAGGGCATCACCAACATAGAATATAGGTAATAACAAAATGTCAGGTTGACAGCTTCCTGAAGCCAACATCATTCATAAGCTATTGAATATAAGTGTGTTTTAAGCCTAGATTCTAATACTTCCACTGAGGTTGCAGATTGAATTTCAGAGGGCAGAGCATTCCACAGCACCAGGGGCCAAACAAAGTACACTCTTGAAACCTGCGGATTTCTTCTTGGCTCATGGAATTACTCGTGCCAAGGGAATTCTTTTTGCAACTTCGGTGTACAATACAGACGCTACCCGACCTACGAACGAGTTAGGTTCTGGACGATCGTTAGTAAGTTGAATTTGTTCGTAAGTTGATTCAGTGCTATATTTTGTATGTTTATAAAAGTTTAAATAAGTTTTATATAAGTATGTTAAAGGCTTGTATAAGTAACCTGTATTGTTTTGTACTAAAAAAATAAAATAAACGTTTCATAAAATAATTTCCTCTATACAGATAAAGTGAGGTTTGACATACTTTTAGGAGATACGCTTCAAGAGGTCATCCGTGGTAAAAAGTGGCCCAAAAAAGCATTACGACCATTTTCTCAACCACATCAAGCTTTCTTATTCCACTTTAGTTTTAAAAAAACGGCCCGCCTCTTCTTCACACCTTACACCAACCATATTGAATGGATACACGAGATATTAATCAATAAAAATGTCGAAGTTCTTAGCGCGCTAGCAATACAGTACACGTTGTCATGATTACACACGGACCAGGAAGTAGAAGTCGGATTTCTTCTGGATGCTGGGCGACCTCTCACAGCGCCACATGCCAGTAGTTGCGAAAAGAAGCACTACAGTTCTGTAATCTACTCGGGAAAAGATCCACACAAAACAAAATCTAATTTACAGCAATGTCCGGATATTTTTCGACATCCCGAAATTTTTTTTCGTATCTACTGTTTTGCTTAAGTCGAATGGTCGTGAGTAGGGGAGCGTCTGTACTGATAAAATAAATTTAAAACTAAGATACTATAAAACTAAATTCAACACTGCAATGTTCTTTGCTAATTTGGAATACACTGTGTACTATTTGTATGAAGTAGCCAGGAAACATGTAACTTTTTCCTTTTTAAAATTATAAATAAGGGAACACATGGGTAAAAATTGACTGTGTTGTTTTTTTAGTGTAAGGATTTAGATTTGTACCTGAGAATGTGCAGTTTTACTCAAGTGCAAGGTTCTAAAGCCACAATCGACCAAGCCCTGAGCTGAAGTACAAGAGATGCCTAACGTGCCCCGACGAGAAAATCTCACATTATATAACCGGTCAAGTGAACCGGTGAAAAATCTGACAAAACACCTCGGTATGTCACCAGTGGGTGCGAACAATAGGTTGCATAATAACCATCGCCTAAACAAAACATAGGAAAGGAACCATGGTGGACATCACCGGCTGCTGTTGCGTCACCCCTCATTAGCCGTTATATGGTAATGTGACGCGACGCTTGAGTCATTAATTGCAAAATGCAAGGAAAAAAATGCAATCTGATAGAAATACAATGCACTGGGTGGTTCCTCTGCAGAACTGCTGACATAAAATAAAATAAGGGTTATTTTTTATCCAAGCATTCTGGGTTTGCCACGTACTGTCAGTTGACACCAGCTGTTGATGATATTTATCTATATTGAAAAAAAATCCACGAAGATTTGCATAAAGAAGAAAGATAGAACAAAAAAGAACAGGACGTCCTGTAATACTTACCTAGTATACTTGCGTTTAGACGCCAGGACAAGAGGCAGCTTCGGGAACTGTACATAAGCATCAGTTCTAGTGTAAAATGCAGAAGAAGAGCCGCGATTTTCACCAATCAGAGCGATGCCGGTGAAGGACCGCCCACTCTCTTGTGATAGGACGTCAGGACGTGTGGCCAATCAGCTCCACGATAGTAATAACTCCCTCCCCCTATACAGTAGCGCGTCAGAAGATCGGAAATGTACCAGGACTGCGCTTCACTGTTGGGAATTCTGGCTCTTTTTGGAGAACCGTTTTTTTTGGCTGTGCTCTATTAAAAGAGTCGGTGTTGTGCTGAAAAATGGATTTCAATACGTGTGATATTCTGAAAAAGATAAGAAAAAAGCGAAGTAATTTCGCCAATTTGCTTAAAAAAAAATATATTTTCAAGGTGCAAATGCTCTGTGTGTGATTCGTTTTACTGACGTTTGCGAGGGGGAAATACGTTTCATGCTGGGGGCAGTTGTGTGCACAACTCCGGCTCTTTAGACTCTTTTCATTTGAATCGATGCATTACCAATGTAACACTATATGCAAAATGATTAACGATTGATATTTGAAAAGCTATAATACAGATTATTGGTGTTTATTTTTGTCACAAAATAATGTAAAATTTGTATTGTATTGTGTTTACTTATTCAGCCAGTATAAACCCTAAACATGATCTCATCTCGTCTCATTAGCTGCACCGGTAATCCTCAGTAGGGTCGCGGGGTTGCTGGAGCCCATCCCAGCAATCATCGGGCAGTGGGCAGGGGACACCCTGAACTGGTTGCCACCCAATCGCAGGGCACACAGGGACAGACAACTCGCTCGCTCATTCACACCTAGGGACAATTTGGACCGGCCAATCCACCTGAAATGCATGTCTTTGGAATGTGGGAGGAAACCGGAGTGCCCGGAGGAAACCTACGCAAGCACGGGGAGAACATACAAACTCCGCACAGAAAGTCCGGTAGCTGGATTTGAACCCACACAGGTGGTTCCCAAGACCTTAGAACTGTCCCGCACATGCGGCAACCACTGCCCCGCCGTGCTGCCCCCTAAACATGATATATATACAAGAAATCATTTGACACGCGAACTCTCAATAATGATAATATAATAGATTTAAAAGAATAAAAAGAATAGAGTAGTGGAACTGAGCAAGCATGTTGATAAGAGAGTACTCGGTTGGTTTGGAGACATGGAGAGGATGGATGAGGAGCGAATGTTGAAGAGGATCTACAGAGCAGAAGTCAATGGAAGGAGACCAAGAGGAAGGTCGCGATTGACGTGGATGGATGGTGTTATGAGTGCACAGCAGGAAAGAGGTCTAAATATAATGGAAGCTAGAGCTCTTGTTGGTGATAGAAAGGAGTGGAGAGGTGTTGTGAAAGTATAGTGGGATGTTTAAACATGTTCTAAGGGATGGGGGGGAGGCACCCGCATGATGCCGCAGGGATAAACCAGTGAAAGCCGTAGGGCCCTGCTGTTGAACAAAAGAGTGTGTTATGTCACCCTGACCCGAATGACATGGCCGCTTTCTGGTGTCCCATTTCATCTGGAGGGACGAAAGCATGACCGACTCGGGTGCCGAGGTGCCTAACTTGTTTGGGTGTTTGGGCAATTGGGTTGGCCATGGTCCAAAAATGTTTGTGTTATTATGCTATTTATTTCCCTTTTATTTTCTCTGTTATTGTATGTGTGTGTCTTGCTGTCGGTCAACCCTCTTGAGGGATGTGACCAAGGTAGATAGATAGATAATTATATAGAATAGTTTAAAAGAAAGAATATGTAAATAACAAGACTTGAGTAGAATAGGTAGGAGGAACGCCGTTGGGATAATAATGCCATACATAATTACCTAAATCAATTCCCGTGTATAATTTCTTATACACGCAACAAATTTTAAGTCAAACACAAAGAATCGCAGAAAAAGAGCGCCGGCTCTTGTTTTAGGGGGAGCCAAGGCTCATTTAGGCATTACGTTCACGAAAGACGCTTATCTCCCCAGCATGGACTCCGGGACAGAGCACTAAGCAGAGGGGCGAAATCGAGGAAACGGACACACGCGCTGTTATAAAGACGCCGTATGAGGTTTGTGTAATGTTGATAAAATAGGGAATATATGTTTATATTCAACATAAATAATATAAAATCCCAAGTTACCATATTCGAGATTACGTTAGCCTAGAATAAATTAGCTTTAGCCTGCTAGCAATTGTTCCTCGTGCTTCGACCCAGCCTCATGTTAATGGTGAGCTTTATGTAGTTAATGCTGGTCAGGATAGTATCAGTGTAAGTGCAAGGAAATACAAATCTAAATTTTTAATGCCTATTTTACATTTTGATATTTTTGCGGTGATGTTGCCGTTTAATACGTGGAGGTCTGCGACGCGTTTAGTTGATAGGGCACGTGGGAAAGTTTCAGGTCTAGCGATCACAACTGGTCAGTCGATGTCTACATACCTTTAAAGTGGGTATTTAAAAAGTGATCCCAAGTACTACGTTAATTTATAGTTTATCTCGAATTTTCGATTTTGTTTTGACATTGATGATTTCATTGGTGTATATGCACACAGCGGAGCCATATCATCTTAGTGAGAGGTGACTAGAGTAAAGAACAGACTCCTATTATTGTCTCTTTCTGGGAGATTGATGCAAAGGAGGGGATTCCCAGCCCCCCTCTTCTAACCCAAACGATGTATCGTAACACATGTTGGAGTCTTTAGGTGACCAAACCACCTAATGGCGATTGCCAAGCAGAGAGACAACCGGTACCAATATTGTAAGGCTTAGATACGACCGAGGTTCGAACCTGCGACCTCCCGGGTCCCGACCCGAGACTTTCCAAACCCACCGAGCTGGATATACAGTAGCTTGTAACCGAGTAATGGTGCATTAGTGTCATCTGCTGGAAACTTGTAACAACAGCAGATTTGCAGGCCGGCTTACATTTTTTAGAACCACTTAAAACGGTGTTCTCAAATTCTACTGTAGAAAAAAATGATATGGATTCTAAATCAATTTTGAGAATTATTTTTAATTTTTGCAACTGATCACAATCCAAGTGAAGTAATAATATAAATGTTGATGAATAACAAGTTATATTATCTAATTGTGACTATCAAGATAACTGCATGGCCGAATTCTGTTCCAACTTTGTGGTGGACTCAGCCAGACACCATGCAAGATCATTTTCTCATGTCTTTTTAATGATAGGTGAAACAAACTTGTTGTTTTACCTAACAAAAAAGAAAGGGAATACATTCTCTCATTTTTAACTTGTTGCATTGTTACTTTTGGTAAAAGTGCTGCCAACACGGAATACTTGATGATTTTCTTGTCTTTCCCTTAACAGGGTTTCATCTTGGGGCTTTGTGGACAGCACTGCTTTCTCACCAGATTTCAACGTTTTCATTCCTCAATATAAGCTCTCCTTAGTCTATAGACCTTCGAGGCTTTTGGAACATATGAAGAAAAAGCAGACAAAAACATGGCATATTTTCAGTCACTCCGCTAGGAATTCACAGGGGAGCCAAGGGGGCGCCAGCCTGCAAACGTTTGGGAACCAAGACTCAGTGCAGTGATTTTCAACCATTGTGCCGCGAGAGATTGGAAGGATATACAGGGAGTGAATTATTAGGCAAATGAGTATTTTGACCACATCATCCTCTTTATGCATGTTGTCTTACTCCAAGCTGTATAGGCTCGAAAGCCTACTACCAATTAAGCATATCAGGTGATGTGCATCTCTGTAATGAGAAGGGGTGTGGTCTAATGACATCAACACCCTATATCAGGTGTGCATAATTATTAGGCAACTTCCTTTCCTTTGGCAAAATGGGTCAGAAGAGGGACTTGACAGGCTCTGAAGAGTCAAACATAGTGAGATATCTTGCAGAGGGATGCAGCACTCTTAAAATTGCCAAGCTTCTGAAGCGTGATCATCGAACAATCAAGCGTTACATTCAAAATAGTCAACAGGGTCGCAAGAAGCGTGTAGAAAAACCAAGGCGCAAAATAACTGCCCGTGAACTGAGAAAAGTCAAGCGTACAACTGCCAAGATGCCACTTGCCACCAGTTTGGCCATATTTCAGAGCTGCAACATCACTGGAGTGCCCAAAAGCACAAGGTGTGCAATACTCAGAGACATGGCCAAGGTAAGAAAGGCTGAAAAACGACCACCACTGAACAAGACACACAAGCTGAAACGTCAAGACTGGGCCAAGACGGATTTTTCTAAGGTTTTATGGACTGATGAAATGAGAGTGAGTCTTGATGGGCCAGATGGATGGGCCCGTGGCTGGATCGGTAAAGGGCAGAGAGCTCCAGTCCGCCTCAGACGCCAGCAAGGTGAAGGTGGGGTACTGGTATGGGCTGGTATCATCAAAGATGAGCTTGTGGGGCCTTTTCGGGTTGAGGATGGACTCGAGCTCAACTCCCAGTCCTACTGCCAGTTTCTGGAAGACACCTTCTTCAAGCAGTGGTACAGGAAGAAGTCCGCATCCTTCAAGAAAAACATGATTTTCATGCAGGACAACGCTCCATCACACGCATCCAAGTACTACACAGCATGGCTGGCAAGAAAGGGTCTAAAAGAAGAAAAACTAATGACATGGCCTCCTTGTTCACCTGATCTGAACCCCATAGAGAACCTGTGGTCCCTCATCAAATGTGAGATTTACAAGGAGGGAAAACAGTACACCTCTCTGAACAGTGTCTGGGAGGCTGTGGTTGCTGCTGCACGCAATATTGATCGTGAACAGATCAAAGCACTGACAGAATCCATGGATGGCAGGCTTTTGAGTGTCCTTGCAAAGAAAGGTGGCTATATTGGTCACTGATTTGTTTTTGTTTTGTTTTTGAATGTCAGAAATGTATATTTGTGAATGTTGAGCTGTTATATTGGTTTCCCTGATGAAAATAAATAATTAAAATGGGTATACATTTGTTTTTTGTTAAGTTGCCTAATAATTATGCACAGTAATAGTCACCTGCACACACAGATATCCTCCTAAAATAGCTAAAACTAAAAGAGCCCCACTCCAACTTCCAAAATATTCAGCTTTGATATTAATGAGACTTTTGGGTTCATTAAGAACATGGTTGTTGTTCAATAATAAAATTAATCCTCAAAAATACAACTTGCCTAATAATTCTGCACTCCCTGTATATATTTGACTCTTTGTAATTAAGGGCTATACAAATAAAAATGACTTGTTGAATCCCATATACATTTTAAGAACATAATAAAGATCAAGAAACTCAATTTGTGTGGATTTCTGTTAACATATTTTTAATTGTAATAAAAGCACCAGGTTGTTTCAGGCATTCATACAACTCTATTGTTAAAACATCATAAGGTCAATCCATATCACATTTTATTAAACATGTGAACATTCACCCATGATGTTATTTTGTTCTTGTCAATGTAGTGTGGTCGATTCTGCATGACAACGTTCAAATTGTATCAGGGTGTGCTACATACAGAACACAATTTTGCTTGTTGAATAAAAGGGAGGGTTATCGTTAAACATTGTATTAATTGCTTTGCACTTGGAAAGAATATTGGGGTGTGTGCTATGAAATTCACACGGTACAATTTGCGTTAATTGAAACTGCTGGCGCGGTTTGACAGCATTGTGTAAACTTAATTTTATTCTGCTATTATCATTTATCTGCAATTAGTCTTTGTCATCAACACCATACCATCATTTTGGGGGAGAAACAACCTGTTATCTGACATATTTCCAAATTGTTGATAAACACAGGAGATGGCGCTATTTTATGTACAAAATATTTTTTTTTGATCCGCATTTTGTAAAGAAGTACCATTAACAATTAATTAAGTGTGCCAACAAGCCAGTTTTCCATCCCTACATCTGTATAGCACGCCCATGGTTTTCACCCCAAATGGTGCCATTAATATCTGTTTGTCACCATATATGTTGGACCGGTTCTTCAGCCTCTGCGGCTATGGATAGCAGTATAGCCTTAGGAGTGTTCTCAAAAAGCGCAGCTCTGTTCTGCGTCTGGCCCTTCTTGACCCAGTGACCGTAAATCTTGAAGGCGCATGCGTCAATGAGCTTGCGCAGGGGTTTCACTGCATACGGGTCACTTTTGATCACCTCCTTGGTGACTGGTTTCACTCTGCGGTAGTTGCAGTATATGCGCATGGTGGCGAGCACGGTGAGACAGATGACCTGGCGGAAAAATGATCATTTAGTGGCTGGTATTGTTTATTTACTAGATTGCATTAGAGCCCTAGTATGTAATATTTGACCACTAGATGACACTGTTGTCTGATGCTGCTACGATGTGCTCTGTCGCCCTGCTTTTCACTTGCAAGATGACAAACAAGGAAGCGACCTCTATGTAAAATACAAATTTCTCAACATTAATATGATACTTCTATTTTGGTAATCAGAGACAGCTTAAAACAAGTTAAATGTAAAACTTTTTGAGACTTTATTGCCTTTTGAAATCCAATTTAAGACCAAGTCGACAAAAAGACAGATATTTCTTGCACACAATACATCATGCCTCAAACACATGAACTGGCACAGCTTTAAGCCATGGCAAAAATTATTTGTGGGACAGCCACTTCTCATTAAAGGTACACTTTCCCATGGATCAAAGTAAACGTCTATGTCCGCAATTGCTGTGTATTGGGGGTAGACCCAAAGCAGCGTCTGCTCTGAAAGGCCCGACTGAAACCACATCACCGTTTTGATAGTTCCGTTATTGTGGTCACCCCAAATTAAATCGGCAAATTATTAAGAATGTGGTAACATTTTAAGACTTTCGAAAAATGAATTTAAGACATTTTAAAGCCAAATAAGGCCTTATTTTTAGAATAATGAATCAATACCTTTTGAGACTTTTCAAGGATCTGCAGGAACCCTGAAATGTAAATAAATGGTCTGCATTTGTAGAGCGCCTTTCAAGTCAAAGAAGTCCTCCCAAAGCTCTTTACAATGTGCTTCACACTTTTCCCTTTTACACACTAACCAATAGCAGCGTCAGCTATGCAAGGCAACTACCTGCTATCGGGGGCAATAGGAATTCAGTGTCTTGACCAAAGACACTTCGACATATAACACGGAGGAGCCGGGAATCGAACCCGCGACCTCTTGATCTCAAGACTGACCCAATGCCGCCCCAAAATCAATGTTTTTTTACTGAATGAAAGTTCTATTGCACCACCAGGAAGCACTAAATATAACACACTGTTCCTCTAAATAATGTGACCGTTTCCTATGATGGATTTAACAGCATGGATCAGATTCCTCTTTTTATAGATTTAATGCCCTTTTCACCTTACCTTGAACTTCCTGTACGGGCTCAGTTGTCGGACTTCGTTTACCACGTACTGGGAGAAGAACGAATGGTTGAGCACATCAGCAGCTTTGTAGCGTTGCCTCGGGTCCACAACAAGCATCCGAGAGATCTGAGGAAACATTAAAATGAATGAGGTTTTACTGTAGGGCTATGTTGTTAAATCCAGGGCCAGTGGGGAAATTGATCCAGGAAGACAGTCTGAGGCCCCTGTCTTTATTTAAAAGTTTAAAGGGACAGTGTGTATTAACCCCGTGTTAAAAAAAACAGTTTAAACCAATATTAACTAAAAAATAAACAAAAAATACGGTAGAAAAGTGGATGTTTTAAAATACTTGTGGGTCGAGAAATTAGCATTTATTTCACATAACATGAGCCTCATATAGCCTGAAAAAATTTTCCGGCCTCTTGCTGCTACAAGTACCTATAAAACCAGGTGAGGTTTACCAAAACAATTAAGAGAAAAATGGAGCAATTTGGTGACTGAGTCTCTGTATATTGTATTCTTCCTTGTGCTTTTTAGCGTTAGTTATCAGTTACACTAAGCAATACGCGAGGTCAAATAATAAACACTGTCCCTTTAATGCAAGTGCAGCCCATGCAAATTATGGATTCATTTATTACTGATTGAATGACATCATATCAATTATTGACACATAAAAAAAGTAATCCTATTTTGTGTATTTAAAAAAAAAATTCAAAACATTGAAATGTTTTTTATCAGAGGTTGCAAAACATCTTACTCAAGTAAAAGCGCTGTTTATTCAGAATAATGACTAAGTAGAAGTAAATTTAGTCATCCAAATAATTACTTGAGTAAAAGTAAAGTGCTTTGTGAAAAATCTACTCACTAAGCAATTGTAGCAACGTCTTATTATTATTTTTTTTTAAACAACCAATCAGATCATCAAATCATGGCTCAATTCCTCCCAATCAATGATATATTACAACTCAGTGTAATTGTAAGGGTGTTTGGGTAAACCCCCTGTGGATTAAAAAATATACGGTGTATATGTGAGGCTACAACTGTATACATTGCGCATCCGTGGTTTGCCGTGATGTGCTGTAAGGCCTTCTCTACTGGTGTTTAAAATATCTGAATCACGTGACGTTAATTACATTTTTGTCTATCAATACTTATTAAACAATTCCAAATTGTCTGTCAGCTTCCTTTCATTGCTTTCCCCCTGTTTATACTGCTTTCATATAAAGCATTTAACATCAGCCTATAGTTGTTGCTAGGCACAGAAATCTACCCTGAGGCCTGCAGAAGAGGACCTGCAAGCTCTCATGAGACTAGACAAGTGAGAATGAAACTGTTGATTTAGCCAATCAGATTCTGAGTCAGTTCAAATGAGGATTCTGAAATGGCCGAGCGAAACGTTCACTTTCACTAACATAGGGGGCGGTAATTCACCAAGACGGTCGCACCAAGAGCTTTTCAACAAGAAAATATGCGGTTGTGTTGATTTAATAGCGAAAGGTTGGACAATTCCAAAATGGGGAAGCCTTCCGAACGCAGGATAAAGATTTGTTGCCACTTTTAGCCTTCAGGTAATGTCTTAAGCCCAACCAGACCTGAATTTAAGGGCTGTTCAGGCCTAAAATGTTAATCAATTTCAATCAATACGTTCTGGTCTGGCTGGGCTTCTCCCTCGCTGACTTTTTTTACTATCAATATATCATTGTTGTTACATTTATACAGTCTTGCTTAACTTGGATTTTGTAACAGGCTATCGCATCGTTTCCCCTGTTCCTAGTGAAAGCAAAGGTGTAAATTCCACGGCACACCACTGCTGCGCATACAGTACAGTAAAAAAGAATATTTCTAACCCTGCCCACAAGTACCACCTGGTCGTCTTTTGTGTCACTGGTTAAATCTTAATGAAAGAAAGGAGGTCTCTTACAAAATTGCGCCTTAGCAGAGAAAGACAGACGCGTACTTACGTGGAGGGGATACAAGTAACAGGTTCAATGTAGCCTAATTTAGCCAAGTAAAAGTACAGTTTATTCACAAATCTATTCAAGTATAAGTAAAGTGTATAGTGATTTAAAACTACTCCTAGAAGTAAAAAAACAATGTCCCTAATCTTACTCAAGTAAATTTAACGGAGTAGATGTAATTCGTTACTACCCACCTCTCGTCACTTTGAGTCCCCGTGTTTGTATTCTTCCTTGTGATTTGCAGCATTTGTTTTCTGTTGTACTACACAATACAGTGACATCTAGTGGTTCACTTTTTCACAAACACTGCTTTAACTCAACCTTCCAATTATTAAATGGGAAAGAAAAGAAAATAAGACCTACGGAGGCCTACGGAGGCATGGAGGCCGTTTTGGAACATATTTTAGAAGCTGATAGATTTAGTCACATGAAGAACACTGTTAACTTTTGTGTTTCTTTTCACTTTTAAGGAATTTTGAAACCTATTGCGGGATTCCTTTTTTAATTTTCTTTTCAAAAACCTAATTCAACCTAACCTTAACAAGACCTAAACTCCGGCGCCCCCCAAGTAAATTGAGTTTAAGACCCCTGCTGTAGGGTGATTTACATGAAACGGATGATATAATTCATAGACAGAAAGGAGGAAAAAAGCAACTGACCAGATCTTTGACCGTGTCAGAACGGTCATCCCATTCAGGGGATGAGAAGTTGTAATCTCCCTTTAAAATCATACGCAGCATCAGCATCTGCTTCCTGTGCCAGAATGGCGGGGAGCCCGCCAGCAGCGTATACATGATCACTCCCGCACTCCATCTGCACAAAGAATAAAGCCAGAGGGCATGCACCAGAGCAGAATGGATTTTAGGACAGCAGGAGTTTTTTTTGTATCACTTCCACGAGTGCATGTGAATTAGACTTGAAGAGCAGAAGTCGAACAATCCACCAGCATAGACATCCTAAATATCAGCAAATGCACTAAGTGTATTTGACAACTCTGTTTTTTTTTCTTAGCTTGAACTCACATGTCTACTGCAGTTCCGTATCCAACATGGCCAGGGTCCATGGAGCACTGGATGATCTCAGGGGCAAGATAAACAGGTGTTCCGCACACCTCTGCATGGGAGCAAAACTGTTTTAGCTTCAAACTTTTTTAAAGACCCAAGGATTTATTTGCATGCGGTAATAGTGAGCGTCTTCCCTGCTGTATATAAATGTCATTAATGGATAACAATTTATAGACTAAGTATTATTCTAGTTTTAGTGTGTGTATAACCAACGTGAGAAAATGTCTTATTAAAAAAAATCAGATTTGTATGGAAATTGTACAAAGGAGCAGCTCTCAACCATTTTTCAATGAATGTGAAATGTATACTTTTAGCAAAGTACACCATAACCAGGCCATATACTTATTTGGGGGGGATAAACCAAAAATGTATAAAATACAGTGTTTCATATTGTTTAAAAAAGAGATATTTATATAGTGCATTTCTTCAACTGAAAGTAAAAAACCTAAACATAGAATATTTTAAAAAAAACAATTATTCAAAAACAATTCCCCAACTCAATTTAACTTACTGATCAGTTTAGTTAGTTAAGTAGACAATCAAAATAAGGTGAGAAGACACCAATTGATTTTGAACTTGCAAGGAGAACAGGAGAGGACTCTACTAAACCCTCAAAAGGATTGCCCGACCCTAGATCTTTTTGACATATTGCCGTATTTCAAACTTTTAGATAAAAAACAAACAAAAAAGAAACTCAAAATATTTTCGAAGAATCAACATGTTAAACACAATTGGGAAGAAACCAAATTTGTTAAATATTTGAAATTATGCTTATACATAATAAAATTGAAAAGTGGGTGTTGCAAAAACTTCGGCTCCCATTTGAGTTGACACTTTCAACCAACTCCTTTAGCTGCGATCAAAGTCACAAGTCTTTTGGGGTGTAAATATAAAAGTTCTGCACATCTTGAAACAGAAACATTAGCCCATTCGTCCTTACTGAACGATCCAAGTTCTTTAAGAATTGATAGTGATCCTTTGTGCACAGCATTTTTCAAATGTTTCAACAAATACGCCATAGGATTGAGGTCCGGACTTTGGCTTTGCTATTCTAACACCTTTACATTGTTAGTTTTAAACCATTCCATTGTAAATTTTGCTTTATGGTTAGAGTCGCTGTCCTGTTGTAAGGTGAACCTACGCCTGGTTCTAAGGGGTCTTGCAGACGATAGCAGATTTTCTGCCAGAATAACCCTGGCTCTATCTATCTTCCCATCGACTAACGATCTTCCCAGTCCTAACTAAATAAAAGAAACAACAGAGCATGATGCTGCCACCACTATGTTTGACAATGAGAATGGTGTTTTAAGGCTGATGTGCCGTGTTACTCTTGCACCAAATGCAACACTTTTCTTTCGGCCAAAAAGTTTAATTTTGGTCTCATCTGACCAGGCACCTTGTGGCTTTTTACAAATGCAAGAAAGGCTCTTTATGGTATTTTTTTATAAAGGGCTATCTTCATTCCACTCTTTCACAGATAGTTGTCTCTTGCACAGAATGTCCGACCTCAGCTGTGAATGCCTATAGGCTATCCAACGTGATCATGGGGCACTTGGTTGCTTCTCTAATAGGTTTTCTTTTGTTTAGGACAAAAGTTAATAGGGATGGCCAGGTCTTGGTAGGGTTGCAGTGGTTTTATGCTCTCTCCATTTTGATATTATATCATGCAGTGCTCCAGGAGATGTGTAAATGTTCTTGTCATATTTCAGTAACCCTTACTGAATCCTGACTGATACATTTATTGTAGCTAGTTCAATAGCCCAACTAAACTTTGAACTGAATCACTTGTTTGACCTCACTTTGCTCTAAGGAAGAGACTTGAGTTTCAAGTTGCATCTCAACCTTTGTAACTTGCAACCGACGTGCAACCACGCTCTGCTCCGATTTTGAACAGCTGCAGGCGCATTTTGACAAGATAACATTTCTACACGACAGAGCGCAAACATGCTCAATTAACAAGTCGGCTGTGTTCACGTTTTGGTGTCAGTCAACACTAAACAGTATCATGTTATTATATTTGTCGAGGACAGACAACTATGGTAAAAATGTTTGTTAGTTGGCTCTAACCTTTAAGCTTCTGTCCCTCTTGAATTTGCACAGCAAAGCCAAAGTCTGTGAGTTTGATTTTCATCTGGTCATCCAAAAGGATATTTTCAGGCTTGAGATCTCGATGGACTATGTTCTGGTCGTGAAGAAAGTTGACCACATCCATCAAAGCGCGCATGATATTCCTACAACCGATACACAAAGAACTTGTTGATACATGTTACGGTTAGGTTGCTGTAAAAAGAAGGCAGAATTTTCTGATGACCTTGTCTCCTTCTCACTTAGTGTTACTTTCTCTGTGAGGTAGTCAAAAAGTTCACCCTTTTTCATCCTGGTATAAGAAGACAACATCAAAATAGATCAAAATATGATTATTAATGGAGATTTTTGTTTCTTGTCCATACTCACAGGTCAAAAACCAAGAAGAAGAATACATGGGATTCAAAGCAATCTTTAAGTTGTACTGCAGGGAAAAAGGCCAAGCACAAGCTGAAAATTGCAGAGAATGGGTTGCTCGAACAGCAACAAAGGAGACAGCACATCAAATGGGGTCTTACTAATATTGTCCTGCCCGCAGACTTTTTTGAGGATATCAATCTCCTTCATTGTGGACTCCCTGATCTCCTCGATCTCCTCCGGGGTCATCTTGTCCGAGGGGGTGATGTCGATGATCTTGACGGCATATTCCTGAGATGTCCGTTTATCCACGCAGCGACGCACCACACTGCTCACACCCCTGAACAAAAGGTATTACAGATGTAGTATACAGCCAACTCTTGTAAATGTACAGAATATTGTAAGTGTGAATAATTATAGGGATTCAAGCTGGTAAATCGCTACCTCTAATTTATGCTATTGAGGAGGATCGGGAAAACCTTTGAATTCGCAGACTGCATTGGGTTTAGATAATTGGCAAAAAGGCCTGGTCAGGAGGAAAACATATAGATTTGATGTATTTGGATCGACCAATACAGTATCCAATCTGATACCTCAACCATACAAGAGAAAAGAAAATGTATATCCATTTTTTTCACATATGGCTGCTTCTGTTAAAGATGTATAACAATTTGTTTTGCCTTAGCTGGTACAAAATGCTGCAGCGAGGCTTCTAACTAAGACAAGAAAGTTTGCCCCGATTTTAGCTAACCTGCATTGGCTCCCTCTTAGCTTAAGATGCAATTTTATGGTTCTATTGGTAGTATACAAAATGATGCATGGACTTGCTCCCTCATATCTTTGAGATATAATTTCCTCCTATGTTCCGGTCCGGAGCCTTGGCTCTGAAAATGCTGGTCTACTAGTGATCCCAAGAGCCAAGAAAAGATCCGCAGTTTAGAGAGCGTTCTCCATTCGGGCCCCGGTGCTGTGGAATGCTCTTCCCTCTGATATTCGATCTGCAACCTCAGTGGAAATGTTTAAATCTAAGCTTAAAACACACTTCTACTCTATAGCATATGAATAACCTATATTTTGTGTTGATAATATGTGTATTATTTGCCCTCATGTAGCTTTTAGATCAGGGGATGGTGTCATAATACTGTGTGGTTTGCAATAATCTGTGCAGCCCTTTGAGACTCTTTGTGATTAAGGGCTACACAATTAAACATGGCTTGAGTTGACTTGGTAAACATACGATTCATGAAAAAACTAAACAATAAATTAAAAAGATATGTACTTAACTATTTTTAGAATAGCAGCAACAATATGCATATATAAACATGCAGTCATCTACATGCAAATACTATATTTAATTATTTATCTATTTAGCAAACTAATTTATTATCCCCCTCCCTTTACAGCACTAAATTTGCTAATATGCATTGAAAAACTCAAGTCGTACTATGGCTGGTTCAGAAGTGTTTACTAAATGGTATAAATATTTTGACAAATAAAATAAATACATGATTACAAAAATAGCAAGTACAGAAAAAATAGCCATTGGGGACAAGAGTGGCGCCATATCAACACACTCTTAAATACATATTTTGCCATTTTTACATGTTACCATTATAAAAGGTGTTTCAAAAAATTGAGATCTTTTGAGAATGGACAATTTGACTGTAACCCAAGATATGCTTCAGCATGTTTGGCAGGAGCCAGATTACCGACTGGACATATGCTGCGTCTCCGGCAGTGCGCATATTGAACATTTGTGAAATTATTCACATAATCAACATACTTTTGAATTTCTCATTTTGATGTGTACGACTAAATATTAGGATCTTCACCAGCTCAGTAGCCTAGATGGTAGTGTGCCCGCTTTGAGACTGGGAGGTCGCTGGTTCGCGCCTCGGCCGAGACATACCTAATTGGTATAATGGCGGCGCCCTCTGTTGGCTGCGGCTGCATCGACTCGCTACAACGGGTCAGGTGTATCGACATTTCGTTCTGTGTACATTGTTACAAAGAATGACAATACAAAGGAAATTATTATTATTATTATTATTATTATTATTATTAATAATAATTTTTAATTTATTTTCCATTTAATGTGTACTTTCTGTGATTTATACATATCAAAGGATATCTCAAATGATTTTAAACACTCAGTATTTTTTAACATTTGGCAGGCCGGATTAAACAGCGGGCCGCATGTGGCCTGCGGGCCATAGCTTGCACACACTTGTCATAAAATGTAAGGCATTGGAATTGGGTGTTCAATATTCCTTCAGTAAATGAGAGGCCTAGTTTACAAGATTTCATAAAATAGCAAGTCAAACATGACTTTCTCTATGTCAATTTGTTCCATTTATCATGTCGATGCTTGTACTGGATATCATTTATGTAGAATTTTTGTAATTACTATTTTTCAGCATTCCAAATAAAGAGTAAACCAATTCTATCAGGATTCAATACAGAGAGTTGTTCTACCCAATGCACACAATCCAAATGACTGTTAAACCAACACAGTTGCTTATATAAGAGGGGCACCCTTCAAAAGCAGAGGGGAATGACAATTAGTGCTCTCTTTTTCTGCTCACATGCCTCAAGGGATATATAGAACACCATGGAAATACACGCTTTAGATTTTACTTGCGTTGACTAAAACAATGTTAATGCATTCAAAAATACGCCCGTTTCGAAAATACCTTCCCAGGATTTCCTTGGGCTCATACTTGTCGTAGAACTCATGGGCGCCCACCCAGTCAGGGATCTCATCATCTTTGGTCATGATGGAGTGATCAACAGAAGCGTATTCCTTTAAGCTTCCACTCTACAGAGACAAACTTGTCAGAAATGTTAAAGATCATCACATAATTCTACTGAGTATTTCTTTAAAAGAGCATTCTGGAATAAACATGTATTTAATCTTTTAAACCTAATTTTCAATTTCAATTGTAGCACAGCTGATGTGGGGGTTTTTTCAAGTGAAGGTAAATTTACTAGGTTTTTAATATGTCAACAAGATAAGCAATGACATACCTACGGATCGAAAACATTCCATACACACTGGATTTTTATGGCAAATTTATGCTATCAACAATTTTTACCAATACTATAACTTGAAAATGGCAGCACGGTGGATGAGCGGTTAGCGCGTCCGCGTCACAGTTCTGAGGTCATTAGCCCGAACCTTCTTGTGTGGAGTTTGCATGTTCTACCCGTGCTTGGATGGGTTCCCTCCGGGCACTCCGATCTCCTCCCACATTCCAAAAACATGCATGTAAGGTTTATTGGCTGGACCAAATCGTCCCTAGCTGTGAATGTGCAAGTGAGTTGTCTGTCTGTGTGCCCTGGCAACCAGTTCAGTGTCCCCTGCCCACTGCCCGAAGATGGGTGGGCTGGGCTCCAGCACCCCCGCGACCCTACTGAGAATAAGCGGTACAGATAATGGATGGATAGATAACTTTAAAATATCTTGGAATTTTATGTCCATGTATGACCAGTTCCAATAAGTGGTAGGTGTTTTTCAACCAGTGTGTCTTGGCACACATGTGTGCCACAGGAAATCGCCCAATTTTGTCACAGAAGCATGCCATTGTTCAGTATCTTTACTTTCATTTAGAGATCAGCCTGGTACCTGTATCATTCAAACATAACAGTAGGTAGCGGCAGATTTAAAAAAAAATATCTTGATAAACACATTGTCTGCTCATGTGGTAGTACAGCGAAATATATTTAATAACTTAGTTTGTTTAAAGAGCTGTTTAAGATTGCACTGCACAAAATAATAACGAATCAAATAAAGTAAAATTCATGCACACAATTTTGCTGATTGTATTTATTTTCTAATTCAACTAAAACCAGCAACAAGGGAGTGCAAAATAACCCAAATATCAATATAATGGATACAGGACAAGTGCTTAAATTGGATTGATACAATTGTCCTGGGATCAATACAGTTTCAAATAGCACTAAAATAATGTAGTCAGTGGATTGTAAGATTATCACGGCTCACATTATAACTCACAAATTGGAATCACTTGTATTTACAGTTAGTTTGCACCGCTGACTTTATTTCTTTTATTATTGTACACTGGAAGATATTTTTGTTTTCTTGTTGACATTGTTATTCAGTATTTATATTTTTGTTACATTGCAGATTTTTTTCCACGTTTGACATGGTGAAATGGAAATGGTGCCCTTACTAAACGTATTGAAATCACTTCATTGTTTTGATAGTTCGGTTATTGGGGTCACACGATGTTGCCACAAAGGAAAAAGTTAAATTGTTTAAAAATACAATTGCTAAATGGTACTAAATATTTTTAGTTCAATCAAACATAAATCCTACTAATGTGTTCACATTCTTAAGACACTGAAATTTGAATTAAAAACATTTCAATGCCTATTAAGGCCCTATTTTTGGCTGGCAACCAGTTCAGGGTGTCCCCTGCCCACTGCCCGATGATTGCTGGGATGGGCTCCAGCACCCCCGCGACCCTACTGTGGATAAGCGGTGCAGATGATGGATAGATGGATGCATGAATTCAATGCCTTTGAAGACTTTTCAAGGATCCGCAGGGATGGGCGCCCCCAGGCTGTACTTGCCCAAAACACACCACAGGAATGTAACCCTACGACCCTAATGGTTAAGGGATTCCACCCATTCAATCCATCAACACACCCAATGTATATTTATATGTATTATTAACTGCAACGTAATGTAAATAAATCCATGTAATAAGTACATTTTAGAAATGTTCTCAATCCAGGCATAGCATCGCGTTATGTTCTTAACTAAGATAAGTACTGATTAGTGCAGTTTAAACAAGTAGAATTTTTGTTTTGTCTAGGAAAGTTTAGTACTTACGAACATTAGAACAGACTTAATGAAAGAGAAAAAACCCCAAAAGGAAACTAATATAGAGTACAGTTCAATTTTTAAGAATATTAAAAATAACGCCCCCCGAGTTAGCAAGTTTTAGCTAAGTTCTAAACAATGCTCTCTTGACAAATTGGAATTAACGGAACAAACAAGACGGTCCACTCACCGCTTTCCGCCTCACTCGGTCCCTACTTTTTAAGATTATCCATCACTGAGAGGAAATGGACAAAAATTATCAGACTGCCGGGGGAAACTAACACAACTTTGCGGGGTGGCTGCCATGACAGGAGCTCCAATGTCAAGGCACCCAAAATAAACCGCCAGACTAGTATTGCTTGAAATAAACTTGCCGACTGTCTTATATTACATCTGCACAAATCATTTTAATAACACAACACACTGATACTTTAGCCTTGTTTATAATCGCAGAAAGCCTTGCAAGAAATTGATTACTATAATAAGTATCAACTTGAAGACAAAAACAACCACTTCAGAACTGACTATCTACAAACTATCCATCCATTATCTGCACCGCTTATTCACAGTAGGGTCGCAGGATGTCCCAGCCATCTACGGGCAGGGGACACCCTGAACTGGTTGCCAGTCAGTCGCAGGGCACACAAGGACAGACGACTCACTCGTTCATTTACACCTAGGGACAATTTGGAGTGGCTAATTAACCTGCCATGCATGTTTTTGGAAGGTGGGAGGAAACAGGAGTGCCTGGAGGAAACCCAAACAAGCACGGGGAGAGCATGCAAACTCCACACCGGAAGGTTGGTTGATGGGTTTGAACCCATCACCCCAGAACTGTGCCACAAATACACTAATCACGCAGGGGACATGCCGCCCATCTTTTAACTAAAGATTGGGTTAATTTTTACCTGTCTCGGGTGTGTACAGGTAAATAAAAAGGGTATTTTACCCCGAATTCGTGTTTTTACGTTTGTTGATTTTATTTAATAAGTGTATAAAAAAGTCTAACCATCAATGGTCCAAATTAGTAAGGCATAGGCTACCTGTCAACCCCGAGTTACTAAACACTTTTTTCATTTAAGAAAGTAATATACAGGCACTATATTAATTTAAAGCCATACTTGTTTTAGAGCCGTTTCCAAAAACCCTTTGCTGGTTCCATCGTAACAAATAGGCATTATTTGGGTACCTTCATTTTCGTTGGAAATTCTTACCATGACTGCAAGGCCCTCGTCACACTGTATTTTGATTAATTGAAAATGTATTTCATTTGTGATTATACTGCAGACCAAATTCAATGCCATTGATCACAGAAACAAATCCATATCAAGAAACTGGAAATGACACAACAGTTGAATCTATATATCAAAACATGTAGGAATTTACGTTTTTTTTTAAACATGTTTTTTAAGCGGCAATACATTTTATCCAAAGATTATATTTGTATCTGGTGTCTACATCAATTATTAGTATGTATATGCTACAGCACTATGAATATGGCAAATGATCAACACGAATTATGTTGGAATTTAATGATATGTAATTCAAAATATTTTTCCAGAGTGAAAGGAGTTGAATACTGAATAACAAAAGTACTGTACATTAGAGGCATGGATGGCACCTCTCCTTGCTTACCTACGCAGTAGTTTTACTTAGCAAGAGCCAGTTTTACTCACCTTTAGGTCTAAAATGATCAAGAGATTTAAACATTCTTTGCTACAATATTTCTCTGTATCTTGCATCTATTGCCTTGAGAGACTCTACTGAAATTCTGCAATTCAGTAAAAAAAAAAAATCCTAAAACCCAATTATTTTTAGTAAAATAGAAATTTAACAAGACTACTTAAAACAACCTATGATCGATATAGTAAATAGCTTCAATGATATTCCCCATTTTATTTCAGTACCGAACACGTGAGAGGTCCCCAGTTTAAGACCGGAAGGAAACATTTGTAGGCCTAGTGAAGGATGTGCGCCATCAGGCTATAGTTGCCCAAGACACACCACAGAAAATGGTGACTCTACCATCCAAGTGGTTAAGGGATCCACATAAACAAGAAAAAACAACAGCACAGACCATGATGTTTCAGCCTCTTGCAAATTTCTGACACGGATTCCATCACTAGAAAAAAAGTGAAATGTTTTTCTTGGCAACTTGAGTATTAGTGCTTTTATTAAAGGAATTGAGACGAAAAAAAAAGAGAAAAGCATAAAACTCCAGAAAAGATTGTAGGATAAAATGTCAGTGTGTATTAAGAGGTGCCAAACAGAGCCTTCTGTCAGACAATTTCTGCAGATGATATTTATTTCTTTGTATACACACACAACACAGATAAGTCAGCACGGTACTAGGTAGGGGAGGGTGGATCACTAAAACAAGTTAAGCGTGCCGTGCCTAGAATAAATGTAACCAACAAACATAGCAACGTTTGAATATTTAATCTATTGAGAGATGATTACAAGCATTTCAGCAGTCTGCTGATAATCGAATTGACTGAATTTTCCAAAACTAATGATTCAAAGTACAACTGATGAGTTTTTCTTTAATTTAATCATGTTGAAGCCCTGCAATGTCTTGTCTTCTTCAAGGCTTCTGGATACAATTCAGGATAGACCTGTAGGAAGAATTAAACAATTAGCAGAAATTCAATCAGCTTTAAGTGCATACAACAGTACAAACTTCCCTTTCATAGCAACTTATCAAATGAGATGAGCGGTACATAATACTGTTAATGTCAAATAACGCACCACTGTTATAAACAAAGACAAAATAAATAAAATATTCTCAATTATAAATACGCAACAAGTGTGGTTTCTTAAGGATCAGCACTTCTCACTGATGAGTGCATCCACAAAACGTAGGATCATATATCATTCCTCCGTGACTATCGCACGAAAAGTCCCCGGTTCGGGACCGGGTGGAAAAAAATGTTGGCCCGGAGAGGAATGGGCGCAACCAGACTGTATTTGCCCAAGACACACCACAGAAAATGGTACCTCTACAACCCTAGTGGTTAAGGGATCCAACCAACCAGGATCATATAGAATGTTTGCAATACAAGTAATTCCCACAATACAAGTTATGCACCATTGTTTTGTTGAAGTATGGCATTATCCGACAGCTTACTTTTTCCGATGCAAACACACGTTGTGTTTTCATACTCACCATTAGCAAACTTGCACTGTTTGAGAACCTCGCTGAAACCCTCACAGAGTTTAAGATCGCTTTGGGATTGAGCACAGTCAATGAACTGTTTCATCTCATAGGAACAGGCTTGCTGGGCATTCTGCTGCTGGTAAGGGGACTGTGTTTGATATGGCTGAGCTGGGTGTGGTTCCTAAGGCACAAAAAGAGAAAATTACAAGGTGATGTACTGCATATAGAGGTAGAATTTGCAAAACTATAGTAGTACCTCTTCATACGAGCACCTCTAAACATCCGAATCTTGGTAAACACGTTTTTTTAAACAACACACTTGCTCTCGAGGCAAAGGAAAATCAAATGCAAGAGCAGTGCCAGGGGCCACCAATAGCGATCTCTTGAGACAACTCATCGGTCATGACTGCCTACCCCCAGCATCAGCTCATCCAATTTGTGCATGCAGACTACCACAGGCAAAAATATATAACTATGTTTTAACCATTTTGTGCGCAGGTTCATTTTAAAACCCCAGTGTGCAATATTTAACCAGTAGATGGCACTGTGTTTTCTGGTGCAAACGAGGGCCAGTGCCACAGAGCACAGTGTGGAGCTGAATGCCGGACAAACATGGCGGCAACCTATCCACCGTGTAATACAAATCCAAATTTCCTGACCTATGATTTTTTTGGGTAAAACATTAAACATTGGTAAGATAGTTTTTTGTGCATTTTGGCCTAGATTTCAAATCAATGTGTTTTTCACTAAGTTGTTTGTACCACTACAAGGTACTAGATATTAGATAGATACATAGATAGATACTTTATTCATCCCCGAAGGGAAATTCACATTTCCAGCAGCATCCCTGAGCTGAGAACAATACAATAATAAAGCAAAAAGAATACAATATACAGTATACAAATATTATTACAATACAATATTACACACTGTCCCTTTAAGTTATAGAAAGCAACTTAATTTTAAGTGTAGAGTAAGTGCTTACTTATCATTAACAGTCTCTTTCATACTTGTCAACCTTTGTCAATGGCTCCTCTTATTAATGATTGCAAATCTTCCTTATTAAGAGATAGTTAACCTTACAATCACAACACGCCACATTTTTACTCACAGCAAAACAGACAATGTACAATACCGAGACTACAATGACTTGCAGTCTGCTAACAGTAACAGACGATCTGGATTACAGCTGAAATGGGCGAGACAAAATATGAATGTTTTAATGATAAGGAAGATGTGTTTCATAGCTGTTCACTCAGGCACTTTTGGACAGGAGCGAACCAATCAGTTTTTGATTATTTCATGATGGGAATTTCAGATTCAGATTCAGATCTACTTTATTGTCATTCTAGTACACGTGTATACAGAACGAAATGTCGATACATCTGACCCGCACAGTTTCCTTCAATGTACAGATATAAGTAAAAGTTGTATTGTATTATGGCTACGTATAGTATTTTACCATAGTGCCGATAGTGCAAGAGGAGTAGCTAACCGGATGTGCAAAATGGGCAGTCAGGTTAACAAGTCAGGTAAACAGTAACATTAACACTGTAACAATAACGCTGTAAGTACAATAGTGCAGAGAGCAAATGTGCAAGGAGTGGCAAGCTATAAAGAACTGCCAGTAGTGCAAAAAGTCAGATTAGCAGCCTTTTAGATTTAGGTTAACTATATGTTAGATTGACCATTTAACAGTCTAATGGCCAGGGGGACTAGGGAAATTTGTTTTCGCTCCAAGAGCAATTCAAGCTACGAACCCGTTCATGGAACAAGTTAAGCTTGTAAGAGGTTCTACTGTACTTGAATTTCTAAATTACATATCAATTTCCGTTCTCGTGTAAAAGGACATGTAAGAAATAATTGAGCACAGCTTGCAATGGAAAGAGTCTGACTTTAGAAATACAACACTTGCTAAATTCATAGACTTTAATTGGTGAAATTATCACAATGAGTAAGGGGGAGTTCACAAACCTGGTATGTGACATCAGGCCTCGCAGGCTCTGAGCTACCCCCACTGAAGGCTCCGGTCATCGCATGGCCCAGGGTATGTCCCACCGCAGAACCCACGGCTACACCGGCTGCAGTTGTTGCCATCTGGGCAAACATACCGGGCTGCCTGGGCGCTGCCGCTGGAGCAGCCATTGCAGTTGGAGGTGCTTGCATTGGTACAGGTGCACGAGAAGGAGGCGGCGGTGGTGGCGGTGCTCGGCTGTGAAAGGGATCACAATAAATGTCAGGAAAATAACCGCATTATTGTTTTACATTTAAGAAGCAGTTCAATTGTCAATAAACAAGATTAGTTTAACAGCTACAAGGTGACTTGTAAAAAATAAGATCTTGTCTAATATACCGCAGGAAATTGCCTTATTTATCTTAAAAAAACATTTCTGTCTGGTATCTTCGCTTCCTTCCAGTGATCAGCAGAGGTACTGTGTTTGATACCTCAGGGACAGGCCTTCTGCTGGTGCTCAGAGCCAGGACTAAACAGGGTGAAGCTGCGTTTCAGTTCCATGCAGCTAAACTCTGGAATAGTCTTCCTGATGATGTCAGACAGGCGTCTACTCTGACAATGTTTAAGTCCAGGCTGAAAACAGCTGTGTTCAACTGTGCATACAACTGAAAGGGTTCCATCTGCACTCTTCACTTTTACCTTATTTTAATTCATTGATTTTATTATGTTTTATCTGTGGGTTTAATGCATTTTAAGAACCACATTTTAAATTTTGAATGTCTTTAATTGTGTGTTGTTAACCTGTCTGCCATTTCTGCAAAGCACTTTGAATTGCCTTGTGTATGAATTGTGCTATACAAATAAACTGTAAAATTCATCTGTATTAGCATATACAATTTTTAATATACTAAATATTTGCTTATATGGGAAAATATTTAATATCTTATTTTGTTAGATGAAGCCATTTACAACTTCACAGCAAACAATGTAAACGTTTAAACATTCAAAATCTAAAAAGTGAGAATGTATTTAAACATTTTAACTCAACTGGGAGATGCTTTTCTCTTATAACATTATTTTTCACATTATAACCGGAAAGAAAACTAGATAAAAATAACCACAACCCTTGCAATACATATCAAAATACAGTAACAACATTATTCACCAATATTAAAAACCTGTATTACTCACGGTGACCACAAACGATCAACTTTATACAGAGAAATTAGGCAACTTTATCTTTTAGATGTTTAAATATTTTCGACTGACGGCGTGCCTCCAGATCTTATATTAAGAAAAAGGGTACCTTGGGTCAGAAACAGTTGGGAAATACTGACATTTGTTTAAAATCATCTGTTAACGCAACCCAAGTAAATATTTTAAATTACAATTACTCTTAGGCATGCAATCGCGAATGAAGACACCGATGACTCGCTAATGGATTAGTAACAAGGATTAGAACTATAATACAGCAATTTATACAAAGAATAACCTTTCCCTGCAACATTTAAATATTGACTGACACCCACCAAACATGATAGTGAAATTTTACGCCAATTCCGGGCTGTTATTTTGAATTGCGTCACGACACGGGATGTAGAATGATCGTTTACATGACCTTGATGAAACCTCAATTTGACCTAGAGTACTAAATCACAATGTAATACGTACCAACGACGAAATCTTAATTTATAATCCTTGGTGTTCAATTTGGTGTGATAACTAATTTACTTTTGCTAGCTGTACCAGGATACACGTTAGCATTTGACGCAGTTGGCACTTACATATTCCTATTGAGTTATATTTTGAGGTTACCTTGATGGGGAAGGCATCCTCGATGCTCGGCTTCTGCTTCCTCGCGGCATTTTGACAAAATTCAAAACTTGTTATTTCAAGTGTGTCGACTGAGGAAAATCTCACGTGTGAAATACGCGATCGGTCTTATGCTAGCGCTTAAATCCAGCGACCTTTGTCTGTTCCGGAACTTTCCGTGTTACATCATTCATCTCCCGGCTAACTTCCGGTGTGTTGGACAACAAGGTCAGTTTCATCACTTTGATATTTTTTTATAACAATGATTTTGTAAACATCAAATAGTGACACAATACACGGGAGAATTAACTTTAATAACTGCAAATGTAAAAATAAAATACATACAAAATAATACACCTTTAAGATCGTAAACAAGTACCATATGTCACCAATTTCAGTTTGAACAAATGAAAATCTAGCACATTATGTACAATCTAACTCAAAATTAACCTTAAATACTGATTCCAATGATTATTTTTATTCCCTCTAGAAAAGAAAAATCAATATAGCGCAAGTCTCAATCCCTTTTCCCCTTTCTCTTTTTATTTGGATTTTTATGCCACTGCTTGTGACCACCACCATGTCCCGATCTTCTCTCTGTCCAGGTAGGCATAGGTGCCTCCATTTCCCCTGGTCTTCCTCCTCTATCTGGTACATGCCCCATCATTTTCTAGACACCAAATAAGAATTACTTGATTATGAAGTTTTGTTTCTGATAAAAGAAGAGTATTCATACTTTGTAGACGTTTGTTGAGGTTCCAGGTTTGATTGATTCAATGCAGGACTGATCCTCTCTGGTAGCCAGTAGCCGTGGGAGGGACACACGAGATGAAACAGTGATAGATGCAAAGGGAGGCACAGAAGCAATGGCTTCACTTCGTTCCTGTGTGTGATAAATGGATTAATTGCCACCAGTTGCAGAGAATTGTGTGTTTCAGTTTGATGATGTCCAGCCAGCTGTTCTCTGGTAAATCAATTGACACCAATTAAAGGCATCAGTTAATATAGCTGGTTAAGATACAGAGACCCTCGCTACTTTGTGCTTCAGTAAATCGCTGGTTAGAGGTAAGATCTTGGACCCGAACCCGGCCAAAATAACTGTTCCCCTCACAAATAAAATTTGGCGCTTTATGGCGGCACTGTCAGACACCCATGACAGGTGCACAGCAAAGGAGGGGAAGGGTTGTTGTTTCCAGAGATGGCCCAAATCGCCATTCCTCCTCACAAATAAAATGTTAAAATTTGGGTTTACTCCGGGCCCAGTTCCTAAAATCAAGTAAATCAGTGAGGCTCGGGCTTTTATTCCCACAGGAAGGGTCGGGTTGGGCTAGCTTTTTAGGCCTGATCTTAGCTCGATCGGTGGTTCACTTCTCCGCTGATTTTGAATTGAATCGTCTTTTTGTCATTGTGTTTCTAATAAACAGCAGAAAGCGGGGACAGATAAGGGAGGGCGCTATGAGTTGGGTGGGTGTGACCGTCTGTGTGTGTGACCGTAATGGGCAGGTGTATGTTGTCAAACAGCCTGTTTTGGCATCCACATTCAACATCTCCAAATCAAAACAAACTGGGAAGGATCAATTAAAGTGATCAATTAAATTGGACCCCCCAAAAAGTCAAAAGAGTGCAAAGAAATGCTGATCACTACCGGTTGTTCTGTGGATTCTTATTGCGTACGGGAATCGACTGAGGTGGCATCGTAAGGAAAAGCAATAGCTTGGCTGCAGGTACGCCTACTGCTCAGCTAGGCTTACACCCGATGCTAGCACGAAACTGGCCAGCTGCTTGGTGCCGTACCCACACAATAAGAGAGGCTTCAACGTCCCTGATGATGTGGCGAAGGTCCAATCCTTCTGATTTCTGCATGGGGGTTGGGAGGTGATAAAGCAAAGACCACACAGGGGTGCACGGGGCGTATGTGTTAAAAGTAAGTGGGGCTCTTCGTTCACCCCTGAAGCTGTGCGTGCTAAGTTAGCCCTGTAAGGGCTTTTATAAAGGTGTGCCGCTACTTTGCGGATTTTCACTTTTAGTGGGTTCTTCTAGTCCCCATTCACTGCAAAAACCGAGGAATCTCTATATTGACCTAGACATTTCTACCCATTTACACATTTTTGATTTTGTGAGACGTTGCCTGTGTTAGAAAATACGTTGTTAAAAAAGTTTGTATCAAGTGTGGCTAAATACCACTTTTAACTATCGGAAATTAATGACAGCCATACTGCCGTGACAACGCCCAATCTTGTTTGACAACGGAAGCGAAACAGAATTGGGCCTGGTTAGTACTTTAAAGAAAGACCACCTGGGAATTTGTGTATTTGAGTCATATCAGATTTTCCTGCTACCAGTAATGCCCCGACGACTCATGTAGGTAAGGTATCCGTGACCAATACAAATACTATGGCCGTGTGATCCTTCACAGATACATTTTTGGGGAGAGGTCAACTATAAGGTTGATAATTAAATGTGGATTTGCAAAATAATCTGGCAAAAAGACAGTGGCCATCAGCATTGACAAAATCGCGAGTTATTTGGCTACAGAATATCGAAATCCTACAACTATACTCCAACTACAGAACCACCAGTCTCATGAGCCATGCAAGTAAAGTTATGCTGAAGGTCCTACTGAACAGACTGAAACCACAGGTTGAAAACCTCCTTTCTGAAGAGCAGGCAGGTGTCGGCGACGGAAGCAGCACCACAGAACAGATTTTTTAATCCGCGCACCTATGCGTAGTGTTCCAGCGACACCCGAGAAACCTCTTTCACTGCTTTGTGTATTTAAAAAACGTGTTTGACGGGGGATTGCAAGAAACTTTATGGGCCACCATACGGAAGTACAAAATGGGCCATTACCAAATTTAAATATCTTATAGCTGTCCTATCAGAAGATGGGTCAGAACCAGATGTGCAAAACACAACCGTACTTACCAAGGTTAAACCAATCTGGAGGGACAAGACCATAGCAGTGAAATCATTGGCACAGTGGTCCCTACCAAGAACTGCCGTTAATAGTGCGCGGACAAAAACTGCAGTAGTATAGTCATGTCACAAGACATCAGGACTGACCAAGATTATTCTCCTGTCCAATGGAGCAGAGGAACCCTATCAAGGAACGGACTGGTGCCAAACCTTCCCACGACCCAAAAACAGGCCAGGAACCATCTACAGTAGAGAAAGCCGTCCAGAGTTGCATCCTCAGGTGCGGCCCAGGAAGTTAAGGAACACGTTAACACTGTACTATTATGTAATATCATAAAAATACAAAAACAACCAAAATTGTGTTTTTTCTCCTATCCCCTCTGCGAGAATTCCAGCAGATTCTTGCACTACAAGTGCTATCGCCCATCTTCTGAAAACTATAGATCCTTTAGAGTACAGCAAGTTTTTTTTCTTAGCCTTGCTTTCGATAACGTGATAGAATTTGTGTTTATGAAAAGAATCATTTTAAAAACTTGATGTTAAATATTTACCTTAATGTTGAACATGGGCAGCACGGCGGCGCAGTGGTTAGCGCGTGTGCGGCACAGTTCTAAGGTCTTGGGAACCTCCTGCGTGGGTTCAAATCCAGCTACCGGACTTCCTGTGCAGAGTTTGTATGTTCTCCCCGTGCTTGCGTGGGTTTCCTCCGGGCACTCCGGTTTCCTCCCACATTCCAAAAACATGCATTTCAGGTGGATTGGCCGGTCCAAATTGTCCCTAAGTGTGAATGAGCGAGCGAGTTGTCTGTCCCTGTGTGCCCTGCGATTGGCTGGCAACCAGTTCAGGGTGTCCCGTGCCCACTGCCCGATGATTGCTGGGATGGGCTCCAGCACCCCCGCGACCCTACTGAGGATAAGCGGTGCAGCTAATGAGATGAGATGAGATGTTGAACATCTGAAACTTGAATGAGAAAAAAAACTTTCAAATGCTATACCTTTCTCTCGGAATATATTTAAAAGGTTTTGACTGTGTGTCTGGTGTTTGTATACACCGCCAGACCATCACAAAAAGCCAGTCGGTGCCCTGCTTTGGAAAAACTGAACAGAGCATTCTATTTCCTTGTTTGAATCATTACATCTTATTTCAAAGAGGAAAGGCCTCCCCATTGCATAAAAAGTAAAATGAAATCATTTAACGCCTGTAGTTTGATATGAAAGATCTTAATATCACAGAATATTCCTCCTTTGACCTGTGCTTTGGCGTTCTTACCTTTTGTTTTTCTCCCCATGCAAATGACTCGAGTGAAACCTGAAAGCGTTTGACCATCATTTGCTGCCGACAGCTGTAGTCGTTAGACAAAACTTTGTTGATCTTTTCCAGCTTCCTCTAAGGAGAAAACATTCAGTAGAATTTTAAATCAAACTAGAGTAATCGTTCATCAAGAAATGTAAGACCAACATACCCACTGCTCTGTACTGAGAGTGTTTTGCAGAAGAGGCTTCTCCATGACTTCACAGGGAAGACGAGTAATCCTTGACTCAACCTGCATTATATGCAATAGAACAAACATATCTCTAACTTTTGCAATGGCTCACATAAATCCTGTCTTATGTAAACCAGCTCACCTCATGCAGCACATCAGGATATTGAGAGGATGAATCCATGTTAAGAGCGTGAAGCAGTAATATCCACTCCGCCTGTATCTCAGCTATTCTTCGGTTATTGGTTGTATCATTGTTCTCGTGCTCCTGACAAAACAGATTCATTTGCTTCACTCTCTGCTCTTTTGCGGCTTCATCTCCGGTAGATTTTTCCTTTGGGTGCAGCTCTTTACACTTGATTATGTGCGCTGCTTGCAGTTCTGACACAAGGTAGTCTGTAGGGTTTCAAGCAATGTTTTTCAAGGTTTCAGATACTAAGTGAGGCTTTAGAGGTAATATATATTTAAAGACCCATACTTATTTCAGACAAGTGCTTTTATCCTACACAAAAAAATGGCTCACCAGTGATTTTGTATAGTACAGAATCCTCCAGCATCTCTGAGGTCAGCCCAGTAAGTGGAGAATCTAGGTCGGTCAGGATGGTTTTCAGCTCTCTCACGAGCAGAATGCTACTTCCCCCGACAGAGTCTGCAGGTAATGAATGTTTTCATTTTTAAATGTCATTAATCATTTCGAAAATTAGGAACAAGTCACAGTACAGCAGAAAACTCACAGATTCTGGGTAAATGCATTGTGAATAAGGAATTTGGGGTGTTATTATTGCGAGGCATTTGTGCAAACCAAAGCAAAGCCCATACTTGAAGCCAGGCCTAGCCACCTGGCAAACTGAGGGGTTATGTCGGTATGCTCTTCTTGGACTTTCAACACTATAATGCCAGAGATCCTAGTGGCAAAACTCTCCCACTAAGGGCTCCGCCCCTCCATCCATGGCCAGATAATGACCTTCCTTTCTAACTCGGCCAAAACAATTCTTCCACCATAACACTGATAACACCCGCTGCCCCCCAGGGATGTGTGCAGAGTCTTCTGCTGTGCACCGACCAACCCCACAAACACAATTGTAAAGTTTGCTAATGTCACTACCTTGGCTGCCCTCGTCTCTGATGGGGATGTGGCGCCGTACACGGAGGAGGTGGGGAAACTGACAATGTAGTGTTTAAAAAAGAAACTCATACTGCATACCGTAACATCCAAGGAAGTCATACTCAACATTAGGAGGACAAGCACAGACCCAGCTCCACGCATCATCAATGAAACTATGTAGCGTCCACTCCTTCAAACAACGAGTGTTCACATAGGCGATGAACACTCCTCGTCCGCCAACAACAGAGCTGTGGTAGGGAAGGCCCAGCAGCGATTCCACTTCCTCAGAGTGCTCAGGAAAAACAACCTGGAACAAAAGCTGCTGATGTCCTTCTACAGGGACAAAGTGGAGAGTATTCTGGCAAACGGCATCACAGTGTGGTATACTGCTGACAGAGTCATTAACGAAGCCCAGAAAATCATTGGCTGCTCTGTCCAGTGTCCTGGCTTGTAATTCCGCAGCAGAGCCAACAACATTATAAAATACTCCTCTCATCCTGGTCACCATCTCTTTGACCTGCTATAGGTCCCTTAAAACAAGTACTAGCATTATCAGAAAGAATGTATTCCCCAGGGCTAACCATCATAAAATCAATTTAGTCTTTTATTGTATGTTTGTTCTGGAGTGCCGCATCTAATCTTTGTAAACAATGTTCACTACGTTGTAATCAATGAAATGGAAATGAAATGATCTGCATTTATATAGCGCTTTTCAAGTCAAGACTTCCCAAAGCGCTTTACAGTGTGCTTCACATTTCCCAATAGCGGCCATGCAGCCATGTAAGGCGCTAACCTGCTTATTGGGGGCATTAGGGGTTCAGTGTCTTACCCAAGGACACTTCGACATGTGACACGGAGGAGCCGAGATTCGAACTGCCATCTCTTGATCCCAAGACGAGCGCTCTACCTCCTGAGCTACTGCCGGCAATTCGAATTTTGATTAAAAACGCAACAAAATTGTTTGTCAATTTAGGATCAGTTTCATGCCACTTAATTGAGGTAAATAAATGTAAGGGGCTTTCAAACGTTTAAGCAGTCATTACAGAAGATCAGCAGTATGGTAGTTATCTGTTTTACAACTAGATTCACGTGAGCTCTCTCTAGTGGCAAATAAAGATCAGTGCACTAAACTGTTCAGTTTAATTTTAAAACGTACTTGTATTATTTGCAAATATTTTCAAATGAGTCATTACTTAAAGACGGGTAAGTGCGTGGATCATGCCTAATTGGGCAATTTTTTCCAGTAGCCATCTAGTTAGTTCAAATGAATACGTGGGTCTTGTACACTACTTCACCTAAACGTTGGCTTTAAGTGGGTAGTTGGATATTCAAGCATCTTTGGAGATTGTTTCAAAAATGTTTTAAAAGTGCATTATTACCCTGGAGTTCCGGGCACAGACACCTCAGCTGGGATCCAAGCCAGTTTATGAGTGGGCATGGGAGTTCGTCACACGTACACCGCGACAAACAACAACCCTGATACCTGTGCAGACATAAATACCATTAAAATTGAACATTTACTACATTAACTGTGTACTTTCAAGATTGATCGATTCATAAATTCGTGACCCGTCAGAAAACGTCACTTCAGTAGATTCATATTTACCCTAACGATTTTAGTCCAGATATGATACCGATATTCCGCTCCATTTTTTCACATGGAATTCTTGTATTTTAATTCCCAACTTCCGTAAGTGTTCTTTGCTGCTGTTCAACTTCTTCCACGATCTGATTTGAAGTATATAATATTACAAATTGGGTAGACATTGCCACTTGCTGGGCAGAGAATGAATCGACAAGAATAATTCGAATTTCCACGTAGACCAGGGGTGTCAAACTCGTTTTAGCTGGGGGCCACATGCTAGGAGAAAAACATCTCACAGGGGCCAGACTAGTAGGTTTAAGGGAAAGAAAGAAAGCATGAGATTGGGAGAAAAAAAGACAAAAGAAAAGTGAGAGAGAGAGAGAGAGAGAGAGAGAGAGAACCCAAGAAAAAAGGGAAACAAGTGAAAAAGAATAGAGATACAAAAGAATGAGAAAGAAGTGAAGAAAGAAAGAAAGTAAAAGAGAGGAATGGATTGAACAATTGAAAAAACATATAAAGACAGAATGAAAGAGAGAGAAAAGGATTAAGCATGAGAAAGAGAGAAAGAGAATGAGTGAGGAAAAGAGAGCGAGAGAGCAATAAAAATGATATGATAAAATAAGAGTGAGAAATACAAAGAGAGACAGTGAGAAAGAAGTAAAAAAGGAGAAAAATAAAGAAAGTAATAGAGGAAGTTGAAAAGAGAGAAGGAAAAGAGAAAAGGGAAAGAGATAAAGAAGAAACAGAGTGGGCGAATGGGAAAAAGAAAGAGAGAAAGAAAGAAAGAAAAAAAGAAGAGAGAGAGAGAAATACTACTACAAATGCTTTTTGAGTGGTGCCTGGCTTGGGTGGCATCAGGTGGACACATATGAAACTGCAGCTCGTTTTTCTCTTCTGCTTCTCTCAGTGTTGACTCACGGGCCGGATTAAAACCCTTGGGCCGCCTGTTTGACACCTGTGACGTAGACCGACACAGCGACATGAACTAAAGCAGTGTTTTTCAACCTTTTTTGACACAAGGTACACTTATTTTCATGAAAAATTGAGGCACACCGTCCGTAAAAAATATTTAAAGATGAATTGCCAGTACCAGTTTCATGTTGTTGATTTTTTTACTTAAATTATCATGTTGCCAAAATGACTGTATAAAGTATAAGGACTTTGGTACACTGAAAGTACTTTTGTAAAGGGTTGTGTAAATAAAGTACTGTGCAGTTAACATTAACATTTTTATCATCATTTGTGGTCACCGTGGGTCAGGAGGTAAACCAATTTATTCATTCTGGTTAATAATTTGGCTGTGATTTGGGATTGTATTATATGTTTCATCTGTTTTCAAGTTTAAATATAGTTTATACTGTTTCCCTCATGTTGAGGTTTTTGAGTTTTTCCTTGCCCTCATGTAGGTTTTAGATCAGGTGATGGTGTAATAGTAGTGGTTTGCAATACTCTGTGGTCTGTGCAGCCCTTTGAGCCTCTTTGTAATTAAGGGCATCACAAATAGACATGACTTGACTTGACTTTTTTTTAGAAAACAAACTAAAAATGAGTAAAAATGATTTTCTAGTAATACAAAACATGATTTAATACATTCTAACATTTTTCAATCTTTTTGGGGAGATTATCAAGATATTTAAATGATGATTTTTACTTTATGACATTTATTTCATTTTCTGTTGGTTAATAGATTTTTCTACTGGTTCTGTCTCAAGTTCAGATAATTGGTTTTAAAAAAGAGAGTAAGTAAATGCTGCCACCTACCGATATGGATGAATATTACATCAGGGCGATAATTGGCAGAAAGCTATGTTTTATTTGAATACTAACAAAAAAATACTAACAAAATAATAAAATTGGGCAATTTCCTGTGGCACACTAGACATGGTCTCACGGCACACTAGTGTGCCCCACCACACTGGTTGAAAAACACTGAACTAAAGGAATTCAAAAGAAAAAATAACAAATAAATAAATCTGAACTTTAGCTCGCATCCTTGAAGTGTCATATTAATTGACATCACCAATGTTACTAGTATTTCAATAAATTGACACGTGTTGACTCTATAAAAAACAAATCACACGAATTATAGAAAAATAAAAACGAACACAATATTTGACAAACTCATTCAGTACTTCTGTCACTTGCACTATCTAACCTTACTTGTGCATTCATTTTCTTGTCAGCTATTTGGCCACACTCCGTGGAACCCTGTAGACATCGTAGAAGATACCATCTGGGGGGATTCTCCCCTTCCAAATTTTAAATTGATTTGGCCCACCACCATTCTTCTTTTCTGTAGCGTTAAAATTAACACAGAATAATATGAGTCAGGGCGGCATGGCAGCTGAGTGGTTAGCACGTCCGTGGCACAGGTCATGGGTTCAAATCCAGCTACTAGCCGTCCTGTGCGGAGTTTGCATGTTCTCCCCGTGCTTGCGTGGGTTTCCTCCTGGCACTCCGGTTTGCTCCCACATTTAAAAAACATGCATGTAAAGTTCAAAATCGTTGTGAACGAGGGCGTGAGTTGTCTGTCTTTGTGTGCCCTGCGACTGGCTGGCATAAAGTTCAGGGTGTCCCCTCCCCACTGCCTGGAGATACCTGAGATGGGCTTCAGTGCTCCCGCGACCCTAATGAGGATAAGCGGTGCAGATAATAGACGGATGGATGATATGAGTCAGGTACGATATAGGGCAGAAAGTTGCTAGTTTGAGATGAAAAGCCAGGAAAAGAAACGCGTTAAAAGAAGGACTATTATCATTCATTTCACTCATCTTGTACTTTTTTCCTGTCACCTGGGTGTTTTCGTTGTATGCTGTTTGCAGAATCTAGCAGTGAGGTATAGCCCTCTCAATCAAATAAACTCGTAGTGATGGGATTTCCATCTTTTTTCGAGAAGCGGCTTTTTTAGCACGGCTCACTAAAAAGAGCCGGCTCTTTTGGCTCCTTAAAGTATCTTGAGATTGTTTTTGTAGCTTTTATACACATATTAAAATCTTATTATAGAACATTATGCACAAAATGACTTTTTAGGGGACAAATAAGGGTTAGAAGAAAAAAAAAGACATCCATCCATTGTCTTCCGAGGGCAGCAGCCTTAAAGAGGAAGCCCAGACGTCCCTATTCCCAGCCACCTCCACCAGCTCATCCGCAGGATCCCGAGGCGTACCCAGACCAGCCTAGAGACATAGTCTCTCCAGCGTGTCCTGCGTCGCCCCCGGGGCCTCCTGCCGGTGGGACATGCCCGGAACACCTTCCGAAGGAGGAGTCCAGGAGGCATCCTTATCAGATGCCCGAGCCACCTCAACTGGCTCCTCTCAATGTGGAGGAGCAGTGGCTCTACACAGAGTCCATCCCGGATGACTCAGCTCCTCACCTTATCTCTAAGGGGGAACCCAGAAACCCTGCGGAGGAAGCTCATTTCAGCCACTTGTCATCATGTTCTTTCGGTCATAACCCACAGTTCATGACCATGGGTGAGGGTAGGACGTAGATCGACCGGTAGATCGAGAGCTTTGCCTTTCGGATCAGCTCCCTCTTCACCACGATGGACAGGTACAAGGTCCGAATGACGGCAGACGCTGCACCGACCCGTCTGTCGATCTCCCGTTCCATCCTACCCTCACTCGTGAACAAGACCCCAAGATACTTGAACTCCTCCACTTGGGGCAAGATCTTATCCCCAACCTGGAGGGAGCATGCCACCCTTTTCCGGCTGAGTACCATGGTCTCGGATTTGGAGGTGCTGATGGAAAAAAAAGACAACAATGGAAATAAAACAAAAGCAAAAAGAGCAATAAAAGAAACAATAAAAAAGAAAGAAAAAATGAAGTAAAAGGCCAGAAGAATCAAAACAATACAAGGAAAATTAGAAAAAGAAAGTAGAAGCAGGGAAAAAATAAGAAAAGAGGATAATGGTTGGAAAAAAAGAAGAAAACACTTAGGAAAATAGAAAAACAAGAAAAAAAAAAAAATTAATGAAAAAAAAATTAACATTCAACTGAAACGGTAAAGTGATTTCTGTTAACTTATTAACTGAATTTCTTCCCAATAAAACAAGCCTCATAAGAGGTCAGTGCTTTTACATTCATTCAAATTCCTCCTCTATAACTTAGTGAGCCAGCTATGGTCAGAAAACTCCCCGGCTAAAGAAGGGGCCCACTCTGGCCCTGCACATAATTATAATAAAAAAGTCGTTTTAGCGTTTTTGTTCTCTTTCTTTTGTTCAACGTGGATCAGGAAATGTAGGCTGTTTGTATTGAGACAATTTTTTTGCATTCTACACTCAAATTTCCCTTCCCTCTATACTAAATATTACAACAAAACCCTACACAATATTACAAATCATAAGTGTTTATACAAGCAAAAAGTAACAGACTATACTGTCATGATGCGTTTGGTTAGAGTATAAAAGAAGGGCGGCACAGATTCCAGCGTGTATTATTTGACCACTAGACCTCTGCATCGTGTAGTGCAACTGAAAACAAGTGCTAAAAAGCACAATTAACATGACAAACTATGAAAACTCAAAGTGACCAAACCGCACCATTATTTATCAATTTTTTTTGTCCGGTCTTTTGTAAAGTTTTTGATTGTTGTTGCCCGTAGCAGCACGATAGCAGACTATTATGTTAGTTTCCTCTAAGTGAGGTTCATAATATCTAAATAAAATACAAATTTCTCACCTACAAGTATTTTTAAAAATGCACGTTTATATGATGATTAATGTCTCATCTCATCTCATTAGCTGCACAGCTTATCCTCAGTAGGGTCGCAGGGGTGCTGGAGCCCATCCCAGCAATCATCGGGCAGTGGGAAGGGGACACCCTGAACTGGTTGCCAGCCAATCGCAGGGCACACAGGGACAGACAACTCGCTCGCTCATTCACACCTAGGGACAATTTGGACCGGTCAATCCACCTGAAATGCATGTCTTTGGAATGTGGGAAGAAACCGGAGTGCCCGGAGGAAACCCACGCAAGCACGGGGAGAACATACAAACTCCGCACAGGAAGTCCGGTAGCTGGATTTGAACCCAAACAGGAGGTTCCCAAGACCTTAGACTGTGCCGCACACACGCTAACCACTGCGCCGCCGTGCTGCCTGATGATTAATGTATTTTTGTTTATTTTTTAAATCACCATTTTTGATTAATGATTTTTTTCACACACTGTCCTTTTCATTTATGAAGTTTTGTATTTTAACTCCAAAATAGAATAGAATAGAATAGAATAGAATAGAGTATAATTTACTTTTATTGTCTGACTCCCAACACAGCAGTTGGGTCTGAAATGGCGGCGCCCTGTTTGGCTGCGGCTGCATCGGCTCGCTACAGTTTAACTGGACGGGTCAGGTGTATCGACATATTAAGTAAGTTGAGTTTACGATAATTGTATATTATGGATAACCATTTGTCCACAGTTATAAACCCTCCCCTCCATACTAAATGTAGATTGCTCAAAATGTACACTCACCAGTTAAACAGAAAAACAACATCAGACAACACAGCAAAGACAATGGCAGCATAAGGAGCCCTGATGCACTTCACAGTGCGTCTGTTTGCGCACTCCCTGCTGGGACCTTACTGCCATATGTGCTGACGCTTAAGTCCACGAGACAACAAAGCTTTGACATGCGTCAGGATGCGCTGCCTTTTATTCGACTGATATTGCCCCAGTCTCAGTGAAATGCCCCCAGGGGCCGACCTTCGACCCTAGGCGGCAAGCCTAACAATGCAAGTGACGCTCTTTTCCATTTGGCAGCCTTGATCGTGCACGTAAAGGCTTTAGGATTATATTTGGGCCGATACGTTAAAAGAGTGTGGACGTAAGAAGAGCTATTTATTCTATAATTGAGAAGGTCTTGCCTATCCAGACCCCAAAAAATAATTTCCCAATAACTGGCAAAAAGTGTTTCTTTTAAAGTGTATTTTTTTCTTATTTTATTCTTATCTTTTGTTGTGATTTAGTAAGATTGTAAAAATAACGACTGATTCAATTTTAGAACGTTTTTATTTTTCATCAAGATAAGAAAAAACTGCATATTTGTTTCTTAGATAAAAAAATACGATTTAAAAGGTGCTCTCCGGGATTTTGAAATGTTCTAGTCATCATTACACTGTCAGGACCAGAACTGAAACAGGACCCAAATGCGTAACGTTTGACACAAGTTTTATTGAAAGAAAGAGGAAGGGCTGCACCCACGATCCGGTGTTCGCTGGACGCGGGAAGCAAGTTGTTCTCGCACTCAGACTGTGATCCGAACACGGATGTGGATCTCCCATAGCGAGCGATGGCGGTGTGAGGAACAGAAAATTGATCGGTAGCTGGGACTAGGAGAGCAAAGCGTGGTCATGGTCAGAAACGAGTCATAAGCCAGGATGGGAGAGTAGACGTAGTCGGGATCTAAAATGGGTCGTAAGCCAGGACGGGAGAGCAGGCGAGGTCGGGATCAAAACAGGTCGTAGCCGGAGACAAACGGGAGCAAAAACGGGACAGGCGGGAGTCAGGGTCGAAAAAGGCTTGCCTTGTATAAACAGAGGTTCGCAGACGGACTGACAACACGGGATTGACAGGACTGGGTTTAAATAGGGACAGCGAGCCAATCAGAGCCCGCAGCGGTTGGCGCCAAATGAGCGGGCACAGGTGATTCACATCGGTTATTATGACATACACCCAGACATGGGGACTTGAGACTTAGTGACTTGGACTCGAGTCGACTCGAGTCGCTGTTTTTATGACTTGTGACTTGACTTGGACTTGGCAATCTAAGACTCGGGACTTGACTTGTGACTTGACTTGCCCAAGAAAAAAATACTTGGGACTTACTTGGGACTTGAAGGTGAAGACTTGAGACTTACTTGAGACTTGCACATGTGTGACTTGGTCCCATGTCTGCATACACCCTCTGTCAAGCTGCTTGTATTGCGAGTGCAAGTACGTGCATTTCCAAGAAATGAATCAACTCTTCTTTATTTATCTTTTTGGGGGTTTGGTTTAGTGTTTGGACTGTATTTGAAACAGTCCTCTTCTTACTTTCACTATTTTCATGCTACACTAACAAATATATTTTTGGCTAGTATTGAAAGCGATGTTTTTCTTTTTTACTGAATGAAAGTATTTGGAGCACTATAAGGGGCACTAAATATTACACACTGTCCCTTTAAACACAATAAGTCTCAAATGGCTTTAAAGACTACTATAAGACCACCCCTAACCTAAAACCAAGAGGGCAAGAAAAAAACTCAAATACCTCAGCATGAGGAAAATGAAGAAACCTTGAGAAGGGGGCACACATGAGGAAATCCCCCTTCCATGATTACCAGGCTGCAATGGATTTTGCAACAGCATCAAGGGACTATGAATGAATGACTGAATGAATGAAAATTTTTATTTCGAACATAAAAATAAAAACAGGACAAAAACAAGGAGTCAACAACAAAATAATGTCACATAACATGTTCGAAAGGGGGTAGTCAGAAGCAGATGCTTATTTTTCCTACCCCTTTATCTTCCCTATTAAATACATTTTATAGATAGCTCCTCTTGTGTCCAATACAACAAAATCTCATGGATATACTTATTACATAAGTCAGATATCAATAATTATAATAGTTACAATAATCACATATTTTATACACTAATCTTCGCAATACCCATCCCTCAATGTCATTTACATATACATATACACAGACATCCTCAACATGGAATAAAATTACTTAATTTTGTGCAGGCTTGGGGAGTAACGGAATACTTAGAACGGCAAAAATCATGTTGGCAAGCTGTTTGGATTTATTTTCATTTTGTTTCTGTCGCATTTTATGTTAGTTTTACCGGAGATCAAAGAGATCAAAGCCAGGAGAGAAAGCTTACCACGTGTTGTGAGTCATAATTTCATTCATATTTAGTTTCTTTTGTCTTTTATTAGCATATTTGGTATTGGAGTAATCCAAAAATAATTGAAAGTAATCAAGTTAAAGTAACCCTACCCAACGCTGAATATAACGTGCCGCTGTCAATGACGCTAACCGTTGCTAGGGGATACTAGCCGACGCCCTGCGCACACACAGACAGCTGCAGATGAAGCGCGTGTCCGCCCCCCGCCCCACCACGTCCTCCACCCCCTTCCCCACTTAAGTAAAACACCTACAATCAGGTGTCATGGAGCGCACTACATATGTTATCGCTTTTCACGATAAACGTCTCTTTGGACCGAGTCGTTAGGAGTTATGAGTCTGCCGTGCGAGTGGGGCTTCTCGGCTAAGCAAATGAGCCTGGGGGAGGACTTTTTCATCGACTACGGCGAGGAGGAAATAGTCGATTACCGAGACCCCGGTCAACTCGTGGCTGCGCTTAAACAAAAGGAGGAAGAGGTTATTTTGGCTGCCCAGCTGGGGAACGCGTTGCTCCTGGAAAACCGTCAACTCAAAGAGAAGAACGACAAACTGCACGATAAGTACGAAGGGAAACTCGAGGTAAGTTGTTGTTTTTTTGTATTCAAAGACAAGGTTTGTTTGGAGCGTTTGATGTAAGTTAATAGCTGTGTTAAAGTGTAACGCGTCATCGCTTGAATAACACACACCCATTTTTATTGAAATCATTTTTTTTAATAAGAAGTTTTGTCGCATGCGTTAAAAGGTTGGGTCCGTTTGAGTGAGTATATATTTATATTTTTTACATCAAATAATACTCTTGAGTCGACAAAACAATAATTTTTCCATGTCAGCATAATCGACATGGGTTGCAAGGAATAAACATGCAAGCGATGTATTTTACATTGATAGCACTGCGCCACAAAAGTTTAAATATTTGTTTAATTTACGACAAAAAGGGGAGTGTGTCTTTGTCGTAGTGAGGGAAAGGAAACAATACAAAAATTAACAAAATGAGGAACATTGTTTTTGCAACCTGAAATTATTTTTTAATCCACATACGAATGCAAAAAAGTTTGCCGAGTCACTAAAAAATACTCAATGTCAGACTTACGCAGGGTTGGGTAGGGTTACTTTAACTGGATTACTTTCAATTACTTTTGGATTACTCCAATACTAAATATGCTAATAAAAGACAAAAGAAACTAAATATGAATAAAGTTACTAAATTTTGTGCAGGCTTGGGAAGTAACGGAATACATGGAACGGCAAAAATGATGTTGGCAAGCTGTTTGGATTTATTTTCATTTAGTTTCTGGCGCATTTTATGTTAGTTTTGCCAGAGATCAAAGCCAGGAGAGAAAGCTTACCACGTGTTGTGAGTCATAATTTTATTTATATATAGTTTATTTTGTCTTTTATTAGCATATTTGGTATTGGAGTAATCCAAAAGTAATTGATAGTAATCCAGTTAAAGTAACCCTGCCCAACCCTGGACTTACGCAAGTTATCTGGGTTGTTTTAATATATGAGGGGATAATATTACAAAATATGTATAAAATTTTTACAGCAGTGACGTCCGTGTTTGCTTGTGGATGTCATATTTTTACACTGAAATTAAATTCTTAAAAAAATTGACACAGAAAAGAAAAAAGCTGTTGACAACCCCAACAAATGTGAATGGGAAAAAATATCATAAACCACAAAATTGGATGCTGCTTCTTCCGACATCCTTCTTTTGCCGACACATCTCTACATGCTCAGCTATGAAGATGACCAAAGATGTGCAAAGATGTGAATTTGTTTCGCAGAATGTTCGCATTATATTATGAATATTATTAAGTCAAGTCATGTTTATTTATAGCCCTTAATCACAAAGAGTCTCAAAGGGCTGCACAGACCACAGATTATTGCAAACCAGACTATTATTCTACCATCCCCTGATCTAAAACATATATGAAGGCAAGGAAAAACTCAAACATATTGCTGTTCTGAGTATCAGCAGACTTAGATTGAGGCACACAATTATCTTGCCTCATATTAATAAAATTTGTGTTCAATGTAAGACTTAGCTATTTGTCTGCAGATGCAGGGTGAGGTGTGCAATTATCTTGCTTTATGGCAGACCAGAGGGAGACCAAATAAAAGTTTTAGGGATAGCATTAGCAAGCCAACATCATGCCAGCCAGTCCAGTAATTGTTTTCTTGTTGCATGGACTTTCATAATGGGGGATAACCTATCTGTTGATTCTTTCATTTTTAATTTTTGTTTTTCTTCAAAATGACGAGCAGCACATGGACTTCTTTTATTAGTAAAAGTAAGAAAATAAAATACATTTGTTTGATGCTACATTATACATATTGCTTTCTTGCTCTGCCAATCAAATGGTGAATAAAATTTTAGGTTCATTTATCAGTAAATCTGACAGTGCCTCACCAAATGTCACAGTATTGCAGTGTGGTAAGACTCAGTGTTCGACATTTCAAGCCCCAGCTGGTATATTGTAGCACCCTTAGCAGTGGATAAATACATGCTTCATTAAATAAACAATATTACTTTGAATTATGAGCAAAAATAAGTGTATTCAGTATATATGAATTTTCGAAGCGCTCATGTCCTGTTGCTTGCTGAATTGCTCCTTTGGTGTTGCAAAATATAAGAGTAGGATTTTAAATGTTGTGAAGTGGAATCTTTCTGGGCTTCCGAAGTGCGTCTAGTTCGACTGGATACATTTGGGCTCCATTCCATGATACAGCCAGGCTGAAGTTACACACGGTCTCTTTAAAAATAAACAGATGACTCATTTGATTTTTCCTCCCCCTCACTCAGGAGCTGGAACAAAGCAATCATGATCTACGCGTGAAGCTGGAAAACTGCCGGTCTCAGTGGGAGAATCAGGTGGGCTACCTTGAGAGGGATGCCAGGGAGTTGACTGCGCAAGTTGAGCAGCTCACTCAGGCCTTGAGCCAGGCTGAGAGGGACAAGACACGAGCTTTGATGGATAACAGTGAAAGTAACCATAGACTGAAGGAGAAACTCAATGCGGTGAGTTTTAAACTTGACTCAAGCGGAAACCATCCTCCTCCCCCTACGCATGCAAGCAAACACTGTCTGTGTGTGACAATAACTTACTCGTGTCTATGTGAAAAGCCCTAAAGGTGATCAAGTAACACCACACTTTTCCTCGAAATCAGATAAGACGAGCACTGACCCAATCCACTGTGCTCTTAAAGCCTCTCAGGTTTGAACCTGACACACGAGGCCAAGCTCACAGAAACAACTTCCAACTTTGAGCTCTCTCGCTGTGCAAAGCAAGGATTCCTTTTATTTGAACAATATAAACTGATTATATAACCACCCCAATTTTGTGGGATACCGGTTCTAGTTAGGTTGTGAGCAGAATAATGCAAGAGTACAGTATTTACGAGCTTATAATGCACATTTTCTTTACCTAAAAAAGAAGTGACGTTTGGGTGTGCATTATACACGAGTTTTTACGGTAGTATATTACTGTATTTATGTATGTTCTATCAGTCAAAAAATAACGTTGACTACAATTGCAAAACATTGGATGCAACAGGAAACGAACCTCTGTCCCGGCAATGAGAGCACTAAAGCCTAACCACTAGAATACCAGTGATATAAATGAAATATACAAATTCATTCAATTTTTTTTCTCTATCATACTATTTGTAGTCACGCTGGGTGGGTCGGTTGGTGAATCCCTCAACTACTATGTGTCTTGGGCAAGTACAGCCTGGTGGTGCCCATTCCTCTCCAGGCTAGTCATTTTACCAGAGACAAATATTAGAGAATGGAAAACAGAAAATTGACCTGAACAATATAAACAAACACAAAAAAATGGCGGCGCCCTCTGTTGGCTGCGGCTGCATCGGCTCGCTACAACGGGTCAGGTGTATCGACATTTCGTTCTGTGTACATTGTTACACAGAATGACAATACAAAGGAAATTATTATTATCATTATTAAAAAGCAGGACAAGAAAAACAACTCTTTGGTGTATCTGATGATAATTTTTACTTTAAAGGACATTAAACAAATACATCGAAATGTTATGTTGGTATTGTGTTCATAGTTTACACTGTCAATAACCCAGGTATTCAAGATTGTTTTTTTTTTACTTCCGATGGTTAGTTTGAGCTGAGAAAAACAGTAACAACATTTAATACAGTTTTAATCTAAAACTAGGGGTGCGTGTTACACACTAATAAATACAGTTCATGTTTGGCCTGCCATATAGACGATTAAAATTCATCTGATTTTTACCGATATAGTTCATTTGATTTATAGCCCAGCCTAAATTCATTGTACAATACAGTTTCAGAAATTAGTTTGTTCTGGTACATTGTGTTACTCCCTGTAGCTATTTTTGTTCACCACGTGGCCTAAATAGACAATTATCCACAGTGGTATAGCAAATTCATGCTCATTTGATGTCAGTCAAACATTAACAGTTATGGGTTAAGGAAACAAAGTTTACTTTAAGGAACATCCAAGCTATGACGTGTTTAATGATTTCTTATCATCTAATATACAGAGACTCTGAACTTTGTGATCATAAGAAGTTAATGTGAACTTGTGAATGTGTATTTTGCCTGATGTAGAAAAGTTGTGCATCATGCAAGATGATTAAAAATAAGTTATTTGTGCAGAACGAAAAGATTAACCATTTCGTGGCCGCTCAGTTAAAAATGAATCCCAAACAACATTCCACTCCTGTGGATCAAGGTCCACAAAATATCAGACTGTTGACGTAAATTCCTTCCTCCAACCATGTGCTTGAGAGTCTCTTGAAGTGCAAGACACAGCAATTTTATATGAAAACCTACTCCCTTTGTTAAAGTTAGGACAGAAAAGGTGCATACAGGAGTCCGTTTAATGGCATTTTTTACCCGACTGTTCATATTTGCGATGGGCCTTTGGTGAGGAAAGTCGATACAATTGTACCATTTGTGTGCAGTCGGGGAGCAACAAAAATACATGTGAACAGGAAAGCTGTACAGTCGAGGGAGTGTTTGTATGAAAATAAAGTTGAATGTAGTACACTGACGTTTAGATTGCCACTTAAGTGTTGAGGTGGTATGCGAAAGAAAGATGACTTACATTTTTTCACCACAGTTCCCCATTAAAGCACTTACTGCAACCACCAATCCATCATTGTTGGAGTTAATATTCAAATCCACCTGTCATTAAAGCCTTTCGTAATTAGATTTGTCTAAAGGTCATTCTATAGGGTTCCTCATTTGCATACTGTACATTGTTACTTCAATTATAAATGAATGAGCTTGCAATAAACCTTTTGTTAAGACTCGATGAAAACATTGAAACACTTAATTTTACAGGGCGTTAACCATTTGCTTATGGGTGAGTTGAGGATATTGGATGACTTTGCATTTGATTTAATAGGACACAGTAAAGTACACTCTTATATGGGCGAAACTAAACTGGAGCAGTCTAATCAGACGCTTAACTTTCATTTGAAGTTTGTACTCTTGCTATTGAACTTTACATGAATGTCCATTTGTTTTTAGTTTTTTCATCGGAAGCAATTAATTAATAACATTATTATTGCATGAATAGATAATGTATCATTTACTATAAAAAGTGAATGTTAACTTGTTATGACATTTTTTGGTCTTACACACACATACGCTTAGACCAGGGGTCGGGAACCTATGGCTCGCGAGCCATATATGGCTCTTTCTATGAGTATCTATGGCTCAGAGACCAATTTGATTGCATGCAAAATTTCTCCATCTTGTTCAAAACCGGGATTGTCTATCCTATTCAGGTACACGGAAAGCCAAACCAAAGCTAAATGTAGAGGAAACACTTCGCAGTATATATAGGGCACGTTTTTCACTACAATTTACAGTCAAGGTGTCACACAAAAAAAAGGGGGAAAAAACTCGTTTGGGCTGTACAACGCTAAAGAATCCTTTATTTAAAAGTTCACTATATAATCTGTGTTCAGTGTTCAGATACTTTATGATGAATCCACAGAACTGTAAATACGCCAAAACACCGGAAGAGAACTTAGTCATTTGATTGGGTGAGTGGGAGGGATGGGTGGAGCTATGCAAAAAGTACAAGCATTCCCTCCCATCTCTCGCCAAAGGTAAGCACATAAGGCTCCCTATTCTCAGAATGTTGTGACGTTTTTACAAAATAAATGCTTGCATCTGGTTTTGAAACAAATATGTATGAAAAAAAGGGTCAAAAGGAGTTTAACTGATCTTAAGTAATTGCAAGAAAGAGACAAGTTTAAAGTGGTCTGTTTGTTGAATTTGGGACAGGGGCTCTGGCATTATTCTCTTTTCATAATTTTTATCAAATCATCAAAAATAAATGTGCTGAAGACTAAGCTTTTGTCTGGGGCGCGGGTTTAGCAATTTAGTAAATTTGTCTCATAATATATGGTGTGGCTCTTTCCCAAAATAAAATAAATATTTTTGGCTTTTATGGCTCTTTGAGTCAAAAAGGTTCCCGACCCCTGGCTTAGACGGTCAATTGGTTGGTAAAGTAAGACAGCAGTCAGGGGGGTATGTTTGCATGCAAGGAATAGTCTGTCTGGAATCAGAATTAAGATTTTTGGAGCAATCTTTATTGACATTGATTTTTGTCAAAAAGTTGACATGATTCTGCTTTCAAGATTATATTGTGTTTTTTGTTGTTGTGAATTGTGTTTCAGGTCTGTCACTTTTAATCACTTGGTAAACAAAAACAAGTTTAGTCATTCTGCAAGCCTCGGTAAAGTAATAGGATTCGTTTTTAGCCCTATCTCCCTACCAGACACACTTCAACAAATCAGAGATCTAACGGTGTTACTTTATCAACAGCAAAATTTCCGTTCAACAAAATGTTATGATAACAGGTCTTATTGTTTTCTAAATCCGATTATGGCTCAACATAGTTTGAAATAGGACGGTTTTGGTTCCTCAAAATGCTCAGGTTAGCATCATCAACCTTAATTTCAGTCCATCTGCTTAAAAACTTGTATAAATTAGAGCCAATGCAAATAGCTAATTTCTTCAAATAAACTTTTTTTTGGATCATGTTGTCTCCGCATGCTATATAAACATCCAGATGCTACCTCGGCGTGCATTTGACATTTGCATGGGTGCCAATATTGCACATTTTGGAAAAAAATCGATAAAGTCCGTTACGGTTTTGTGTCTTTCCTAGTTTCGGACTTATAAACCTTTTCTTCAGGCATTGTTATAACATTTGTTCTCTCATTAAAAAGAACAAAACATTTTGGCCTCATAAATACAGTGTTTTCATACAAAAATGGTTTTCCTTAACACGAAAATGAAAAGGCGGCACAGTGGACGGGTGGTTAGTGTGCAGCCCTATGGTGCTGAGGTCCAGGGTTCAATTCCAGCTACTGCAGCCTCCCCGAGCAGAGTTTGTGTGTTCTCCCCGTGCCTGCCTTGGGTTCCCTCCGGGCGTTCTGGTTTCCTCCCACATCCCAAAAACATGCATGGCAGGTTCATTAGTGACTCCAAATTGTCCTTGAATTTGAATGAGCGTGTGAATGGTTGTCTGTCTCTGTGTGACCTGCTCTCGCAACCAGATAAGGGTGTCCCCTGCCCGTTGCCCGAGGTTGGCTGCGGATGGATGGATGTTTTTTCCAAATTGTGAGGGAACATTTTATATTCTAAATATATGTATCTGTCTAAATTTAATTTGAACAATCATTTTTATGCAGAATCAATGATTCTGATCAACCAGGGTCATCGCTATTGGAAGATATTGAGTTTAGGATGTAGAAATGATAATGATTCCACGAACATGGAATTTATTACACTGTTACCTTGAAATCCAACTCTGTGAAATGTTGGCATCCAATCTAGGACAGACTCCAGTTTAACAACCTGTTATTAAAAGAAAAATGCTTGGCTTTGAACTTCTCAGTTGAGTGCAGACATCGCTTTGTCACCTAACATCAAAAGGAAAAATAGTCATGTGTACCAGAGGCGTGTTCAGGAGAGTGATCAGACATGTAGTCTCTTGTTAATCGCTTGCCGCGCACTGCTGAACGGTTGTAATCGCTCACTGTGATTGCCTTACTGATCCAAAATGGCCGACGACATTTAATGGAGACACAAATTTTGTGTGCGAGATGTCAATGTGTATCAGTGTTGAGTGTATCATTATGAATCAGTGTTTATTATGAGTGAAAATAGACTAAAAGGGGTCATACCTGTCTTGCATTGTTCACAAACATTACCAGGCAATGTAAGACGATATATTACATCGCCAACAGCACTCGTCAGGGTGAGATCCTCCATCTTCTGCACTGTCGACGCCATGTTGGAAATCAAAGTAAGCGGTCTTTCTCCCGTGATTACTCGGGCACGCGAGCGCTCAATAATCACTGGCCGTTCAGAAGCTAGCGATAGCTCGCGATAGCAATCACTCACTCTCCTGAACACGCCTCTGTATATACAGTGGCTTGCGAAACTATTTGGCCACCTTGAATTTTGTGACCTTTTGCCACATTTCAGACTTCAAACACAAAGATACAAAACTGTAATTTCTTGTGAAGCATCAACAATAAGTGGGACACAATCATGAAGTGGAACACACTTCATTGGATATTTTAAACTTTTTTTAACAAATAAAAAACGAAAAAGTGGGTGTGTAAAATTATTCAGCCCCTTTACTTTCAGTGCAGCAAACTCTGAATCATTCAGAGATCCTCACTGAACTTCTGGACAATGTTGATCTAAACGACTAACGATGATAAATGGAATCCACCTGTGTTTATTCAAGTGTCTGTATAAATGCACTTGCACTGTGATAGTCTCAGAGGTCTGTTTAAAGCGCAGAGAGCATCATGAAGAACGAGGAACACACCAGGCAGGTCCGAGATACTGTTGTGGAGAGGTTTAAAGCTGGATTTAGATACAAAAAGATTTCCCAAGCTTTAAACATCCCAAGGAGCACTGTGCAAGCAATAATATTGTAATGGACGCAGTATCAGACCACTGCAAATCTACCAAGATCGGGCCGTCCCCCCTAAACTTTCAGCTCATACTAGGAGAAAACTGATCAGAGATGCAGCCAAGAGGCCCATGATCACTCTGGATGAACCACAGAGGTCTACAGCTGAGGTGGGAGAATCTGTCCATAGGACAACAATCAGTCGTATATTGCGAAAATCTGGCCTTTATGGAAGAGTGGCAAGAAGGAAGCCATTTCTTGAAGATATTCATAAAAAGTGTTGTTTAAAGTTTGCCACAAGCCACCTGGGAGACACACCAAACATGTGGAAGAAGGTGCTATGGTCAGATGAGACCAAAATTGAACTTTTTGGCAACAATGCTAGATGTTAGGTTTGGCATAAAAGCGGCATATCTCATCACCCTCAACAAACCATCCCCACAGTCAAAAATGGTGGTGGCAACATCATGGTTAGGCCTGCTTTTCTTCAGCAGGGACAGGGAAGATGGTTAAAATTGATGGGAAGATGGATGGAGCCAAATACAGGAGCATTCTGGAAGAAAACCTGATGAAGTCCGCAAAAGACCTGAGACTGGGACGGAGATTTGTCTTCCAACAAGACAATGATCCAAACCATAAAGCAAAAGCTACAATGGAATGGTTCACCCAAAAAACATATCAAGGTGTTAGAATGGCCAAGTCAAAGTCCAGACCTCAATCAATTGAGAATCTGTGGAAAGAACTGAAAACTTCTGTTCATTAACTCTTTCCATCCAACCTCACTGAGCTCTAGCTGTTTTGCAAGGAGGAATGGGCAAAAATATCAGTTTTTCGATGTGCAAACCTTTTTTATTTGTTAAAAAAGTTTAAAATATCCAATAAAGTGTGTTCCACTTCATGATTGTGTTCCACTTGTTGATTCTTCACAAGAAATTACAGTTTTATATCTTTATGTTTGAAGTCTGAAATGTGGCAAAAGGTCACAAAGTTCAAGGGGGCCAAATAGTTTAGCAAGCCACTGTATATGTTGAAAGATATATATTTTTCATTTGCTGTTTTCTTTTTTTTTCTTGATCCCGAAGCAAACTGTTTATTGTCCTAAGGTAAAGCCCTCCTTTCCGTCCCCTTCCTGAGGGACTTGGATTCTCATCTGCCCTATACTGTAGCTCTTCTCGTGTGTTTGACATTGTCTGAAGCAGGGGGGCCAACTAAGGGAACATTATCTCAGGCTTTGTGTTTCTAACAAATGGTGTGTTCCCCTTCCACTTGTGTGCTTATTTCCAGCGGGTCGCTGCCTCTATTGTGAGATGTTGATTAGTCCAGCCGGTAATTAAGGATTCTCCAGAAATCGGGCTTCTTTTTCCTCATTGTGCTTTTGCGAAGCAACTCGCTTTTTCTTTTGTTCATTATGTACTGTACTATGTGTTACTTCAGATGCACGCTTGCACAGGCCTCATATCCTATTTCCATGCCTTCAGACACGTACGTTCAAGCTGTCCCCATTTCACCCTGCTGGCACATTTGATCCGTCTGCAGATATTTTTTAATTATGTCACAAATCATCTTGTATTATTCAGCCATTATGAGACCTGACAGCAACCCTCCCAATTGCTCAAAAATTCAACCTAAGATGCCCTTTCTTAAAAAGCCTTTCGGGAAAAGTTATCTGTTATCTGTCCAAGAAAGCGGATGTTTTGGTCCCAATGTGTTAAAAGAGAATGTTGATACCGAAGTTAAATTACTACTAAATACTACAAACTATTTAACCTTTTTAAATGTCATATTTGTAAAGATACCCCCCAAAAATGAACCATACCAATAAAATGCTGCTTTGAAACAATGACACCAGTGTTCCTATCCCGGGAAGTCTTTACTTATCTTTCTTTTGTTAATGAATTAAGAATACCGTTTTGTTATTGTTTATTTGTTATTCCGATAGACATTGACATCACACACAAACGCTAAACGTCCATGCAGCCACAAAAAAAAAACTTCAAAAAGTATTGCAACCTGAAACTGTCAAAAAGAATTGGCCCATTCATTAAAAAAAAAAAAGTCAGCATGCTGCACTGCTGCGTGTCTTCAGCCTTTCCTCTTTCTACGTTAACTGAAGTCCTGCTCTCCGATTTTATGGTTTTGGGCCTTTATACATAAAGCTCATTTACAGTGTGTTACACAAATGTTAGTTAAAGTACCATTGAACTGTGCTATCTTTCACCCTCTCTTTTTGATGCTCTCTCTCTTTCATTTTCTGCTCCCTCAATGCTTGAATCGAATAGAATAGTCCATCTTGTCACTGATATCAACAAGGTGAAACATCAAAATCAATCGCACCACGAGCTTCACCCAGTGCATTTTATGTCGGATGCCAAATACAACTTTAAAATTGATGCCATGGTATATCTGTGTGCTGCTCTTGATACATTTTGGTACCTTTTCCCGATCAATGTAGGCTAAATTTGACATTGGATTTTTGTCCCACAACTATAGTCGGCCACTTAATCCGTTCTTTTAAGTCGTAAAGTCTTTATGTCCATTTTGGCGCTAGCCTCCTGCATAAGCAAACCTAAAGTGTTATGTTGGGTTCTAATTTCTATAAACAAACAAAAAAATCAAACATTAACATTTTTTAGACTTTGTTAACTCATTTCTGGTTTGTGTGTTGTGAATTATAATCCCCTCCTTATGTCTCATTTATTTGTCTTAAGCATGTTTTTTTTTTTTTTTTAGAAATTATTTTATTGCTCTATTAACAGGGGAATCATTGAGTTTCTTGTTGTTAGACAACCTAAACATTGGTAAAGGAACCGCTTCAGGCTTCCACTGTGTTGTGAAATGCAAGCATACATATAATCTGGGTTGGGTTGGGTTGGGTTACTTTATCTTGATTACTTTCAATTACTTTTGGATTACTCCAATACCAAATATGCTAATAAAAGACAAAAGAAACTAAATATGAATGAAATTACTAAATTTTGTGCAGGCTTAGGGAGTAACTGAACACATGGAACGGCAAAAATGATGTTGGCAAGCTGTTTGGTTTAATTTTAATTTTGTTTCTGTCGCATTTTATGTTAGTTTTGCTGGAGATCAAAACCAGGAGAGAAAGCTTACCACGTGTTGTGAGTCATAATTTTATTCATATTTAGTTTTTGTCTTTTATTAGCATATTTGGTATTTGAGTAATCCAAAAGTAATTGAAAGTAATAAAGTTAAAGTAACCCTACCCAACCCTGCATATAATGCACTAGGGCCAAGAAAAAAAAAACATTTATCGTACATTTTTGAATGGGTTTGAATTACATGTATCATAGTGTATTTCAATGTCCTTTACAATAGGAACAATAACAGGATACATCTCCAGAATTCAAAGGAAGATAGCTACTGTAAACACATTCTTTGGTGCACATGGTGTTTGAAGGTGAATCTTTCCAGATTGCACGGCTTGAATCTTGCCCCCCCTGCTCTCAAAGACCTCACAGACAATCTCAACTGAGATTTAGAAGATCACATCAGGCTAAACAATATGGTTAGAGGCCATATTCAGATGTTTTACTTTGGATATTGTGGCCTTAAACAGCACACACCTGGAAGATTTTACCTCTTAAGACAACAAATTCCATTTGGGTTTGTTTTTACAGTGTCGCCCTCCCCCTTACTTTCCTTTTCTAATAGGATAAGACAGAAAACACTTCTAATATGCTCTGAAGTAACTACTGCCTACTGTTTTCAGGCAATGGAAGTGGAAAGGGTCATGGCCAGTGAGTTGCAGACCCTTAAACAAGAACTCAAACAAAACACAAATCACAACCGGTCCCAGGACGAGGAGGTGATCAGCGCTATGAGAGAGCAGGTAAGCAAACACATACCTGTCAACCTCCAGGGCTCCATGCCCTTACAAACTGTCGTATTTTCCCTTACAAATTACAAAATAATCTTACACCATATTTTTTTTTCAAACCTGTTTTTTTATGTAGTTTAACATGTTATATTGTACATGTGTTTCGTTATATCATATATATTGTTACTTAACATTTTGTTGTGAGATACCGAGTTGCTCGACATGAATGAGGTTTATTATAAAAAAACAGTTCAAAAATTAAGTAGCTTAGACGTTCACTGTAGAAGGAAAAAATAAATGCAAATATAATTAAGTAGAATAATACATTTTCTTATTCAAATTATTAATTCATTTTCTGGATTGAATTATTTTTGGTAATATACTGATTAAAGGGATAACCACAAACCTGTCTTTTCTCCTTTTATACTTCCTTTTTTTTAAACTTCTTTATACAACATAATAATTCGTAATTATAATGCATCAAAGCAAGTGAGCCGTTTGAGAGCCGGCTCTCTTTAATGAGTTGAGGCGAAAAAGCTGGTTCTCTAAAAAGAGACGGACTTCCTTTCATTACACAACTCAAACTTGTTTGACTTGATTGATTTGTCGTATCGTGATAGTCAATGTATACCGAATGGTACTCATCATTGCCAAATTTGCGTTTTTTCCGTATTTTCTTGTACGTCGTACACGTCTTAAAAGGCATAATAAACGAACTTTGTACGGCAAAAACGTAAAGGTTGACAGGTATGCAAACACTAGACGAGAGACCTAGCGTCAGCTGTGATATATTTGTTTCATTGAGTTTCTTTTGAAGTTAAGCTTTGATTCCCTACACCACTTAAATACAAGTGTGACCACAAATCTGTGTTGGGACACATTATTTTAGTGAAGAATAGCGGTTTCCACTTGAAGTTTTTACATTGTTTCAATAAAGAAGAATTTTGTTTGAAGTGTTATTGTGCACAAGTTGGTTTTTGTTTTCACAAAACTGAGGGAAATTGGAAACACATCTCATAAGAACATCAACCTTTGCATAATTTATTAAGGAGTGTAATGGAAATAAAGATAAGCTTGTGGATGTGTCTCCAGGTGTTACGCCTCACGCAGAGGGAACAGGCTCTGGAGGAGCGTTTGGAGAAAGTTTGCCTGGAAAATGCTGGGCTGAGAGCCAACTTGGCCACTTTAAACCAGCGTTTAGCTATGCACGAGCAACTCAACCAGAAGCAGAATCAACGGGTATGTGACATCAATGCTTTGTGTCTTTAAGAATTGATAACTTCTGTTCTCTTAGATCCCACAAATATCCCGACACAATTAGTTGAATCTTAAATACAGTTCAATAATAATATAATTTAAAATTGCTGTCAAAGGCTCAGCAGGAATTTGAATGTATACCAGAACTGACAAGATTTACAATTCTTGCTGTGACTATCACCTGCAGGACTGCATTCCATACATTCGTCGAGTTTTATGTTTGTTTCCGTAAAATTCGGACTATAAGCCACAACTATTTTCCCAAGCTTTCAACCCGGCGGCTTATCCAACGATGCGGCTAATTTATGCATTTCTTATAATGGCCGCCAGGGGCGCCCTAGCAGTAAAGGTAAGGGTGAGACACGTAGAATATACAGTGGAACCTCGGTTCTCGACCAGAACCCTGTTCGAAAACCGATTTGTTCGATCACCAAAATCATTTTTCCCATTAAAAATTATGTAAATCGTTTTAATCCGTTCCAACACCCTGATTGTTTACCTTGAATGTTTAACGTAAACAAAGCTAACCCAGGCTAATCGTATGTTCGCGTTATCGTAATCTTCCGTACGAAAGATTACGCTAACATGAACGTGTAAAAATTTAAAAAATCAGGTCGTTTACAAGTCATTTAGCACCTGGGTCTCCACAACAAGTGGTGAGCGGTTCATTGGAAAGGGGGCTCCGTTCCAACACCCTGAATTTTGGGCTCCTTTACCAACACCCTGAATGTTTAACTTGAATGTTTAACGTAAACAAAGCTAACCCAGGCTAATTGTACGTTCGCGTTATCGTAATATTCTGTATGAAAGATTACGCTAACACGAACGTGTAAAAATAAAAAAAAGGATAAAGAAAAGAATTATGAATAGGATTTCTTACCTTTGTGGTGGTCAGCAGAAGCCGCAGGTGGACTGTGGGGTATTCCCTAGCAAGATCAGCACACCTTCTTCATATTTTGCTATTATTTCTTTCTTAAATGCAATAGTTGTACGCACTACTTTTCTTTTTTCACCTGTAGCAACTTTGCTTGCACTGACTTTCTTTGCAGGAATAATTAGGGGCTAAAACACTTCGTACACCTATATTAAAAGCGAAAGCAAAATGAAGCACGTCCGCACGCGATAACACCCGTACGCCGCTCAGCATCGCATCCTAGCGTACGCACTCACGCATTACCGGCGTTCGAACTCCGATTTTTTTGACCGAACAGCGAAGCAAGAATTTCTCGAAATTTTGGGTCGGACTCCGATTTGTTCGAACTGAGAGGCGTTCGAAAACCGAGGTTTCACTGTATGTGTCAAAGATGACGCAAGTTCAATGTAACTTTGTGCTTTATGCATGAATTAAACTTGCATGGACGAACCCTCATCATGGAAAAGGAGTCAATCGAAAGGGGAGCGCTAACTACCATATTCGGAATAATTTCACGAGTCTGCTTATTTGTAAATAGAAATAATGTGGTGAAACGGACGATTTTTGAGATTCCTTTTGATCTGTCAGCCTTATCGTGTGCTTTGGAGTAAATATTTTACACGATTGCATTCTATGTAACAGTCGTTTTCGCAGAGATTCAAAGTTAAAGACGGCCAGGGGACGTATTGGTTAGTTACCTCGGCTTTATAGTTTTCGGGTATCTTGTTTCAGACTGATCGTGATGTTTTTCTGATGAGTTTATTTTGAAATGGTCATCATATCTTAAATCCCAAGAGTTCAAACCTTCCAATGTTATGTGGCATGACTTATTTCAGTGACTAGTGACATCGTACTGACTCATATTTGTTTATCAAAAGTCTGGCGGCCCATCGACAGGCCGTCGGAACGTTAAGGGGTTAAGGCACCATATATCATTAAAACTCTTTCTCCGTACCGCCTCTTTTTGTAAATATCTCTTGTTTCAATGTGGGCACATGTGTAATAATTAGGTGCAGCTTAGGTAAGTACAAAGTGTTTTTTCTTTTAAAATGTACAGGGTGTGGCTTATAATCAGGTGCGCCTTCTAGTCCGAATTTTACAGTAACTAGGAATGTGGCTTATTAGATTTTATCATTTAATGAACTTACACAACCTAAATCCAAATGGTTTTGGGACTATAAAAATGGCCGCATATTGATTTAGAAAAAATGTTCAATACTTTAAAGGAGCTTTGGTTGCTATTGATAAGAAGCCTACAGTTTCTCTTTTGCTTTGCTGGCATCTTAAGCAGTAGCTGACGGCTTACACCTCCAAAAATGTTATCTTTTTAGGGGAACGATTAAAGTGCACCAGTTAAGATATTCAACACGTTAGATTGGGAAAAAATAGCTGAGTAAATCTACACCGACAAAATTAAGGAGTGATCAAAAATAGATAATTGATAATGGACATGAGGTTTTGGCCTGCCACAAGTAATAATTTTAATGATTGTGTTGTAATTTATATAATCAGTTGACGATTTCCTTTTAAATTGTTGATTTGGTAAATTTTGGTCTATTTTTGTTTAGCTCGCTGAAGCGTTCCAGAAGCTAGAGGTGGCGCAAGGTCGGTCACGGCTGCTACAAGAACAGGTGGAGGAGCTCGAAGAACAGGTGTCCTTACAAGAATCCAAGAATCTCGGCGATGCTTCTTTACTTTCCGAGTTGGACATGGCTGACTTAGGAATCAGTAAAGAAGAGGTACTAAAAGTTTTTAACTCATCTTTTCATAGTTTCACAAATATTGCTTTACTTCAATACTTTACTAGAGCCTAACTTTAGTCTTGTTTGTTTGTTAATCTTTTCTGTTACTAATACGTCAGAGATTGTCTTAAACTCACACTTATCATATAAGAAATCTGGATTTAAAGAGACTCAACTTGAAAGTATACTATGATTGTACATTTCATATAAAGAACAGAGTGCACAGTATTTTTGGGGGGTCAATGTCTAAAGGAAACTAAAGAATTCAGTGAGACTGACCAGCAAAACGCACTTTATTCATTCAAGCGCTTACCTGGTTAAAATATGATTTACCCAATGAGTCATTCTTCATTCATTAGGTTTCCTGTTTTTCACCCGCATTGTTGGAGGGCTTCCTTGTTCCCTACAACTTCCAGCACGTGTTTACACATACATAATGGCCAAATATTTTTTTTCCCAGACCGATATCGGTGCGGGTATGCAACTTTTGTGTAGTTGCTGATACTAGTTCTGATACCACCAGTGCGTTTAGTACTATACCACCCATTACATTAAAAAATAGTTCTTCCTTTTATCGATCTCCAAGTGTTATACTTTCACTTTAAACTACATCTAATTAATATCAATTTTCTATTCTTTTAAGTTTCAGTTCAAGATTGCCATGTACACTAGATAGACAGAGATAGCCGTTGAAAGTCAGATAACTGGCTGGTGGCACAAAAACTACTCCTAACTGGAACCAGCATTTGCCAATCAGTTTTCACAAGTGATTGCATTGTTTTTTGTTTTTTCAACTATTTAAACAATTATTTAAATTTTTACTTTTCAGTTCAAAAGCAGTTTTACAAATAAACTTCATGCGTTCATTATGTTTTTAAATTTTGATTCATAGCATATATTAAATCCATATAGTAAAATCTAAATTGACATATTAAGCAAAATAAGTCAATCTATGTTTATTTGTATAGCCCTTTATCACAAGGAATCTCAAAGGGCTGCATAAACCACAGAATATTGCTAATGGCAGACTACACCATCCCCTGATCTAAAACCTACATGAGGGCAATGAAAAACTCAAAACCTTAACATGAGGTAAATGAAGAAACCTTGAGAAGGGACCACACATGAGGTAACCCCTTTTAGGATGACCAGGCTGCAATGGATGCTGCAATAACAAATAACAAGCAACCTGTATTACTTCATGCCCCACCGTAACCATAAATGTTAAAAAAAAATCTACTGTTAATTCAGTTAACATTATACGATAAAAAAACAACAACATGAAACTAGTGTCATAAAAATCATTTTTCAAACACCTTTTATGGACAGTGTGCTTTAAGATTTTTTAATAGAAAAAGTGTGTCTTGGCACCTAAAAGGTTGGAAAACACTATATTAAATAATGAGGAGGAAGGTGTCAAGTGTTTTCCCCAAATAAAGCAGATGCTTGCAAGTCTCAGTTTGATGAGTGTGTTATTTTATGATTCAATTCAGATATTAAAGTATAATACATGCCTTTTCAAGAGGACAAAATAAAAAAAATTGGGGTATTTTAGCTAGAATATTACAGGTGAAACATAGCTAATCCACCATGTGTGTTTCCTGGTTTAAATTGAACAAAAAAGTTTGTGTTTTGTCCATGCTTTGAACATAATATTTTTGTCTTTCTCCCTTTAAATGTAGCTAACAGAAGAAATTGCATCGATCGTTCAGAGACTGAGGCCATTGGTGCAGAGCAGTGCCACGTGTTGTGCTGATACAGAAGAAGAGAACCTAAAGGGTGTTCTGAACCAACTGAAGTCACTGGCCCAAAGTGTAACGCAGGCCTCCGGAGAACAGGTGACACAACTACAAATGAATGAATGCACAAATGTCATTTTTTGAGAAACATAATTGGAGGGCTTTACCTTTCAGTGTAGGTGAACAAACACTAAAACATTAAAAAACAAAACAAATATATTAATGATATAAAAGAAAAAAAAACGTATTATAATTATTCTGAAAAAATGTTCAAACATTCTCATTCGCATTACAAAAAGTGAGCAAAGATATTTAATGTCACACACTTAAAGCCCCAATGTGTAATATTTGACCATTAGATGGCACTGTTGTCTAATGCGATCAAAAACCAGTGTCACAGCAAGAAGCAAGACAACAGACAAACATGGCGGCGACCTTAGGTATGGATTCCACTATGTATGAGAAAAACAAATTTCTCGACATCAGATTTTCTATAAAAATTAACATTGGGATGATAGTTTATGTAGTTTTGCCTAGAATTCAAATCAATGTATTTTTTTGTAACACGAGAAGGCACTAAATATTACACACTGCTCCTTTAAAGAAAAGTGTGCAAAGTTTCTGTAGACACAGCAACTTTCTTGCACCTGTAGATGTTATGTGATAAGACATTACGCTGCTTGTATCTTTGTTCTGGTCACACTGTAAACTTTGGCTAATTATTACAAGTGATTAGGCTTTCCTCAGCCTTACTTGAATGTGGCCAATCGTCTACTGCATGAGCACCTACGATCCATTCCTGTAACTAGATATGTCTTCCTGATGCATTGTCCGCTTGTAAAAGCATAGGAATAGGTGTAAAACATCATAATGTCGTTGGGGGTAAAATGTGGAACAAATACTGTACGTTCCTGCAATCTGATATTTTGGTTCTGCCTGGAGCTGCATCATGCTTTGTTTGTCACCGCATGATCAGTGTCGGAATTCGAGCTCAGTGCATGGCTAAAGAGATCAGGTGACACAATGCCGCAGGGGAGGGTTTGGACCTAAGTGTTTTTTTATGAGTGATCTCATCTATGTGCTCTCCTTTCATTCTATCCAAATACAAATAGAACACGTTGCGTCAAAATAAAGAAATTGTTTTGTCCTAAGAACAAATAATGAATGCATCTACAACTAACCCATAAAATAATCTGCAATAATATCATAATGAATCCCAAGAGCCAAGAAGAAATCCGCAGGTTTGAGAACGTTCTTCATTCGGGCCCGGGTGCCTTGGAATGCTCTCCCCTCTGAGATTCCACCTGCAACCTCAGTGGAACTATTTAAATCTAGCAATAAAACACACTTATATTCTATACTATAGCTTATGAATGACCTATATTTCATGTTGATGATGTCTGCGTATTCTTTGTTGATGCCCTTGCAACATCCATTGCAGCCTGGTTATCCTTAAAGGGGGATTACTTTCAAGCCATGAAATGTCAAGGTTAAAATTTGAGATTATATTATGTTGAAGAAAGAAAACACTCCGAGTCGGAGTTTAGGTTTTTGATAGCCCTTTCAACGGAGGCGCGTCCCACCTGAGCTTTCCACTAGATCTGCTTCCAAGATGGGCACAGAGAGGAATAACAACACCCAATGACTTCAGGCTCATTTATTGAAAACACAGGCGTAAAACAACACATCTAATTGGCTTAAACGAGGTCACATGAATACATGACACAAATCTGATAGGTTTGGACAGAAATCACACGTTTAAATGAAGCGAATAATGCTGGTTGATAGATGCTGTGAGAGCATAATAAATGAGCAGTAAGAAAAGTGAAACTTTGTAACACAAAAGGACAATGCTTCACTGTGAAGACAAGGCAGTGTAAAAGGGAGGCAAGTTTGTGACCAGACTTCCTGGCACTAAAGTGGAGGCCGTCTTGATTAATAGTTAGCGGGGCCCAAGAGGATACAATTGTTGTAAGAATACAAACATCACCTGGATAATCTTTGGCTTTGCTAAGGTACTTTTGATGATAAAATCATGCAAAGGCACATTCAAACTATAATCAAACTATGATTTCCCTTGCAATTATCTCATGTGTGGCCCCTTCTCAAATTTTCTTAATTTCCTCATGCTAAGTTTTTGAGTTTTTCCTTACCCTCATGCAGGTTTTATGTATTAGATCAGGGGATGCTGTGATAGTTGGTAGCCAGTACAGACCTTTGAGACTTCTTGTAAGTAAGGGTTGTACAAATAAACATGACTTAACTTGACTATCCTTGTGTCAAAAATACTTAGTCCAGCACTACCATTACTGGCATTGTAGTTAATATCCAAAGTTGCCAACTTAAGAGGATTAAATTTATAATAACTTGTAGAAATATGACTCAACAACACAGCGCACAATCATCATAGTAAATTTCCAGCAAACAAATAAACAAAGATTTTTTTTTTTATCTTCAGAAATTGCAGCTGCAGCAGGAGAATGCCGCAATGAGACAGACACTGCAGAACGTGAAGAAGGAGGCGGAAATCACCCAGCAGGCCATCAGAGACAGAGATGAAGCAATTGCCAAGTCAGTCATTCTAAATTTCTAAATCTCCTTAAGTCAGCATTCATGTTTGGGGTCCCGCTTAGCCATGGAAATCCAGAGTCCTACATTAAGGCCTCATTATCCTTAGGGTGTCAAATAATCTTTTAATACACTGTCTATCTTCTGACTATTATGATCATACTTGATTTTACGTACATTCCTACATTTTTGTTGGACAAACACAAATAGATAAATGAATAAATTAATTTAGAATCCACAATCCTACAGTAATGTAAAAAACATACAATATCGTCCCCACATCTTAGAATATTATCATGTTACCCACATCAACAACACATTTGCATTCTGTGTTATTTTCAGTTTATTTAGGGTGAATCTGAAATTCAGAATCCAGAAATCACATTGGTTTTGCTCAGTAGTGTCAGGTTTTTGACATGTTTACATTGTTGTTCACATATATGCATGTGTGAAGCATGCTAGAAGACCTGAAGTTTGAATAATTGGGACGCAACATGCAATTTATGTTTACTTACCTTTTAGTTTACAGGAATTGATCATTGCATCATATATCAATATCTATTGTTGGAAAAACATAACAAAACAAAATAATTATGTTTATTAACAAAAAATAATCTGATAATGCCACAAAAATGAAATTTTGTCACCTGGTTGGATTTTTTTCCAAAACCTGACCTGATGGAGAGAAATGGATTCTATTTCCTGATTCGGCACTGACAAAAATACCCTAAATGAAATGTGGATATCCAGACAACATTCAAAATGTAAAACAAAAAAAAAGTGTTGGAATTAGAGATGTTCGATACCACAATATTTTAGACGGATACTCAAACCTCAGGTAGCCAGTGATGGTGATTCCATAAGTAAGTCAAATTCCCCCTCCCTTTGCAAAAAAAATAATATTTTTCATGAAATGAATCTCAACATAACTTTTCCTTAATATTGCTTTTATTTAATGTAAACTTATCATTTAGTTAATTCTAGGTTCCTTATTGTGAAATGGCACTAAAAATGCAGCTGATTCCTTTATTAGCACAAAAATGAATGAATGAATGAAAACTTTATTTCGAACATTATAAAATAAAAACAAGACAAAACAATGACTCAACAACAAAAATAATGTTAACATAACATGTTCGAAAAGGTAGTAAGAAGCAGACGCTTATTTTCCCAACCTCCTCATCTTCCCTATTAATTACTTTTGACAGATAGCTCCTCTTTTGTGTCTAAATATAACAAAATCTCACCGATATACATATTACATAAGTCAGGTATCAATAATTATAATATCAATATTCACAATTTTTTTTACACTAATCATTGTAGTACCCATCTATTAACGTTATAATGCTACTAGTCACTAAATATCATTGTGACACCAATGATAATAACAACAATAGCAATAATAACAGTTATGATTTCATAATAGTAACAAGAACAACAAGGTTAACTATAGTTGTAAACGCATTATTTCCAATCTCTAGTATCACTCATAACCCATTTTCTTCATCTCTGTATTCTGCCAGTAATGTTATTTTTGTATCTAAATTTGAACACATGAATAGTTGGCCATTGTTTGATCTCGTCTTGTAAATTGTTTTAAAGTTTGACTCCACACACAGACACGCACATACTTTTCCTAGTGGTTCTCACCTTTGGGGTTTTGAATTTACTACAGCCCCTTAAGTTATAACTTCCATCTTTCCGAGTGAATAATTTTTGGAAGTTTTCTGGCACTATGTTTTTGTTGACCTTAAATGGCAGTTGTGAAGTGAAAAATTTGACTAAATCATCCAAATGATTGAAACTATCGGTAAGTATATCTAAAAATGCTGAGAATTTTGGAACTAAATGTGATACATTTCCAGGTATTTAAATTATGATGCAATATCATTTAAGTTTTCAAAATATTCTGACTTTTACAAAAAATTTCCATATTGGAAATATATATTTTCAAAAATAATTTCATTTTTCTGGGTCAAAAACAGTTCATTTCGAAAGAAGAAACATCCTCACGCATAACCTGATTGAAAGACATTGTTGGTTTGTTAAAAATGGGAATTTGAGAATTATTTCATTTTGGTATACTATTATTAAGACATGGCACATTTCCGTGGGGGAAAAAAACAAACAACCTGAAGTCTCAAAACGTACCCTGCATTTCACATTAGGCTCATAAAACCCATTTCTGTTTCACATTAAGGAGTTTAAAGTGCTGAATTCTGCCCAAGAAAGGGCTTTTACTAAACACTCCCAATTTTTTTTTTGCCTTCGCTATCAGTGCATTTTAGAATAAATTAAAATAAAGAACAACAAATAATCCCAGCAAATCTGGTTGGCAGCTGGAAGTTCTCACAAAGTTCACACACCACTGTAGCCTAAGGGTGACCTACTTTTTTTCTCTTTTCTATGAAATACTTTAAAGAAGACTAATGGGATCTGTGGTTTTGGTTTACAGTCACTAAAAGTAACGTGTATACTATATTTTTATCACTCCCTTTCGAATTGGTTTGAGGTTAGCACATCCGCCTAGTACGCAAAGGGTCCATGGTACGAGACCGGTTGGAAAAATACGTTGGTTTGTAGATGGATGGGTGCCATCAGGTTGTACTTGCCCAAGACACACCACATGAACTGGTGCCCCTACGGCCCAAGTGGTTAAGGGATCCAACCAACCAAGTCTTATTATGAACATTTGTCTTAAAGTGGTAGTTTTTATGCACATGTTTGTACACAAATAACGTCTAACACAAAATTATTTTCTTCACATCCTGATTTGTTGCAGGAAAACCTTGATGGAGGCCGAGTTAATCCGGAGTAAAAACGAAATGATGTCTCTGAACAACCAATTGTTAGACGCTATTCAACAGAAACTAGCGCTTTCGCAGGAATTGGAGGCCTGGCAGGTAAAGTGTTTTTGCAAAACCGACAGAAATTTGGGACAACTTAGCTTGGTGTTTACAATTTTCTTCCTGTGAGGAATAATTTAGAATTTATTTTCAGTCACCAATTTAATCTTTGTTAAGGGTTACATGATCATCTTGTCTAAATTCTCAAGTTTTTCCTATCATTTGTTGTCATCGTATAGCTCAGCAAGAAATATAGGTTGACTTTGGTGAATAATTTCGCCGCACCATATTTATTCGTGTGTAAAGTTTGGGTGCGCACTATAGGGTTTTCTATATTTGAGCAATGGTTGAAAAGTCGAAAAATAGCTGACCAGAATCGCAAATGGAAAACAAACTATTTTAATCATGGCCGCATATATTCAACAACGTTTGTCACTTACAATGATTACTAGAATAGAAGAGTAGAATAAGATTTACTGTCAGTGTAACATGTGAAATGCAGAACAAAATTCTGTGGTATCAAGAATAAAATAGTGTAAAGATATGAAAAAAAACCCCCCAGAAAAATGCCCTTTTGTGTTAGTGGTTAGGATTCGGCGCTCTCACCACCGTGACCCAGGTTCGATTCCCATTGCATTCAATCACAAAATTTAAGCTGAGAAAAAATGAAACTAAATTTTATACTGGATTTGTGCGTGTCATTTACAAACAAATACCATTTGAATTTTACTATACATATATATTTTTTTAAGGTTATCTTTTTTTTTTCTAGAATAAAATTACAATAATGATTTTTAAAATAAAAACGAAGCATCTGCCAATGGACAAAAAGTGTTTTACTATATCTTTTACTTTTTAAAAAAAATATTTTTTAATAGTACAAAATGCTGCAGCTAGGCTTTTGGCTAAGACAAGAAAGTTTGATCAAAGGAACTGTTTAAACCTAGGCTTATGACACAGTTTTATTTTATAGCATATGAATAACTTATATTTTACATTGACAATATCTGTGTATTATTTATTATTGCAACATCCATTGCAGCATGGTCATCCTGGAAGAGGGATTACCTCATGTGCGGTTCCTTCAAAGTTTTTTCATTTTCCTCATGTTGAGGTTTTTGAATTTTTCTTTGCCCTCATGTAGGTTTAAGATCAGGGGATGGTGTAATAACAGTCTGTAGTTTGCAATAATCTGTGGTCTATGCAGCCCTTTGTGATTCTTTGTAATTAAGGGCTATACAAATAAACTTGACTTGACCTATTTGATGAGAAAATAATTAACATCAGCAAAATGATGAGAGATTTTTACATATTTTTATCAGTTTTATAATTTTTTTTTGCAGTGCAGTCTTGAACCTCTTCATCAAACAAAATTTAAAAAATGGTTATTAAATATATTTCCCTGTACAACTTCACGAGCAAATAATTAGTCAATAAAAAGACAAGAAAATAGTAATGTGCTGCCACCTACGGATATGGATGAATGTTACAGTTATGAAATGAATGATCTTCATTTATATAGCGCTTTTCAAGTCAATGACTTCCCAAAGCGCTTTACATTGTGCTTCACATTTCCCAATAGCGGCCGTGATCTGTGCAGCCATGTAAGGGGCTAACCTGCTTATTGGGGGTTCAATGTCTTACCCAAGGACACTTCAGCATGTAACACGGACAAGCCGGGATTCGAACTGGGATCCCTTAATCCTAAAACGATCGCTCTACCTCCTGAGCTACTGCCGCCCAATATAGTTATCAGGCTGATCACTGGAAGAAAGTAAAGATCCTGGACAATGCTTGTTTTTACGAAGTTAAAATTGAGCAATTTCCTGCAGAGCGCAAGACGAGGTCTAGTTGTGGCCGGCCGGCAGATGGAAAAACACTGCTGTTAACAATCGATTTTGAAATTTCTTCTTCCCAGGATGACATCCAGATCTTCATAAACCAGCAGTTAAGGACTCAGCAGCAGTCTGAACAACCTGCAAAGAAGATCCCCTCACAGGGGATTTCATTCTTCCGCAAGTCCAACAAGACAGCTTTCTCTTGGAAAGTCGACACCAATCCGGACAAAACCCAGACCCCGTGGCGGGAATGGTTAAGACGTGGCATAGGAACATCATACAGCACTTAAAAAAAGGAAGATCGAGCCTGGATCAACCTTAGGATACTTGAGCAACAAAGCACATTCAAAAAAAGCTTCTAATATTACAAACTGTCAGTTCCCCCCGCTCCCTACTGAAGTTTTGCCTCAGATTGTAAATATTGTTCATTTTTTTGGAATGTTAACTTTTTTGTAAGTGTATTTGCTTTGTTGCTTTATTTGTTGGTCTATATCCAAGAGGCAGCTTTGATTCTGTTGTAAAATTAAAAAAGAGCACCAGGGAATAACGATCGAACATGGCATTTGTTTTGTAATATTATTTTTACTTACAATGTAAGAAAGTACACGCTACATTGTCTTCTCGAAAACGATTCTCAGAGGATTTCACAGTTTTTATGAAATCTCTTCTATTTTGGTTTTCTGTGAAAAATTATAGAAACGTTGAATGAATCAATCGTTTTGTTAACCGTTTTAAATTACATTTCGAATGTTTTCCATCTGTCATCTGATAAACCTTTATCGGGTTACTTGATATTGTGAGTTTTTATTTAAACATTATGACAGACAAGTAAAATCACCATCCATTTCTGAGCATCTAAAACAAGAAACAAGTCTCTCTGTAATTTCTATGAAAAGTTCTGATTTTTAAAATGAATTCAAAACAAATTCTCCATCTGGTCATTGGAGGGCATCAATGGATTTACTCTCAGCTTTAGTAGGCCCAGCCAAGTAGTTTGAGCTGATGTTGTATAATCTTATTTCCCATGCAGTGCAAAAAGCTTTATTTTGTATTTTTTTATTCATTTCAAACCAGTACAACAAATATGGAAAGCGCTTTATTTGTTTCAGAACTCCAACTTGAATTTGTGGTGAGTTGGGTCAGGTGTAAAACTGCTTTTACTCAACTGTTAAAAAAAAATAGTTAAACCAAGTGTGCAATATTCGACCACTCAAGGGCACTGTTGTCTAAGGAAAACTAGTGCCAAATGATAGCTGCGCAGCAGCTAGATGCCAGATAAACCTGACGGCGACCGCCATGTGAAAGAAAAACACATTTCTCTACCCCACGTTTTTTTTTTTAAATAATAACATTGGTATAATAGTTCATTTATTCTTGCCTAGTATTTAAATCAATGCTTTTTTTTTAACTGAGTTTTTTTTGTAATGCTAGAAGGCACTAAATATTACACACTGACCCTTTGATGCATTCAAAGACAAACACGACAGATTTTTCCCACATGTTTTTGTGAATAAACGTGTTATGCCTAAAGAAAATCCCGTTGTCATCCATGATTATGATATCTAGGGTAGGCTATTAAAGTAGGCTAAATGAGAAAGCCATATATGTGTACAAATGCCTTTGTTAAAAGTAAACTTTAAATGAGACTATCGCTTTTAACTGTAAAATGATATCACACCCAAAAAAGCAAAGAAAACTTTAAACATGATTTTGGCCATATCTTTAAAATTCATCATAAAAAAAGCTTTGACTACGGTATCATTTTAGGCTAATTTCTTATACTTTCCATTGATACCAAACCCCCGAATTTGATATTTGCCTCACTGTGACTCATTTCGGTAGATCGGGTCACATATTTGATCCTGCCCCCAAGACCATTTTGAAAAAAAGCACAAAACAAACATAAGCTACAGTTTTAAATACTTCTACAGGATGTAGCCAAAGAAAGGTGCTTCTCTCAATGCAAACCACCCACTGCAGCTGTATTTGCTGACTGCCATTTATCAACCAGAGAACATTAAGAAAACACTCATCCTAATGTTATTTTCTTGGAGAAATAAAGAGAGAGAAAATGTGCCTTTTCTTCTCAAGGTTTCTTTATTATTCCCATGTTGAGGTTTTTGAGTTTTTCCTTGCCCTAAAGTAGCTTTTTGATCAGGGGATGGTGAAATAATAGTCTGTAGTTTGCAAAAATTTGTGGTCTTTGAAGCCCTTTGAGACTCCTTGTCATTAAGGGCTATCCAAATAAACTAAGTTAGATAGATAGATAGATAGATAGATAGATACTTTGTTCATCCCCGAAGGGAAATTCACATTTCCAGCAGCATCCCTGAGCTGAGAACAATCGAGAACAATCGAAAATAACACGGGAGCTGCTGGAGTGGCTGCCATTCGTGACGGCGCCGGAAGAAAAGATTCAATTTGAATCATGTACAAACAAACAAACAATTGAATCATGTACAAACAAACAAACAAACAAAATATTCATGTTTCAATAAGTGGAGTGTTAATAAAATGGGTGGGAAAATAATAAACTGAAAAAAAGAGTAAATTGATATTCTTTTACTGATCTGGCCCGCCTCAGAATAGAAAGTCTGGATCTGGCCCCAGAGAAAAACTGATTTTGACATCACTGCCTTATGATCTCCTTAACATTTTAATATTATTGATAATAATTGCTATAACGACGGCAATTTACTGCGCCAATTTCATCATCTCGTAAAATTGTGATGATGTAATCCCATGTACTACTAACAACCACTAGAGAGCGTAATTGCATAGCCACTGCACTGTATTGTCTCAGCTAAAATATATTGCTGCAAGATCTCATACAATTTTTTTTATCAAGCTATAAGCATACGCAAAATTCTTGGTGCATTGTTTCAGAATCAGATAACCACACGTCAGAGTACTTTGGCAATTATAATCATTTTATTGAAATAATCACATTTCCTTAACAGGTCAAGATATAAGTGCATAATCATGAGGTGAGCATGAGCAGCATGTTTACAGAAATAGATTGACATTCAGAGGAGCATTAATCGAGGAAATCTGGGGTTGCATAACACATGACATGAGAATATTCAATAGAAAGTACTGCAGAGTTTGTATTGAAACAGTAACAATTCAAAAGCTCGATTTCAGGATATAAACGTTTATATTCTAATTGTTAAAATTCCTGTCGGAGTGCCTCGATCAGTGACTTGATCTTGGGATTTAAATGGAATGTGGGAGCAGAGTTGGCAGTGTGGTCAATGATGAAGTACACGTGGAGTATTATAATAAATCAGTTGCAGTTGTTACAGTCATCAATGGAAGCACATGGAAAATGTCAGTGTAACATTTTGGGCAGGTATGAGTCTCTTTGGCTGGCAGTATGAGCTCCAGATGCTGTGGCAGTTTCAGTAATTTACTCTAGGAAAGTATATTTGGTCATTTTTTCTTTAATTTTTACTATAGAATTGTTTACCCTAATATAGCTTCTGCCAAAAGCAGTCAATTTTGAGTATTGTTTTAACCATATATCAGTGGTGGGCCGTCAGGGCCTGCAAGGCCTTCTGTGCTAGCCTGAATAATATCTGAAACATCCCGTGCTCACAAAAATGCTGTGTACCGCAACATCAGTCTTCGAGAAAGCTGTTGGCTTAGCCCATCCATCCATCCATCCATTATCTGCACTGCTTATCTACAGTAGGGTCGTGGGGCTGCTGGAGCCCATCCCAGCCATCTTCGGGCAGTGGGCAGGGGACACCCTGAACTGGTTGCCAGCCAGTCTCAGGGCATGGTTTCGCGCAGTGCTTCTCAATTATTTTCCGTCATGCCCCCCCACAGAAGAAGAAATCCTCGAGCTGAAGGCCCAGGTGTAATATGCATGGCCCACCACTGCAATATATGGTATCTTTATGGTCTCTTTCCTTGATACCAATACAATTGAGTGCAAACAGTTATAAAGTTTGTGGCAGCAGTTGGTGTAATGTGTTACACTTGTTTTTTTTTTCTACAGCCGAGTATAATGTACCGTGATAACGTACTTCATATATTGTGAAAATGTTTTTTTGGCCTGATACTATCATTTGTTGCTATTATGTACACATGTATTTGAACAGCAAACTGAGACAACAGGCCTCTCATGACAAGTTAGGTGGATTATATACAATATAGTCTAGTTAGTATTGCAGCAGTGCTTGTACACAGTTATCTGATGATTAGCATTGTTGCACTTTAAAGTAAACGGACAATGGTGAGAGTTTTTGTTCACATACGGCTAAAGTACTTCAATCTTAACATATATGATATCATTCAAAATGAGTAATATTTGAGTGCACAGAAACTTTGGCTTTCAAGTAATACATTATCCTCACCCATAATAGTTTTACTTTTATACCATTGCAACTTGCCATGATACTTCATACCAGTGTAAGGTAAATGCCAACTTTGGACAGTTTCCAGGTGTTCAAAACATATTAGTGTTGAAAGAAATTCTTTTGAGTATGTGTGTTTTCAATAGGACCCTCTGAACGCTACAAATTATTCACTTTAAATTGCCCTGTAGCCTAACGTCAGATTATGACATTGTGGGGTAATTCATCCGTTCTCCTGTTTGAATTTTACTCTTTAGATGTTATTTAGACACTGTTTGTGTTCACTTATCACGTAAATAGTAAACTTTTATCACTACCCGATCGAACATAAGGTCCTTTTCTACAGTGTTATATTAACACTGCTTACTAGACTGTGTGCATACAGTACGACGTTTGATGTATGACAAATTTTCAAATGCAACATACTTCCTCCTTTGTTTTTGTAATATTTACCATCCATCTTAGCATCAATAGCATCAATAGTATCTATGAAAAGTGCGAGAATTCTAACACATTCACTGTGAGATACATTCCATGGGACAAAATCATCACTCTTCTCTGTTCTAAAGCAAGTGATCAATCACATTTGATACAGATCCCGAAAGTCGTACCTCAGTACAAGAAAAATAGACATCAACATGTATGAGATTCAATGTATATCCGTCTTCTATAAATATATTCAATACATCAGCCCGATTTACCGCAATACCCTTACTGTATTTTACAGTGCCCTCAACAGGCATTTTGTCCTCACGCATTTCTATAGTGTCTTTTGACACATTATTGCATAATAATATCTGTATTATTGCTTCCATTGAAAGCAAAAAGGAAAATTCATAACATAAATAAGAAAGCATCTGGCTGGCCAGATTAATATGTGTACCAAAAAATAATTGTATGGATGTTAGGGTGGTCCTTATATACACTACAGGGAGAATTTCCAAAATGAATACTTTGACAAAAGAAGACCTGAATGTGGTGTGAAACCAGGAGAAAATACATCTTGTGAAGTTTCAGTTGGATATATTTAGGAGGGTCCCCCAGGCCAATTTGGCACGGTAATGTAAGCAACCAGAGCTTTGCTTTGAAAATTGATTTTTAAAATTTTTATTTGGGTTAAAAAGATTCACACAGGGTGTAAAACATCTCACATAAACACGTGTGTCACATTTATGTGGTAAACTGTATTTTATTTTTCGCTAAGTCAATTTCAGATGTTATTTGGGCCGAGCTAAGTATTGGAGTGAAAAGTATGACAACTGCCGAGCTCCAAGCTGATAATAGGAAATCAGCTGTTCTCCTTGAAGGAAGTGTAGAGTATTTAACGTTTGGTCAGAATTCCGTTTTGCAATGTCAGAAAACGATCAAACAATGTCAAAATATGTGACTTGAATCCTGTGTTATCTGACTGATACTGGTCGACTGTGAGGCTGGGGGAGTAGCTTGCATTTGCGCAACAAAGGTTGCTGTGACAACTCCACCACAGGGGGTCCACCCCTCCCAGGAAACTGTAACCCAGAGCTGGTACACGTCTCACCTCGCAAGGGCAGTCTGAATTTGGCCAGCAAGACGCCATATCCTAACAAGAACAACTGGACCAAAACCCTGGCCGGTCCTGACCAAGTCTCAGCTCAACAAACAGCCAAGCTTGATCAAGCAAGTGGCCAAACCAGTGGGACAAAGCCAAGCGACCTGAGAAAAGCCTCAAGCCACCAGCAGTTAACATTTGCCTTAACACCTTGCATCCTGTGGTCCTCGTCCCAACTGGCTCTCAAGCCTGCCAGGATTACTCATCACTCTACAGCCAAGGACATAAAGACTGGGCCGTTCTGGGCCAAATTGTGCCAGTTTAAGTTCTCAACTTCTAGTTGTCTTTGTTTTATTTTCTTATTACTGTTTTGTGTTCTATTCAGGCTTCTTCGGTAGATGATTAGTAAAAGAAAAGTCCATAAACTCAAGTGTGTGTCTTGATTAACGTATATTGAACTATCAAAAACGATAAAAAGAATTCCCCTTAATTCTGTGTAGTCATCCTTCAGAATAATTCAACGAGGTTTTTCGTCTGTTTTCCTGACGTAATGACCTAAAAACATATGTGGTGCTCCAAAAAGGCGAGAGAATGATTTATTTACCACCCATATTCGCTCCAGAAGTCCTGAGTCGGTTCTTTCACTATTAGATTACTGTGCCAAAATGGCTTTGGGGTACCTTTTAAATAAGTGTGGTCGATGTGAAACATCACAGGATGTGTTTTCTCATGGTTTCACACCAAATCTAGGCTGATGAAAAATCAAAAGTTCGGAATCAAGGTCCACCGCTGAAACTTCTAAATGAAAAGGGACAAAAAAAGAGTTGTGATTGTTGGGAATTGTTTGCAATTTTTGTATGAGAAAATAAGAGTTGATTTGATTTGTGCAGCCACTTCAAACAGTGGTAAAGTGCTGTGTTGTGAAGGGGCGATGTTGTGTCGTTGTATGTGAATCATTCAGCTGTCCCATTTATCTCAGGTATGTGCAAGGGTGTAAGGTTGGTTGTGTATGCCAACTTCTCAAATAGCTCTCGTAAACCTGTGCAAGGGCACAGGGAGAAGCAGCTTGCAGCCAGATGGCACTAAATCATTCCTTTTGCATTTTTTGGGAAATACGAATAAGTTATATTCTAAAATGTAAATCATTTAGCAGTATTATTCCCTAGACCAGGGGTGTCAAACATACACCGGCCCCTAGGAGGTTCGATCGGGCCTGCAGGGTAATTTAAAAGTGGACGACATGGAATTCATAATTTTAATAAGATGCAATACACGGTTTGTCCACTAGGGGAAAGAGTTCTGCTGTTTCGATCAATGCAGTGTGGGTAAATTTGCCTCCGTAAGTCTGTACAAATTTTGTCTACTTCGAGGAAACCCCAAAGTTGCAAATAAATCTTCTCAGTAATGAATATCAACAAAACAAAAATGCGTTCAAAGCTGTTCTTTGATTTCCACATAGTTTAGGGCAGGGCAAATCTGCTTCTGTAACATAGGAGATATACTAAAAAGAAAGGGCTTGAGGGAGGGCCTTTAGAACAGGTTGGATTTTCTTATCTGAAGGTGTCTCTTCCTGTCTTCGCAAGTTCAAAACTCATTGCTGTCTTCTCTCCTTATTTTGAGTGTTTACCAAACTTGAAACTAACTGTAAGAAAAAATACATTGACTGTCAAATACTTCATGTATTTTTACTTAGTTTTTATCAATCAAGTTTTTTCCCACGAGGAGGCGCTGAATAATACACACTGTCCCTTTATGAAAGGGTCCTGAATTAGTAATTGTGATGCCAGTTTAAGACCTGCCACATCACAAAACTATTAAACATCACCAATCAGTGTTAGAATAAAACAAACAAAAATGGAGTTTGGTTTTGGTTGGTATGTTAATTGCAATTGTTTATATTGATGACAAAATGCGAGAAGTTTTGCAATGTATGGTTATATTCTAATTCCATAATGACAGATACAGGCCAATGTTTCATCGAATGTATCTGGAGATTTTTTATGGAGGACCGGAAAATCAAATCAAATAAATGAATGAATAAATGAATACATAATTGAGTGACTTAAGTAATATATAAAATAAGGCTGTAAAAATATAATTCTAATTAAATTAAAACATATATCAATGCAAATTTAAACAACAATACACATAGATGAACACAAATGAAATCAATTCAAAAAAGAGAAAAAAAACGAGATTAAAAAATAAAATATTCCAAAAATGAATATGGAATGGAAATAAAAACACCATGAATCGTGCATTTTTTAGAATTTAAATATAACGATTTGCTCTCTATGTTAATTTGCAGTCAGTGTCAGCATTGAAACTTGTGGATGAATGTGGCTCAAATGAGGGAGCCATCTTAAAGGGACAGTGTATTATTTACCACCTCCTAGTGGTTAAAAAACCAAAATCGATTCAAATAATTGGCAAAAATATACAGTATGAAAACATGCATTTTAAAAATAGGTTGAGAAATTATGGATATTATTTATTTCATGTAACATTACCTGCTACTGGTACAAAAAAAAAAACTAAAAAAGGCTGGGCAAAAATTGAGAAGTAAAATGGTGCATTTTGGTCACTTTGAGTATCCGTATCTTTACTCTTCCTTTTGCTTTTTAGCACTCGTTTTGGGTTGTACTACACTAAACAGCTACATCTATTTATCAAAGGTCAAACAATACACACTGTCCCTTTAAGTGTGCATATATATATATATATATATATATATATATATATATATATATATATATATATATATATATATATATGAATAAACTTTATTTATTTATTCATCTATTCATTTGGTTCTTCCAAAATTTTCAACCATATGAATTTACAAAAGTATTCCTCCTGTGATATTGACAACATATAAATCGTCTAAAATGAATGCATGCTCTAAAAGGAATACAATTTTAAAAAGGGACATATCCTATTGACAAGTCAGAAGCAACATGATCCGTTTCATTCTCTTCACGGCATTGGGTAGTCTTGAGATTGTCTCGGATGAGGTTGAGATAGTTCACTACCCCCGCAAAATATATCTTTTTTACAGAAATTCTCCCATCAACAGAAGGAGAAGCAAAACAGGCACCTAGGCTTTTCCTAATCTAAAGCAAAACAATACAAAACGGGGAGAACTGCGATGAGGAGTATCATTTGTTTGCAGCCACTCCAAATAAATATAAAATCGGCGCACTTTGAAACTGCCTAAGAGAAAAAAATATGCAGTGGAGTACATTGAACAAGCTCAGTACATAAAGAGTGACTGAGTTCTGATGATATAAACCAATGCTTTTCAACCTTTTTTGAGCCAAATCACACTTTTGTTTTTATTGAAACCCCATCCGTTAAATATATTTTATAGTGAATTCCATGCACCAGTTTCATGTTTTTTTTTCAAGATTAAATTATCGATTTGCCTAAATTGACAGGATAACATTTAGTAAATAAAAAAATATAGATTTGCTGTAATTCGGAATTTAACTACATTTTAAACCATTTTTTTCTTTGTTGTAGAAAGAGAAATACTTTAAAAGATTACAAATAATTTGCCAGTGAAACCAAAAATGTTTTACAAGGGGATTACGTTTTCAGTTTTCAGTAATACAGTGATGCCTCGTTTATCACGAGGGTTAGGTTACAAAATGAACCTGTGATAGGCAAATTCCGTGAAGTTTTTTTTTTTTTTTTTTTTTTAAATTACAATTATTATACAATTAAATACTCTACAATACACTGAAATCAAAGAACCATTAGAGGAGCCCAAGCATTCATTTGACAAAAAAAAATACTTTAAACTGTAAACATTTATTTCTTTATGACCAGTGTTGGAATTAACGCATTACAAAGGACGTTCTGGAATTCAATTTCTATTCTCAACGACCACAGTAACCGTTATTCATATTTGTGACTCTGGCGTTACTACATTACTCCACTACACTGTTATTTTAAAAACATTCGTTAATGTGATCTCTGATCGTTGAGTACCCCTTACTTATTTTGTCACATACATCCCCCGATTTAGGGAAGGTAGTCTCTGAAGAGTATCTCTTTTACCTAAAAAAATCCAACTAAAAACAGTAACGGTCTGTCTGTCTCAGTCACGAGTACGAAGACGCTGAATTTCTCCCCATGTAGATATTCTCCCTACCGTACCTACTGGCATTCAAACCGAATATACAATAATCAAGCCAACGTTGTTGTCCGTCACGATCAGTATTTATATCCAGTCCTGTCAGTCCCCTTTTGTCAGTCCGTCTGCGAACCTCAGTTAACACTAGTCAAGCCTTTTCGACCCTGACTCTCACCTGTCCCGTTATCTGCTCCCGTCTGTCCCCTGGCTTCAACCTGTGTTTGATCCTGACCACGTCTTCTCTCCTTTTCTGGCTTACGACTTCCAACCCCGACCACGTTTTTGCCCTCCTGTCCCGGCTACTGACCCGTTTTTCTGTCCCCAACAACACCATCGCTCGCCACTTCCGCATTTGGAGCACAATACGAGTATCCGAGCGACCTGCTTCCCGCGTCCAGCAATCACCGGATCGTGTGTGCAACCCTTTCTCTTTCTTCCAATAAAACTTGTAAGAAACGCATCGCAAGTGGGTCCTGTCTCTGTTCTGGTCTTGACACCCAATGCATTATGCGAATCTGTGAGTCAGCAAAACTGAAAGAGTAAATCACGTTATAGCGAGGGATCACTGTATTACAAATTATTTAAAATTAGCAAAAGTATCTTTATTTTTATCTTTATTTTTGGAGTGCAAAGATAAACAGTTTCATCAAAATTAATAAATATTTTGTTATATTTTCCTGTAGCAACTGATCAGTAGATAGTATTAGAAAGAAAAAAAAAACAGTAATCTGCTACTAACTACTGATATGGATAAATGTTACAGTTACTCAGGTGATTAATATAAGAAAGTTAAAAGAGAAAAATGGCATACTCTCTGGAAAAATAAAACTTAGCAAATTTCCTGCGGTGCATTACACAAGGTCCCACGGTCCACTTGTGTGCCTCGGCCCTCTGGTTGAAAAACACTGATATAAACCATGAGTGCTGCAATAAATAGGTATCCTTGGAGATAAGCTTTTCCCCGATTTTTTGAATTTCAAGCGTTAATGTAAGTGTGCATTTGCAAGCGCTCTATTTAGCAACAAGATAAAACAGTCCATTCATTGATCATGTACATGAGTTGCGACATATTTACAAACATACAGACGTACGCTGCGTTTTCGCTCATGCCTTTGGTGTTCCTTTGTTGTCGGCTTTGGCTCCTGTGTGTCCATTTTCAGTGTTGTCGTTCCCTGAAGCGTTAACCAGGCACTCTTTACTGCAAGGCCATTGAAACAAGAAAAAGGTTAGTGGATCAAGTATTCGCAATTGAATAAAAACTATTGCTATTTCTAAATTTAAAAAAAAAAACTTCATTGCACACGGTTTAAATCTAAGCATTTAACAGTAATTGACAATAATCATTAAGCATGTATATTTAGATGATTTTTCAATTCTAAAACTAACATTTTTTTAAGCAGTGGCATATTTATTAATGTATAGTCAATCAAATCAAACCATTCCAATATTTGTATTTAGAGCACTAAATGAAATTGAAATAATTAGCCAAATAAAAATTCGCCCGTTTTATTGCCACTTCTCTTGCCCTTCCAAAGATTTTCTGCAAACGCTAGTAAGGCGTTTACAAGTAAGGATAGCTCGATACTACGTGCTCATATGATATACTGATACAAAAATTGTGTCGGAACAGAGTACTTTTACTCTGCTACATTAAGTGACATTGAAGTCGTTACTTCGTTACTAAATAAATCCCCTCCACTTGAGTACGCCTGTCTTTATTTTGATGCAGACCTCCGGCAGGCTCTACCATGTTTAACCAATCAAACGTAACAGCCTCGTCACGTGACGATATTCAACTTCAGCGGGGAAAAAAAGTTGTTTACGGATTAAACAGATGGAACATGTCGCTTAGCAATACCAACTATGAAAACACAGAAGAGGAGGAGCACCCCTGGCCTCACATCAAAAGCATGTCCCCCTTAAAAGGGTGCCAAACACCAGTCACAATATGCAATGTCTCCTTTGTTCGAGTTCATGGGCTAGCTTGTTGTTCTTGTCAGGTTCAAAACGATGTCAGAAACTTTTTAGCTACAAATAAACTTATTTATTAAAGAAAAGCAAGCTCAACGGAAAAGGTAGAAGCACCCTTAGATCGGCATGTAAAGAATTCCACAGACTAATGCGTGAGCGGCCTTCATATTCCGTTTCATGGATTCTGATTGGAGGATAGAATAAACCAAGTGCATGTAAGAGTATTTTGATTAGTTTAGACAGGAATCACATATTCAAATGCAGTGTATAATGTTGGTCGCTAGATGTAGTGAACTTTCTCAACACTGAGAATAAATGCAAGCTTTCGCGCGGCTTGAAATATGGGAGTCAAACTCTACCAAAACCGAAACATATATATAATGTGAAAGATTATCGATTTTGAAAAAGAAAATCCGAAGATTATGAAATTTAATGGGAGAGGAGGAACTTTAAAACCAAATGAATACAACCATTTCATATATTTTGATTTTAACATATCCATAATGAAAGGAGAGGCACAACCTCCCCTGCCACTCGCGACTGCATGTCAATGAAGTAGACACATCAGCTCCACCTACACTCAAACATTTTGAAAAAAATTCGACCTAGTTTAAATATTAAAACTGAGCAAAATAAAGCTACAAACTTCTGTTTAAATCTGCATAAATGATGATTTTTTTGCATTATCTTAAACATAAAATTATAGATCTGTCTCACTTTTTCGTTTAATGGTGGAGTGCTTCGTTTGAGGCGTCTTTAAAAATTTGAAAGTTAAATATGTGTAAACAATGCCCAAATGAGTTCGAAGAGCCCTTATGCTTTCTTTTCCACTGCGCATACCTGCTTTTATCTGACTTTTATCAGGGCTGTTTGGGGCGGAACACAATAATTTCAAAGAACGGGGGCTGGAGGGACTGCTGAAGACGTCTTGCTCATCTTCGAATGCTTTGTATTTGTCAGTGTCACATAAACACGATGAAAATAAGGAAAGGCCCAGGTCTTAGTAGAGTCCAAACACCCCTCTCAACTCCAATTAAGATTAAAAAATAAGAGTTTATTTGAACACATCTAAGAAATGGACGTACTTGCACGCGCATCATTAATGAGCTGATTCAGGCTACAATCATGACTTTAAGCCAGGAGATGGCGGAAAGGAGTACAAAAGTTCCAAATTCCGTCCTGCTCCTTTAGTAACTATATTAGGTTTATTCTTTAATCAAGTTCGTTGTCTGTGTTTAAAATTTCCTATTCTGTAAGGGAGAACAGCTAGCATGAGTTTTTTCCCTCAAATTAGTTAGCGTCCGTTGAAAAAAATGTATGCCTTGATTCAAGAATGTCTCTTGATGCATGGGGTGCCAAAGTATGAGTTTTAGCACCTATCACGTCCACTTTTAGTGTTTATTATTCATGTGGAAGGCCTGTGCTGGTAATATTTTGCGCTAGCATGCTAAAAAGGCTAATGATGTGTTTCGCATGACTGTTTCCATTTTTATTTATACCTGCCATTCTTTTTTTGAATTCAGTGAAAGTGCTTTTATATATTTGCCTTTGTTTTGATTAATAGTGAGATCATGTGCTTCGCTGAACTTTTAGAATTACAAACTAAGTGACTCCACAACAAGTAAACAAGGGACCACCGTTGATAAAAATTTGCTCCTCTGACCCTATTCGATCCTGAAACAGATATTTTTCCTGCGCTAAACCGGGAATGATAGTGTGAATTTGATTGAGTAATCCCTATTTATGAATCTACAATAAGTTTGGAACCATTTCACTAGCATGCTGCGTTGAGCGTCATTTCCCACCAGGGGACAACTTACTTTTTCTCATCATCCTTCATCAGGAATTGGACCACCAAGGCTTTTATCACCATAACAATGATAACTAAGCCAATGACTCCGCCCAGCGCAGAGACAATGATGACAGTTAACGTATTGTCAACCTCCCTCACTGTAGGCGTGGACAAAGACACATTCAGTGAGAGTTGTTTAATGGGGAAACATAATCAGGATGATAAATATCAATATTATGCTTACTTTGATCCACCACTCTGAGAGTGAAGATAGCGCTGTGGTTGCGATCCTTCTCTTTCGGATTTCTTGCAAAACAGGTGTATTCCCCATCATCTTCAAATGTGATATTCCACAGCAGGATGGAGATGTTGTGATTCTTGGAGGAACCTACAAACTCGACTCGAGGGTGGTCCACTTTCACTCTGGGTTCCACCCCTTCGCTCGGAACCACACCGTCGCACAACTATAAACACACCCCAAACAATATAAGCCACGGTTATGCATCAAAGAGCCGACAAAAAAAAAGTTTTACTGTTTCCTTGCGAGGCTTGTGAGGTTAGTACCTTGTCCATTGTGCCGTTGTTGTTATAATGCCAGCTGAAGTAGAGCCTGTAGATGCCAATGCAGGAGGAGAAAGTGCATGGGATAAGCACCGTGGAGCCATTCATAGCGTCAATTGATGACACTTTTCCTGTTGATACTTCCAATCCATCAACGTGCAGCACATCTGAGTCAAAGACTGCTGAAGAATGCAGGAAACATACAGTGTGGAGTGTTCAGTGAGAGGGGAGTGCAGAAAAGTCAAATATTTCTTGTAAATGTTGCGAAAAAAGTGTAGTAGGTTAAAAAAACAACAACACCACGTTGCTCGGGAAAAACTGCATGTTTCTTCCATTACATTAAAATACATTTCCAAAGTACCGTATTTTCTCGACTATAAGGCACACCGGGTTATAAGGCGCAACCCCCAAAAATACTTTTTTGCCCTATATTGTCCATACATAAGGCGCACCAGACTATAAGGTGTTGCAGTGGGAACGTCAACAAATCAGTCAGACAATTCAGTCAAACTTATTAACCCCTTAACATTTCGACGGCTCGCAAAGAACCAAATACGGTGTCTGTACAATGTCACCAATCACTCAAATCATTCCACATATCATTAGGAAGGTTAAACTCTTGGGATTTAAGAAACGCCAACCATTTCTTAGGTTCTATTTTCTTTTTCGCTGGCAACTGTGTGGACAGCAAAGTAAGAATTTCATTGTGCAGGGAAACGTGGTTATTTACTGTGCATAAGACAAGAAACACTTTGAATTGATTTGAATTTAAAAATAGTCTAATTGTCACAAGCCAGAAACGGAGACAGGACCCAGTTTTATTGATTAAGAGAGAGCAGAGCTTGCTTCCACGATCCGACGATCGACGGACCCGGGTAGCAGATTGCAGGAACGCCGAAGTGGCACTTCCGTGTCGAGCGAGGATAGTCGTACGCAGGAGGAATACTGGTCGATAGCCGGGACGGGAGAGCAAAGGCGGTAACGAGTCCAGAAAAGAGGTTGGCAACAGGTATCAGGCAGGAAACAGGGCGAAACAGGTCGATGGTCGGGACGGAAGAGCAGGGCAGAAACGGGTCCAGAAACAGGTCGGCAACAGGTATCAGGCAGGAAAATGTCGGAAGGTACGGAGCTTGCCTAGCTGGGAGCATAGGTTCGCAAACAGTCTGACAGCTTCCTCTTGGAACCCGGGAGTTTAAAAAGAGTCCTTGAACCAATCAGCGCTCAAGGCTGTTGGCGCCAATTGGGCAGTCGCACGTGCCCCGAATCAGTAATCAAGACACTAATCACAGAAACATCAAGATGAGTCTGAAACAAGATACTGGGAAAATATAAAGCCAGGGTAGCTCACCAAAGTCGTCTTGCAGCCATCACGTTCAATAAAAATACGCAACCACGGTCCTCTTACATCTGGAGTGTAGTAAATCTAACCGTGTCAAATATTTACATACTCCAAAACACGCAATAATGCTGACAAAAGAAAAAGTCCGCCTTGAAGCTTCTGCATCAATGGATGTTGCTTGTTGCTAGCTGTCTGTTTAGCCCCATAATTCCAGTTTACAAATACAGACTAGTAAAAAATATTTACATACTCCAAAACACGCAATAATGCTAATAATAACAAAACTGGAAACAGATATTAAACAGGACAATAATGAACGGGAACAATACCGGACTGGGCATACCAACAGGAAACCTGTACACTTATCAGAATAAGTGTCCAAAATAAATACAAATAAATACATTACAAAAATATACAGTTGCAAATACATATTATACATGGTTACACATATTTACAAAGAAAGACGGTACACCGAGAGTTTTCAAAGCTTTAATAATAATATCATAACTTTCATCCCAAACCGTGCCTGTGAAGTGTAGCAAAACGCTACTAACAACAGGCTCGCAATACAGTTAACGGGTCTGTTAAAAAAAAAAACATACATGTAGGAGTCACTTCAAATCGTTCTCGTCTTCCCCCCTATAACTGACCTCATCAAAGTTGTCCTCCTTTAGATGGGAAAGAGATTTTGTCTTACAGACTACGTCCCTTGCTCCCTTATTCAAAAACACACTAGCAAGGTAAAGTTTGCATGCAGTAGCTCTGTTTCCTTCTTTATCGGACTGCTCGATTACGCTTGTAAGCTGCGTCATGTGCCTTGAACTCGAGCGCCGCTGGCGGCTGTTAGAAAAATGACATCAATTGACCGCATCACTGAATAAGCCGCAGGGTTGAACGTTTGGGAAAAAAGTAGCGGCTTATAGTCCGGAATTTACGGTATATACACCGCGGACTACTTCACCTACAGGGGAAAATCTAGTTGGCGTCTGCTTGCCTTAGTTGCAAGACCTTGTGACTCAATATTGATCCACATATAAGGCGCACTGGATTATAAGGCGCATGATCAGCTTTTGAAAAAAAATGAAGGTATTTAGGTGTCTTATAGTCTTGAAAATACGATACTTGATACCGTAAAGGTGTTTTTGTTCAATGACAGACACTTTAATCTTAACATTATTAGTGTGGCGTCTGGCAACACATGAGGCCTATTTATAAACGCTGTACTCGCGACACTGACCACCACGAGATCACATTGCACTTTGCACTAACTGGGATCAACACATGCACTTGACTTTACACCTCTAAATTGGGGCTTAAGAGATAATGATTCATCCCAGTTTATATTCTAGTTCAAACTACAAAAATAAGACGGCATAACTGGACTTTTTATTATTAGGATCGAGATATTTGTCACCTCTAAAATCCTTTGTTGTGTTCACATCTGTTAAGTCTTCACTGGGTGCGAAAGCAAAACTGTTACTATTACAGAATGACACCATGTGTCAGCTCATGTCATCCTGGGTTTTGTTTGTAACTAATTCCGCCTCCTGATCTCTCGCTTTTATCTTGACTCCGACTCTCGGATATTTTTATCTCCTGCCCGCATTCGAGTTCACTCGTCTTCAGAAGCAATTTGAGCTTGTCGAATGCACCTTATTTTTTTTTTCCTGTTTTAGGATCTTGTCACTGTTAATGCACTTTCACTTATCTTTCTGCCTCGGTCACTTTTAGCTCGGGAGTCTTATTGTTTGGAGAATGCATCGGTGATGTTAGAGCGAGATAGGATAAGAAAATTGCAAAGTGGTCTGCTTGCGTATTCTTAGAACGATGTTGTGTTATCGATGACCACACAAAGATTCAGAATATGCCCATGGCAGGACAGAGGTTTGAAATGTTTGGGTCAGCATATCAATCCTTGTAGAATGGGATATTGTCAATTATTTAGAGCATTCTAATTTGGACAATAAGCAAACATACATCATCTATTATACAAAGATGCTTTTTTTTTTAATAGTCGATTTTTTAAAATTGATTTTACATAATATGAGGCTCACCTAGAGGGATTTGGCAAGCTTTTCCACCATCTTGCTGCTTAAAGTACCCACAAGAACGCAAAACTTCGAGAATCGCCGGGATGAAAAAAATAGAATAAATGGTGTTTTTTCTGTCACTCAGAGTCCTTAGTTTGTAAGTTTGTATTCTTCCTTGTGATTTTTAACACTCGTTTTTGATTGCAGTAGATGTGGTCAGGATCAAAAACGGGTCGAAGCCGGGGGACAGCAGGGAGCAAAAACAGGTGGGAGTCAGGGCTGAAAAAGGCTTGCCTAGTGTTAACTGAGGTTCGTAGACGGACTGACAAAAGGGGACAGACAGGAGTGGGTTTAAATAGGGACAGGAAGACAATCAGAGTCCGGGGCAGTTGGCGCCAAAGGAGCGGGCACAGGTGATCACATCGGTAATCATGACACCAATGTTGCTTAGGAGAACTCCAAACTTTTTGATGAAAGGTGTAATTTAGTACAACTATTTTAAATACTATCATTTTTTTTTTATTGTTTGTTAATGATACGGTTTCTATTGAAAAGGAGTCCAAATGAAATTGAATACTTACAATTACATTCATATATCGTAAAATGTATGATGTTGGAGTTTATCGATATTCCTTACAAATAAATAAAGAAAAAAATACTGTATAGGTTTACATTGGAATTCACATTATCACTCACAAAAGTAAGTAATTGCCTGTCATGATTACTGATGTGATGCACCAGTGCTCGCTCATTTGGCGCCAACTGCCGTGGGTTCTGATTGGCTCCCTGTCCCTAGTTAAACCCAGTTCTGTATACCCCCTGTTGTCGGTCCATCTGCGAACCTCACTGTATACGAGGCAAGCCCTTTTCGACCCTGACTCCCACCTGTCCTGTTTTTGCTCCCGTCTGTCTGCGGCTATGACCCGTTTTGATCCTGACCACGTCTGCTCTCCCGTTCCGGCTTACGACCCCTTTTTGTTCCCGAATACGTCTACTCTCCCATTCTGGCCTACGACTTGCTTCCGACCACGTCTACTCTCCTTTCCCGGCTTACGACTTGCTTCCGACCCCGACCACGTCTACTCTCCTTTCCTGGCTTAAGACTCGCTGCCGACCCCGACCATGTCTACTCTCCTTCCCCGGCCACTGACCCGTTTTTCCCGTTCCCGACACCACCATCGCTCGCCAAGGAAGATCCTCCTCCGCGTTCAGAGCCACCTGCTTCTTGCGTCCAGCTATCACGGGATCATGGGCGCAACCCTTTCTCTTTCTTCCAATAAAACTTGTGAGAAACGCAACGCAAGTGGGTCCTGTCTCCGTTCTGGTCCTGACAGTTCCTTATGGTTCAGTGTGTATTACGTATGAAAAAATATATGATAAAATACTATTATTTTGGCGTTATAATTGTGCAGAAAATACGGCGTTCTTAAAGTAGTAGCTCCATGTCAAAGATAAAACATCAACATCCGGATCACTTCAGCTAATGGAAGGATGTGCAACCATGTCCTTGGCAGACAGTCAAGGTGAAGTGTCTTATTTAAGTAGGCCAGATGTTGAGGGGTTAATGTATTTCCGAGCAAACCCACAGAGAACCGACCGGGACACAATTACCACTATGCGAGAGCAGGGTGAGGTAGCGATGCTGGGAAGAATGGAGAAAAAAAGAGTGAGGAAATGGTTACAGAGGAAGACAATTAAATCGGGACATGGACGAGAAGGGAGATGCTGAGCATTTCCAGGAAGAAGAGGGACTACCAAAAATTCAAATGTTTTTTCCAATCCGACTTATTGACAGAAGTGGTGAAAATAATGCTGGTTTGATACTCATACATATGACGATTTAACTAAAGAAATATTAGTTAAAAGGCTACTGCAGAAACTTCAGGAGAGTTAACAGGGTTTAGAACTGGGAACAGGTGTCAGAACCAGAACAGATACAGGACCCAATCGCGTGACGTTCTTACACAAGCCTTTATTTTACGGGAAATGGGGAGTCATGCACGTTAGGTAGCCGGTCTGGCGTGGAAAGACCGGAAGCCAGAGACCGACTCCAATTTCCGGAGTTGATATTGGACAGATGGGGTGGATACCGGACAGGAAGTGACAGACAGAATAGATAACAGGTCAGGACATCGAAAACTAACAGGAGTAACTAGACGGGAACGAAAACTGGAGAAAATGATAAACAGGACAAAAACAGACAGAAACTAAACTGGAACCCGGAATTAAACAGGACAACAATAAACGGGAACAATACCGGACAGGAGATATCACAGGAAAACAGTACCGAGTCAGAACCCAAGTCTTGTTGGGCAGAAGTTTGTTTGGCGGGCTGACACTGAAGCAAGAGAGCGCTGAGCTTTATATAAACAGAAAGTCAATCTCTCAACGAGCCGCAGCTGGCACCACATGGGCGGGGCCAATCAGGCAACATGGCAACCATGACACACATGGGCGCGGCCAAGTGGGCGCCACGGTAACCATGACAACAGTTGTGTCCAATCCTGACCCTTTATAATGACTGTTTGGACAGCACACAGGGTCAGGTCAATTCCATTTCAGGTTTGTTTTTTGTTTCTGGTTTCTTGTTTGGAAATGGTTACAGTAGTTTCGTGCCCACTTGTTTTCTTTTTACCTTGTTTCTTGTTTTTCTATTTCTGTCTTTGTTTTTGGTCTGGATCATGTCAAGTTTGGTTTTCTTTGGACATTTCTGTCATAAACCGGAACAGGATCAGGACCCAAACGTGTGACGTTCTCACACAAGCCTTGTATTATACGGGAAATATGGAGTCATGCACGTTAGGCAGCAGTCTGGCCTGAAATGATAGGAAGCCAGAGGCCAACGAGATCGATACCAATTGCCAGAGTGGATTTCGGACAGATAGGGTCGATACCGGACAGGACTGACAGACAGGGTTGATAATGAAACAGAATATCGAAAATAAACAGGACAAACTAGACGGGAAAAAAAAACGGAGAGAATAATAAACAGAACAAAAATAGACTGGAACAAAACTAGAAACTGATATTAAACAGGACAATAACGGGAACAATACCAGACAGGGCATACCAACAGGAAACCGGACCGAGTCAAAACCCACGTCTTGTGGGGAAGAGGTTCGTTGACGGGCTGACTAAGGAAGAGTGAGAGCACTGAGCTTAAATAGACGGAAAGCCAATCCTTTAACGAGCCGCGGCTGGCGCCACAAGAGCGGGGCCAATCGGGCGCCATGGCAACCGTGACAATTTCGTTGATTTGTTAGCCTTTGTTTGTTAAGTTGTTTCTTTGCATTCCCATTTCAGGGTTGGTCTTTGTTTCTGGTTTGGCTATTGTGAGTTCTGATTTTGTTTGGACATGTTACTTGTTTTGTGCTTCTTTGTATGATTGTTACTTTGTTTATTGTTTTCCATTTCCAGTCTGGTTTTTGCTTCTAGTTTGGATAATGTTAGGTTTAAGTTTGCTTGGATGTGTTAACTGTTTTGTAAAACCTTGTAACTTAGCTCCTGGATCTGTGATCAGGGTTGGGTAGGGTTACTTTAACTTGATTACTTTCAATTACTTTTGGATTACTCCAAAACCAAATATGCAAATAAAAGACAAAAGAAACTAAATATGAATAAAATTACTACATTTTGTGCAGGCTTGGGGAGTAACGGAATACATGGAACGGCAAAAATGATGTTGGCAAGCTGTTGGATTTATTTTCATTTTGATTCTGTCGCATTTTATGTTAGTTTTGCCGGAGATCAAAGCCAGGAGAGAAAGCTTACCACGTGTTGTGAGTCATAATTTTATTCATATTTAGTTTATTTTGTCTTTTATTAGCATATTTGGTATTGGAGTAATCCAAAAGGAATTGAAAGTAAACCAGTTAAAGTAACCCTACCCAACGCTGTCTGTGATTATGTGCCATCCTTATTTTGAAAATCCCTGCTTCCTGTCACTTGGGTCCACCCGCAAAACTGTTTTCCAAAAAGTGCCCCCTGCACACCTGACGCCATGAGCAAAATGCCAATCCCCAGTGGTGTCGCAGGGCTTGAGCATGACAATGCATCACATGTTTTCAGAACATTTCTGTTGTAGGAATGTTTAAAGCAAGAATACTGCAGTGCTTTTGGAGACACAGGTTATGTTTTCCTTGCTTTGTATGTAACCATAATCTACACACCTGCCTGATAGAGTGGCCAAAATAGACAAGCGCTAGCTGCTATCGTAAAACAAGATAAATCTTTCATGTGAGACCAAGGATAGAGAAGAGAGAAAGAGATGTGCTGCAGCAGGCAAGTTGCACGGAGGATACAAAAAATTGGGTCCACAAAAAAATAGGAAAATAAATAAAGTGTTGCGTTCACTTGTGCACGAAAAACGAGAGTTATCCCTAAAGGCAGTTGTTCCGAACAGTCCTTGAGCTATAACACAGAGCACATTGACCGGCTAAAACAGGGGTGTCAAACTCATTTTAACTCGGGGGCCACACAATAGAACAAACATTCTGTCGGGGGCCAGACTAGTAGATTAAAGAGAAAGAAAAAGAGATAAAGAAATAAGAGAAAGAGGCAGTGAAAAGGAGAGAGGGCGGGACAAAAAAGAAAAAGAGAGAGAGGGAGAGAACATGAGAAACAAAAGATAAAAAGTCGTGAGAAAGGGGGAAAAGAAAGGGAGAGGAAGAAAGAAATCCAAAGAGAAATAGGAAGACAGAAGTAGAGAAAAGAGAAAAGAAAGCACAGATGGTACGAAAAGAGAAAGAGAAAAGAGAGAACAGGAAAAAAAGGAAGTTAGAGCAAAAGAGGTTAAAAGACATAGAGAGAGAAAGAGACAAAGAGCAACAAAGGAAGAGAGACACAGAGAGTGAAAGAGAGAGGGACAGAGTGGGAGAAAAGGGGCGGAAAAGAAAGAGTGAGAGTTCGAGAGAGAGAGAGAGAGAGAGAGAGAGAGAGAGAGAGAGAGAGAGAGAGAGAGAGAGAGAGAGCGAGTGAAATAAATACAAGTACAGTGTCTTTGTGAGAGGCACCTGGCTTTGGCAACATCCAGTTGACATATTTCAACCTGCAGCTTGTTTTTCTCTTGCGCTTCTCTGAGTATTGTCTCGCGGGCCGGATTCAATCCCTTAGCGGGCCCGATCTGGCCCGCGGGCCCCCTTTTGACAGATGAGGGCTAAAACAACATTTTGCGTCCCCAAAACAGTAAGGATTCCTTGGCGTATGTTTGGGACTCATCTATTTATAAGTTAAAAATATTCAGTTGACTAAGACCTGAGCTTCGTATTTTTATTTGCATCTGCTGCACTGGTGCAAGAAGAAGCTGCATCATATTATTTTACATCTCGCAAGCTAGCTGAACTCTAGCATCTTATGATCGTTGGAAGCTACTGGCTCACAACAGAAAAGGTTTAAAAGTTGAAAACTTTAGTAGCCAATCAAAATAATGGGGAAATACATGAATGGATTTGAAACATGCAAGGAGGACCAGGAGAGAAGCCTTCAGATAAGAGAATTCCATTCCATCCTATAGCCCTCCTCCGAGACCCCTTTTTATTAAAAAAGTTTACAAAAACAGATCAGATCAGCGTGATTCTATCAAAGAACAGCAACATAATTGGTCAATAACCACAATGATGGAATAGACAAAACAATTAACTGGCATCCTATGAAATCTCCTTTGCATTTTTCCAGTATTCCAATATTAATAACATAATAAACTAATTAACTAATTAATTTAGATAATAAGCAAAAATACTTGTACAAACGTTCACTTAAAAGAGATAGCTGTTGGGTAAGAAATTTGCATTTATTTCCTACAACATTAGCCTCACTTAGAGGAAGCTGAAATAAATGTCCGACATCTTGCTGCTACGGGTACTCAAAGATCCCAAAATTTATGAAAGGCTCTGCGAAAAAATGAGAAGAAAACGAATGTGGATGGTCACTTTGATACCTTATTAGTTTGTATTCTTTTTTTGGGCTTTTTTGCACTTGTTTTACATCGCCAACTAGTCGTCACACAGTTCCTTTAAAGTTTTTTCCTAAATGCTTTTCCTGGTTTTGATGAAGGATTTTATCACTTTTAATCTCTGTAGTTTGTATTTTTCCCTGCGATTTCTCACACTTGTTTTACCTCAAAATCTAGTGGTCAAGTAATATAGACTGGCCCTTTAAAGCTTTTGTTCGATTATATTCCTGGATTTGATCAATTATTTGGTACTTTTGGTCTCCGTAGTTCATATTCTTCCTTGTGCTTATAGCACTCGTTTTTGGTTGGGCAACACAAGCGCCATCCAGTGTTCAAATAATAAACACAATCATAGTTTATGCCTCAAAATAGTGATGATGCCCTCAACCAACTGCCCCTACGGGAAGTGACTGGACTCTACAGCAGTGTAATAAAAATTGGGAAACGGCTGACTGCTCATTTATAATCAAAAGATTAATGATCTGCAACTGTGTGTTATATTTAGGCCAGGAATTATTTCAAGGCATGTCTGAAGTAAAATTATAAAATCATAATCATTAAAGCTGTTATAATTAGAGAACTCAACGCTCAATTTCATGATTTAGGAAATGATCAAAACTGATGAATTCATTGAATGAATTTGAGGGAGAATAGAAAGGGTATTAACAATATTTATGCTTGTTTGTTCAATTCAACAATTTATTTTAAAAAAAATACAAAAATGAATACAACTAAAAAACAATTTAAAGGTTTTCTATTGTCACTGTATTTTAAATAAGTGATACTGCATACATAGCAGCCAATAGCAGACACACTATAAACTCAGATAATAGTAATAACTTATATTTTTTATTAGACTGTAAAGAGTAGATATTGGTGTGTAGTCTATCCAATTAAAACGTGTTTACATCTATTAATGTTTTATGACCCATACAGTAAATGGGACTAGGCTAATCTTATGATTTATAATTATCTCAATTGGCTTCTGATTAATTGTTAGTTGTTTTGGTTTAAGCTGCCAGTCCAAAATAATATTAGGTTGCGTAAAGTTCGTCTGTTTTATTTTACGAATTCAGTTTTTGTTTTGTTTTTACAACAAACGATTGATTTTTGACCTTATCATTTTAAACAAACACCAAGAGACGTGAACGTATCTTTCCTGTTCTTGATTCCCTTATGAGATGATCATCCTTTTTGAAATTCATTTTAAACTTTTAATGTCTGTTTTAAAATCTCTTAATGGCCATGCACCATTATATTTAGAAGAGCTTTTAACTGTTCGCAATCCTGGTAAAGCTCTAAAGTCCAAGGATCAACTTCTGCTGGAAGTGGCCTGGTCAAAAATATAAAAGCCGGGGTGACTGAGCCTTTTCTGTTGCAGTCCCCAGGCTCTAGAATCAGATTTTTGACCTGGGCCTCTTTAAATTTAGGCTAAAAACCCACTTCTTCAGGCTTTTAGACCTAGTAGTGTGATGACACTTCTGGTATATCAAGTCAAGACAAGAAGTTTGATCTAAAACCTACATGAGGGAAAGGAAAAACTCAAAACCTCACTATGAGGAAAATGGAAAAGCCTTGAAGAAGGGACCGCACATGAGGTAATCTCCCTTTCAGGATGACCATGCTGCAATAAAATAATAAAATAATAAAATCCTGTTGTATTTATTGTCCTATTTGTCCATTATTATTTTAATATATTTGATTGGTTTTTGCTAATTGCTTCACTTGTATTATCTACTGTAAAGCACTTTGGTACCCCGAAAGGACTGTTGTAAAGGGTTGTATAAATGAAGTACATTTACATTTTGCAAGTACAAAAGACTTAAATAAAATGTTTGTGAATAATTCCGGTATGCTTACAATGTTCAAACATCTGATATTTGGATTTTCTGTGTCCTTGTGACCAAATCCCATACATTTTTCTTCTTATTTTTGCACAGCCTTTAGTCTTTTGGGTAGCAGCAAGATGCTGGACAACGATTTTAGCTCCGTTTAGGCGAGGCTTATGTTACGCAAAATGAATGCAAATTTCTTTCTGTATATATTCATATGTTTTGAAAAATTCATGTTTGTATGATAGTCAATGTATTTTTTGCTCACTGTTTAAAGATACATTTGTTATATTGTTTTATTTTACCACTAGGAGGCACTAAATAAATCACATTTTCTTTTTAAATGTAGTGTATGAAATATTTGGGGCCTCCTAGTGGGACAAAAAAACTTTCATTCAGTCAAAAAAACATTGATTTGAATACTAAGCAAAAATACACGATAGCAATGATTGTCACGGTTGCCATGGCGCACAATTGGCCCGCCCTTGTGGCGCCAGCTGCAGCTCGTTGACAGATTGGCTTCCCTTTTATTTAACCCGGAACTGTGTCACGAGACGTGGTGGCGTGGAAGGGGACCGGACCAGAACAGAGGCAGGAGGCATGAAGGGAGAACTCAAATGCGTTGACGATCCATAAGTTTTATTTAATAAAATAAAAGTCGCCCAATACTCCGGGGCAAAACAGAACAATACAGAGTTCCTCCGGCACGAACTCAACGGGACATGGCATAACAGACTAAAACAGGACAAGGCATAACAGACTAAACAGGACAAGGCATAACAGACCGGGATTGTGAAGAATGAGTATTAATGAACCCGCACCCGCCAAACCCAAAATCCAGCCTTAAATTGCAGAACAGCAATCAGCTGATCTGCTTCAGCTTGAGTTCAGGGGCGTGGCATACTGGTCGTCATGGCGACCGTGACAGAGCCCCCCCTCTTAAGGGACAGCTCCCGAGGTCCCAAAAAAGAAAAAATTACTACCTCGCGCCCCGGAATGTTGACGATCGCGATTGGGGCAACCCTGCTCCCCCCTCCGAACACGCAGGAACGGGGAGAGGCAGGCGCCATCTGCGTCGGGCGGATCGGAATCGGCGCTCGGCAGGGGGGGTCTGGTGGCCAACTGGACAGGGGATGACAGACAGGCAGAACCGACGAGAACAGGACAGATAAACAGGACAGGCAAAAACAGGACAGATAAACAGGACAGGCAAAAACAGGACAGGTAAACAGGACAGGCCGATGCAGAAGAGTCGCACTCAGGACAGGCCGATGCAGAAGAGTCGCACTCAGGACAGGCCGATGCAGAAGAGTCGCACTCAGGACAGGCCGATGCAGAAGAGTCGCACTCAGGTCAGGCCGATGCAGAAGAGTCGCACTCAGGTCAGGCCGATGCAGAAGAGTCGCACTCAGGTCAGGCCGATGCAGAAGAGTCGCACTCAGGTCAGGCCGATGCAGAAGAGTCGCACTCAGGGGGGTCAGATTCAGAAGAGTCAGACTCAGGGGGGGATCAGATTCAGAAGAGTCAGACTCAGGGGGGATCAGATTCAGAAGGGTCAGACTCAGGGGGGATCAGATTCAGAAGAGTCAGACTCAGGGGGGAACAGATTCAGAAGAGTCAGACTCAGGGGGGAACAGATTCAGAAGAGTCAGACTCAGGGGGGAACAGATTCAGAACAGACAAGACAGGACAGGAAAGACTGAACAAAATCAGTACAGGGAGAGTCAAGGCAGGCATGGGAGTCGAACAGGCAGGCTTGGGAGTCGGAGTCGGGCTGGCACGCAGGGGAGACGGAATAGCAGGCAATCGGCACGGGAGTCGGGCAGGCAGGCATGAGAGTCGGGCAGGCAGGCATGAGAGTCGGGCAGGCAGGCATGAGAGTCGAACAGGCAGGCATGGGAGTCGAACAGGCAGGCTTGGGAGTCGAACAGGCAGGCTTGGGAGTCGAACAGGCAGGCTTGGGAGTCGAACAGGCAGGCTTGGGAGTCGAACAGGCAGGCTTGGGAGTCGAACAGGCAGGCTTGGGAGTCGAACAGGCAGGCTTGGGAGTCGAACAGGCAGGCTTGGGAGTCGAACAGGCAGGCTTGGGAGTCGAACAGGCAGGCTTGGGAGTCGAACAGGCAGGCTTGGGAGTCGAACAGGCAGGCTTGGGAGTCGGAGTCGGCCCGACGGGCAGCGGAGTCGGATTCGGACATGCACGCAGGGGAGAGGGAATAGCAGGCAATCGGCACGGGAGTCGGGCAGGCAGGCGTCAATTCTTCGTGGGACCCCATTCGAGGCACAGCAAGGGCCACGACGGGCGGGGCCGTGGTTCGAACGGGCAGGGAAGGCCAACTCAGTAGGCGCCTGCCGAACTGCGCTCTCCAGCTCTCCCAAGTCGCGCTGGGATCGTTCGCTGAGTTCTATTTGTTGGCGGGTTCATTCTGTCACGAGCCGTGGTGGCGTGGAAGGGGACCGGACCAGAACAGAGGCAGGAGGCATGAAGGGAGAACTCAAATGCGTTGACGATCCATAAGTTTTATTTAATAAAATAAAAGTCGCCCAATACTCCGGGGCAAAACAGAACAATACAGAGTTCCTCCGGCACGAACTCAACGGGACATGGCATAACAGACTAAAACAGGACAAGGCATAACAGACTAAACAGGACAAGGCATAACAGACCGGGATTGTGAAGAATGAGTATTAATGAACCCGCACCCGCCAAACCCAAAATCCAGCCTTAAATTGCAGAACAGCAATCAGCTGATCTGCTTCAGCTTGAGTTCAGGGGCGTGGCATACTGGTCGTCATGGCGACCGTGACAAACTGGTTGCCAGCCAGTTACAGTAAGGGTAAATACTATACTGCCAACTAGTCCTAATACAGATAAGTGATCTCATGTAAATGAAGGTGTGAGAGGTGAATTCCAACAATAGTGATATTGATGTTTGCATTTGAAGGTATTGCTTTACTGCTGTGGGCAATGAGTAATCTACCTTGCATACAGTTTGTCTGGCACAAAATAATAATAATAAGTTAGTAGACGTTTGAGGTAGACATTAAGGGTGGGAGATACTTGGATTTTTGGTACTGATCCAATTCAAGTAGTATCTGGCAATACTGATCTGATACTGATACTTTTAACTCAAAAAAGACATGATTGGGGAATGATTGACACAACCAGCCATCTTTAAATTAGGTAATAATTATGATTAACACAGCACAATAATTTTGGGCACTAAACTGGTATATTTAATAATAAATAACTACCATGCAAAGTCAACCAGCACAGAAAATACATATAAATATTTTATTACAATTGTTTGAGAACAAAAGTTAAGGAAGATAAACCGAAAAAATCAATCAATCAGATCAAAGCATTTACTTAAAATCGATATGTGCTTCGATTCACCCATCCTTGGAAGACAAAGCAAAGTCTAACTCACCCAGCAGAAGTGTAAGTAGCAGAACTGGAACACTCCAGTGGCTGTGGTCTAATGACGCCATGACACTGCCTATCTTGTTTGATTCCTCAGGAGTTTTCCAATTTCTGAGTCTTGTCCTGCCACTATGAAATGTACCTTTGGGGCAAATTTGGCTCTGCTTCTCAGTTCCTCACTTTCCCCTCACTCATGTCCCAGGAAGGAAACGTACGGAGTTCTGTCCAGGCTGAAGAGTACGAGCCCCCTACCCCCCTTGTCTGTGTCCCTAATCTTCCCCTCTCACCAGTCTCAGGTCCAGCACCCTAATACAAAAAGGGAAAGCGTCCAAGCTTTTTGGCGACGTGCTGTGGTGTCAGAGAGCCTTGGCACTCTGGCAGCAACGGAATCCGTCAGGATATCTGGGAGGGAGGGAACACAGCCTGGATGGAGCATAGGGGGAAGAGGCAGAAAATAGGATGCTGGTGCAGAGGAGCTGAGAAGAGCAGAAAAGCAAACGTCTCTGGTCCCCGGCCGGCCAAGGGAGAAATGAGTGCAGGAGGTACTGCAGAGGGAGAGAGGGGACGAGAGAAAGCGAGGGAAGGGGGCGGCGGGTGCGCGTTGGGGTTCGTGTTGAAGGGGTGAAGGTGATTACCAATGCCGCGTACCGACACGTGGCCATTCAAGAAGATTTGGCTGAGTCAGCCTTACTTTACGAGCGTTGCAGACAAGAAGAGTGCATGGCTTCTGTCACGCCACGGCACGGCGGTTCTATGTCTTCTTTTGCGGCATCTTTTTCGTTGTGTCTCACTTTCATGCGTCTTTTACTTGTGCTTCTCCCTCCCGCTCTCTTGCACCGGGCACCGTCTGACTTTCTTCAATGCAAGACAGACATCGTGATGTGTTTGTGGACGTTACGGTTGACCCCGATAGACTATCGTGAAACCTCCAAGGTCAGATGTGGAAAGAAATAAGCCTTTTGAGATTCAAAATCTCATCTCATCTCATCTCATTAGAAGAAGAATAGAATATACCTTTATTGTCATTGTTACAACATGGGATATTCTGTGACAAAGAAATTGGACGTGGCACTCCAGGTCCACATTTTACAGTGAGGATAAGGAAAACAAAGAGATGAAGGAACAAAGAAGATGTTTCAACTGTCTTTGTTGTATAGGCTTTGTTTTCCTCCGGAGGGGGGGGGGGGGGGTCTGAGGGGGTGAGGGACAGACAGAGATGGGCGGATCCAACTAGATGTTTGATCTTACTGTACACACGGTCCAGTGTTTTTTCCCTAATTGCTCAGTCCACGTGTTGAATGGATTTGGGAAGTACAGTCCTTAAACATGCCCGATTAGGTGGTTACCTTGCGGGGGTGCTGGAGCGTGTTGGAGCCCATCCCAGCAATCATCAGGCAGTGGGCAGGGGACACCCTGAACTGGTTGCCAGCCAATCGCAGGGCACACGGGGACAGACAACTGGCTCGCTCATTCACACCTAGGGACAATTTGGCCAATCCACCTGAAATGCATGTCTTTGGAATTTGGGAGGAAACCGGAGTGCCCGGAGGAAACCCACGCAAGCACGGGGAGAACATACAAACTCCGCACAGGAAGTCCGGTAGCTGGATTAGAACCCACACAGGAGCTTCCCAAGACCTTGGAATTGTGCCGCACACGCGCTAACCACCCGAGATTCAAAATGTAGGGAAATATTTATTTGTTTGTGGATTATTATCGAGGCATGATCTGCTAGTTATAGGAACGGAGACGGGACCCGATTGCGTCCGTTTACTCAGTTTTATTTAGAAGAGAAAAGAGGACTTGCATCCACAATCCGATGATTGTCTGTCACGGGTAGCAGATAGCAGGAACGCGGAAGTGGAACTTCTGTGTCGAGCGCAGGCAGTCATTGACAGGGAGAAAACAGGTCGATGGCTGGGGCGGAGGAGCAAAAACATAAACGGGTCCAGAAAAAAGGTCGGCAACAGGCATCAGACAGAAAACAGGGCAGGATATAGTCGGAGAGTACAAAAGCTTGCCTAGCTGGGAGCATAGGTTCGCAGACGATCTGACGGGTTCTTTTCGGAAGACGGGAGTTTAAAAAGAGTCCAACAGCCAATCAGGGTCCGTGGCTGTTGGCGCCAACGAGGCAGCCATAGGTGCCCCGCATCAGTAATCATGACACAGTGTGTAATATTTAGTGCCTCCTAGTGGTACAAAAACTTGAATTCAGAATTTTTTTTTAATATTAAGGAAAAATATCATGAAGTATCATAAGATGTTAATTTGTAGAAAAAAAAAATTGACGTCAGGAAATTTGTATGTCTTTTACATAGTGAAATCCATCCTTAGAAGTACAGCCATGTTTGTCTGGCGTTTTGCTGCTGCGCTGTGCTCTGTGGCACAGGTTTCCATTCGCATTGATGTATTTTGTGAATTGCTATGTATGTGTTTCTTTGTGTGTGTGCATGTTTTGTGTACTGTTAATTTATTGTACCCTGGTCATCCTGGAATGGGGATTACCGCTTGTGAGATCCCTTCTCAAGGTTTCTTATTTTCCTCGTGCTGGAGTTTTGAGTTTTTCCTTGCCCACATGTTGGTTTCAGATCAGGGGATGGTGTGATTGTAATCCTGTGCAGTCCTTTGAGGCATCTTGTGATTAAGGGTTTTATACAAATAAATGTGACTTGACTTGATTGGACAACAGTGCCATCTAGTGGTCAATTATTACACACTGGGGCTTAAATGCAAAATTTCACTTTCTTAGAAACCATCTCACACTCTTAAGCAACTGTTGTATTTCTCACTTAGTCTACTTCTAATTTGAGCTCAAATCGATATTTATCTCACAAAGAGGCATCACTGCCTACTAGATTTGTTGGGTTTGTTTTTTGGCTTTTTATTTAGGGGCAGCACAGAAAACCAACAGCATCCATAATTATTATTGTATTGCTAGTGTACTGAGACAATATTAGCAATCTACTGTCCAATGACATTGTTGTCTGCTACTAGTGAACAAGACAATCTGAATTAGAGCCAAAATCGGCCAAACAAGAGCAGTCTAGCAAAAAAAAACTATGAAACAAATAACATTTTCCCATATAAAAATACGGGACACATATTTTGAAATGTTCACAAAAACATAAAATACGGGTGAAATTTACAAGTTGACAGGTTTGAAGCCCTTAATCACTTAAATTCTCGAAAGGCTAAACAGACCATTTTTACATTAGTATGAGATCAGCATTACTCTTAAGTTATAGAGTAAAGCACTTTCTGAACAAATTTCAACATAAAACCAATTGTTTTCTTTTATTGATGTTCACTATGTTTTGTGTACTATTGCCCAATGCTAAATCTATTGCACCCTGGTCATCCTGGTAGGGGGATTTTCACTTGTGAAGCCCCTTCTAAAGGTTTCTTATTTTCCTCGTGCTGTGGTTTTGAGTTTATCCCTGCCTGCATGTTGGTTTGTGATCAGGGGATGGTGTCATTGCCATCCTGTGCAGTCCTTTGAGACATTTTGTGATTAAGGGCTAAACAAATAAATGTGACTTGACTTGATGTGTCTTGGGCAAGTACAGCCTGGTGGCACCCATCCCTCTCCAACAAATGTTTCCACCCGGTCTCAAACCGGGGACCTAAAAAATGGCTAGATAACTGGAATAAAAAAACGAAGGTTCAGATGAGGAAAACACATGAATAATACAGTGTGTGTGCTAACGTTGGCTCCATGTAACTTTATAAAACAAGCCGTCTTGCTGTGGTCTTAGAAAACTACTTGCAGATGAATCATTTTAATGGAAGGGACGATTTCATTTACAGTGCAGTGCTGGTAAAATGAGTGACGTAGTCTGCAATGATATGCAACTGTATTAGCTAACCACTGCGTGGATGTTGACCACCCTCTAAACATGCCATTATTTACTTAAGACTACTCAACAATTCCCCCGGCCTCAACCATTTTTGCTATTAAAACTTGTGTAACTCTGTGGCGGTGTGCCTCAAAAGTTCCTGTCTCAGTTTTACAAATTGCAATTACAAACAAACCAACACAATGTGTCTTAAAGTTGAAGAAATGACAGTCCTGACAAAACTAGTGTTACTTAGTAACTCACCACAAGAGCGAGTGACTCAGATCTTCAGTTTTCTTCTCTTTTTGCTATTAAAAGCAAACTAAAAAAAGTAATTCCGGAATGTAAAGTGCTTCTTGCATTAAGCTCACTCAGTGCCTTGTGCATTAACATTAGACAGGAAACACTTTTGATGTTTATCGAACCAAGGATGTGGTCATTTGATGTCATGCCTGTGATGCTTTTTAAAACGGCAATGATGGATAATTTAACCTCACAGAGCCTTGTTCCCTAAAGGGAAACATGTAATAATAATAATAATAATAATAATAATTTCCTTTGTATTGTCATTCTTTGTAACAATGTACACAGAACGAAATGTCGATACACCTGACCCGTTTTAGCGAGTCGATGCAGCCGCAGCCAACAGAGGGCGCCGCCATTATACCAATTAGGTATGTCTCGGCCGAGGCGCGAACCAGCGACCTCCCAGTCTCAAAGCGGGCACACTACCATCTAGGCTACTGAGCTGGTATTTGACCAGTGGATGTTGCTGTCTTGTGTAGTGCAACCAAAAGCTACAAATTATGAGGAAGAATACAAACTACCGAGACCAATCAGCACTCATTTTTTGCAAGCCTTTCATAGGGCTCTTGTTTTTTGGGGTGCCCTCAATCCCTGTGCACAGTAACAAACATGTGTGATGATTTTGGCACTTGGTCACCAAATTCCTTAAGAGGAAAACAGTGAGCTGCTCTTCGCATGCGCTCTAAATACAAAACACCATGGTGACATATAAAAACATTTAGGACGCCTTTCTAAAACAGAAATTAGTTAATGTTTTTGCAAAAATTTTTCATATCATACATAAGGAGCAAAACTGGCAGGTTGACATTACTTTATTCAATATTTACTACGTACTCACAATATTTCAACGTTTTCACCCATAAATCAAGAAAAATCCTCATTTTATTTTCCCAAAATTTAACAGCAGGGAAGTTCCACATAAAAATCATTACAGTTCTCTTTCCCTACTATCAGAGTCATTGTCAGATCGCTGGGGTTTCCTTTAACCCGCCAGGGCCGAGGACAAGTGAATGCAAGTTGGTCTATTACCACGGGAATGAAAAATGACTACAACACAAAAAGATGATTTCCTATGTTTGAGTGAGTGTGTTTTTTTCATGAATTAACTTTGTTTTCTATGACTGACTGGCACAATATCCATTTAGGAGAACTTCATTAGTCTGTTGTGTAGTTGCACCACATTTTGAGATTCTGGTCTCAGTTCAATGAAAATATGACTCAGAAAATTTTCCTTATTCTGTTATATAGATGGCGGGCAATTTTTTTAAGACACAGGCAAAATAGGGTTAAAAAAAAATCAGTTGGTGGGTTGGGATCAGAAGAAAAAAATGATTATATTTTATACAAGTCGATTACAGTGTTCAGAATTCGATACCTCAGCAATATATGAGGAAAAAGGCTTACAGTTTTTTCTCTTTAATAAATATGCATGAAGACTGTTAAAGTGAGGCGCGCCTCCATCCAGCAGAGGGTGCCTAATCAGTTTGTAAGTGGGACAGGTGTGTCCAATCACCCCAAAACTGTCCCTAATTAGACTGGCCTTTCATAGGGACATTTTGGACCGCTCCCAGTGTCAGGTGATTATTTTCCACATCCATTTCCTAACAGTTCTGGTTTCTAAGGTTTGTTTTTTCTGTTTCAGGCAGTTTTATTGTGGTTTTGACCATTGTCTGTTACTTTATTGATGATTTTGTTATGAAACGCCATCTTTTTAAGCACCTTGCCTGGCTTCCTGCTTACTGCGTTTGGGTCCACCGCAATATCACAACACAGACATCTACATTTACAGGTAGTGTTTAATCCTAAATTGGTTTATAAATAAGCCATTTCTAAAAAATTGGTTTTGAAACATTGAGAATTAATGTAATATTAATCACTTTTTAATCATGAAACTGACAAACTCAGTATGCATTAGGGCTAGCTCAAGTGTCTTTTTTACATGAATTATACGATATCTTATATCTATAATTAAAAAATAGCATGTACAGACTATTAGATGAATGGTTCCTAATCACATGATCTACATCCTTGGTGGCAAACATGTTGGATGGATATGTGTATACATTTTTGTTTCCTTTGACAAACGTTTTAGGCTCCACTAGGACGATAAATGGCCACACATTGTCATCTTCTGTGGTTGATGTACTTCCATGTTTTTTTCGGACTTTCTGTAGAATTATGCTCTAAGTGTCATGAACCAGAACAGGATCAGGACCCAAACGCATGATATTTCTCACACAAGCCTTTTATCTTACGAGAAATGGGGAGTCATGCACGTTAGGCAGCAGTCTGGAGTAAAATGATAGGAAGCCAGAGGCCGACGAGATCGATAAAATTGCCCGAGTAGATATCGGACGGAAGAGGTCGATACCGGACAGGACGGGATAGACAGGATTGATAATGAAACAGGATATCGAAAATAAACAATAAACAGGACAAACTAGACAGGAACGAAAATTGGAGAGAATAATAAACCGGACAAAAATAGACTGGAACGTAACTGGAAACTGATATTAAACAGGACAAAAATAAACGGCAACAATACCGGAAAGGGAATACCAACAGAAAACAGGACCGAGTCAAAACCCACATCCTGCGGGGCAGAGGTTCGTTGACGGACTGACAAAGGAAGAATGAGAGCACTGAGCTTAAACAGACGGAAAGCCAATCTGTCAATGAGCAGCAGCTGGTGCCACACGGGCGGGGCCAATTGGGTAAGATTTTTGAAAGATATGATTTCACAAAGAGTACAAGGCAAATGGTTTGCCCGCTAAATAAAAATTCAGTTCAGAACTACGGTAATTCAATGGGAGTGTAAGGCTGTAGAATTACAATATGTAAAAGAGCATTTCTGTATTTGGCTTATGTGGACAGTATTGGAGAAAAGTACCGATAGTTGGTACCTAGCCTCAAGAACAGACCAAGTGTTGTTATTGTTAAAGCTGGCACTTAGTAGGAAAAACAAATGTCGGGCCTGACAAGTAACGTTAAGTTACCTGTTTATTCAAAAGACAGTCAACAAGAAATACAACATTATACATCATATATTTTCCGGCAAGCATGATTAAAAAGGCTGACGGGCAGTAATTTGCCCACCCCTGTTCTACATGAATACCAACAGGCAGATACACTGGTTGGTTGTATCTACCTTTTATAGAGCACAAGAGTACCGTATTTTCACGACTATAAGGCGCACTTAAAAGTGTTTATTTTTTTTTTCAAAAGCTGACCATGCGCCTTGTAACACAGTGCGCCTTATATATGGATCAATATTAAGTCGCAAAGTCTTGCAACTAAGGCAAGCAGCCGCCGACTAGATTTTCCCCCGAAGGCGAAGTAGTCCGTGGTGTATGTTGGGATATATATACACCTGCATTTCATTTCCTAACCAATGTGTCAATCATCATTTGAATCAGTCACTATTGGCTAAAGTTTTTCGGAGGTAAAGGAGGCGGATCCTTTTCATCATTTACAGGCTTGCATAGGCTAAAGCGGGGCAAAACAAAGCCCGAAAAAGATGAATGTGAATCACACGTTGGGTTGCACTAAGGCATAGAGAAAACATTTTTTACTAGTCTGTATTTGTAAATATTTGACACAGTTAGATTTACTACACTCACGGTTGTAAGAGGACCATAGTTGCGTATTGTTATTGAACGTGATGGCTTCAAGAGAACTTTGGTGAGCTATGCGGCTTTATATTTTCCCGGTATCTTGTTTCAGACTGATCTTGATGTTTCTGTGATGAGTCTATTTTTAAACTAAATTCAATTCAAAGTGTTTATTGTCATATGCAGGGTAAAGAACCACGTTTCCCCTGCACAATGAAATTCTTACTTTGCTGTCCACACAGTTGCCAGTGAAAAATAAAACAGAAACTAAGAAATGGTTGGCATTTCTTGAATCCCAAGAGTTTAACCTTCCGAATGATATGTGGAACGATGCATTTGAGTGATTGGTGACATCGTACAGACACTGTGTCCGTACATGTGTGAGACACGTATTTGCTTCTTTGCAAGCTTTTGAATGTTAAGGGGGTAATAAGTTTGACTCAACTATCTGACTGTTTTCTCGACGTTCCCATTGCAGCGCCTTATAATCCGGTGCGCCTTATGTATGGAAAATATAGGACCAAAAACTATTTTTGGGGGGTGCGCCCTATAACCCGGTGCGCCTTATAGTCGTGAAAATACGGTAGTCCTTTATTTTCCCATGTTTACGCAGTCACCATCTCAGACAACATCATGAACCTGTAAGCCTCCCGGAGCTTTAAATCGCGCTAGCTAGGTCACATACCTTATCTGCGAGGGACCTACTTGAACCCATAAAACGAGTCCTTCGCCAAGATTACACAATGCGGAGAGACCTTTCATGAATCTCATCTAAACCACCAACTCAAGCCTGCAATAACAGTGAGGGATTGCGATCCGTGCCCCAATGTGCGCACTGACCTCCTTCACTCAATTCATCCTGGCTTACCGGACTCTGATGTTCTCATCAACATCTGAGCCTAAGACTTACACGTCTGCAGGTTGGGATGGTGAGGTTCTACTGTCACATTGGTGATATTTAATTACTGATTATACACTTATCGGGTATTGTAATTGACATGGGTTGTCCAAAACTCATGCTACAATTTTCTGCATTTTGTTAAGTACACAGAGAAGGTTGACAGTTCATAGATCTCTTCACTACCAAAGTCGTAGAGGGACCACTTCCTGTGGTGTGTCTTGGGCAGGTACATCCTGGCAGCGCCCATCCCTCTCAAAGCCAGTTTTTGTGGTAAAGGTTTGCTCCCCCACATGAAACAGATAGTACTGGGTTACATGGTTACCAGTATCAGGAGTAGCCTCCTGATCTGACTCAGATACAGCACTTTCATCATCTGGTCGCTGTTCTTTTTTTTTCGGTGTAAAGCGTCATCCCACTCTTCAGAGATGAGCAGGACCTCTGCATTGACGGGCAGGGGCCCCAGCTTGCTCCCAAAGACTTCTGGTACATGTGTAACATGTAACTTCTGAGGTATTTACAACTGAAAGGTTATCCATTTTTTTTTTAAACACCCGGTATAGTCCAGTACAGATTTTTTGTTAATTGATAGGCTGCATCTTATATACAGGTGCAACTTATAGTCTGGAAATATACTGGCTTCTAAAAAATGTTATTCACACACTCTAAAGCTTTAGTATTTACGAATTTTTCACTAAATTATAGAACCTTCTATAATGTCATCGATAACAACATAGTTAACACTGTTTATAGCAAAAATCGACATGGCACTCCAGCATAAACAGGTAAGAAAGACTCCAAAGAGAAAAATATGTTAATAGGCAAATATATCTCCAAGGTAGTGCTCTAGTTGTGAGCGCATCAGAACAATAGTGCAATAGAAAAGTAATGCAATAACATTTAGCAGCAAAAAAAATAATCCAAAATAAGTCATTAAAAAATAATGATTCGTAATTTTCTTAACATAAGAATGATTTATATACATTTTCACAGTCTTGTGCACTTGTGCCCGCGCCTTTGGCGCCAACTGCCTCGGACTCTGATTGGCTCCCTGTCCCAATTCAAACCCATTCCTATCTGTCAGTCCGTCTGTGAACCTCAGTTTAAACTAGGCAAGCCCTATTTTTCGGCCCCGAGTTCAACCTGTTTTTTTCTCCTGTCTGTCCCCCGGCTTCAACCCGTTTTTGATCCTGACCATGTCTACTCTCCTTTCCTGGCTTCCGACTCGCTTCCGACCCCGACCATGTTTTTGCTCTCCTGTCCCGGCTGCTGACCCGTTTTTTTGTTCCTGACATCGCCATAGCTCGCCACGGAAGTCCCACTTCCGCGTTTAGAGTGACCTGCTTCCCCCGCCCAGCGATCACCGGATCGTGGGAGCAACCCTTTCTTTTCTTCCAATAAAACTGAGAGAAACATAACACAAGTGGGTCCTGTCTCCGCCCTGGTCGTGACATATTTAGGATGGTGAACGCCATGAGGACAATGGATTGTATCACTGTCTAGTTTCATCATATTTTTGCGATTTAAGATAAGTCAAAACATAAACAAAGCATAATTACTCTGATGAACTTCACAAAACATTATTACCAACAGTTTTGTAAAATTATTGTAACCCACCTAACTGTTGGCGGCCGGGACGCAGGGAAGAAACCATCCAGGGTGGCATCTCATTTATTAAATCTATTACTGTATTTTTTATCCAACTACTATTTGAATGTGTTTCTAGGGTTCAGAATTGTGTTTCAAAGCCATTTTGGTATAACCTGGATGATTTTGGAAAGTGTGCATGATGGCAGATCAGTAGCTACCACTTCTGCTCAACAGTCTACAAGTCCCTGGTTCAATTCCATGTGTCTGTGCTGCATTTGCATATTCCCTCTGTGCATCCATGGGTTTCTTCACTGCACTTAAGTTTCCTTCTACATTCAAAAAACGTGCATGGTATAGATTTTTCGAAGCCAGGAACGGATTAATTGGTTTTCAGTGATTTTGTATTGAGAATATTGACTCGAGGTACAAGAAGATCTAGGTACTGACATGAACCAGGAACAAATCATTTTTGAGGTACCACTGTATTGAATACATAGATTAGATTTGTTAAAGCGCTTCCATATAAAGTTTTCCTTAGAGGTGTACAGCCTAAATGGGTCATGTGGGTGTAACACCGTTGAGTGTAAATCTGCCTCACATGCTTTGGACTGAACCACAAGCTTACTGTGATGTTTCGGCTTTGTATATTCTTGAATACAGAATCATGGAGAAAATATACTCATGAAAAAGGCCGTATGTGTTTCGTGAACCATAGGTTACCGAACCCTGCTGTGTTGGTTTCTAATACAGTGGAACCCAGGTTTTCGAACGCCTTTCAGTTTCGAACAAACCGGTGTCCGACCAAAAATTTCGAGAAATTCTTGCTTCGCTGTTCGGTCAATAAATCGGAGTTCGAACGCCGGTAATGCGTGAGTGCGTACGCTAGGGTGCGATGCTGAGCGGCGTACGGGTGTTTTAGCCCCTTATTATGCCTCCGAAGAAAGTCAGTGCAAGCAGCAAAGTTGCTACAGGTGAAAAAAGAAAAGTAGTGCGTACTACTATTGCATTTAAGAAATAAATAATAGCCAAATATGAAGGAGGTGTGCGAGCGCCTCCTGCTGACCACCACAAAGGTAAGAAATCCTATTCAAAAGATTACGATAACGCGAACGTACGATTAGCCTGGGTTAGCTTTAAGTTTACGTTAAACATTCAGGGTGTTGGAATGGAGCCCAACATTGAGGGTGTTGGAACGGAGCCCCTTTTCCAATGAACCGCTCACCACTTGTTGTGGAGACCCGGGTGCTAAATGACTTGTAAACGACCTGATTTTTTTATTTTTACACGTTAATGTTAGGGGAATCTTTTGTACGGAAGATTACGATAACGCGAACGTATGATTAGCCTAGTTAGCTTTATGTTTACGTTAAACATTCAAGGTAAACAATCAGGGTGTTGGAACGGATTAAAACGATTTACATTATTTCTAATGGGAAAAATGATTTCGGTGATCGAACAAATCGGTTTTCAAACAGGGTTCTGGAACGGATTATGGTCGAGGACCGAGGTTCCACTGTAGTAAAAATTGGTATCAAACGATTCCCTAACTATTTCTTACCATCAGTCTAACTACCATTTATAAGTCTGTCATTCATTAGGTTGATTTACTGCAAATTCATACCTGGTTGCATGCAAAGAGACAGGACACATTGTATTTCCTCTGCATGTGCTCTCTAATACGTAGTGGCAGTGGCATATGTTCCCGCACACCTGCTCCTGCACAGGGTGACCTTGGAGTGCTTGGAAGGTGGAGCAAGAGAGGACATTACACTGATGAGAAGAGGTGAGAGGAGAATATTAGTGAGCAGTGGGAACAAAATAATGGCGGGGGGGAGGCAGGAAAGGTCTAAGGGGAGTCCATGTGACAGGAGGCAAAAGGGAGTAACATGAGCGGGAGGGGTTTGGGGGAGGGTGAGGAGAATCTCTTTCTGGGACGGTGCTGAAATGCTGCAGTGAAGCCACATGGTTTGAGATCACTGCTACGCACACAAACTTGAAAGTCTTACATGTTTAACCTGGGGTGCCATGTCTAATTTGATATTTCACCGAATTGATATCAATAGAAATAAAGACAATTCTATTCTATTCTAAACACACATACGCAAAGGTCATGACCCTTCTTTTGCACATCATCTTCCTGGTTGTGACTCCCACCGATACGCACACACACAAGGTCTGATTAACCTTCCTATCACCTAACGCTTCGGCCCGTTCCATCCTCGGCCCCCTCCACCCCACACACACACCCACTTTCTCTCTTTCTTTGCAGCAGCCGGTGAGTGAGCACATTTCAGAGAACATCCTGAGCGGGCCTGCCTCATCTCCACATTTGGGGCCGGCAAAGAACCTTCTCTTTTGTGACAGGAGCACGCCCCAACTGACTGGTTAAAAGGTGAGTCCAGTTTAAAATGGAGCATTTGGAGACCAAATTTTGAGTTGCAGACATTGCATGTGAGATGTTTGAGGGGCATGCGTGCATGGAGAGATGTTGCGATGGAGAATAGTTTTCAAATGGTTGTGGTGAACTTGATAATGAAATAAATGTCAGCTTGTTGTTTTTAATATGTTTTATTGACTATGGTGATAAGTTGTGCACAGAAATAGCTTAAGTCGAATGAGTATATATACAGGGGGTCGTAGTTGACAAGTGCACATAAAGAAGGAATGTCAGCTCGGGCCCTCTCATGTGAATTTGCCCGCTGTTTCTGTATTTTTTTCTTCTTGTTGCCCCCAAACATGCTTTTTAGAGTGTAGTTTATTTAATTTAACGGTGAGGCTGCGTTGTTTGAGGAGTCCTTAAAAAGTTCAAACTGAAATACCTTCTTTTTAAGTATGTGTTAACAATACTCGACTGAGTTTAAATACCCCTTATGCTTTATTTTCCACTGCGCCTATTTGCTTCTATCTTACTTTTATCATATCTGTTTGGAGTGGAACACATTAAGTTCGAGGAATGAGGCCTGAGGGGAGTGCTGGAGAGTGATGTCTTGCTCTTTTCTTACATTTGTATGTCAGGTAAGCATGAAAATGGTGAAAGTAAGAAAAGGAAAGTTTCGAGTAGAGTCCAAATGCCAACCCAAAGGCCAAGAAAGATGAAAAAAGAGTTTATTCCTGTGTACTTGCAAGTTAATTATGAACGAGCTGATTGTGTAAGATTGTGTATGATGTGAAGGTTTGATCCCCTGAATTTGCCCTACCACTGATATTTCCATATTAATGAGGACGAATTCTGGCTAGAAAATAAATGGAGGGATTACACAAATTGAAGATTAAGCACTTAGGAATTTAATAATAGTGTACACGGTTCAAGGTGTTCTTAAAAATAATTAACTTTAAGTACACATTGTAAAGACTATTTAAATATTTTAAAAATGTAAAAGCATTGAATAATATGTACAGATACAAAATGAAAGTGTATTTCCCAATGCATTTTAAAACAAAACAAAGGTAAAATGTATTTATTTTCTTTCTTGACACTGACGTTCTTTCGACACAAAAAATCAAAAAAATCTGACCGGGGTACGAATAATATCATATTATGTTTATATTATATATATATTTTTAAATAAAACAGGTGAAAATTTAGATAAAAAAAGTAATTTGTCAGGGCAGCACGGCAGCGCAGTGGTTAGTGCGTGTGCGGCACAGTTCTGAGGTCATGAGATCGAACCATCCTGTGTGGAGTTTGCATGTTCTCCCCGTGCTTGCATGGGTTTCCTCCGGGCACTCCGGTTTCCTTCCACATTCCAAAAACATGCATGTCAGGTTATTTGGCTGGTCAAAATTGTCCCTAGGTTTGAATGGGCGAGTGCGTAATCTCTCTCTGTGTGTCCTGTGACTGGCTGGCAACGAGTTCAGGGTGTCCCCTGCCCACTGCCTGAGATAGCTGGGATGGGCTCCAGCACCCCTGTGACCCTACTGATGATAAGCGGTGCAGATAATGTTTGAATAAATGAATGAGATCAATTTGTCCTTTGTACTTAAAAAAAAAATTATTTCATAGTTACGCCAGATGTTATTATAATCTACAATGGATATGTACATGTATTTATTCTGAGACAAATATTTAGGGCACAATAATTTATGTTAAAAAATATGTATTCATAAAGAAACAAAAATAGTAAAAAAAACAATCACTAAATATCAGACCAGGGTTTGAATAAAATCCCAACAGATGTTATAGTTATTATAGTTATAATGATTTCATTTTCCCAAGTAAATTAGGTGAGAAAAGTTAGATAATGTAAGTAAAACCTCACATTTGTGTTTAAATTATTTGGTAACATGAGCTGTTATTATAATATAAAATTAATGTGTACATTTATTTGCTATAATAGAAATATTTAAAGAACTGTAAGTGATAATAAAACAAATATTTATTAATAAAAAAAAAGCAGTGAAAAACAGTCGTTGTGTGCCGCAAAAATATGTAAATAAGAAGGAAAATGCAGTGAGATGATTCAAAAGTTATCTTAACATGTAAAAATTACTTATCAGGTAATTCTTTAAATGGAGAAACTGTATTTTGTCTTATTTATGACGACAAAAAAGGATCCTTTTTGTTTTGAATGACTTATAGAACAAATATTGTATATTTGAACCACCCTGCTTGGGCTTTGTGTCCTTATATTTAAAGCGGCTAGGTGGTCTATGCGCAGCCCCATGGTGCAGAGGTTCAGGGTTCAAGTCCACCCCGTGTGGCATTCCGGTTTCCTCCCACATTCCAAAAACATGCATGTCAGGTTAATTGTCAGGTCCAAATTGTCCGTTGGTGTGAATGAGCGAGTGAGTTGTCTGTCTCTGTGTGCCAACCAGGGACACCCTGACTGGCTGCCAACCAGTTCAGGATGTCCCCTGCCCACTGTCTGGGGAAAGCTGGGCTCCAGCACCCCCACGACCCTACTGAGGATAACCGGTGAAGATAATGGATGGATACATTTAATAAGTGAAAGCAAGGAATAACAAACAATTACAGGCAGAGTAAAGTGGTAATGGGTCCCCGTCTTTGATCTATAAAACAGATAAAAATAATCTTTTGGTTTACATTAGTTTCTCAAAAAGGGACGTTAGAAGTTGGATACTGAGAAAGTTGAGGTTACACAGCCGAATAGCTGCAAAATTACAACGCTTCCATCTGAATTTTACATATTTTATTAAAAATATCTCAAGTGCACAAATAGCAGATATTATTACTCAATTGACTGATAAAAAATAAATCCCTTATACTGAAATCTGACAATGAAAATTATTGAAATTACTAAAAGAGGCTAGCGAGTGAAAAATGCAAAGTAATGCAGCTTGTCCCAGCTGACCTCAGTTTGCAGATCGGTTTGGTTTTGCCTCTCGCCGGAATCGCTAAGATGCACTGCAGCGTACGTGCAGCACACGTTCCAACCTGCTGAGTGATATGTATATTTTACGATGATTGACTCGTGTCATAAAATATGCGTAAAGAAGACCCAAATATACGCATGTCATTGACAGACAAATGGGTTCCTAATAGTTTGAAAGCACACTGCAGTACCGGTAGGGATTCTGTTCAATAAAAGCACGAACATGTTTGATATTTGTGTCATTGTATTTTGTCTATTTCAGAGGTGTCAAAGTCAAACGGATAGGAGGGACGAATAAAAATGTGTCTGAAAGCCGAGGGCCTGACTAATGGATTATTGAACATTTTTAAAATGATGCATGTACTTTAATGCCGAGTTTCTTAACTTTCCGACTTAAGGACCTAGCATCCCACCCTAGTTATGAGCCAAGCCCCAAGTCAATAAAAAAAGTCCACGTCTTAAATTTATTGAATGGAGAGATTGTGCAATAGAAACCAGACATAGACTAATGGAATGTTGAACATTTCTAAAATGCTGCATGTTTTTAAAATGATGCCTGGCAGCACAAAGGCTGAGTGGTTAGCGAGTCCGCTAAGTGGTTAGCGCGTTTGCGGCACAGTTCCTGTGTGGAGTTTGCATGTTCTCCCCGTGCTTGCTTGGGTTTCCTACGGGCACTCCGGTTTCCTCCCATATTCCAAAAACATGCTGTCATGACCAGAATGGTCGCCGTGGCGACCGGCTGGCCCTGCCCCCTTGGCACCGGCTGTGGCAGATTTTCTAATTTGCGTGTGTGCTTCTTAAAGGCGGGTTTTGGGGATTGCCGGGTGTGGGTTCATTGCATTACTTTGCATTATTCTGTTCTGTTTGACTTGAGGAAACCTGTACTTGCCCGTTCTGGGTAAAAGCCTGTTTTGTGAGTATTCCTAGTCTGAGTTCCTGTTTGCCTGTAAGCCTGTTTTTTGTTTTGTCCCTGAGTGTTGGACGACTTTTATTTCCTTAATAAAAGTAACTGATCGTTAACGCGAATAAGTTCACCCTTCCTGCCTCCGATCTGGTCTGGTCGCGTGACACATGCATGTTCGGTTAATTGGCCTGGCCAAATTGTCCTTACGTGTGAATGAGCCAGTGATTTGTATGTCTGTGTGTGGCAACCAGTTCATGGTGCCCACTGCCCTGAGATAGCTGGGATGGGCTCCAGCACCCCCGCCACCCTAATGAGAATAAGCGGTGCAGGTAATGGATCGATGGATACTCTCACGCCGTGGTTCTCAACTAGTCTGACTTAAAGACACAGCATCCCACCCTAATCATGAGCCAAGTGTGATGGTCCACAAATCCTAAATCCCAGACCCAAATCAAAACAAAATGTCCAGTTCTCAGATTTATAGAATGGAAAGACTGCAATTTAAACCAGACACTGAACGATATATTGAAAAAAGGAGAAAAGAAAAACACCAGTAAATTCAAAATTACTTTAAGTAACAATATTCCCTTTAATGGGACAGGATGTATTATTTAGCGCCAATTAGTGGCCGCAAAATACACTGATTTTAATTCAAACGCACAACCTCAAATGCCCATTTTCGCCTTGAATCTATACAATTCACGTAGGCCACCCTTTTTTAACTTCAAATATGTGAATTTCTACTAATGTGTGGATATGCTCATGCCTGGAAAATTCACTTCTGTGGTCCCAAACCATGTGACAATTCCTAAATGGACCAGCAAATGATTATATTATTATTATATATTATATAATCATGTACGACTTGATAAAAAATAGAAACAATTCAAAGAAGAAGTGTCTAAACTTATTTTGTTTTTTATTTTATTAATTTTGGGATGTGATAGATAGATAGATACTTCAATATAATTCACATTTCCAGCAGCATGTTTGGGAGCAACAAGAAGAAGAAAAAACAGCATCCCTGAGCTGAGAACAATACAATAATAAAGCAAAAATAATACAATATACAACATGCTTGAAGTGAAAATAAATGAGAAAAAAATAAAATAAAATTAGAAATACAAAACAATGTGACAGGTTTTTGAAAAAAAAAAAATAAAAATAAAATAACCTCATAATTATTAGGTCAGTCAAGAAAAAACAGCTTTTACAAAGAGATGGTTTATTGGGGGGTTTGTCAAAAGCAATGTAAGCACACACCAAATAAATGAAAAATTTGATGATGTATTAATTCTACATCTAGACCAGGGGTCTCGAACTTGCGCCCTCGGGATGACAGTTTGAGGCCCCTGCTTTAATAAGAAAGTTAAATGTAAGTGCATTTCACCTGAATTATTGATTATTATCATATTAATTCTTTCTTTTTTTATGCTTAACAATGTATTTTGTAAATAACATTTGAATATATATATATATATATATATATATATATATATTTGAAAAATGTGGAATGTTTTATGAATAGATTTTCTGGTGGAAAACCCAATTTGGCCAACCTCCCACAGACCCTAAACTCAAAAATAAAAAGGACCATTTAGTGAGTTTTTGATGTAAAATTAAATTAATATTTTAATAGATGAAATACATGATATGAAAATAGTAAGTGTTAAACAATGCTTCAAGATTTTTCGTCACACTAATTACATAAATGTCTGTTAATTTTTAGGACTCATGAGAAAAAAAATGACTAGAAAAAATTAATCTAAGTTCACGTACATGAGTTAGGCAGAAATGCTATTTTTTCCCGTTATCTGCACTATGACTGGGTGACCGACTTTGGTACTTATACAGTTAGTTCACCTTACTATAGGAAGCTAATTGAAGCAGAAATCTCTGGTTGGCCCCAATTTGACTCGATGTGGACCGCATGTCCTTGCGTGCCCACTTAGAGGTACGATCGGCCCTAAAAAAATTCAGCCCGACCCGAGTCGCAGGTATATGAACCCGAACCTGCCCAAACCCAAAGGATTTACTTGATTTGGTAACCGAGCCCAAAATAAACCCGATGCTTTAATTTGCTGCCAAGTAGACACATAGCTTTACTTCTGCTGTGCGTATTTAAGCGCCCCATTGTGCGTTTCAACCTGAACTACACAGCTTGGGGTTTACTTGAGTCCATCAAATCAGGTGTGCACTGCAAGTAGTAAATAGTGAAAGATTTGGCCAAAAAGCAGAAAGAACATTAGTAAAGCTTGCAAGCTATTGGCAAGAAGCGAAAATGACGTCTGACGTGAGGGAGGTGGAAGAAGGAAGCAGCGCGTCTTTTACCCCAACACTGAGGATGAAAATTTGGTGATATTTGGAGGGAAACTGATAGTGTGGTAAGATTTTTTTGTTTAAATAATTACTTGATTAAAAGTAAATGCATGTTGTGCAGATCCTCCACGAAGGGTCATTTTAAGCCCGGGTCAAGTCCGGGCTCAAAACCTTACCTCTCGACTGCCCAACCACGCTTTAAATGTTTAATAGTGATTTTTTCAAATCGCGGCATCAGAATTCACTTTATCCCTTTGTATTGCAAGTTGAATTAATTAATTAGGCAAGTAAAATGCTCAATGACTTATTTCTTGACATCTAAATGCACTGAACGAATTGTGTCATAAAACAAACCAGCCACTATGATGAAATACTTTATTAACATGGTACACTTTTTCAACATTCACAGTGCTTAAAATAAAACATAGTGTGATCTTCCTTAGCATACAATCACCATGCCATGTTCTGATATCAAAGTCTTCCTTCCAATACAATTTACATAACGTTTCAGATGCTTTTTTTCATAACACTTTTTTAAAAACATGCTCTCAAATGCATTATGTAAAACTGGTGCTCATTTGGTGAGACTTTGGGCCCCGCATTTTTATACAGTGATGAAACAAAAACGTGTTTATTACAAGTTAGCAATCAAGCATTTTTGTTTGGAAAACCCTCTCTCGAAATATTAACAGTCACAGTATGTAATTTGTGTAGAAGTTAATCATTTGGTCTCAAGGTATAGAATAAAGTAACTGAAAAAATAAAGGTTACTCTATGTGTTTTTAATCGTGATATAAATTGTGAAGTCCTTGCAAAGGGAAACTGCAGTAGAGATATGAAGCAAATTTTACGCACAACATGAGAGTATTTTTACAATCTTTTCTTATTTACGTGGTCATAAATTTTATAAAGTTGTTGACTGGATTTTTATACAAACACGTTTCTGATTAACTACCAGGTAAAAAAAAGACTTTATTGAAAAAAATGTAACTCTTTCGAGAGTAAATTATTTTCTGTTTCGACTTTGACAACAATTGTGAATTTACTTTGAGGTTGTACATGTATAAAACAATAAATCAATAAAGTGGCCCCTCTGCATATGAGATTGGTTCTTTCCTAGGGCCAGCTCGTATGTTGTATTATTCAAATCTTGAACAAAATTTTCCCAAAAGGAATAACTGAAAACCAGTAATCCGTTCCCAGCCTCCTAAAATCATCCAAGTTAACCCCATAAAACTATAAAACACATCTTCCTGATAACAAAAACACATTCAAATAGTAATTAAACATGAAAATACAATAAAATAGGATTAACATAAAAAAATGCGACTTCATTATAAACTTACCATTGAGTAAGTCGGTGGTTGCTAACTGAGATATATGTGTAGTGATGGACAATTGAGGGAGAGTGGTGCTGGAGGAGTGAGGGAGCACAAGAGAGCAAGTGTGCGGGATCAAGCCTAAAATCTCGTAAAATGCATTTTCTCTGGTTTGTCTGGCAATATTTTTGCTCGAAAGACAGCTTCTATCTCGAATTAGTAGTAGCTCGTATGTAGAGGGGCAACATACGACACACATTAATATACAAACAAAACAAAAACACTTTTTTACAAGTTGTCTGCAACCTACTTTTGGGTCCAAAACCAACAGTTGATTTTCACAATAAAATGTCTGACAATGTGCAAAACTGTGACTTTACCCTCTAGAACAGTAAAGGATATACAGTAATGATCATTTTTCAAAACACACCCACACACACATCCACCGAAATATAAGACTTTTGCGTTGTTGCAAATGGAATGTAAATCACTATAAAAGCCAACCCCAGTTGGATTTCATTTGGATGCTTCTAGATTATACTCTTGTAGAGATATTTAAATTAGGGAAAGACATACAAAACATCTAGGCAGCATTTTGTCGCACAATCAAACATGTGCTATTTAAATAAACGGTTGCTACACTATGGATAGGATCAAGCATGCATGGACTTGTGTTGGTATCTCATTCTACTATTGGTACGTATTAGAATGTGTGAAACATGCATTAAGGGCACTATAGTGCACTGTACATGCTTTTATATTATCAAGTGCTAATGGTGCAGAACTCAACAAAACAAAGTCTGGCAGTTGTTGGAATGTTGAGATAAGATACAATCAATGTTTTGTACCCTTTTACTACATGAATTAAGTTATAATTGCTATAACTTATAAGGAAATGGAATAGGAAGGAATGCTATGGTAAAACAAGCGGACAGTATTTTTCAAAGTTGAGTATTTTTCTCTATCATAACAAAAAACATTTATACTGTGGATGAATACAAAAAATGGTTGCCAGAAAGAAAATTGAGAGACACTCAAGGCAACAATGAATTCTCTTATAAGAAAAAAGAGGCCAAAAACCCCTTATCTGTTCTGCTAGGGTACGCTTTTCATTTTTTGTTGTTGATCACTGATATGCTTTTTGAGCTTAAGGCAATTTAATTGCTTTTGGTTCAGTGCTCCACATTGCTTTGCACACGATACACTTTATACGTAGCTTATTTATATTGGGAGAATATCGTCTCCCCTATGATAAAATATTCACATTTGGAAAATAGTGCAAGGTTTAATCAATTTATTTATCACCCAAAAGTTGGCCTAAAGTTTAGAATTAAGTATGCTTCCGTCACTACAATATTGAATTCATTAAATCAGGAGTTTTCCTAGGCCTAGCGTGCAAAGTTCTTCAACCATTGATTGGATGAGTTTGATGTGGAAGCAGTCCCAACCCTGACCCATACCCCATCAAACATGGGCTGAATTAGAATCAATATACTTTGGTCCATAATACTCTATATATTTTTCCAGGTTTTTGTTGTAGCTAGATTTCAATCCTACAGCAGAAACCTGCCAAAGATCTCCTATCCCGAATTTGTTTCTTTGCTCAATGAAAGATTCCAACAGTACCGACGTTGTAATCGCGGCCTGTGAAGAAACACACACACAGACATTCAAAAAACAAACAAAAAACTTCAGTGAAAAACACAAACATGCAGAAGGAATGGATGCTCGAAGCGCTTCATGAATCAGTACTTCTTATGGACAGGCAACGAGGACGCATATCTTCTGTAAGAAAACAAAAAAAAACCCAAATTTTGTTGGCACCTCAGATAAGCGATCAAAAAATAAAGTAAAATCATTGTATTGCATTTTAACATAAAATAAACAGTGTCAAACTAGGGAAAAAAACATTAAAATATCTTTTCCATCTTTGAAATATTCAAATTTTGATGAATATCTTTAATAATATATTGGCTATGAAAACAGTGTTAATACACAATATGATAACAGTCCTTCTATGTATTATTTTAAAGGCAAGGAAAAGAAGTTTACCAGGGGAAGTGCTTGGTTCGGCAGCTCTGCAGCCAGTTAGTTTGTTCTGATGGCCCATCTAAGGTTGTCTACAAATGTCACAAAATTAAATTGGTTAAAGACGGTCTCACGATGTGAAGCTTTGTTTACAAATTATGAACAGAACACGTTAGGAAAAAGTCTCAAGAATTTGTCTTGTAATCTGTTTTAAGCTGGACAAATTCCATTTTTCTAGTACGGATACAACTTGTCATGAACTCTCGAAAAAGATTTCTACTGGAACCCGCCAATTTTTAACATCCCACTGAAAATTGTCTTAGGCCAACTGGATACAAATATTAACGACTAGACGAAAGACTGTATTTTTTGTTTTTGTTTCTATAGTATTGCTTTTTCAGGAATTGGTCAAATCCTCCACAAAAAATTCCTTTGAACATTTTTTGGAGGTGAAATAACTTATTTCTTGCAAATCAGAGCGTGCCTTCATTGATTTGTAGGGGATCATTTCAAAACGCTTTCCTAATCGGAGCATTCACAATTAGGTCGTTTAAACATGATTTGGAGTACTGTACTCCACATCGTCAGATGTCAAGGTGAGTCTTAGGAACCATCTTCAAATTTCAAGTTACTGAGCTCTTCTCGCATTTTGCTACTTCTACTTTGGGCTCAGGTTGATTTTCTTAAGAAGAGAGCCGTCACTGACAACTAGTGTCAGGACTTAGTCAGTATAGTAAATAAAAGGTTTGATTTTCCCAGCAGAGATGCCTAGGCCAGGGATGTCAAGTCAAGTCACATTTATTTGTATAGCCCTTAATCACAAAATGTCTCAAAGGACTGCACAGGCTACAATCACACCATCCCCTGATCCTAAACCAACATGCGGGTAAGGAAAAACTCAAAACCTCAGAACGAGGAAATTAAGAAACCTTGAGAATGGGCCTCACAAGTTGTAATCCCCCTTCAAGGATGACCAGGGTGCAATAGATTTAGCATTGGGTAACAGTACAAACTCAGTTTGGCTGTGGGGCCTGATTCAGACTTTCAATTCTCAGGCTGGACGAATCAGTTAAAATAATTCAACTCAGAATGTTTAGCTTTGTTTTTCAGCATGTATTACCATTCAGCCTACTTTAGCAGCCTACCCTACCTATTATAATCACGGATGACAAGGGATCTCCTCTAGGCATAACTCATTTATTTACAAACAGTAGAAAAAAAAAGGTTTTTATGTTTGGCATTGAATGCATTAACTAGTTCAGTTTAACTAATCAGTGAATGCAGTTTAACACCTGAACCAACACATCACTATATACAAACTAAAGTGGGAGCTATGAAAAACGTATAATCTTTGCCTTAGATGTCATACTTTAAATAAAAATAAATACAATGTTCCTACTAAAGCGGAGAGTAAATTCTCCGTGTCCCACACGTGCGGGTCAGGCTAGTGGTTTCCCAGCACTGGTGCGACTGGGTCATCCCCTGGTAGGGTTTGGTCTGTTTCTTTCCTGATAGCAACCATGTCCCACCTTAGTCTGCGGCCCGTCCACCCTTGGTAACTGTGGTCCGACTGCCCTTGGAATCTTAAACTAGTTGCTTGGTACGCTTGTTCCCTGCAACTTCGGCTTAATAGTCCCCGCTATATGTCTATTTCCTGGTACTATTTATTCAGTCCGCATGCTGGACATCAGTTCTTTTACAAATTTAATGCTCTTTAGCGCTGTTAGCATTTGGTTTGCATTTATCTAAAAAAGAAAAATGATAACTTTGAAACAAATGACCTAGCCCCAGAGGGTGTCAGACAGGCATACTTTTATGAATACTTGCCTTGCCCCTGTCGCTAACTGGCCACTGGGTAGCCTGCTACTTCAAGCCAGAGGAGAGGGCGACAGAGAATTTTGGATAGCCAGCCTTATCACCCCCACCCCATCTTTAGTCAGAGACAAAGAGGAAGTGCAGTGTGGACTTGTTTTCAATGACAGGAAAAGACAATGCCAGGGGTAATTTGTGTGGTAAAGTGGTTTGCTACTGTGGCAACACCATACATTTACATAAACACACAATAAAGCTCATCCTGCAGAGAGAGAGACGAGCTGCAATCAAAAATGTAAAATCCTGAAAGGGGGATGCCACATGTGCGGTCCCTTCTCAAGGTTTCTTCATTTTCCTCATGATGAGGAGTTTTTCCTTGCCCTCATGTTGGTTCCAGATAAGGGGATGGTGTAATAATAGTCTGAAAAAATAGTCTGTGTAATAACCTGTGAAGCCCTTTGAGACTCTTAGTGATTAAGGGCTATACAAATAAAAATGACTTGACTTGACTTAAACATGTTTTTGTTCCTGAACAAAACCCTGTAGTAAATCCATTGTCACTGTGGCAACACACCCAAAAGGGATTCTTAATGACTTTATTTTCAAAATATCGGGCAATAAAAGATATTTTAGTTGGCTTGTTGACTGTCACACAGTATTTCTATTTTTGTTACAGTTCTTTTTGGGTGAGACTTTGTCTTTTATTCTGATACAGGTGTAACTAAACTTTTTAGTGCCTGAAATGCTGTGTTTATTGTTAATACTGTATAGACTAATTCAAAGGGAAGGGCTCCATCATTCAATGATTGTGACGTATCCATGTAAAAAAAATATCGGATTCGTCCCGATTGAAACAGCCCTGCATTGACTTGGATCAGATCGACACCCAAATTCCCAGTTTCACCCACCCCTAATTTTGGCCTCGATTATGTGATGGTTCAACAAGAGTTTCTGAGTTGAATTTGTGATTCCTCACTTTGTTCCCTCCTCTGCAGCACCTTCTGCCTCCAATTTCCCCTCCTCTTCAATCTTCTCCTCTGGGGGCAGATCTTTTTTGAGATAATGGCGGAGAAATTTCACAACTACCATGGACAGGATGAGGAGAGCCAGCGCTCCTCCCACCGATGCCCCGATCGCGACGGCAATGGTCGAGTCTCTCGGCGGTGGAACTGAGGGAAGCGAAGGAGAAGGTTAAGTACATCCTAAGTTTAGGACAGAAATGGAGTGCGGCGCTAGGCTAAAAGCTCTGCTGGGCTGATTTAACAGAGTGGAAAGGAAGTAGTGCTGAGTTAGCCTGGCTAGTGTGCGAGTGGGAGAAAGATGCTGAGGGACAGAGTTCAGTCTATCGTTGGCCATTAATAAATAAAAAAGCTGACTCATGAGCAGAAAGTCCACAGCATTAAAGCAACACACACAGTTTGATCACTCAGCAATAAATGTGATCGTGAGTCAAGCAGAAACTTCCACTTGTTTTTAGACAATTCCGAAGGTGACCATTTTGCCACGTGTTGTTGATTTAATCTGTCAGGGCACATGTGACAACCAGTCGTGGTTTAAATTCGGGAAAATATGTCTGCTTTGATTGGTCAGCCATGGTGATGTCGCTTTCTGAGTGGCAAATTTTAATAAAAACTTTCCTAAAAAATATTCCCCAACATTTATCTTACAAAAAATATTTAGCCACTCCTTGGCAAAGTTCTACCTGAGATACACAACCTACAAAGTAACTCACTAATTTAACAACGCAAAAAAAACATGAAACAAAAAACGAAAGGCCAGTGTGTATACATAGTATTATTACTACTTGCCATAACATTGCTTAGGTTAAAAGCAATCATGGCTCAGCTTTGAAAAAAAAGGTTCACCATGATTGGTCAGCCACTATGGCATTAGGAAAAATGGTTGCTGCCCGAGTTAAAGGTATTCCCATCTTCTTGAACATGCAAAATGTGAGGAAATTGTATGTTTTTTTGCATAAAATCTACCGTAAATTCCGGACGATAGAGCATACCTAGTTATAAGACGCACCTGGTATATTTTTAAAGAAAAAAAAACCTCTTTGTACACATATACGCCGCACCTGAATATAAGCCGCACGTGCCCACATTGAAACACAAGATATTTACAAAGAAAGTCAGTACACGAAAGAGTTTTAATAATATACAGTACCTCAAACCTTTACGTTCCGACGGCCCGCTGGACTTTTGATAAACAAACAAGTGTCTGTACAATGTCACCAGTCACTGAAATATGACATGCCACATATCTTTGGAAAGCTTAATCCTTGAGATTCAAGATATGATGACCAAAGTATACTCTTTAGAGAAACATCACAATCGGTCTGAAACAAGATACTTGAAACCTATAAAGCCAGCGTAACTCACCTTTACTCACCTGGCCGTCTTCAACTTCTTTGAATGTCCACGAAAATGGCTTTGTTACATCAAGGATAATCCATAGAATCCAAGTGTGTAAAATATTTACTCCGAAACACATGATAATGCTGCATCATTGCATAAGCCGCAGAGTTGAAAGCTTGTGACAACATTTGCGGCTTATAGTCCGGAATTTACGGTATATCCATTTCATCGGTATAATCCAATTATCTTCCGAGATCATGCATTTTGAAAACAGCCTTATCTGTCTTTGACTGGCACCCAAGCAAGACAATCACCATATTGGTTGATGTGTTAATTAGTCAAAGAGGTCACGAGTAATTTGAGCCAAGTGTTGGTAGTTTTTGTGGAGAATGGCTATGTTTTGTTTCCACGAAGATGCAGTAATGGTACAACAAAGAACGAGCAGCCAAACAGGGGCTAGCTGGGAAAAATGCAAAGCTGATGGACTAAAATACACGCAGTTAGCAGCCAGGCTAACTGGAAACCAACAACGGGCTAGCCGATCAGTGTACAGCTACCGGGAGCTAATCAAAACAGGAAGCCTTCGGCAGCCTCAACACTGACGGGGAGCTAGATGGACAATATTATACCAACTGCGACACGCATCGGAAAATCCAAACAAAAAGCCACAATCGCCCACCTAAAAGGAGGCAAAGGCAAGGAAGGAACGCATGCTTTAACGGCAGCAGGTTAACTTACCCAATGTAGCTTTTGAAGGTCGAATAACTTAACTACTACAAAACAGCCCCAAGCCCCCCAGGAACAGGGTAAACAAAGTTCCAATCTATCCAAGCAGAAATGAGAGGTTCATGACAATCGCCATCTGTTTCAGAGCTGCCTCACAGGTTGTGATAAGGAATTGTCTATGTTAAAAGCGATGTGTTCCTTCAACGACATCACCGCTATGAGCTAGATGCATCAACTTTGAGTCTACATTTTTCGAGTCCCCTGGCCTGGTACCCCTTCTTACGAATTTATTTGGTTCCAGCTGTGACATTGTACAATGAAACAGTTGTAAGTCGAATTTAAATAAAATTTAAACAAGATTAGGCTGTAATGCAACCGGATAGTTCTCATTGAACATCTCAATCGACTGTCTTCTTTCGGTTTTATCTGTTTGCATTTTTGTGATAAAAGTCTGCAGTTTTTCCCAGCAGGCAAACAATTCCTAAACTTTCTTCCCTGATCGTGTCCCCAGCATATCCAACTCATAAGATGCTCTTCCATATCTCCATTTATCGCCTTCTGGATAAAACAGTGATAGCTTTAACCACTGTTGCAGACTTAAGGGTCTCTTTTTGTCTTAAGACAGTGGAGATCATGGACATGCTTATGCCAAATTTCCTCGCCAAATTTGCAAATTTGACCCCACTTTCATATTTTGTGATAACATTTGGCTTAGTTTTGATTGTAAGTGGAGCTCTGGCTCTCTTTTTCTCCCCTCTTTTTGCAGGACCACTGGCTGGAAACATAAACAATGCGCAATGGTAAAAATGAACAGAACCCTAGTGGCTGCAACCAATTAATTAGCGGACTAAACCATTTTGTGATATAATGGAGGGGGGTATCAACAGTCTCACTTAGCTAATAAATCACGCAGGATGCTGTTGGCACGTACCTGCGCTAACCTTTAGTGGTTTAGTCATTGAATTTGGATATTGGAAAACTGACCGTATAACAGGGAAGATTTTAGCTGGGCGGGAACTTCGGATCCCGAAACATTTGTAAAATGGTTCGATGGTAAAATGAGGTGAAACTAAATCTGCATAATTTGGGGGAGGAATACAACACGTTCTGTGCCTAATTGAAAAAAACTGGTCTTCTTGAGAAAGCTTTAAGAAAATGATCTATTGAATGAAGACACGGTATCTCCGGGGTCGATCTTAGGATTAAAAAGAATAAAAGTTAATATCTTACGTTCATTAAAGACCTTGAGCTGTATGGCTCCGTGTCCATGTATGCGGTCAGGAGGATTGATCACATAACAGTTGTAAATCCCTTCATCTTCCGCTTGGACGTCTAGAAGGGTGATTGAGAGGTCATTCTTTTCCAGGTTTCCCGCAAACAGCACCCTGTCACCAAAGCGCTCGGGAAGCAAAGCCACCATTCCTTTCTTCCTGTAGTAAGCCAAAAACTACGGGAACACACAAAAACTTTAATTGAAACTGACAATGTCTTAGTTCAATTTGACTTTTCTTTCTTTACCATTCTTTCGGTATCGTTGATAGTTTCATGGTAGGTCCAGTTCATGACAAACTTGTTTGTGTCTATCTTGTAACAGGAAGTGAAAGTGCATTGGATTTTGATATCTGAGCCATTCATTGCGTTGACTTTACTGGGCACGATGACATCCATACTCCGACAACCTAAAGGTAACAAATACATATTATGTATAACCTGTTCAAAGTAGGAAAATTGCCTGAATTTTATCTTTTTTTCACATTCAAATTCCCGTATTTTCCGCACTATCAGGCGCACCTCAAAGCATTGCATTTTTTCAAAAGCTGAGCATGCGCCTTATAACACAGTGCGCCTTATATATGGACCATTGAGTCGCAAGTGGTGTTGAAGATATGTCACGAAAATACAGACGTTTACTCATTTTGTGAGTGAATTGAGTTGTTAGAAACCTGGTTTGTAATCTATTAATAAAGTTTGTGTGAGAGCTATTCAAGATATAAACGCTCTGTTGGCAGAATTACTCAGATGAAAACACTCATTTAGGTTTTAACCTCCCTCGCGAATGGAACGTGCACGACCGAGCAGCCATCTTCCCAGAATCCCCGGCCGTACACCCCCCAATCGTACAGTAGGCGTGGTTTATTTTTTTGACACATGAACAGGAAATGAAGTCACACACAAGCGCGATTTCAAAATAAAAGGAAATAAGATTGAAAAACGTATTTACAAACAATGAAATTAGACTGATCTTTGAAACGTCACTATGTGTTTGTGTGTGATGATTGTTTTTATATTTAGGAATATAAAAACAGGTTAATTTCATTGCATGGAAGTCTGAGAAATACACATCCAAAAACAGTCAACTTTACATTTTGACTGACCTATCTGTTTTGTTGACGTTCCCTTTAACGCGGCACCATCTAACGGATGCATAACATACTGTAACTGTAGCGCCTTATAGTCCGGTGCGCCTTATGTATGGAATTATATGACAAAACACTATTTTACATATCTACATATCTACCCATCCTTTAGAGAGAAAACGGACAAAACAATAAACTTAACTGAAATACATCTTTGGGAGACAATATCCTAGATTGCACCAGGATGGCAGAAGATAAAAAAAATGTATATCCTCCTTTGACAAGACAACCTTAATGATTAGATTTCAGGCATAAAAATGGGTGGTGGTGAAAAAGGTGAGAAGGGAGGCGGGGGTTGATATTTTTCGGGTTCTGTACAACACAACAAAATATTGAACGTGGCTGAATTAAGCCTCAAGTAACTTGTATGGAAGCAGGTTAGATTTTGCTCAGCTCAGTTACTGTGGTGATTTACTCCCTCCAGCTAGCTTGCTCCTGATCATGCTAATAACTAAGCTAACATTTTTCCCTGAAATAATAATATAATAATAATAATAATAATTTCCTTTGTATTGTCATTCTTTGTAACAATGTACACAGAACGAAATGTCAATACACCTGACCCGTTGCAGCGAGTCGATGCAGCCGCAGCCAACAGGGCGCCGCCATTATACCAATTAGATATGTCTCGGCCGAGGCGCGAACCAGCGACCTCCCAGTCTCAAAGCGGGCACACTACCATCTAGGCTACTGAGCTGGTACATCTGGTACTTCAATTGTCTCGCATTAAAACATTTTCTCCCTGGATCTACACAATTCACGAAGGTCATCCTTTCCGACTTCAAAATCGTGAATTCCTCCAGAAGGTCAGAGATTTTCATACCTAAATTTTCCTTTTTCACTTAAAAAAGATGAAAGAATAATTTAAAAGTCTATTTCAAACTTGTGGCAGTTGCTCAAATTAAATGATGTTTTCATTTACTTGCGAAAATGTACTTATAACAAGTTTGTTAAGCAAGAATCTGCATTCCCCCAGACAAAATGTGGGTGTGTATATGAGATGGGACTCTGCACCATTCTCCTCTGCAGTCGGGTGTTTCTGGCTCAGTTCCCACTGCTGCTGCACCCCTGCCTCTCTGCAGCGTGCACACACATTATATATATATATATATATATATATATATATATATATATAATTTGTGTGCATGTTTTTACCTTATATTAAAACATTGTGAACATTGCGTATTATTTGGCGCCGACTGAAAAAATTGTTATTTATTAAAAAGAAAACAATATTAAGTTGAATAATAAGCAAAAATACACGGAATATCATATAATATTGCATTGTTCTTAAATACTCGTTGGTCGAGGAATGTGAATTTATTTTACATAACAAGAGGCTCAACTAGATGGAACTGACATGATCGTCCATCATCTTGCTGCTATAACACTAAGAAAACAAAACCTTGTGAAAGGCTAAGCAAAAAAAGTAAGAAGAAAAATGGTGCAGTTTGGTCACTTTGAGTGTTTGTAGTTTGTATTATTCCCTGTGCTTTGTAGCACTTGTTTTCACCTGAACTACACGGTACAGTGACATATTACACAGCCACTGTGTTTTTAAATATTGTTCCTTGTCGCTGTTATTGATAAAAAAGGATTCCTTTTTTTATATATGGTCGTTTTTTTTTTTTTGCAGTTTACATTAATTGCAGTAGTTGAAAGTTGAAAGCCAGGTGTCCAACTAAAGGCTCGGGGACTAAATCAGACCCTCAACATGTTCTTAACATTGTAAACATCACAGACATGCTTACAGTGTGGGCATTGTCTGTCAGAGACCAGAAACGGAGACAGGACCCACTTGCGTTCGTTTATTACAGTTTTATTTAGAAGGAGGAAAAGGCTTGCACCCACGATCCGGTGATTGTCGGTCACTGGTAGCAGATCGCTCAGAACGCGGAAGTTGCACTTCTGTAGCGAGCGAAGGCAGTGTTGGGAGCGGGGGAAGAACGGATCGTTGGCCGGGACGGTGGAGCAAAACGGAATCGAGTTCAGAAAAGGGGTCGGAGCCGGGAATCAAACAGGAATCAGGACAGGAGAAAGTCAGGGTCGAAAAGGCTTGCATAGCAGGAGCTGAGGTTCGCAGACAAACTGACAACCAGTGACAGGAAGACGGGGATTTAAAAAGTGACAGGTAGCCAATCAGCATCCGAGGCAGTTGGTGCCAAAGGAGCAGGCTCAGGTGCCTCGGATCAGAAATCATGACATTGTCAGCATTGAGTAAACAAGTCAATGTCATCATTTACATGATCAATGTCTTTAAAAAAATTTATATTGGTTGACTTTGCTTATTTCAACCCTGCTTATAATAATTACAACATTGTAATACCAATACTAACATTGTAACAAGATAGTAAGAGCATTAGTTGCTATTTTAGGAATACAATTTAAACTGATATCCCTTCGTGCTAATCAGTGACAAAAAGTAGCCCTCAGGTTCAAAAAGGTTGGCGACTTCTGGAGTAGCGCAACCAAAAACAAGTGCTGAAAACCACAAGGAAAAATACAAACTACAGAGACTTCAAGTGACCAAACATGCTATTTTACATCTCATTTTGCTTTTTAAAGGTTTTACACATAGCAGCAAGATGGCAGACACTTAAGTCAGTTTCCTTTTGGTAAGAATCATGTTATGTAAAATAAATGCTGATTTCTTGACCTTCGAGTATTTTTAAAGATGCAAGCTTATATGACAGTTCATGTGTTTCTGCTTGTTATTAAAATCAATATTGGGTCATGGACCAAAACAGGATCAGGACCCAAATGCGTGATGTTTCTCACACAAGCCTTTTATTTTACGGGAAATGGGGAGTCATGCACGTTGGGCAGCAGTCTGGCGTGGACGGATAGGAAGCCAGAGGCCGACGAGATTGATACCAATTGCCCGAGTAGATATCGGACGGATAGGTTCGATACCGGACAGGACGGGACAGACAGGATTGATAATGAAACAAGACATCTAAATTAAACAGGACAAACTAGACGGGAACGAAAACAGAAGAGAATAATAAAAAGGACAAAAATAGATGGGAACGAAATTGGAAACCAATATTAAACAGGACAAAAACAAACGGGAACAATACCGGACAGGAAATACCAACAGGAAACAGGACTGAGTCAAAACCCATGTCTTGTGGGGCAGAGTTTCGTTGACGGGCTGACAAAGGAAGAGTGCGAGCACTGAGCTTAAATAGACGAAAAGCCAATCCGTCAACGAGCCGCAGGTGGCGCCAATTGGGCGGGGCCAATTGGGCGCCATGGCAACCGTGAAATATTAAACTTTTTTAGTGAATGTTTTTTTCTTTACCACTCGGAGTCGCTACACAATACACAATGTCCCTTTAAGGTCATGCCACTACTTTTGGATTGTTCTCATGACTGATATTCTAACTAACAATTCTCTGATGCAATTTAAGTTATAGATTATGTAGTACATTTTGAGAACCCCAAAAACTGTCAGGGAAAGTCAACTACAACTTAACATCCTATATATCGAAGTGGGGCAGCTCAGCGGCGCAGTGGTTAGCGCGTGTGCGGCACAGTTCTAAGGTCTTGGTCCTGTGTGGGTTCAAATCCAGCTAACGGACTGACTGTGGGGAGTTTGTATGTTCTCCCCGTGCTTGCGTGAGTTTCCTCCGGGCACTCCGGTTTCCTCCCACATTCCAAAGACATGCATTTCAGGTGGATTGGCCGTTCTAAATTGTCCCTAGGTGTGAATGAGCGAGCGAGTTGTCTGTCCCCGTGTGCCCTGCGATTGGCTGGCAACCAGTTCAGAGTGTCCCCTGCCCATTGCCCGATGATTGCTGGGATGGGCTCCAGCACCCCCGCGACCCTACTGAGGATAAGCGGTGCAGCTGATGAGATGAGGTATAGAAGTGTCTTTGTTATTCCAAAAGTTGAAATTGCACTACGGTTTGCTGGCTTTTTATATCCACTGTACAATGGCAATGAATGACTCAGCAGACCTGTGCGGGAAAGATACATTAAGAGACACAGGCACTCTAGCAAAGACAGCAAATACTGCAGTGAGGAAGCCTTGTGCATACCTCAGTTTTGTTGCCCCTCCCATCTTGCTTGCCTGCCTCATTTACCTCATCTTATTTCATACCAACTTCAGGTACCCAAATTGGTAGTCTTGAATCATTTCCTCATCTACCTTCCGAAGAAACGTGTCTACAATATATGCTCTGTCTTTGTTTCTTGAGTGTATCTCTCAAGGTCACTATTGGATAACATTGAGTGGATGCTAGTGAAAGAGTGTGGTTTGGAGGGAGCATTGAACAATACTGTTGGGCAAAATTGGTGAGCAGTTTGGGGATTGAATCTTAGCTTAAGCTAAAGATAAGATCAAGTTTGTAACACACATCTAGTTACATTTACTGCTAACTGGGGAAAGCTATAAATAAAGAAGAGCAGGGCTAGATTTAAAGATCAAAATTGCAAAAAAAACTGCAATCTAACCCCAGGTATTTCATTACTCTATCACATTGAGCACTCAATCAAACTGTTATTGACATGTTATTGACATGTTATTGACATGTTATTGACATGTTATTGACATGTTATTGACATGTTTTTGACATTTTATGTAAACTTGGTGCAGACTAGAGTTACAAACGCTGCCCTACTTAAGGTCATTTTCAGACATTGCTGTAAGTTAGATTTTGTATTGTGTGCACATTTTCCAAGTAGAGGACATTACTGTAGTGCTTTTTTCTGCCGCTACCGGCATGTGGCGCTGTGAGAGGTCACTCAGCATCCACCCGGAAGAAAACGGATCCGCTTCCTCTTCCTAGTTCGTGTGTAAACATTCTATATCGTCTATGTCTATACTATCGCCAACGTGCTAAGAACTTTGACATTTTTATTGTTTAATATCTTGTCTAAATTTTAAAGAAGAGGTGAGCCGTTTCTTTTGAAACAAAAGTGGAATAAGAAAGCTTGATGTGGTTGAGAAAATTGTCACAACACTTTTTTTCGGCCTCTTTTTATTATGGAGGAGGACCTCTTGAAGCGCATCTTCCAAAAGCAAGTTAAACTCAACTTTATTTATCTTTATAGAGCATAGTATTTTATGAAGTGTTTATTTTTAGTACTAAACAGTACAGGCTACTTATACAAGCCATAAACATACTTGTACAAACTTTAAACATACAAAAAGAGTTCTGCAGGACAAATTCAACTTAAAACCAACTTACAAGTGATCCAGTCTGTGTTTATATAGATTTTCGTTTAAATTCTGAAGCCTATGATTTAAAAAGTGTTTGTTTCATTTGAGCACTAGATGTTGAGTGCTAAATAATAAATAGAAGAATTCAAACTACTCAAAGTGAACAAACAGCACCAATTTTATTTTCAAATTTTTGCACAGCATTTGGCAATGTTTTGTTTTTTTGTGTACACGTGTCAGCAAGATGACAGACAAATATGTAAGCTCCCTCTAGGTGAGGCTCATGTTATGTAAAATGAATGCAAATGTATCTATCTATGAATGATTGGAAAAAAGTTAATGATTGTTAATGCATATTTTCCTATTTTTAAATCATTTTACCTTTTTGATGGATTATATTTTTTATTTCACCACTGGGAGGCGCTAAATAATACACACTGTTCCATCCATCCATTCATTATCTGCACCGCTTGCCCTCAGTAGGGTCCCAATTATCTTCGGGCAGTGGGCAGGGGACACCCTGAACTGGTTGCCAGCCAGTCGCAGGGCACACAGACAGACAACTCGACAATTTGGACCGGCAAATTAACCTCATATGCATGTTGGAATGTGGGAGGAAACCGGAGTGCCCAGAGGAAACCCACATAAGCACGGGGAGAACATGCAAACTCCACACAGGAAGGTTAAATCCCATGACCTTAGAACTGCGCCACACACCCGCTAACAACTGAGCTGCCGTGCTGCAATAGTTCTTTACTTGTTATGCAATATTGCTGTAATAGTATTTTTGTATTATAGAATCACTGTAGTAGTATTATTGCAGTTTTTTAATACGTATTTTTTCCCTTTTAGTGTAATACATATTATTATTGATGGTGTATTGGTACAGTCCTTTGAGACTTCTTGTGATTAAGGGCTATACAAATAAACACGACTTGGCAAGACGAGAAAGAGGTTCAAAAAATTTCAAATTCAAAAATAGATTATAGACCAACACAAATAACCTATATTACCTCCTGAGCGACATGATAATTTAAGGTTTACCCAAATAAACAAACATAAAAGAAACACTGGCGCCTGGAATTAATTTTAACATTTTAAATGGACGTCGAGTCTCGAGATTTTTAATGCAAAGTCTGTCTTTTCTAAAAAATAATGAGAAACCCTGACTTGGAATAAATTGGATTTAAACTGCTGTAAATAAGGATGTTGATAAAACTGAGTGTCGTCGTGCTAATTTCACTGCGCGGCCTGTTGCCGCCCCCTAGTGACACTCACCGTAACTGAAGATTTAGAGCTAATCGCTTAAAAATATCTGCACTTTTAAAATGTCGGTCGTTTCTCCTAAAGGAGGGAATAAATCTTGAATGTAAATCAAGTTCTCATTAAAACGCACGCTTATCCTCACATTCAATTTCTCATGTTGCCATGGCGACCGGAAAGGGTGTGGCAGGCAGCCCACTAGGCCTCAGGTTTTCCCTGCCCGCATGCATTTTATATTGTCAAATAGGGTAACCTCACCTTCTCCACACATTCGCTAAGTATTAATTTTATTTATAATAGTACCCATAGTAACAGTTCAGGCTAGCGATGGGAATTCCGGCTCTTTTAGCTCTGTTCACGAAAAAGAAACGGCTCTTTTTGTCTCCCAAACGGCTCAGATTGTCGTTGTTGCATTAATCCATATATTGCCAATTATGTTACAGTGTGCAGGTAATGGCTTTAAAAACAGGTAAAATAATGCAATGACACAGATAAAAAAGACAAAAAGTATCAAAGGAGACAAAGTAAGAAAAAAAAGAGAAAGATAAGGAATGAAAGAAAGCGGGAGGGTGAAAGATAAAGGGTAAAAGAGAGGGAAAGAAAGAGGAAGTGGGAGAGTGTAAGAGAGAGGGAGAGAGAGAAAAAGGGCATGCAGAGGAGGGTAGAGAGAGAAAAAGGGAGAGAGAGAGAAAAATACAGAGCAAGACAGAGATACGGGAAAAAGAGAATAAGAGAAAGTGTACAAGAGAAAGAAAAAGAAAGAGAGACACACAGAAGGAAACGAAGGAAGTGTGACAGGAAGAAAAGATGGACGGATAGAGAGAAAAAAAGGAAAAAAAGAGAATGATAGAAAGAGACCACCAAAAAAGCAAGAGCAGGAGATCGAAAGAGAGTGCAACAAATGGAGAGAGAAACAATGAAAGAGAGAGAGAGTGAGTGAGTGAGAGGGGGGGAGAAAGAAAGATGGAAAGCAGAGGTGGGGGGTAGAGAGAGAGAGAGAGAGAGAGAGGGAAAGCAGAGGTGGGGGGTCGAGAGAAGAGAGAAAGAGAGAGGGAAAAAGGGGGAGAGAGAAAAACACAGAGCAAGACAGAGAGATATGGGGAAAGAGAGGACAAGAGAAAGTGTACAAGAGAAAGAAAAAGAAAGAGAAAAACTGAGAAATAAAGAGAAGGCAAAAGATAAACAAAGGAAGTGAGACAAGAAGAAAAGAGGGATTGATAGAGAGAAAGAAAAGGAAATAAAGAGAATGATAGAAAGAGACCACAAGAAAAAACAATAGCAGGAGATCGAAAGAGAGTGCAACAGAGGGAGAGAGAAAGGATGAAAGAGAACGAAAGACAGATAGAGTGAAAGGGAGATATGGAGAGTGAAAAAGAGAAAGAGAGAGCGTTTTGAAGAGAGGTGGCTCCTAATGGACAGGTAGCCGGTTCTCATCAATCACTTCATAGAGCCAGCTCACAGAGCCCTATCGTTCACAAACGAACCATCACTATTCTCAACCCAATTGATAATGAATTGATAATCAATGAATTGAAGGTTGAAAAAACTATAAAATGCATGTTTGGACTCCAGTGACGTAACGGGATAATAAATGAACACGTGTTAATTGTGCTTCATCTATATAGAGTCCCTATATTAATGATTGGCGTGTTTTTGACAAGTCTAAGAGCCTTTGTTATGTTTAACTCAGGGTTAAATTATCTTCATATTTTGAAATGTGGCCTTCAAAATAAGGGCAAAATGGCTAATCGGCCCGTCAGAATTGTCCCTAAGTGTGAATTAGCAATTTGTCTGTCTTTGTGTGCCCTGCGACTGGCTGGCAACCAGTTTGGGGGGTCCCCTACCCTAAGATAGCTGGGATAAGCTCCTAAACCCCCGCGACCCTACTGAGGATAAAAGGTGCAGATAATGGATGGATGAATGGATGGCCCTTAAGGGCAATATGGCAAAGGTAGCTGTTTTAAAAACATGCCTCGGTGAAAGAGGTGACTTATTTCTGTAATTCTTATCCACTTCCCAAACATAGTGACAAAATGTAATAATGTGAGTTATTTAGGTATTTTGGCTCCAAACAGCCTTTCACATTGTTTTTGTTACTTTTAATCCAGACATTTCCATTTACGATGTAGTAGTATACACAAAATGACTTAAAAGAGGATAAATAAAATATGGGAAAGAGTGATAGAGAAAGAAATGCAGCTAGAGAGAAAAGAGGTTTAAGAGAGAAAGAAAGAGAGCAAGAGAATTCGAGAAATATAGTGAAAGAGAAAGAAAGACAGAAATAGAAAAAGAGAAAGTGTCATGATTACTGATGTGACTCACCTGTGCATGCTCATTAGGCGCCTACCGCCGCGGGTTCTGATTGGCTTCCTGTCGCTATTTGAACCCACTCTTATCTGTCTCCTTTGGTCAGGCCGTCTGTGAACCTCACTTATCACTAGGCAAGCCTTTTTTTGACCCTGACTCCCACCTGTTTTTGCTCCTGTCTGTCCCCCAGCTTTGACCTGTTTTTGATCCTGACCACGTCTGCTCTCCCATCCCGGCTTAAGACCTCTTTTCGTCCACAACTACGTCTACTCTCCTGTTCTGGTTACGACTCGTTTCCGACCCTGACCACGCCTTGCTCTCCCAGTCCCGGCTACCAACCAGTTATTCCGCCCCTGACACTTCCGTGTTTGGATCACAATCCGAGTACGATAGCGTTGCTTCCCGCGTCCAGCCAACACCGGATCGTGGGCGCAGCCCTTCCTCTTTCCTTCAATAAAACTTGTTGTAAACGCTACGCAATTGGGTCCTGTTTCCGTCCTGGTCCTGACAGAAAGAAAGAGACAGAGAATGAACAAAAAAAACGAGAGAAATAGTAAAGAGAGAAAGAAAAAGAGAGCAAGAGAAATGGAAAGGGATACAAAAAGAGTGAAGAGAGAAAGAAAGAGAGCAGTATGGATAGTTCACTTCAAAGAGTCAGCTCACAGAGCCGTCTGGTTCCCGAACGACCCATTAATATGCTCAACTCATTTGATATTGTATTAGCAGACATATTTTTAAATTGTGAACGCTCTAAAAATGTGAAATAATATACCAAGCTAATGTATAACCCATGTGATATAACAGCATCATCATCTGTTTATACGCCCGATAATTATGGTTTGTTTGTGTTTTGACAAGTGTAATCTCATACACTCTTTTTTACACTTTGTTATATTTAGACATTACATTATTTACATTACATTATTTACATATTACATAATCCTTTACACATTATTATATTTGTCTCAGGCCTTCACGGAAAATCTTGAACTACAGTATCGCCTTCATTTGTAATATTTTGAAATCTGGACCACAGGCCTTAGAAATAAGGGCAGCAATGGCGAAGGCTGTTGTTTTGAAAACATTCTACGACGAAAAACGTTATTTATTCTCAACAATTCACACCCACGTCACAAAAATAGGGACAAGATGTGAGAATAGGATATCTTTCTTTCTTACCGGAGAGCGCCAGCATCACCATCACCGACAACAGCAGAAGCCGAACGTCAGAGATCCTTTCGCCCAGCGCACTCAAACACATGGCTGATGCCTTTTACGTCTTCGGGAAAGAAAACACGAGGATGGTAACTAAAAGGCGCAGAAATATGATTTAGGGTGAATAAAAAAGCTTGAAAGAAAAATAAAAAGCACGCGGCGTTTGTTTAGAGGCAGGACATGGCTGGCAGTGTCTGTAGCCTTATGGCGGTTGGTCTCATGGTTGCCTGATTGTTTGCGACGCAGGCGGGAGGGCGAAGATGGAGCAAACGGAATCATTTTTTTGGTGAGTGTTTTTTTGTGTTAATTCATTAAATATATTCAAGATACCATTGTGAATAAACCTGACTGGATCCAACGGAAGAATAAAGAATTATTAATGATCTGTAGGGATTTCAAAAAACTTGCGAATTTCAAGGAGGTGTACGGGTCCTTCTGGTTGAAGTCAACCTTCCAGCCTCTGTCAAGCTCCTTATGTTGCACGTGCAAGTACGGGCATTTTTTAGGACGTGCTCTAATACAATCTTATTTCAGCTCTTTGGGGGGTTGGGTTGGCGTTCGGACTGCCCCCATTTCCTCCTACCAATGCATAATGTTTTGCACATTCCGAACAGCATAAGACAAAAGCAGATAGGCGCGGTGGGAAATAAATTATAAAGGCTCTATTTAACTCAGTTGGGCATTGTTAAAATATTCTACTTTCAACGTTTTGAGGAGACCTCAAACGACAAACCCCATTTTTGATGGCAACTCACAGAAGATGTTTTTTTTTTCTGAAAAACATTTAAATCAGCAGATTAAGAAAAGAGAAAGACTTAGCATTCTGAAATAGTTTCCCTGTGTGTGTATGTATATATATATATATATATATATATATATATATAAATTGGCTGAAAAGCATTCAACTAATTCAGTGTATTAATCAAAGATCTATTATTCTAAAATGTTTGAAATAAATGAAAGCCAATGCGCATAGAAAATGTATTTTGACTGTTCTTTACAATGTACTTTTTGGGTACTGTCATTGTATTAGCATTTTGTGTGTTTTCCACAGGCTCTTGTATCTACACTATATTAGGTTTGTTTTGATAAATAAAGTTTTATTTCTAAATGGAAATTGATCACGGCCCCTTAATGCTTTGTACATTTGTATGATGATAGCATATCATATTTGTTATTGTTATTGTATAGTGACTTTACCTGACTGCCCATTTTGCACATCTAGTTAGCTGCTCCTCTTGCACTCTTTGCACTACTGTATAATACTATACATAGCTATAATTATTTAGTATATTATTAGTACTTCAAATACTCTAACTCAATACAACATTTTATTTATATCTGTACATTCAAGGAAACTCTGCGGGTCAGATGTATCGACATTTCGTTCTGTATACACGTGTACAAGAATGACAATAAAGTATATCTGAATCTGAATCTGATAGGTTGAGAACATTGTATTCCTTTCACATAGTGAACCCTTACCTATTGGTCTCCATAGCCTAGATGGTAGTGTGCCCGCTTTGAGACTGGGAGGTCGCTGGTTCGCGCCTCGGCCGAGTCATACCTAATTGGTAAAATGGCGGCGCCCTCTGTTGGCTGCGGCTGCATCGGCTCGCTACAACTGGTCAGGTGTATCGACATTTCGTTCTGTGTACATTGTTACAAAGAATGACAATACAAAGGAAATTATTATTATTATTATTATTATGTTGCTTGCCCTGGAGCGGGTTTTTGTTGGCATTAGACAACAGTTCCCCCTAGTGGTCAACTATTACATACTGGGGCTTTTGGCAAAGACTGTTCCGCCATGTTTGAATTTCCTGTCGAAAAGGGTGTCGAGTGAAGTATTGAAGAAGGCAGTTACAAATCAAAATTGCCTTCAATTATTTCATTTGTGTCCACGTTTGTCTGTTAAAGAGTCGGTTGAGTAGTCAGTAGTGAGTTGGACAGTAAGGTTAAAAACTTGTTGGCAAAGATTAATGTGATGATGTATGATTGTCTGATTTAAATCTTACATCCAAATTTTCAAATGTTATACAAAAGAATGAATGCTAATAAATACAAATATAAATAAATATGTCCACATAAATATAATATAACTGACTGAAATGTTTCCTGTGGTTTACTTAGGTAAGTACAACTGGTGGCACATCCATCTCCAGGCCAACATATGTGGAGCATTACCTCCAACACTACAATTCCCATGCTGCAACAGTCCAAAACAAAGAGGTGGACAATAGCCACCAGCACACCGTTTATTTACTGTTTGTTTTTCGTGTCGTTTGCTGTTGCAAACAATACATTTTCTTTTTTTTTTTGTGTGTACTTAATATCGTCCGTTACAGTTCTTCCACAGGACTGAGGACCTCTAGTCTTCTCACGTTTCTCCGCAGGGTAACTGTCGTCAGCTGTTCGGTGTTCTTTCCGTGTTGTGCAACTGCCAAAAAAGCTGGTAGGCCAGTGTAGGTCTTCACAAATCCGTCGCTTGACAGTCCTTCCTTGTCTGGGTACACCCTTTGAATTCGTCCATTGACCTCACAGGGCGTTTGGGTCAGTAATCTACACGATATACCCAATGAACAAGCAGGGTCCTGCAAATTCACTCATCTTTTCCAGAACATGTCCATGCCGATCTGAATCGTTCGGAGTTGACGCCAGGGGTGAATGGACAACATGATTCCACTTGTATCTCCTCCGTCCGGGGAGCAGGGTGTTGGGGATAAGACACTTGATGGAGTCTTGTTCACCGGCCTTTCGTTGGTTGGATTGGCTGCCTGGTAGAACAAGGTTTGGAGATCACCCCATGTGAGAGAGTTTGTGAGTTGGAGTGAAAAAGGGGTGCCAAAAAGTTATTGTTAGGACAGCTTGGTGGAGAACTTGCCAGAACTGAGGCAGCAGTCAGCTGACACTAAGGATAAGAATCCCAGCTTTATCCCGGCCATCGCAAAGTCCAAATGGAAAAAAACACACGCACGATAACCAGGTAATTCAAAACAAGCACAGAGATAAAAGAAGTCACGCTTCTCCAACTTTTTCCTGTATTTTGTGTGACATGAAGCGGGCTCCTGTACCTTGTCTTGAGATCTAGTACTTTTGGCCCAGGGGTTAATTCCTTCCAATCATGAAGCATATCTGCTACTTTCCTGTCAAGGCCACAGTTCCTGAGTTTGCGGTACTTTACTGCTTACAATGGGTCTTGGTCCTCTTCCTCAGCAATGCTGATTGCAAATTCAGCTGTCCTGGGTTGTGTGAAGAAGGCTTGTTCCGCAGGCTCACTCCAAAAGATTCCAGTTTTCGTTTTCAGCTCCCTTTCCCTCTTCAATATCTACTTCCAACAGAGCCTCCACATACTCCTGTTCGGCGTTGTCACCTTTGTGAAGTAAGTCTTAGACCGCCTTTACTTTTCCAGGATTTCCAAAAGCTCCAGCTTTTTTAAGTGTGTCCAAATTCAATTTGCTCCTTTCATAGTTGATTTGGAGATTATTTCACAATTGAGCTTAATATTCCTTATCAACAGGCAGGGTTAATAGCTTCACTTAGATGTCCATCAAGCAGCAACCGGTCAACAAATGAATGCAGTTTTTTAAACAGTAACAGTGGTTTGAAACAGACATAATTGAAGAATACTACAATTGTTCTTTTTTTAAATTTGTAATTCATAAATCCAAAGCACTGCGTCAAATTAAGTACTGCATCGTCCTCAGGTGGTCACTAGTAGAATTACATCTGGATAAAAAAGGCAGATAAAACCAACTGCATTAGGGAAACATGTATTTGAAGTAGTGAAATCAAGAACTTAAATTGGATAATTAGAAATAATGCAGTTATAATCAATGAAAAAAAATACTTATTTTGTGAGCTTGTCCTCAAAGTTTCCCTTTACAGTACTCCTGTTCTGAGGCAGGGGTGGGCAAACGTTTGGATTTGGGGGCAACATTGGTTTAAAAAAATGTAGCTAGGGACCCAGCCCTAGAGATCTATCAATTTTTTTCTTATTGCATGCATGTTACATTTATTTTTATGTCTGATTTTGAATAAATTAATTTCAACTAATTTGTTTCAAAACGCTCAAAATTAAAGCAAAATCATGTATTAGGTACATGTTTTAAGTCGTGTTATATTGCTATTCATCTTTGTAGTATTAATGTAAGCTTTTTTTACTGTTTCTGTAGTAGTAACATTTCTGTATTTTTCTAGAATTTTGCTACTAGTATTCTTTTAGTTTTTGTAGTACTTCTGCAAAATAATTGTAGTATTAGTGTAGTAGTATTTCTGTAGTATTAATGTAATTGCATTTACGTAGTATTTTCGTATTATTACAGTAATTGTATTGTATTTTTGTTGTATTTCAGTTGTACTATACCTGCAGGATTTTGTAGTAATTCTGTCGTAGAAATGCTATTACTCCGGTAGTATTTTCAAACGCCCAGGATTAGAGCAAAAATAATATATTAGATCCCTGTTTAGGCACTTATATTTATTTTTAGCTTTATAGAATTACTGTAGTATTTTTCTAGCATTTCTTAGTATCTTTATTGTATTTCTGTAGTAGAACATTTGTCGTGTTACTGCTGAAGTATTTGTTTAGTAATATTTTTGTGGTATTACTGTAGTTGTATTTTTTTATTGTGTTTTTGTAATACTATTCTGTTGGATTTTGTAGTATTTCTGTCGTAGTTTTTTTTTCTCTTTTTTTGTAGTATTACTGTGGTGGTCCGGGTACGAGACCGGGTGGAAACATTTGTTGTCCAGGAGAGGGATGGGCATCACCACACTGTACTTCCCCAAAACACACCACAGGAAATGATGCCCCACCACCCTGGTGGTATAAGGGAAACCCCCTGTGGTAGTATTTCTGTGGCAGCATTTTTTGTATCAATGTATTGCTGCAGTAATTTTTTTTCAACATATCTCCAGTACTTTTTTTTTTCAGAATTTAAGCAAACTAAGATATTAGGCCTGCTTCTGTTTCTCAGAACCAAATTATAAATTTAACTTTGAATTCATTTTGTGGTATTTATGCATTAGTATTTTTGGAGTTGACACACAAAAGGATAATGGGGACAGAGCTGGCAAAAAAACTATATATATATATATATATATATATATATATATATATATATATATATATATATATATATATATATATATATATATATATATATAATGTGTGTGTGTATATTAGTAGTACTTTAATCATTATTATATACATTGTAATATTATTTTTAACATTTTTGTTTGGCGGGCCGGATTCAAAAGCCTGGTGGGCGGCATGTGTCCCAAGGGCCATAGTTTGGCCACACCTGTTTCATGTAAATTTGGCAGTCTACAACCTGCCAATAAACACAAACAGGTAAAGTACTGTAGTGCCATTAGTGTACCTATTTTTGCAGATATTTTGCATTCAAAAAATTACCCGCACACCGTCAAATAAAATATCTAAGGAAAAGAATGAAAATAATTAGAAGGTGAAATTTTTAAAAGCGTTAACAAGATAGCAATCGGCATGATTCAATTAAGTGCAGTTCTTAATATGGCCAGAAGATGTTACTGTGATACCGTTTTCTCCTTGATTATGAATCAGTCTTTTGAAACATTTTCCACTTTCCACTCCGTTAAGGTGTTAAATTCATGATGAACTACTTTCCTATGCAAACATACCCTTTTTAAACCCTATCAGTGACAACCTGAAAACAAATATTCCTCTTTATTTTCTGTGAGACAACATGTAAAATAGTCATATGGATTTTGACCTACTGATAGTGTCCTTTCGAACTTCTCATCAATTTCAACCATCCATCCATTATCTGGATCACTTATCCTCAGTATCACCTGACATTCATGTTTTTGGGAATGTGGGGTCGAATTCGGAGTGCCCGGAAGAAACCCACGCAGGCACGGGGAGAACATTCAAACTCCACACGGGGAGGCTGTGGCAGCTGGACTTGAACCCTGAACCCCCGCACCGTGGGGATGCACGCTAACCACCCAGCTGCCGTACCACCCTCATCAGTCTCAATGCTGCCTAATAATTTATTTTTTTGTCCTCTGGTTTCCCCTCCAATCCCCTACTCATATAAGTTTTTCCCATAGCCTATGAGTGAATGTTTTATGTTCAGGGTTGGGTAGGGTTACTTTAACTTGATTACTTTCAATTACTTTTGGATTACTCCAATACCAAATATGCTAATAAAAGACAAAATAAACTAAATATGAATAAAATTACTACATTTTGTGCAGGTTTGGGGAGTAACGGAACACATGGAACGGCAAAAATGATGTTGGCAAGCTGTTTGGATTTTTTTCATTTTGTTTCTGTCGCATTTTATGTTAGTTTTGCCAGAGATCAAAGAGATCAAAGCCAGGAGAGAAAGCTTACCACATGTTGTGAGTCATAATTTTCTTCATATTTAGTTTCTTTTGTCTTTTATTAGCATATTTGGTATTGGAGTAATCCAAAAGTAATTGAAAGTAATCAAGTTAAAGTTACCCTACCCAACCCTGTTAATGTTAGTGTGGTCCACGCTGTGTGGAGCATAATGAGCATAATGATATTAACGACGCCCTGCGATTGGCTGGCAACCAGTTCAGGGTGTCCCCTGCCCACTGCCTGGAGATGGCTGGGATGGGCTCCAGCCCCCCCGCAACCCTAATGAGGATAAGCGGTACGGCTGATGAGATGATGATATTAACGACTGTCGATTGTTCTTTTTTAATTAATTCGTTCAAACATGATTACAATTAAACGATTTAACACATCGATTACTGTCATGTAAAACTCTCCAGTCCCCCAAAGTCCAAAATCAAGAGCCTGCAGCTGGTACAAAATGCTGCAGCCAGGCTTTTAACTAAGACAAGAGGGTTCGATCACATTACCCTGATTTAAGCTAACCTGCATTGGCTCCCTGTTAGCTTAAGATGTGATTTTAAGGTTCTGTTAGTATGATTCAAAATCATGCATGAACTTGCTCCCTCATATCTTTCAGATTTTATTTCCCCGCAACGTTCTAGTCCAAAGACTTTGCTCTGAAAATGCTGGTCTACTAGTGATCCCAAGAGCCAAGAAGAGATCCACATTTCATTCGGGCCCCTGTGCGTGGATAGCTCTTCCCTCTGAGACTCGATCTGCAACCTCAGTGGAACTGTTTAAATCTAGGCTTAAAACACACTTCTACTCTGTAGCTTATGAATTACCTATATTTCCTGTTGATGATGTATGTGCATTATTTGTTATTGCAACATCCATTGCAGCCTGGTCATCCTGGTAGAGGGATTACCTCATGTGCAGTCCCTTCTCAAGGTTTCTTCATTTTCCTCGTGTTGAGATTTTTTAGTTTTACCTTGCCCTCATGTAGGTTTTAGATCAGGGTATGGTGTAATAATAGTCTGTAGTTTGCAATAGTCTGTGCAGCCCTTTGAAACTACTTGTGATTAAGGGCTATACAAAAAACATGACTTGGTCTGACTTAACACTTAAACTATGAAAAGGGTATCTAAATTGTATTTGTTTCTGTATTCAGCGTACCTATTTTTCTGTATTGTAAAACATGTAGAAAATCTTGCAGCTATTTAAAGCATACACAGCAGATTACAGAGTGGAGATACCATAGGATTCAGATTACAAAGACCACTAAAAATGTTCAATTGAAATGAAAAGAATGACGAAAATTTGCTATCGCTTTAAACGATCCATGTTACTGCGAACACTGCAGTTGTACTGCTGAAAACAAAACATATTCTATATGGGGACACATGCATAGATAATAAACATTTGAAGTGCCTCCAGCATGTCAGTCGAGATTAGCGAATCAACGGAACTTCTTTTCTTAAAAAAAAAAAACTATCAAAGAGGCCTCAGCAGAAATTGGCCAGCGTTCACATCTTCATTTCTTTTGTCCTTCTCTTATTCTTTCGGGATTTTTTTTTTCGCCTCGACAAAATTCAAAGGGATTGGATTTCAGAAGCCAACATTCAAAGCTTTGTTTGCTGATTAGTCAAGGCACCCAAAGACAATTCAGCATGCACTGGTGGGTGTGTAAGAGAGTAATGTTTATACGATGGCCCTTTGGTGACAGCTAATGTGATATTGACACCTTGAGATAAGTAATTTAGCTCGGGTTAATTCTTGACATCAAAATGTTTATATTTACTCACAGTTGCGTTCAAAAGTCGAGGGAGCTTTTATTTTTTCGTTGTGTGTTCATTGTCTCTTATGCTTCAGTTATTAGGAGTTGAAACAGTGTTGAAACAGTCTTGTGAAAGTACATTTCTCTTTCAACACAAGTTCTTTTCTTCCTAAACAACTGATATTGTTCAGGGTGTGAGGTGAAAAGCTGTGCAAACCCATTTTAGTCACAAGTCACTCATGTCTAAACTAGCGATAGGTAGCTGATAGACTGTGAGATAGGGAAGGGCGGATCAATACAAATATCAATCTTATCAATACCAAACAAGTACCTGGATCAAATCAATACTGTTGGCCTGGGATCTATACTGCACCACTCTACTAATTATCTCTAAGTGCTACTTCTATCTGTAGATAACGCCGTCCTTCTCTTTCTCTTGGCCCTCTCTAAGGCTAGGTGAAATCCAATGTTTTTGTGAGATCGTTCACATTTCCAACAAAATGCTTCTTGTATGTGATCTTCTATCCCTCATCCGCGTAAGAGGACACATTCCATCACACACAAGGCGCTCATTTTTTACGGAGGTTTTTACTGGATGCTTCCAGCATAGCGTATCTAGTAATTTGAAAGTTATTGTGCCACCGGAGGCTGACTTTTGGCACGTTTCCCTACCTGGCCTACTGCTGCAACTTGCCTGCCAGGCACAAGAGAGGGCCAAATCTACGCGCACTCTTACCAGACACTAAATATGACCTAGGATAACTGGAAGCGCAGTGCGGTGTGGAGTTTTCTTTCCAACAACAGAAAAGGACAATGCCAGTGTGATTTGTGTGGTAAAATTTAAATGTGGCAAATTTATATAAATGCATGAAAAAAGTTCAACCTACAGAGAGCAAAGAGCTGCAAACAAAAAATGTAAACATTTTGCTGTTCCTGAACAAAACCTGTAAATCATTTCAGGTCAAGTCAAGTCCTCATCGGTGCCCAGATGACCCATGCGGTTAAGGGACACGTGAACCGTGAACCACGGAAAAAAACAATATTCATTCAAAAAAGAGGCAAAAATACATTTACTAACATATTATTACGCATTCTTAAAAATAATCCCAGGTCAATAAATCGGCTTTTATTTTATATAACATGAGCCTCACCGAGAGGGAGCTGAATTAATTGGCAGCCCTATTGCTGCTATGAGCACCTGAAAAGCCAAAAACCTCGCAAAAGGAAAAATAATGGTTTGGTTTGGTCACTTTGAGTCAATGTAGTTTGTATCCTTCCTAATGCTTTTCATCCCTTGTTTTTTGTTGCAATACAGCAACATCCAATGGTCAAATAATGCCTTTAAGATCAATTAACACACACATTTTCCAAATTAAGTAAGGTCAAGTCATGTTTATTTGTATAGCCCTTAATCACAAAGAGTCTCAAAGGGCGGCACAGGCCTCAGATTATTGCAAACCACAGACCATTATTACACCATCCCCTGATCTAAAACCAACATGAGGGCAAAGATTTTGCAATAACAAATAATACACAGATATTGCCAACACAAAATATATTGAAATGACAAAATACGTTTATTTTCAATCCTTTTTATTTCTGCTAAGTCCAAAACTAATTTTAACATTATCTGTACAAACTGAATATCCATCCACCCATCCATCCACAAAGATGCGCAGGTTATGTGCACGACCAACACGCACTCACACACTTCAAGCACTTTATAAGTACTCTCAACCTTGGCTTTAGTTTCTCCTGCAGCTGAAGAAAAACAACCATAAAGAACAATAAAGCTGCCATCACAAAAAAAAATCTGCTGGCTGTCATTGTTGTATCAACATGAGCATTGTTATATTCCTATTTACCAGGAAACACAATAGGAGACGACAGAATAGGCCCTGCGTAAGCACAATGTTCATAATTTATGTTGTTTTTCACACTTACTGTAGTGAACATTTTTCTAAACCAACAAAAACTCTGTTAAAGACTTCATACAGTAGTCATATATTCAGGGATCAGAATGGAGATTTTCATTTTCAGCTGAAATAGCCAGCGTCCAGGAATAAACCATGTATTCCGTTACTCCCCAAGCTTGCACAAAATTTAGTAATTTTATTCATATTTAGTTTCTTTTTTCTTTTATCAGCATATTTGGTATTGGAGTAATCCAAAAGTAAATGAAAGTAATCAAGTTAAAGTAACCCTACCCAACCCTGGTCACAAGACATGCAGGGAGTGTGACTGTTACACTGCAGGCAGGGATCAACGAGTTGGTTCAGCTCTTCTCATTTCCTTAATATCTCCTAATGATGTATGCAAAATTTGTTTGTCAAAGATTTGTGAGAACATGGCTTGGGAAATTCCTATTGAGTGGTGGAACATATGAGCCTGTTCATGTTGATGTGCGTTAAACCTTGTCAATAAGGTGCTGAGAAAGCAGCAAAACAGAGAGATAGAGTGTAAGATGATTCCTGTATGCATACATCCAACTTGAGTGTATGTTGTTTTTGTTGTTCTGGAATGAACAAGGCCCAAGATTTTTTTGTTTCAACCCAATTTTGTGGGTTTATGACAAATATATACACAATATATATACCGGAGCCATATCCCGCTAGTGACTCTTTCTGGGAGATTAATACAGAGGAGGGGATTCCCAGCCCCCTCGCTCAACCCAACTAATGTGTTGCAACATCTCATTGGGAGTCATTAGCTGACCAAACCCCCCAATTCCAACCCCTAATGCCAAGCGCCAAGCAGGGAGGTAATGGGTACTAATATTGTACGTCTTAGGAAAGACCCGGTCGAGGCTCGAAGGTGTGTTTATTTGTGCACGAAATAACAAAGCAACCTTTGTTGTTGAGTAGTTTTGGCATGGACAGAGGGGATGTGTCCCTACCAAATGTTAAGTGGCCAAGATCGAACCAACGCCTTTCATGATTACCGATGTGAATCACCTGTGCCCGCTCCTTTGGCGCCAACTGCCTCGGACTCTGATTGGCTCCCTGTCCCTATTCAAACCCACTCCTATCTGTTCCCTTTTGTTAGTCCGTCTGCGAATCTCTGATAACACTAAGCAAGCCTTTTCGACCCTGAATCCCACCTGTTTTTTGCTCCTGTCTGTCCCCCAGCTTCGACCCGTTTTTGATCGTGACCACGCCTACTCTACGTCCCGGCTTTCGACCTCTTTTTGATCCTGCCCACTTCTACTCTCCCGTCCCAGTTTTTGACCTCTTTTCGACCTCTTTTTGTCCCCGACCACGTCGCCTTTCCTGGCTTACGACTCGCTTACGACCCCGTTTTTGCTCTCCTGTCCCGGCTACTGACCCGTTTTTCCATTCCGGTCACCGTCATCGCTCGCCACGGAAGATCCACTTCCACGTTCAGAGCGAGCTGCAATCACCGGATTGTGGGCGCAACCCTTTCTCTTTCTTCCAATAAAACTTGTGAGAAACGCAATGCAAGTGGGTCCTGTCTCCGTTAGGGTCTTGACATCGCCCTTGAATTGCACTCAATTTTTTAAAAGTTTTAAAAGTTCTTTAGGATGACAGTGAAAATAATCAACAAACGATTTGAGTTGATATCATTTATGCAGTACAACCTAAATATGGAATTTAGTGTATTGGTGTATCTTACTATTTTTATTTTTAGACGATTTAAACTCATTTTTGTATATTTGCCTTTCTCTTGTTTAATGCGTTTTGTTTTCTTAATCAAGAACAATATAGCCTAAAAGAAAAATGATCAGTATTAATCTAAAGGAAAAATTAACCGACACATCAATGCCTGATATACTTTTAATTTTTGTGTGAAGGACACACCTGTCAAGAAGTTATTTTTTCTGCTTTATTGATTGAAAAACATTCATTTTTTTACACAAACTAATGCACCCTTGCCCTCTTCAACAGGAAGCCAACATGAATCATCGAAGAGTATTTCCATTCTTTCATGTAATTTGGGCACAACACCTTCTATCTAAAATCTAGACGATGCTTTAAAAAACAGCCGTAGGCCTCATACAGTTATCATTCTGACCATTGCTTGAACTTAAAACGGGGTAAGTCTACTGAGAATTATAACTTTGACAACATTTATCAGAGGACATTGAAATTTAATAAACACAATTGAAAAAAAGATATCTTGAAAGGGTAATTCTCCAAAAAGAGACTACCAGCCCTAAAGATTTTGAGGCAAAACAGATTTGCTTATTTACAAACGTGCACAGACTTAAAGGGACAATATGTAATATTTAAGGACTCACGATTGTAAAGAAAAACTCAGGACAAAGGAGTTTTATTCAGTTACTTTGGATCTGGTATGTGTTCTTGACGTTCTTGCTAGGGCCGTTGCCAGTTATTGCCAAGGTCTGGCTCATATCTGAAGAGTGGACGCTTTACCCCAACAACGGCATCCAGATGATGAGGGAGCAGTATCTGAGCCAGATCATTGTCCTGCTGCTAGTAACAATGGAAATTAGTTTTATCTGTTGCATGAGGGAGAGCAAACCCCTACCGAGAAATCGCACAGGGATGGGCACTGCCAGGCTGTACCTGCCCAGGATCCGTGAACCATGAATGTTTCATTGAAAAAGCAGTACTGGTGTAAATAATAAACTCAAATATGAGACTTATGTCATGATGACGGATTAACCTCACCTGTGCCCACTTGTTTGGCGCCAGCCGCTGCGAGCTTCCTGATTGTTTTCCCGTCCTGTCCAAGCTCAGTCTTTTCACTCGCCTGTTGTCAGTCCGTCAGCGAACATCTGTTTCTACTAGGCGAGCACTTTGACTCTGACTCCAGTCGGTCCCGCTTTTTGCACCCGTTTTTCACCCGTCCATTCCTGATTTCACCGTTTGTCTCCAACTACGACCTGTTTTCTGACCCCGACCACGTTTTGCTCTCCCATCCCGGGTTATGGCCCGTTTCTGATCCCAACCACGTTTTGCTCTCCTGTCCCGGCTATCAACCTGTTTTTCCGTCCTCGACACCACGATCTCTCGCTCCGGAAGATCCACTTCCGCATTCAGAACACGTTTCAATTCTGTGAGCGGCTTGCTTCCCGTGTCCAGCGAGCACCGGATCGTGGGCGCTGCCTTTCCTCTTTATCTCAATAAACTTGTGGTTAACGTTATGCATCTGGGTCCTAATTCCGTTCTGGTCTTGACACCGTATCTCATAAAAGTGTTTTTTAAAATAAATAAAATACTCATAAATAGACACATTTGTATTTTTTTTTAACATAATTGACACCTAGGGACAATTTGGACCAGTCTATTAACCTGACATGCATGGTTTTTTTTGGGATTGTGTTAAAAAAAACAGAGTGCTCGGAGGAAAACCATGTAGGCACTGGGAGAACATCAAAATACTTTTCATTGTACAATGTTTTAAAAATAATGTCAGCAGTTCAAACAAAGTGCAACCACTGTCGAACTAATTTTAGTGTGCATATTCGTTCAATCCTCTAAAAACATTATGCCAGTTAAAATGGGAAGACAGTATCAATCCCAAGACAACAGTATCGATCGGATCCAGTTACTTGCTCCATATACAAGATCTTGATATTTGGATCGATCCACCCACCCTTAGTTTTCGATTGCATAACACAATACAACAACATCTAGTGGTCGAAGAACACACACTGTCCCTTTTAACTTTTCTAATAATAAAGCCCATTAAACGTACAGTTCAATGAGAAACTGAAAACTACAGTAATCAATGTAAATATTTCAATAAAATGAAAGACTAACAAACTAAATCCAAGCAAATTAACGAAGAAAGGTCCAATTCGAGCAGCACGGCGGCGCGATGGTTAGCGTGCGTGCGGCACAGTTCTGAGGTCATGGGTTCAAATCCAGCTACCAACCTTCCTGTGCGGAGTTTGCAGGTTCTCCCCGTGCTTGCGTGCGTTTCCTCCGGGCACTCCGGTTTCCTCCCACATTCCAAAAACATGCATGTCAGGTGAATTGGCCGGTCCAAAATTGTCCCCAGGTGTGAATGAGCGAGCGAATTGTCTGTCCCTGTGTGCTCTGCGACTGGCTGGCAACCAGTTGAGGGTGTCCCCTGCCCACTGCCCGGAGATGGCTGGGATGGGCTCTAGCACCCCCGCGACCCTACTGAGGATAAACGGTACAGATAATGGATGGATGGATGGACAGGTGCAATTCGAATGGAAATGGTTGACAGACCTGATTACACACAAGATCGGCAATCAAAGGGTGAGTAGGGCAGGCCGTGCCAAGAAATCGCCAGCCACTTCAGTGGATTGACAGGTCATTTCCGCACCATTAAAGACGTGAAATGATTGGAAAGGCACGCACACCTCCAACTTCCTGACATACGGCAACATACCTAGTTAAAATTCTTGACGCAGTTGCGAGGGGGGTCAACAATACTTGACAAAGCTTGCTCGCAGCCCAGCGGGTCATAGAGAGCCGAATGAGCAGCCTCCAATGTGTCAGCACTATATTTAAAGCACAGGAATTTTAGCCCACAAAAGTAATACTTTTTTAAGCCGAGGCGATGTGATCAGAAAACAATTAACAGAAAACAAATGCGGTCTTGTAGAGGTACTTGCAGGTGGAATAAACTAATGGCAATCCCCAAAAATATGAGGGTTATACTCTGTATACACAAAATTTAGTCCTAACATATGCACTCATTTGGCAAAAAACACAATTTCACTTTGCAGTTAAATAGTATTCAAACAATCCACAAATACATCAAAGATGAACTATTAGGAGGTTTAAACAATGACTGCCACTTTATGGATTTTTGTCGGGCCGGTAGATTTTTTTCCCAAACGACTCCATAGGTGTTTGGTGGAAAAGGTATGAGACAGGTTGAATACCTAGTATGTGCCGATGAAGACCCTAGTTAGGACAACTGATCAAGGAAAATGGTAAAAGAAAAGCACATGTCGCAGCTTTAGTGACCTGTTATTAGAATAGAATAGAATAGAATAGTCTTTGTTGTAATTGATAGCTTAAGTTACGTGTTATTAGAATAGAATAGAATAGAATAGAGTAATCTTTATTGTCATTGATAGCTTGAGTGACCTGTTATTAGAATAGAATAGAATTTAATAGAATAGAATAGAAACCTCCTGAGTGGGTTCAAATCCAGCTACCGGACTTCCTGTGCGGAGTTTGTATGTTCTCCCCGTGCTTGCGTGGGTTTCCTCCGGGCACTGCGGTTTCCTCCCACATTCCAAAGACATGCATTTCAGGTGGATTGGCCGATCCAAATTGTCCCTAGTTGTGAATGAGCGAGCAAGTTGTCTGTCCCTGTGTGCCCTGCGATTGGCTGGCAACCAGTTTAGGGTGTCCCCTGCCCACTGCCCGATGATTGCTGGGATGGGCTCCAGCACCCCCGCGACCCTACTGAGGATAAGCGGTGCAGCTAATGAGGGGGGAGAATAGAATAGAATAGTATTTATTGTCATTGATAGCTTTAGTGACCTGTTATTAGAATAGAATAGATAGATAGATAGATAGATACTTTATTCATCCCCGTAGGGAAATTCACACTTCCAGCAGTCTACCCCGTTGTTTATTAACAGATTACCATGATGCCCTAGGGATGCTTGTAGCGGAGTGGATGACGTCACGCCAGTCCAAAAGTTCGACATCCCTGCGGCAGATGGAAAACTTTTCTTTGTGAAAATCCAGGGATACACCACCTCGTGTTAGCAAGTCCGCCTCCTCTCCGATTCCCCCCGGCTTTCGTGTCTCTGTTTAGCGGCGTTGAAGCCGGATAGCTCCGGGTAGCTCCGGGTGGCTACACGTTAGCGTCCGGAATGCTAAACGTGAGCCACGTTTCCGCAAAACACAGCAACTGCGCTTGTCATTGATAGCTTTAGTGACGGGTTATTTGAATAGAATAGAATAGAATAGAAAATAATAGAACAGAGTAGAATAGAATAGAATAGAATACAACAGAATAGAATAGAACAGTCTGTATTGTCATTGAAAGCTTTAGTGACGTGTTAATAGAATAGAATAGAATAGAATAGAATAGAATAGAAAAGAATATAATCGAATACAATCAAATAGTCTTTATTGTCATTGTTAACAACGTAGTGAACATTGTTTGCAATAAGGATAAACAAGATCAACTGAATACAGACTTATAAGAGAAAACAAGCTGCAAGAATGTCAGGATAAACAGAACAAATATTTACAAGGTAGAATTGGAGACTGACCGAAGTTATAATAATATTGCAGTGGGAAATAGTGCATCATAACAGTTCAATGAAAGTAGTGCAATAACATTCAGCAGCAACCAAATATGAATACCTATTATTCAATACAATGCCTGCTGTGTTAATGCCAAATAATGGGCATTGTTTGAAAAACAGTCAAGGTATTTTATTTAAACTTTAAACTCATATGTCTTTTTTTGGAAATATTTTACATTAAAATGTGGCCACATGCGGCTTGTAGACAAGTGAGGCTTATGTGCAAGTAAATTATGTATCGGGGCGTATCTTATAATCAGCTCGATAGTCCCGAAACCAATTCTGTCTGAAATATAAATAAGGGGAAATTAATTCAGATTTCAGGGTTCATTGCTCTCCATGAATCCTTTTAATTTTTTTTTATTTTTTTTTAATCGTTGGGAATAAGTACAAATGATTTGTTTTTATTACATTTCGTAATTTTTGAAGTTAGGAAAAGTATTACTATATCCTTGCCCTATATATAAATGAAACTAAGTGATGCATTTATATAGCACATTTCCCAAAAGCAGCCTTGTATTGCAGCCATGTAAGACGCTAACCTGCTTATTGGGGGTATTGGGGGTTCAGTGTCTTACCCAAAGACACTTTGACATGTAACACCGACAAGCCGGGATTCGAACTGGGATTCCTTGATCCCAAGACGAGCGCTCTACCTCCTGAGCTACTGCCTAAATAATAATAATTAAAAAAAAGAAGTAAAAGTATTTTTGAGGACGAAATGAACATAGGGTTAGATTACGAGTTTAACATAAACACATACAAGATACTGTATGGGGACAGTGGTAATAGACTGCTTAAGCAAGAAAAATCATAATTATAAACAAAGGAACATTAAAGTATCCTTTTGTGACAAACAACAGTGATAGAAGGGGACCAATCAAGACAAATGCACGGAAAGCTCTTCCCGCAGAGCACAACTGTCATTTGTGCTTGGAATGAGATAATCAACGCTACCTGGAGTGAGGACAAGTGGCACATCAGAGCTTCATTTGAAAACAGCCTGCCTGCAATCAGAAAACACGACAGTCACCGCCAGACCACATAAAACCGAAGAACCTATGCTCAAGAGAACTCGATAAATCAGACGCGATGGCCTTGTATTTAGCAGGACAGTAAAATAAAGAAATGTAATCGGAACACATGATCAGGTTTTGATTACCGTATTTTCCGGACTATAAGGCGCACCGAAAATCCCCAAATCAGCCAGAAATTTAGATGTGTGCCTTATAACTGGTTGCGCCATATGTACTGCGAAATACATCCATACAGTATTTATACATGTGTTTTATGACTTGAGGTTTTACAGTGTACATCCGGATTTTGGGCAATGATTGATTAATTGGAAAACATCACTGACAATCACAGAGCATTGTACACAATGGGAATCAAACCTGGGTTGCGGTGGTGAGAGCGCCAATACTAAACCAATAGGGTCTTGTGGTCCTCAAATGGTCTGATCTTAGGATCAACTCTTACACCCAAATTACAAGCTGCGACTTATGTCAAAAAACAAATTGCACTCTCAAATGTATTGAATGAAAGGATTATGCAGCTAAAACCAGATATAGTGTAATATATTCACATAAAAAAAGAAGAAGACAACAAATAACTAACAAAACCAGAACAATACGGGCATAAAAACCTACATCGCATATAAGCCGCCCCCTAAGCCGCATTAAAATAGCCAAATACTGAAAGAAATTCAAAACATGATAAAAACGTGTAACTAAACAATTGTTATTATTAAATTATGTACATATTAAAGATGAATAACCTGGTAAAATATTTACTAAAATATATCATCTTTAAACCATTTTCTGTAATTTCCAGCAGCATCAATGGCACTCATACATCATTTTCATATTTTGCAACCATTTTTTCTTTGACTTGATTTTCTGGGACCCATTCTTATGGGCCGAAAAGGGAAATAAAACCAACAAAATCACAATAAATCGAGATGTGGTCCTTTTAAACACAGTTTAAATGGCGGCGATTGACTGAACAGGAAGAAAAGACCGAGGAGGGCATTATAGAAAGCTACTTGTTAAGGAGTGTAATTGACCCTCTGATTTTTTCTTCTTCTTAACATCTTTTTGCCAACGCAAAGGCTTGCGACCCACTTAAAACAAGCCAGTGATCAACTTTTGAGTCCTGACCCACCAGTGGAGAAACACTGGCGTATGGAAGGGCATTCGATTTTATCTCTTAGCTGTTTTTACGGTGCCAGAAAAAAATGGTTTGAAAACTGAGAAAAAATAAATGTTTTCCTGAAAGATATAAATGAACGCAAAGTCCCATTCACGTTGGGCGCCACTTATTTTGGAGAGAACGTTGTTGGGCGTCGCCCCAAAAAATACGCAGAGAGGAGATATGGCGAAAAGGGAACGCGCTTTATTGCATTCGGGACACGTTCAAAGTTCCAGATGTTCAACATTGGCTTTTATAGTGTTCTCAAATAAAGTTAAGATATCTTGTAAAGGTCGTCCGCCCCAACTCCCTCAGCTTATCAGCCTGTGACCTCTTGCAACAACGTCATCCCACGACCTTCACCAGATGCCTACATACTTATCATTTGTTACTATCCACATTCCACAACAGTCTCTGCCAGGATGGCATCTTACTTCAAGGCTGAGATGCCATCTTGGAATAGACCCTCGCCAAACAGACAACCACACTCAAAAATGCCCTTGGACAAGGTGAAGGAAAACATCCACAGCAAATTCGACGAGTTTTACGTCCTTCAATGTCAAAATAGAAATAACTGACAGACAGACCAGCTGACCATAATGGTTACATCGGATCAAGAGTGACTTTTTCATTATTTTACTATTTCACTTTTTCCTTATCTTGGCTCTTCTGAGAGAAATTACTCAAATATTAAATTGAGACCAGAACAAGGGGGTGATGACAAGGCGAGGGGAGTGAAAGAGTCGATGAAAACAATAAATCAATTTATTAAACTTGATGTATTATAGGACACATGGATATGTAGATTTAGATTATTTTCAATGAAGTGTCATGATCACTTCTCGTGTGACAACGATATGTGATTTATGGTACATATAATGCTTTGTCGGTGCAATGGTTAGCGCGTGCACGGTACAGTTCTGAGGTCATGAGATCGAACCTTCCTGTGTGGAGTTTGCATGTTCTCCCCGTGCTTGCGTGAGTTTCCTCCAGGCACTCCGATTCCATCCCACATCCCAAATACATAAATGTCAGTTAATGTCAGAGTTGGATCCGCCCATCTCTGTCTGTCCCTCACCCCCTCATACACCCCCCTCCGGAGGAAAACAAAGCCTATACAACAAGAACAGTACAAACATCTTCTTTGTTCCTTTATCTCTTTGTTTTCCTTACATCCTCACTGTAAAAGGTGGACCTGGAGTGCCACGTCCAATTTCGTTGTCACAATATATCCCATGTTGTAACAATGACAATAAAAGTATATTCTATTCTAATTGGCCGGTTCAAATTGTCCCTCGGTCTGAATGAGCGAGTGAGTTGTCAATCTGTTTGCCCTACAACTGGCTGGCAACCAGTTCAGGGTTTACCCTGCCCACTGCCCGAAGACGGCTGGGATGGGCTCCAGCACCCCCGCAACCCTACTGAGGATAAGCGTGCAGATAATGGATGGATGGATAATGCCTTGTTATAAAAATCAAATAACACAACATGATTAATGTGAAAAGTGTTTTGATTGATAAAGAGATTGGACTGGCTTTTTCCCGTTAGCCCTTTTCTCCCATGTGTTTTGACAATTGTTCATCAAAGCTGTTGATCTTGAATGCATCACAACATTTTATATGATGAACAGTGGAAAAAAACATAAAAATGTCAATAAATCAATCATCGGATGCACCATACATACAAGACACCCATTCACAGATAAGATTCCTACAGGCGACTTTTCCACTGAAAAGATAACAGTGGCATCAATACAACACTTCCTAAGTGGGTCGTGGTTTGTGCTGTATTGCATATTGATCCAAAACACACGCTGCCGGTTGAAAAGAAGAGCACAATCGGATTCCTCAGCATGAAGAATGAAAATGGAATTGGCAACCCCGAGCTGGCTAATCCTCCTGTTTCCCACAGACGCCATCGATGTTGGCTCCAGAACATACAGCACCTGATAATCCTCAGTGATGCCGTTTATTAATACTGAACGATTGAGGACTGGTGTTCTGAAATTCCTTCCTACCCCTTGAGACGTCTTACCAATGCCCGGTGCTTATGCAGACAATGCTGATAGTGATTTCTTCCTTTGATAGCAGTGAGTACTTACGATTATCGTTTTTATTTTCTCTCATTTGACTTTTTCACTGCATTATAATACTGTTTTGTGAGATAGCTTTTAAACCTGGTGTGTTTTCCTGTGGTAGTTTGTAGCACAGTGTTTGTTAACTACGGTAATCACGCAGTGCATGGATCCATGCCAGCCCTTGTTTTATAGCATCAATAAAAGTTCTGTTTGCAATAGTTTTAGTAATTTCAGTGTTGTTGGTTTTACTTGATTATAAAGAAAAAATAATTGCTGCTGTCGGACAGTCCAAGGTAGGACGTCTCGATAGGCCTGATTAGCTAAATCAGGTGTAGGGGAACGTATGGCTTGCAAGCCAAGTCTAAAATAAGGGCCATGCCGTACTGTACTTCTTAAAATAGGTGCAAAACAAACCCAGTTTAGTCCGGCATATTTAAGGGAAGAATTCCAACTACAGTTTACAGTCAAGGTGTTGCACCAACTGACCCTGTTTTTGCTCTATAAAATCCTGCGAACCCCTCTCCAAAAAAATGACCAGAAAAACAAAAAAACTTCAAGCATGGGTGTAACCAGCCTGCACATGGAAGCTCATTAAACCATCTACAGTATGTTTACTGTTTTGACACTTTATAAAGAAAACCTACAGAACAAACTGAGTAATGGGACTGGCTGAGCGGCAGGGGTGTGCAGATCTCTGCACACATGGCGCAGTCTACTCTTTCTCTCGTCAAGTGCCCTCTACACCAGGTATGGCCCTTTTTGTGAGTACATGTGACTTGATAAGAAAAAAAATCACAACATTCACTAATTTATGCTGGCAGTGCATTATCACGTTCCTACCACTATCGACAGGAGCACTGTTGCGCTTTTTTACCTTTAAGGCTGGTAATAAGGAATGTCCTTGGGATTTTTTCCGTGTCTCTTAGAGAGAGAAATGTATCAGAATCCACATATATTGGTGATTTTTGCCTTTTACGGGAGATTTTTTTTAAACAAGTGTAATTTTAATAGTTCGGCCCACTTGACATCTACCGAGTCCATATGTGGCCCGTGATGCGAAATGAGTTTGACACCTCTGGTTTAGAATTTTTATAAAGTAATAAGGTGTTACTTTCAATTTTGTCATCATCGAATGGGATCAGAGGGTATTTTAAAAAGCTGTGAAGGCAGTAACTTTTTTTTTTACGGGCAAATAACCTTTATTACAGGCTGCAGTCTGCTGAAAACAGCTTTGACACAACAATAAATTCTTTAACGGTACAATCTAACTGACCAGGGTTGCTAAGTTGTTACCTGGAATCTCCTCAAATGATAGCAAAAAAACCCTAAAAAACCTGAAGCTTTCCTTGAAAGTTATAAACAATGATTGGACTTTAAAAGATAGACTTCACAGAATTGTATCCCCCGCTAATCAAACAAGCTTGTCCCGTCCCACAAAAAGCCAACATTTGAATCAATCCAGTCTAAAAATATTAGACTACCCCTGATCCAGCCGATCAGGCCGATGTTCTGCCAAAACGTCCTACCCTATCGAGATGTCCTACCTTGGACTGACAGACAGCAACAATTCTGTTTTCTTTATGATCAGGTAAAATCAAGTAAAAGCGTATACGGGATCAAGCGGCAGTGGCTCAGGATGTCTTGGGATTAAGAGATCGCAGTTAAGAATCCCGGCTCCTCCGTGTAACATGTCGAAGTGTCCTTGGGTAAGACACTGAACCCCTAATACCCCCAATAAGCAGGTTAGCGCCTTACAAGGCTGCACGGCCGCTATTGGGAAATGTGAAACACACTGTAAAGCGCTTTGGGAAGTCTTGACTTGAAAAGCGCTATATAAATGCAGATCATTTTATTTCATTTTCATTTCATTTCATTTCATTTCATAAAATGCAAATATGAACTTGCCATTTTTGCAGTTTAAAAAAAAACAAAAAAACTATTGACCGGTATATACACTTGTCAGCTAACTCGCTCACTAGCATATTGTGAGGCCTTCTACCGCTGATTTAATAAAACGTAACTAAATTAAACTAATTGTCAGTTTTTAGTGGAATATCAATTCAATATAGTTTTAAATGATGTCAATGAATTGATAGTTGAAGCGACCAATCCTGACAACTCATGTTAAATGATAAACCAACACAAGCTTATTTAGTGTTGAATATTATTACTGTCATGATTACCGATTTTAATCACCTGTGCTCGCTCCTTTGGCGCTAATTGCCTCGGACTCCGATTGGCTCACGATCAGTACTTGTATCCACTCCTGTCTGTCCCCTTTTGTCAGTCCGTCTGCGAACCTCAGTTAACACTAAGCAAGCCTTTTTCGACCCTGACTCCCACCTGTCCTGTTTTTTGCTACTGTCTGTCCCCCGGCTTCGACCCATTTTTGATCCTGACCACGTCTACCCTCCCGACCCGGCTTTCGACCTCTTTTTATCTCCCACCACGTCTACTTTCCTTTCCTGGCTTACGACTCGCTTCCGACCCCGTACACCGCCATCGGTCGCCACGGAAGTTCCAGAGCGACCTGCTTCCCGCGTCCAGCAATCACCGGATCGTGGGCGCAACCCTTTCCCTTTCTTCCAATAAAACTTGTGATAAACGCAACACAAGTGGGTCCTGTCTCTGTTCTGGTCTTGACAATTACATGAAACTGACTTTCTATATTTTGGCATCTTCACATGTACAAGAAGACTGTCTCAGAAAAGTTTAATATCTTTATAAAGTTCTTTATTTTCTATGATGCAATAAAAAAAAAGTTCTGGATTCATTCCAAAGGTTTTCATTATTTTAATAATGCTGATTGGTTAAATCGCCTACTAGTTTACTCGTTCACAAATTCGTATTATTTAGACTTCGGATACTCTCATGACAATCTACTATTATGAAATAAAGTAAAACAATGAATCGGTTATGCATCATGGTATGTAATTAATTAGATATATAGATAGATAGATACTTTATTTATACTTTATTAATTATGCTTACAAGTATTTTTTTGTACTTGCAGAATGTGAAAGTTCCATTGTACCTGTTCTTCATTTTTTCAGATTCCTTTTCAATACTTGAATAAAAGCATGTCAGACCATGGTTTACTAGAATAGAATAGATAGAATAGAATATACCTTTATTGTCATTGTTACAAAATGGGTTAACATATTGTGACAACGAAATTAGGCATGACACTCCAGTTTTACACATTCACAGTGAGGTATGAGCCAAGAAGATAAAGGAACAGAGAGGATAAGGTTATAAAACAAGGGGGATAAGGCTATAGTTATAATTTATATGGTATTTACACAAGAAATGTCGGCATGTGGGATGTTACATACAGTGTTGTCGTGATACCGTTGGTATCGTAAGGGTTGTGCAATATTGCATTTGGTGCAAAGTCATCATAGTGCAAGGACGTGACAAAGAAAAAGGCAGAAGCTACTTCTTGAGCCGTAAAACATTTTCTGCATTTACACATGATGTAAAGCAGGGCTTAATTAAGTTACATTACTGCAAAACAAATACAACCGAAGGTGAAGCAACGTTCAAGGAATCACGCACCACAGAATACGACTTGTGACAAACATAAAAAAAGCAAAAACGTTCCTTCAGAAGTCCTGTGGGAATGCTGAAAGATGCTGTTTTTATGCTCAGATGCGACTGTGAGTAATTGCTTTGACCTTCTTGTGCTGCCTGAAATTTAGTTTGGAATAATGCAGGTAAACTCCATAACAGTGACTCATCCACGACTAGAATTTGAGGCGGAAAACAAACTAAAGTAGTGGTCCGCATCGTCCAGGCTGGGGATTGGTACCGAGACATAGGTGGTTTGGTACCCGTGTTCTGAAATTACTTCTTACCGAACGAGACATCCTACCAATGCCCAGTGGGCAAGCACAATGCTGATAACGATTTGTATTAGAAAGCCGTGAGAATGTAGAATTATCCATTTTATATATTCCTAAATAACTTTTTCACCACTTAACTCAAATACTTCACTTCACATTAAGTCACTCAACTTCTTGCACCTTAACTCTGAAAAGACCGAAATGCTAGTTATTGGTGTATCTAAATGCCGTGACTTGTTCTCAAAAACAGCTCTGAACATTGCCAAATGTAATATCACCCAGAGTGACTCAGTCAAAAATGTAGGTGTCATATTTGACCGGATCTGTCCTTTCAAACACACGTGAAGAATATTACTAGAAAAGCTTTCTTCCATCTTTGCAACATTGCTAAAATTCGTCCTATGCTTTCTCAGTCGGATGCGGGGATTATAATTTACGCGTTTGTTACCTCCCGTCTCCATTACTGTAATGCACTACTCTCCGGTCTCCCGAAGTCCAAAATCAAGTGCCTTCCGCTGGTACAAAATGCTGCAGCGAGGCTTTTAACTAAGACAAGAAAGGTTTGATCACATTACCCCGATTTTAGCTAACCTGCATTGCTGTTAGCTTAAGATGTGATTTTAAGGGTCTGTTGGTGGTATACAAAATCATGCATGGACTTGCTCCCTTATATCTTTCAGATTTAATTTCCCCCTATGTTCTGGTCCGGAGCCTTCGCTCTGAAAACGCGGGTCTATTAGTGATCCCAAGAGCCAAGAAGAGATCTGCAGGTTCGAGAGCGTTCTCCATCCGGTGCTGTGGAATGCTCTTCTCCCTGAGATTCGATCTGCAACCTCAGTAGAAATGTTTAAATCTAAGCTTAAAAAACACTTCTACTCTATAGCATATGAATAATCTATATTTTATGTTGACAATATCTGTGTATTATTTACCCTCATGTAGGTTTTAGATCAGGGGATGGTGTCATAATGGTCTGCAGTTTGCAATAGTCTTTGATCTGTGCAGCCCTTTGAGACTCTTTGTGAGTTCGGGCTATACAAATAAACATGACTTGACTTGACTTCAAAATACAGTTTTCTGGGGTAGCTTTTAAGCCTGGTGTGCTTTTCTGTGGTAGCTTTTTAGCATGGTCTTTGTTGATTACAGCATTCACGCAGTGTATGTATGCATACCAACCCTCGATTTATATCATAAGTTAAAGTTAAGTTTGCATTAATTCTGAGTTTTAGTGTTGCTGTTTTACTTGCTTTTTAAGAAAACGAAATTGCTGCTATCAGGTCAGCCTAAGGTACGATGTCTCCAGGGGGTAGGACGTTTTGGCAGAAAACTGGGCCACACAAAAAAGATAAACAGTAGCCTTAATTTTTGCATATACTATTTATTTGTGTATAACTCAAATTTTTTCGTATCCCCAAAATAATTCAAAGTTCGTGTGCAAGTTATAGATGATGTTTTACGGTAATTATATTACCGAATTTGAGCAATGACTGGTAAGTGAAAAAATATCGCTGACCACATCTGGACAATATCGGACGCAAGGGGAATTGATCCTAGATTGCAGCATTGAGCCCTTTGAATTTAAACCACTAGGGATATAGGTGACTTAGAAAAAGATATTCGATCTCATTATCACACTATTTTTACTCATGGTACCACGTCGATGAATACGTAGGTTCATGATCGCAAATATATATTGACAACATAAAATAGGCATGTCAATTTTATGGCCCGTTTAATAATTTAATGTGGCCCGCCATACATTTCTGAGTAAGTCAAAAAACAAAGCGAGTGTCCAAGTAAATCCCATGAAAAATTATGATTTTCAAATTAATGTTAAATAAATGCTCCATCTGGCTGCTAGAGGGCAGTAAAGGATGTACTTGCAGTTTTAATAGGCTCAGGCTAGTAGTTTGATCTGATGTAGTCTAATCTTATTGCCCATGCACTGCAAACACTTTGTTTTTGTATATCTGCTCGATTCACTTCGAACCAATATGACAATTAAGGCAAATTTATAGTTTTTCACAGCTCTCACTGCAGCTTAAATAGTGTGGTGAGTTGGTTCAGGTGTAAAACTGTTGACAGTACAGAAGTTATTTATTAAAAAACCGTCTATAAAGTACAACACTTTCATTTGTTAAACACATTCTTAAGCCTGTAAATTGGGTTTGTTTTTGAGTACAGTAATAAAGGTTTCTACTTTGAGGTTTTTCACGTTTTGCAAAAGGTTCTGCCCTCCATTAAAAACGATAACCGAGGGGATACTGTGTATTTTTCAGGATGGTACCATGACTAAAAATAGTGTGATAGTGAGATAAGAACATTGCCTTTTCATATGTCATCTACAGTGCATCCAGAGTGGATTTAGGCTTTTTATCATTGTTATTATTATTTTTATCACTAATGTAAATATTGGGTGGAGCCGCGTGGATATTTTCAGACATTTGACCAGTCCACATCAGAGAAAAGATTGACGACCACTGAGCTATGGTACGAAAACTTTAACAAATCAGAATGCAAAATCCGAGCGTGAATCTAGTTCATTTTTAAGCAGTGGGCATAAAAAACGACCACTCATAGATAAAACGGAATTTATTTTTCTCTCATTGTGTTCCCTGAGGAAATAGCACCACATCAACATAACTCTCATCGATTATTACTCGGCCCGGGGCGGCGTTGAAGAGGTTCAACTAATTCGACTTTTGGCATTACAAGTACGTCTGCACCAGTCCACGTTAATAGATCATTGATTAATCTTGGAAGTGTGAAGTGAACTCTTTAAACTGTCGACACACAGACAGTCCGTGATTGATTCCCTCTTTCTGCAAGGTGAGACCTTTGATATTTTAAGGGCCAATTGGTGTCTGATCCCGTCTGTCTGTCTATGCATTCATACAAACCGTTCGTCCTTCTATTCGATTGCGTAAATGCTTTTGTGGCAGGCAGCGTGTGGAAGTGTTTTTCTGCAAACACAAATAACTCAAATAAATAGTGAGATAGAGGTTTCCTGACAGACTCATAGAGACGGTGACAAAGTAGGTTTTCTGTTGAGTGGGCAGTGAAGCGCTTTTTTGTGCAACTAGAGGTCACTGTTCCACCACATTTGCGGTTGTCCTCGTTTGAGGAGTGCCCAAGGGATTTGGCGACATTTTGCATGGCGCTTTTGGCTTTTCTGCTGCATTTGTAAAAGTTTCAATGGTTCATGGAAATATAGCTTTAGTTTTGTTTAATCATGAGTAAGGGAAGTATGGGTCGGTATTTTTTAAATTGAGGTCATTGTTTGGAAAGTGAAAACCTGCCTCAGGAAAATTACATGATACTGTTGTTCTTTAAAGTATTGTTTGTAGAGAAAAGAAGGAATTGGAAGACATTTGTAAAGAAAATACAATTTATTTAAAAAAAGTAGAGGATGCTAGATAATTTTGCTCATTTGATATTCAGAATGAGATAAATGATCCACGATGGGCTAGATACGATAATTTATTTTAAGAAGTCTTTTTTATTTTAATTTTTTTTAAAACACAACATGGGAAAAGTTTTGCTTAACACAAGCATATTTTTCTGCCAATCGGTTAAGAATTTAGTGTTACAGTGCATTACTAGCATAGTAGGGCATCTCTTAATTGTGTCTTTCCAATATTGTATCGAGTGACCAAAAATTACAGAGACTGAAGTTGAACTACTTAATAAAAGCCAAAACTAAGTGCCCGGTCAAGGAATCTCTTTTGCCTGTCGTTAAAATAAGGTTTAATCTATCCAATTTGCTATTTTTGTTCCTTTGATTTATATTTGTTTCTATCTTAGCTAAGACGGAGGTGTAAACAGCCTATGTGTGAGTGAAAAAGGTAGATGAAATGAATTGGAAAGGCGACAGTGGCTCAGGAGGTAGAGTGCTCGTCTTGGGATCAAGAGATCGCAGTTCGAATCCCGGCTCCTCCGTGTTACATGTCAAAGTGTCCTTGGGTAAGACACTGAACCCCTAATACCCCCAATATGCAGGTTAGCGCCTTACATGGCTGCACGGCCGCTATTGGGAAATGTGAAGCACACTGTAAAGCGCTTTGGGAAGTCTTGACTTGAAAAGCGCTATAGAAATGCAGATCATTTCATTTAAAAAAGGTAGATCATTATCTGTTCCCATTGGATGTCTACTCTAACATATTAAATATTTTTAATCACCACTTTTGCACTGAGAGAATCACTGACTGTACAATTTCGTCACGGTTGCCATGGCGCCCAATTGGCCCCGCCAGTGCGTCAAATAACTACCATAAATTCCGGACTATAGAGCCCACCTGATTATAAGCCGCACCCACCACAGTTTAAGAGGAAAACCAATTTTGTACATACACAAGCCACACCTGTATATAAGCCGCATGCACCCACATTTAAACATGTGACACAAACAAAAAATTAACCCAAACCCGACTTCAAGTCCCGCGAATGAAACTAAATGTCCTTCATTAAAGTTCGCAGTCCAAAAATCACAGCCGGCAAAATGAACGGAAAATGATACCGGTACTTAAGGTTTGATGCAGACCTGCAGAGTCCAGGTCCCGTTGAAAGTAATCCAAGGAAAAAAGTGTATATTTCCAAAGGTAAGGGTGGGAAAAATATATCAGATGAACACATTTACTCACGCAACTTCTTTTTCTTTAACCAACTTTTTACACCCTCTTCTTTCCTCTTCTGTCTGTCCCTCACCTTTAGCGGTCCCCACTTTAACTTGGCACCTCGCGTTTGTTCATTTTTCGTTCACCCGTACAAATCATATCAGAATAATTCTCTAAAATAAATACAAATAAATACATTACAAACATATACAGTTGCAAATCCATATTATACACGGGTTACACATATTTACAAAGAAAGACGGTACACCGAGAGAGTTTTCAAAGCTTTAATAATAATAATATAGCTTTGACAGGGCAGTTAATGGTAGCAACACTCGAGCGCCGCTAGCGGCCGCTAGAAAAATTACATAAATCGGCCGCATCACTGAAAAAGCCGCAGGGTTGAAAGTTAGGGAAAAAAGTAGCGGTTTATAGTCCGGAATTTACGGTATTTCTGAAATGTTAGCATGTAAACATTAGCCAAAGTCCAGTTAGCGGCGAACAAAAAGGTTGAAGCAGATAGACACACAAACCTTTTAGGAAATTTCTAAATGCTTGGCCAAGCTCCCGTTCTGACCTCACTCTCCTTCCTTCTCGAGTCCAAAATAAAAAAATCCGCAGCCGTGACATTCGGTGCATCCCTATTAGAAACGTTTTTATATTTTTTTTGTCGGAATTTACATGTGCAGGTGGATCCGTGCAGCCTGTCAGTAAGATTGCTCCTAACCAGGGTTGGGTAGGGTTACTTTTTTACTTTCAATTACTTTTGGATTACTCCAATACCAAATATGCTAATAAAAGACAATAGAAACTAAATATGAATAAAATTATGACTCACAACACGTGGTAAGCTTTCCCTCCTGGCTTTGATCTCTGGCAAAACTAACATAAAATGCGCCAGAAACTAAATGAAAATAAATCCAAACAGCTTGCCAACATCATTTTTGCCGTTCCATATATTCCGTTACTCCCCAAGCCTGCACAAAATTTAGTAATTTTATTCACATTTAGTTTCTTTTGTCTTTTATTAGCGTATTTGGTATTGGAGTAATCCAAAAGTAATTGAAAGTAATCAAGTTAAAGTAACCCTACCGAACCCTGCTCCTAACCCTGAAGGCCATATGTGCACTAGCAAACACAAAAGCATGTGGGATTTAAACCCATTTTTAATGAAAACGAATGGCTTGACATTTTTGGGACTTGTTATACGGCGTTGTTTAATTCATTCGAAAAAGACATGCTCTTGCCTTAACATGCTTCTGTGATTCTGACAAAGTACTAAAAGGCTAAGAAAATGCATCCTTGTACTTGCCTGTGTGTGAACACGCTCCAAGAAGTGTGTGTGACAGAGTGTGACCCTGAAAATGCACTGCTTTTGAACGAGTGCCAGAGGTTTTCCAGAGATAAATAAAATAGAACAGCAGTCAACCTCATACTCATCTCGCCAGCACTGCTACGCCACCGTTTACAAGTCAGTTCGAAGAATGTAGAGGCTGGAGTCGCTTGATTTGTTCTCCAATACAAATCGCCAGGGTTGGGTAGGGTTACTTTAACTTGATTACTTTCAATTACTCTTGGATTACTCCAATACCAAACATGCTAATAAAAGACAAAAAAAAAAAAATATGAATAAAATTATGACTCACAACACGTGGTAAGCTTTCTCTCCTGGCTTTGATCTCCTTGATCTCCGGCAAAACTAACATAAAATGCGACAGAAACAAAATGTAAATAAATCCAAACAGCTTGCCAACATCATTTTTGCCGTTCCATGTATTCTGTTACTCCCCAAGCCTGCACAAAATTTAGTAACTTTATTCACATTTAGTTTATTTTGTCTTTTATTAGCATATTTGGTATTGGAGTAATCCAAAGGTAATTGAAAGTAATCAAGTTAAAGTAACCCTACCCAACCCTGCAAATTACAACGTGCTTGAAGACAGCAGTGTCAGTCTATTCTTATTGGATGTCTGATATTGTCTTAAATGTACTTTGTGCCACTTTCAAATATAGATTTTGAGTCAACACATCAATGTTTACATGTCTACTACCTTTAAAGCAGGGTGCTCAAACTAGACCACAGGTGTCAACCAGGCGGCCCGCGGGCCAAATCAGGCCCGCTAAGGGATTGAATCCGGCCCACGAGACAACATTTAGAAAAGCGCAAGAGAAAAACAAGCTGCAGTTTGAAATATGTCAACCTGATGTTGCCAAAGCCAGGTGCCTCTCACAAAGACACTGTACTTGTATTTATTTCTCTCTCTCTCTTTCTTCCACACCTTTTCTCCCACTCTCTGTCTCTTTCACTCTCTGTTTCTCTCTTTCTCTCTGTGTGTCTTTTTAACTTATTTTGCTCTAACTTCATTTTTTCCTTTTCTCTATTTTCTCTTTCTCTCTGCCTACCCTTCGCGCTTTTTTTTCTCTTTTCTCTCATTCTGTCTTTATATGTCTCTTTGGATTTCTTTCTTCCTCTCCCTTTCTTTCCCCCTCTCTCACGACTTCTCTTTTTATCTCTTTTGTTTCTCACGCTCTCTCCCCCTCTCACTTTCTTTGTCCCGCCCTCTCTCTTCTTTTCCCTCCCTCTTTCTCTTATTTCTTTATCTCTCTTTTTCTTTCTCTTTAACCTACTAGTCCGACCCCCGACAGAATGTTTGTTCTATCGTGTGGCCCCCGAGTTAAAATGAGTTTGACACCCCTGAACTAGACCAACTGAGGCCTGAAGAATGGTAGTTGTGGGCCCCTGCCTTAATATAAAAGTTGTTGTGGATCACGACAGGTCCCATAGTGAAACGGTGACCATCTTCTTGTGAGGAAGCAGAGCCTGGAGACTCTGATGTGGGCTCTCATATTTCTGGGATTGAAGTCACTAAAGTGGTTAAAAAGCCCATCAGTGGAAAGGCCAAAGGGGTAGAGCAGATCCACTGGTAGTTCATCCAGGCTCTGGATGTTGTTGGCATGTCATGGTTGACATGCCTCTGCAACATTGCGTGGACATTGGAGGCAGTACCTCTGGACTGGCAGACTGGTGTGGTGAAAGGGGTACCGTAGAGTGTGTTCCATCTACAGGGGAATCACACTTCTCAGCCTCCATGTTAAGGTCTATTTGGGGGTACTGGAGAGGAGGGTCTGTCAGGGAGTTGAATCACAGGTTCTGGAGGAGCAGTCTGATTTTAATCCAGACCGTGGAATAGTGGAACAGCTCTATATTCTCTGCAGGGTCCTCAAGGGTGCATTGGAGTAATTCCATCCAGTCTACATGTGCTTTGTGGACTTGGAGAAGGGTTTGGACCGTATTCCTCGGGGAGCCCAGTGGCTGGTCCTTCGGGAGTATATGATACTGGACAGTCTAATCCGGGCTGTACTGTCCCTGTATGCCCGGTGCCAGAGTTTGGTCTGCACTGCCGGCAATAAATCAAATTTGTTTCTTGCTGGAGTTGGACTCCGCCAAGGCTGTTTTTTTCCACCGATTCTGTTTATACATTTTATGGACAGAATTTCTAGACGCAGCCTTGACATCGAAAGGGTCCGGTTTAGGTCCTTTGCATTACTTCTCAAGTTTACTCTTTCCCTGGTATTTCGTAGTTTATTTATTGTTGCGCTGCAAAGTAAACTTTTTAAATTTGCATTTGCTGTGTTGTGTTTTTATTGTTACCATGAGCACCAATGAGAATTATTGTTATTATAATAGCTACTCTTATGATATAAGTTAACATTGTTTTTGTTTGTTGACTTATAGGTTTTTTTAAATTTTGTTTTCTCATGTTCAAACTAAAGTTTCATTAATTCATTCATTCACTCCTTCATTCCTTTTTTCATTTTTTCATGCATTCCTTTTTGCTTGATTTTAAAGTTTCTTAGTGTAAAAACAAGTTTAATTTAGTTAAAAGTTCACTATAGAGTAAAAACATAACTTTTGTTTTAATCAGGTCGCAATTTCCACCACTAATCAGCAGATATCGAGTTGAAATCAAATCCATTTTTGTCGCCCGGTCACATTTATTTCTACATGCAGTAGGATCGGTCCTCTATAGTGATTGGCCTGTAAGTGAAAACGAACATTGTCCACCCTGATTGTGTATGTCCGTATGAATGTTTTTTTATTTGTAGTCATTGTTGAACAATGTCACCAAAGGACTGCAAATCTCTTGCAACAGTCTATCTGACATTGACTTCATATCAGAGGTTAACATGATGACAAAGAAGCAAATATCATATGAAACTGCATGGAATAGATAAGGTCGGTTGCTGAGGGGAGCTTTGGGAGATGTCAGGCATTTACAGTTGACATGTAATTCTGGTCTTAAGGGGGCCCCAAACATTGAGCAGAGATGACACAGTCACTTGTGTGATAGCCAACTAAGCCATTATCAGCGGCTTTCACGGACCACTCCCCTTTTTAGTCTTCCCAAGAGTTTGTCAGTCTTCTTCTCGCCGCCATCACTCACCCTCCCTGCTTTTTCACTACGTGTCATTTTCACTTTGAATTTCTTAGACGGAGAACCTATTAGCCAACACCCATGTGTCTTTACGTAGATTATACACCAGGCAGTCAGCAATAAGCCACATGTGATTCAACTCTCCCCGAGTGCTTACAATCACCGTTTGACTACAGCCTTATCCTTTTTGAAGTGAGCATATGCAAGTATAAGGTCCCGGATGTCCGCAGGATTTAATTAAGCAGCATCCTGTCAGATGTACAAATGTCAAAGTCACTCAGTGGTGCTGCATCGTTCAGTTTGCTCAAAAGTCTCCTCTGACGATTCAATAAGAGGAAACCAAGGAAATGTATGATGCATCCGTTTTGTGAAACAGTATTATGCAGCTGTGCAGTTTTACTATCCAAATGCTACAGCTAAGCAATTTACTTGCGATTGTGCTGAGGAGGCTCTATACGCTCCACTGATAAATTTTGAATTAAAATGCCTCTAATAAAGATGCATTGTCATGATTTTGCCTCTATGGTGGTTGTGGTAACTGAAATATAACTGATGTTCAATGCTTGCAATGTGATTACAGAGGGAAATATCCAAAGAGAGAGCCTTGGTTTTAGCAGAATAAAGCGAAAGTGCAAACTTGGCTGTGGTTTGGCATGTGGGATGTACAATATATTTTGAATTACAATCGTCTTTACAATGTAGATAACATGGTATAGAATGAGGTTTGACACAATATCAGGGTAGATAGGCAAAAAAGGTTCTAAAGGTAGACTGGTCTGAGTTGTAAGTGCATCGTAAGAGTAATGAAAGTAGGAGAACTGGATTTAATATGTTTTTTGCCACTGCCATTAAAATAGTCTCATATTGTAAACGATATCCTTCTGGATGAGCTTCATCCAATGATTTATGCCATTGTATCGGTGAACATATATGCTTCGGTAGGAGTAAAAACGTCATGAAAATGTTATGATTTGCTTGCTGAGAATATTTTCCGAAACAAATTCCAGCTAGTGAGGTTTTCTTTTAAAATAAGTAGACCCAGTCAGGGCAATTATTCAGTAAAAACAAAATTGATAATACTAATAATGGCATAATTAATCTAATAGCTGGTGAGTGGATTTTAAAAGGGGTTAATTGACATGCTAGTAAATATGGGCCTTGAAGGATGTGTTACACAAATTAAAGACACACTATTTGGCAAGCAATGTTTAAACAAATAGATACATTTTGCAGATCATTTTTGTCTCTCATACCTTATTTTAGGTTTTAAAGTGTAGGTTCTGTCCTGGAGTTTTCAGACCTAATTTCCATTGACAACTGCACATTTATCAAGATTTATTCTAAATGTGCTGAAAAATGGATTTGGGGTTTTAGTGCCAACACAATGTACCATCATATTGACTATAAGGCGCGGCTTTTTTCCCAAGCTTTCAACCCAGTTGTAGAGTATATAACGTTTGGTCAGAATTTCATCTCGCAATGTCAGAAAATGATCAAAAAATGTCAAGACATGTGAAGTGAATACATAATTTTAATTAAATCACATAAATCTGACACATACTGGTGAAATGTGAGGTTGGGGAGTGGACGTTATCTGGCATTTGTGCATCAAAGGTTGCCTTTAGCACTCCACCACAGGGGGTCCGCCCCTCCCATGACACTGGAACCGAGAGCTGGTATACGTCTCACGTCGCAAGGGCAGGATAAATTTGGCCAGCAACAAGGGAAGAGGGCATATCTGGACCAAAATCCTGGCTGGTCCTGACCAAGTCTCAGCTCAACAAGCAGCCAGAGAACCTTGCCGAGTCAGCAGCAAAACTTGATCAAGCTAGCGGCCAAACCGGTAGGACAAAGCCAGCAACCTCAGAGAAGCCTCAAGTCACCAGGAGTCAACCTCTCCTTCAACACCTTGCATCATGTGGTTCTCGACCCAACCGGCTCTCGAGCCTACCAGGATTCTTCATCGCTCTACAGCCGAGGACATAAAGACTGGGCTGTCATCTTCATTACCGCAGAACTTCGTAGAACATCTCCTTTTTGATAGGTATTGGAATTGGTGTGACGTAAAAAGGGGAAGTCAAAATACAATAACGTAATAATCAAGCCAATGTTGTTGTCTATCCAAATGGTGCTAGTTTAAGTTCTCAACTTCTAGTTTGTTTTATTTTCTCGTCACTGTTGTGTGTCCTATTCAAGCTTCTTCAGTAGATGATTAGTAAAAGAAAAGTCCATAAATCTAAGAGTCTGTGTGTCTTGATGAAAGTATATTGAACTATCAAAACAGTAAAAATAATTACCTAAAGTGTGTGTAGCCACCCTTTAGAATAACTAAACAAGGTTTTTTCAACCGTTTTCCAGACGTAATGATCTCAAAACGCATTTGGTGGTCTAAAAAGGCGAGACGAGTTTTAAAAAAGTATAAACTCGTCTCTTTAATTGAATTGGACAATAAATTGTTTGTTAAAATAATTTATTTACCACCCATATTCGCTACACTGTACATGCAGGGAACATTTCAATATCCTAACAAAAGCAGTGACTGGTATTCCTATATAGTACTTTCCTTGAGATTAATTTACTTTTCAGAAAAAGTTTTGACATTTAACTTTATTGGTGGCCTTTGAGAAGTCAACAGCCCTGTTCTATTCGTGTATCAGAGAAAACATTAAATATCATTTAGAGCTCAGAGAGAAGATGCGCAACGGGTATCACACTTGCTCGGTGTGAATTGCATGGATGAACTCTGCTATTGAAAATCCAACACATTTCCTGTATTTATTTGAATAAAGGTAACATGATGTGTTAATTGCTGTTGTGTGACCCCGAAACTGTGAAAAAAAACCGCGTCGCTCGTAAGAAACAAAGAAACTGTGTCCGCAGTATGAGTTAAGCAACCCCATGTCATTCAACGCCGTAATATCACTTAATAAGCCGTCTTCCTAATTATCAAATGAGAGGAAAAACACATTATATTTCTCATTCACAACACTCGTCCCTGAGCCACTTTTTCACTCTGCCTAATTGACATCGAGGCGTGCGGTTCCGTGCGTCTCCTCCCCTGAGAAAATCTCTTTGACCCCGTGCGTCATCAGCATAACAGTGTTAGGGTGATTACTCTGCGAGGGAGGGAGATGTATCAAAGTGGAAAACATCTCGCAGCACATCCTGATTAACAATCTGTCTGAGACGTGCTGGGCACTGGCTGTCTTCCTGCAGCGATTTTGGATGCCGGCTGGCAGCTCTGCAAAGGGGGACAAGGACTGGGGTCCAAGTGCATTAATGGTATCAGGTTTAGTTGGTGTGTGTTGGTGTGTTGAAAGAGAATTATATATACGAGTGGAAGATTGATTTAAATATCAACATTATGGATACTGATCTAGTACGTGGATCAGATCAATACTAATGTCTTAAAATTGATTGTATCTTCCCAGATTTTCGGGGGGGTTGCATTTCAAGAACTTCCGCATTAGTCAAAAAATCACTATATACGGACGTAGCAACATAACAACTGTAGGTCTACAAATAAGAATACAGAACACAGAATTACAGTTGAATGAATGGTTTTTATTGTCATTTTAATGTCCTTGTTATGAAACCGAGCTAAACCACCAAAGAAGGACCATGACTACAGTGGATCTGATATTTATAGTTTAATTCCCCTCTCTGAATGGTGAAAACTGCAAAAGTACATTACAATGCATTGAGACCATATTCCAATAAGTTCACAAAAAAGTAGATGCACATGTTTAGGAATTATTACAATATATAGTGTATTATACATAATATAAACACTTTTTAAAACTTGAGGCATTTACTTGTCAATCATTCAACCTGTATGGAGATATATTTCACATGCAACCAGCTTGTTAGTTACTGTGTCACAATACTAATGAAAACCAGATCGCAGAACCAGTAGTGATGCGGAAAAGCCAGGAACATTATTATTTTGCCGTTTTTACTCAACTTATAGCTAAAATAAACACAACATGTCTATGTAGAACGCGTCTTACTTCGATTCTTCTTAACCTTGAATACAAAAACAGTTACTTTAAGGGCAACACAGTCGGTATGCAAAAGTACAAAAACATTGAAGGGCTTCTCCTTTCAATCTAAGAAAGCCATGTAGAGAGCAGCCAGCTGGCTGTACACTAGCATTGAGGATCCTCGGTCTATGCGATGATCAAAATACAAAAATAGCTCCAGGTCACCCGTTTCATGAGTAATGGATTTGGGGTTGATAAGATACAGGCTCTGCAGGGTTGTGTTGTTTTGTGAATTGTTACATAGCCTTGCTGTAGCAGTAGATCAGACCTGCTACACCGCTATTCCCTTCTCTCTCAGTTCAGTCACTTCCCACTAACAATCCACGGAGCACACAGATGTGTTCTGCATTTTTCACAGTATTTTGACCTTTCTCAGATTCTGATTTAATTCATGAATCTCTTTTCAATGTAACGAGACAATAAAATACTGTCTGTTGACGTTTTTTTGCAGTTTGTTTTGGTGGACACATTGACTTGGGCTCCTTCCCCACCATTTGACTGACAGTATACACCAGCCTATCCCAGTCGCGTACACAGTCACGTCCACCCAACACACACACACACAAGCCCTTACCACCCTGCCACTGTGATAGCTTTTGCTGTGTTCTGTCTGCTGCAAAACACTGCACAATACGTTGATATCAATGACAAAGACAATTCAATTCAAAAGTAAATTTGAAAAAGTACACTGTAACATAGCAAAGGATTACGGTTTAAGGCACACATGACAATAAGACGCACCTTCAAAAATACCACCTTGAAATAGATTTTTTTTTCATACATAAGTCGCATCGAATTATAGGGCGTCTGCGATTGAAACAGAAGATAAAAAAATGTATTTCATAGCATATAGATATTACAGAGTCTGGATCTACATCTAAAATGAACTGATTCATTAATAAATTATTCCCATATGTAGAAACATTTCGTCGTAATTATACATTGCAGAATTTATTTACCGTGTTTCTGGTTTTTTAAAGGCACACTTGATTAGAAGGCCCACTTTTAAATGTTTGAAAAGATAATTGTTTTTTGGGTACGCCTCATAGTCCAGAAAATACAATAATTTAGTTGTCCTGTTGACATTGTTATATAGTGTTTGTATATTTGTTATAGTTTTCCTTTTTTTTTGGTTTGACTTTCTTAACTTTTGTTCTGAATCAGTTCTTGTCATTATACTATTTTAGTTTTTATATGGCTAAAGGTTTTTATATTGTATTGTTTACACTATTTGCACTTCATTTCCAAAATATTATGCAATGAAAAAAAAAATTGTCTTGTGACTCTATTAATTTGAATATGACTTTTGTTCGGAAACAGTTGTTATAGAAATTTCTATCTTTATTTTTTTTATACTGCTAAAGTTTGCATAGCTGTTATTTAATAAAAACGGACATTTTTGGGCTGTTTTTGTTGTAACTGTAAACTCAAGAGGGGAGGGGTCCAATTATTTAATAATCATGAGACCTCCACACAAAAAGTATGGATATCCGATCGGTACTGACCGATACTGTCACGGTTGCCATGGCGCCCAATTGGCCCTTCCCGTGTGGCGCCAGCTGCGGCTCGTTGACAGGTTGGCTTTCCGTCTATTTAAACTCAGTAATCTCACTCTACCTAAGCTTTCAAATTAAATGATACTTTGTTGACTTAAAAAAAAATAGAAGAAAAACAAAAGAGGTAAAAGTAAAGGGCTCATTTTTCTTTGGACTCAATTAATTGGTACACTTTGTCAATGGCTACTTTGCTGCTTAAACCCTGAAGCTCAGAGTCCCCCGCCATGTTTTTACACGATTACCGGCTGAAACTGATGAAGCCGAGTCGATTTGTTGTCAGGGTGCTATTTTCCCTTCAGTTAACGGGTGTGCTCCTCGATGCCTTTGGGTGTTTGGAGTTTTTGAAAAACAAGGGGAGACACTGACAATGACAAAAGGGCTTTGTGGGTGAAGTAGATGGGTTACATTCTCTCTTGTTGTCCAACCACAACACAACATTTTGGATGTTTTCCTCCTGCTCGTAGTAGATGTGGAAAGAAAGATCAGCAGTTTTCCTGTCACTAACATTGAGGCTGAAGGCACCAGGACACTCACGGACCACACATCTGGATAACCGTTCTAAAAATAGTTTCACAGAGATGGGAACTGATCATTAAAAATATCCTTTCATAATGATATGCGACTGCTGGGAATGCTATTAGTAATCAGTGATAGTGAATGTGGGAACTTAATATGATCAGTGTCTACTCGTGGATTGATATCAGGAATAATAACTGTCTAGAATTGCAGGCCAAAATTCCTGATTGCATGTAACATTTGAATCTTTAATCATTTAGGTTACTGATTGTAAGTTTTCCTTCTCAAGAACATGCCATATTAGATAGATAGATCGTTAGATCGTTAGATCGATAGATCGATAGATCGATAGATACTTTATTCATCCCCGTAGGGAAATTCACACTTCCAGCAGTATCCTTGTTTTGAAAATAAAATAATAATAAAATAAAATAAAAAGAATACATAAATACCCAATATAACGTGTTGATATAGAGTATATTACTCCTGAAAATCAAAATCAAATTTTAGTGTGTTGGAAATCGTTATGTTGTGCTAAGCGCTTCAAATAATTTAACATTATTTTTTTATTACACTTTAGAGCTACACCAAGGGTCGGCAACCTGGTCCTCAAGGGCCCCAAGCCTTGCTTGTTGATGGAGGTTTCCATCCTCTAGCTCAGATGATACAATTTCTGCAGGGGCTTGAATGTTATCCCGGTGATTGAAATAATCTATATTGGAGCAAACTCAAAAAACATGCAGAACATGTGGCTCTCCAGGACCATATTTGCCCACCATTGTGCTATTGCAAGCATAGCAATCAAATAACTTCTAATTTAGTTTTTTTTTGCTTTGGTAAAGTATTGACTTTACACACTACCACATTCATAGTTTTTGTATAAGAATAACTACGTGGTTAATACAACAGAATGGTTAATACAACTGAATGACAAACATACAATGACAGTGGGACAATGAGGGCAGACTGATTAAATAAGTCGGTGGTGCCTGTTCTTTAGAAAAGGTAATTGCAGAGGAGATCAGGCTTTTCCCGAGGCTTTTTTGACTTAATCTTATTGTTCTGTATCTGTGTCCTGACGGCAGAGGGATGATGTGTTGGTGTGGTGCAGGGGTCGTAACGCTTTTTGACCCATAGAGCCAAAAAAGCAAAATTTCAAGACAGAATTCTACAAAACCACCAAACCCGCTCTCCAGACAAAAGCTAATTCTTCAGCATATTTCATTTCACTGTGTGACATTTGAAGATTTGATAAAATCTATGAAAAAATGCCAGAGTCTGTGGCTCATATTAGTATAAGTACACCACTGGGAATTTGTCTCCCTCTGGCAGTTACTAAATAGTGTTGAGGTTCATTTTGACGGTCATTTTTTGCCCTGAATGTTAAGAAATGTGTGAGTAAAGTTATTTTGTAAAATAGTCACAAAATACAGCAAACAAGGACACCAATGTATTTACCTTCAGTGCACTGGGCGAGAGGGAGAAATAATGTGCACACTGTATGTATAGCTCCGTTCATTCATACTGCTCACCCAATTCAATAGCTTTGGGTGCTTTAATAGAGGTTTTGGGTGATTACAGTTTGTTCCGTGTGTTTCATCATAAACTTCCATATAAAGGATTCTTCAGCGATTTAAAGCCAAAACGGGGTCTCTTGGTGCGACACCTTGACTGTAAACTGAAGTTGCGACTGTGCCCTATATACTGGACCGAACCTTACATTCAGTCAGTGCTGTCTTGGCTTTGCAAGTACTACTATAGCACAGGTGTCAAACAGGCGGCCCGCGGGCCAGATCAGGCCCGCTAAGGGGTTGAATCCGGCCCGCGAGACAACACTCAGAGAAGCGCAGGAGAAAAACAATCTGCAGGTTGAAATATGTCAACTTGATGTTGCCAAAGCCAGGTGCCCCGAACAAAGACACTGTACTTGTATTTCTCTCTCTCTCTCTCTCTCTCTCTTTCTCTCTTTCTTTTCCACCCCTTTCCTCCCACTCTGTCTCTGTCTCTTTCACTCTCTGTGTCTCTCTTTTTCTCTTCCTTTGTTGCTCTTTGTCTCTTTCTCTCTCTGTGTCTTTTAACTTCTTTTGCTCTAACTTCCTTTTTTTCCTTTTCTTTCTTTTCTCTTTCTCTCTTCATACCCTTCAAGTTTTCTTTTCTCCTTTCTCTCCTTCTCTCTTTCTATTCCTCTACAGATTTCTTTCTTCCTCTCCCTTTCTTTTCCCCCTCTCTCACGACTTTTTATCTTTTGTTTCTCACGCTCTCCCCCTCTCTCTCTTTTTCTTTGTCCTGCCCTCTCTCCTTTTCCCTCCATCTTTCTCTTTTTTCTTTATCTCTTTTTCTTTCTCTTTTATCTACTAGTTCGGCCCCCGACAGAATGTTTGTTCTATCGTGTGGCCCCCGAGTTAAAATGAGTCTGACACCCCTGTACACATCACAGTAAATCATTGTGCAAATTCAATTTTATCTTAGAGCCAGATGTACAAATGACAAGGGCCATATATGGCTTACGAGCCATGAGTTCCCGACCCCTATTGTAGTGGGTGAGTGATATCCTGGACTATTGTGTTGACAGTTGCATGATGAAGCTGTTACCTTTTGTAAATCATCCGGCATTTAGACACTTGGGCAAAAAATATTGATAATCAGAACCACTTTTAAGCAATTTTAATTAAAATCTTATATTTCTTCACAATTTAACACATTTTCAAATCAAATTATTTGTTTTTTTACCCAGCCCTACATTTACAATTGACATTTTTTGAGGGCCATTTCAAATATCTATTTCAGTCAAACCATAATAATGCAAAATGGGCCCCCAAAAACAAGATGAAAATCAAAATGTGGCCCTCAATTTAAAAAAAATGTTTGTGATCCGTGAGCTCAACTAGTTGCCTAAAAACCCGTGTCTTGAGTGAATCAAATAACCTTTAAAAAATATTTAAATTCTTATGAATAGGTAAAATATATTCCTTCCAATGGACCTTACTCATTTGCTGTTTCAGTTTTAAATAGACAGCATCAATTGCTATACTTATACATGTCACCAATGCTCTGAATGATTTACTACCTGAAATCAATTCCTTTTGTGTTCTCTTTAAAAATGAGTAAGTTGTACATGTATGTATTTGAGACAATATACATGTGCCCACGTGTTATTGTCACTGCTAACCCCAGGGGTGATGTGGATACAAATGAGGAAGTGCTATTGACTCAAAAGATTGATTACTCTTTTCTTGGTGCAAAAGGTTAAGCTCCACATTTGCTGGTGTCAAAAATGTGTGTGTGTGTTTTCAGGGTAAAACCAAACATTAATTGACTCGAGGAAGTCACTTTTAAGAAAATCGCCATAGAAAAACTGAAAAAACAGACACTCAGGCGGGTTTAACGAATGCAGGGGGTAAAGGGATCGTCACAGAAAAATATATTGAAACAGGGTGACTGTACGGAAAGTTTCAGAGCTCTTTCCTAGGGTTTGTTAAATCCAGAGCAACAAAGACAATAGACACTACAGCTTGATTTACACATGCATGAGCTCAGGGAACCGCCACACAAACATGGGTCGAAATTGAGCGACCACAGAGAAAGATTTGTAGCCAGACTCTTTCCTAGTGCTTGTTCAATCTAGAACAGGGATAGAGCCAGTTGCGCCCCGTAGGACGATATTATGAGGCCCCCGCTTTAATGAGTACGTATTTGGTTTGATATATAAGTATGTATGGTAAGAGTATACTATGGATACTCCCTCCAGGAAACATATTATCATCGCTGTTGAACTGTAGCTTAAATAAGGTGGATGCACCTTGCACTTAACTTTCGATAATTTTCTGTCTTTGAGACAAGTATGTTAATCATGATTTCGAAGAAAAAAACAATACATTTTACTTTTTTAATAAACACAAAAACATCGAAAAAATATAAATTTTAAATTGCCCCGCCACCCCTGACCCAAATATCTCCAAAACAATTCAAACCTTTTTTGATGCTCAAAAAAATTGAATGTCAACAACATAGATTCCCCCAAAATGCATCGTAAGCAAACATGAGAGAAAAAAGTCGTCTTGGAGGGAACCAGATGTTCATTGGTGGTGAACCAGCTCCTTTCGTTCACTTCTAAGAGCCGTCTCATGGAGATGCTTTGTTCACACAAGACACGAGTCGTTTGCTGCACTAAAAAAAAACCAGTACTGTCAAATATCGGGCTTACATTTTTCGCGACTCAGCCTTTATTCGTGTTTTCTTTCGGCGCATACGTAAATACTATATTCGTAATAGCTATCCAACTATATGGTAGTGTTGGGAATTAATTATCAAAATGTACCTTTTACCTAATTGTTAGAATTAGTTATTTGATTCCATTAACCAAACACAAACTACATTCTCCCAACAATATATGCACGCTTGTTTCTTGAGAGAAAAATGACAAGGAAAGGCGACATTTCACACAGGGGCGGATGTTTATTGTTCCTAACAGAAGACCTAAGTGTATCAACAGGAGACTGCGCTCCCCTTCCAGTTGCCCTGGATCATTTTTACATTTCACAAACAAAGGAAAGACATCCCATTGGCTATGTTCTATGTGTCATCTGTCGTTAACGTTAGCTTTCTCTTATTGGTCTTTCCCTCGCATGAGGGCGTGTCGACTGGGCTCCGCAATGTTCACAGCGGCGCCCCGACGTCTGTCCTTGTGCGTCTGGCCTTCTCTGTCAGCACTCACAGGAATTTTGTTATCAGAAATACGTCTGATGCATTCCACACAGCCTAACCTTCTAATGTACCTTGAATAAAAACAATCAGTGAATATCTCTACTGCATCAAACTGAGTACATGTACTTTGTAGTCAATCGTATAATATCCTTTATAGTCAAATGTATAAAATCCTTTAGTAGTCACTATTTTGAATGGTGACATGATCCGAAAGGACGTGACCTCAACAATTTGAGGAGAAAATTGTGCCACTGAAAATGGCGTCAAGTGAGTTTACACATTTACTGAAAAAAATAATGCTGTTGCGTAAACATATAATAACGGCGTTATTCCCAACACTGTTGGTGATTGATTGAGTGATTTTTCTCATTACATCTTAGCATTCATTTATTTTTTCAGCTTGTTTGGGTAGAAATGCATCCCACCTTCACCCAGACCCAGGCTTTGATGACCTCCTCAAATAGAGATATGTGAAACTCCTGACTAGTACAACAAAGACAACAAGCACTCAAGCTTGATTTACACATGCTGGCAGACTGGCACTTGCACTTAGAACCATTCTCTGTACCACTAGTTTTTTTGGACAAAGTTTGTGCCCCTTTTACGTGTTAAACAGAGAGTGTTGTAGATATTTAACGGGAAGAAGTATGTTTTCATATCTTGACAAAGGAGATTGTTGGTCATCGATTTCAAAAAGAAGTGATGATCACATGAGCCCTTTGAAATTGTCAGCAACCAGAAGTCCTACAATAACTGATCACTTAGAACTGAAAAATGTCAGGACCAGAACGGAGACACGACCCACTTGTGTTACGTTTCCCTCAGTTTTATTGAGGAGAGAGGAAAGGATTGCACCCACGATCCGGTGATCGCTGGTTGCAGGAAGCATGTCGATCTAAACGTGGAAGTGGGACTTCCGTGACGGGCGATGGCGGTGTCGGGAACGGAAAAACGGGTCAGTAGGGCAGGAGAGCAAAAAACGTGGTCGGAAACAGAAACGAGTAGAAAGCCAGGAGAGGAGAGTAGACGTGGTCAGGATAAAAAAACAGGTCGAAGCCAATGATGGACAGACAGATGGGAGCAAAAACAGGTGGGAGTCAGGGTCGATAAAGCTTGCCTAGAGTACACTGAGGTTCACAGACGGACAAACGGTGACAGAAAGGAGTGGGTTTAAATAGGGACAGGGAGCCAATCAGAGTCCGAGGCAGTTGGTGCCAAACTAGCGGGCAGATGTGCTTCACATCAGTAATCAAGACAGAAAAATATATGTTCAAAGAGAACATGTATGATTACTTTATTTCAAACATTCACCTAGAAAATATATTTTACCAGGCAGTACTTGCCTAAAACAAACCCCAGGAAGTGATACCTCAAAGACCTTGGTGGGGGGGGATCATTGAACCGTGATCAGAGCTTAATAATATTAATAGTTGTCTTGGCCGGTCAATAAGTCGTCAAAATAAAAAATAACACACACATGCCAACATTTAGTGAAGTCCAACAGATATTAGGCAACATGCATTTACACCCTATTGCATCATCCTTCAATCCCTTCAGGGTACTTTGAAAAACATTTAAAGAGACTTGCTCCCTCAGGCCCACGTTGCTGGAGCTGCATATCTAAAATGCCTTTTTTCCCCCTAAAACGTGTAATACTTTAGGAATCAGCAGCAAAATTACTTTTTGAGAAAGAGTTACAAAGGCATGCATGTTTCAATATTTCTTAGTATGACCAGAGAGGTATGAGGAAAGCAGATTAACAGTTTCATGAATGAATTCTATGTACAGTGCAAGCAATGCAAATTTGTAGGGCACCATGGCATGTATTAGCTTTAAAGCAGACACTTTAATTGATATTTGGCCCTTTACAATGTGATTGGAGCGTACCTTTGACACAATCCGGATGCCCTTTCTCATCAAATGCTATTTGGAATGCCTGGTTTATTAAAACCAAGCTTCCCGCAGGAAAAAACATCCACTTGTGCCTTGCGCTGGACCCCTGTGGTGCTCAAAGACAAGACACGCAGTCGCATTTTCAAATAATTAAAGAAAAACAACAGACGTCTTAATGATTGTTTTAGTGGTTTAACCTCTAAGTTATTCTTTGAAGTAAAGTTCTTATCAATAAATGCAAAATACATCATTATTTTGCAAGCATGGCTGAAAAATCAACCTCATAGAAAAAGATTCAGAGAATAGTGGCTAGCCTTTTATCCTGCAAGGGTCTGGTCTGCGCACCAGTGCCCGCAAATGAGTGTACCCAGCCGTATTTGTGTAAAGGGAGGGAGTGCAAAATATGCTGGAATTCTCACATATAGGTGAATGGAAGAAAACACATTGGAAGTGGTTTACGTGAGGAATAGACATTTTAAAATAGCCCAGAGCTCAAAAAAGTTTATTCACCTGAATATGTCTCATCTAAGACTTATAACTTACATCAATCCTCAAAGCCCGGAGTGTAATACTTGACCATTAGATAGCACGTAATTGTCTTATGCGAACAAAAACAGTGCCAAGAGCACAGCGTGACAGCAAGATGCCAAACAAACATGGTGGCGTCTTCTGGTAGGCATTCCACTGTGTAAAGGCTCACGTTAAAAATTGAAAAGTACAAAGTTAGACCTCAAACTGAATTTTAAGGTACTGTATCAAAGGCTAGCTATAGGGTTACCTGCATGCAATGCAAAATATAAATCTTCAGTGTTTGCTGGACAACTGTCGAACCTACGAAGAGAATCTTCAGCTCAATCGAAACCAACAACTTTGCGTTTACTGAGGTGCTTCAAGTTTGTTTCTTATGCCAGAAATCAGGATAATTGCAGACTACCTTTGTAGTCCTTCAAATCAGACCGATTGAGCCCCAGCCACCCTGGAGTCCCTCGATAATGGATGTTTTGGAACCAACTTTAGGACAGCATTATGCTTTGTATTAGGGGAAGGTTCACACGGAGATGAACTGCTCCGGCTTCACCCGCTTGTTCTTTTCTCTCTGCCCCTCCTGTAGCTGGACTCTCCGGATAAACCTGTGTTTGCCCACATAAAAACTTGTCACTGAAATATTACCTATTTGCAATGTCAAAAACTGAAGAAATGATCTAAAATATGTGCATTGAATCGCATAATAGCTCTAAAGTCAGTTAGTTCTTTGTTCCTTTGTCTCTTTGTTCCTTATCCTCACTGTAAATGTGGAACTGGAGTCGTCCAATTTCGTTGTCACAGCATATCCCGTGTTGTAACAATGACAATAAAGGCATATTCTATTCAATTGTATTCTATTCTATTCTATTCTATTCTAAATTTGATTGTTTTGAGTACAGTGGAACCTCGGTTCTCGACCATAATCCGTTCCAGAACCCTGTTCGAAAACCGATTTGTTCGATCACCGAAATCATTTTTCCCATTAAAAATAATGTAAATCGTTTTAATCTGTTCCAACACCCTGAATGTTTACCTTGAATGTTTACCGTAAACATAAAGCTAACCCAGACTAATCGTACGTTTGCGTTATCGTAATCTTGCGTACGAAAGATTACGCTAACATGAACGTGTAAAAATAAAAAAAGGATAAAGAAAATAATTATGAATAGGATTTCTTACCTTTGAGGTGGTCAGCAGAAGGCGCAGGTGGACGTTTGGGTATTCCCTAGCAAGATCAGACACTCGCACGCCTTCATATTTTGCTATTATTTCTTTCTTTCTACTTTTCTTTTTTCACCTGTAGCAACTTTGCTGCTTGCACTGACTTTCTTCGGAGGCATAATTAGGGGCTAAAACACTTCGTACAACTATGTTAAAAGCGAATGCAAAACGAAGCATGTCCGCACGCGATAACAGTTGGTCACAAAAAGAGCCATCTACACCCAAACGCCGCTCAGCATCGCACCCTAGCGTACGCTCTCACGCATTACCGGCGTTCGAACTCCGTTTTTTTGACCGAACAACGAAGTAAGAATTTCTCAAAATTTTTGGTCGGACTCCGATTTGTTCGAACTGAGAGGCGTTCGAAAACCGAGGTTCCACTGTAATTGCATTGTATTGTTCCGAACTGGAAACCGTCCTTAGGAGGCCAGAAAGAGCTTGTGAGAGTGAATGATTCAGACCCCACAGTTAGTTCTGTTTCAGTTAGTGTGCAAGAAGGCCCTGCTTAGCACACAAGTTCTGATCCAGCCAGCAACCAAGTCCTGTGAGTAAAGAGCGAGAAGGTCTGGCTTAGCAAGAGTCCAACAGTTCGGATTCCAGCAGCCAACCACGGCTTCAACCCACTGCCTACACTGATTCTGGTCCCGGCCGGGCATTCAGACTTAAGACAGACTGACCAGGACCCTATGAACCGGCCTTGATCATCACCACATCAACGCACTGAAACCAAAGTTTATCGCATTGGTTCCAGGTATCAATTAGTGTGATTTAAGGGGAATTAGACCAACTCACAATAACGCACAGTTGCCTAAACTTCTACTTACAGTAAAAATTAGGCCAACTACATTGTTTTTCTATCCCAATAGTGCCAGCCAAGATCCCAAGCTATATTTCCTTCTATCGTTCTCTTATTTTTTTTTGTAGTTGTGTTCTTTTCAGGTTTCTTCTGTAGATGATTTGTAAAGAAAATTCCTTAAATCCGACAGTGTGTGTCTTGATTAAAGTATATCGAACACTGGAAATGATGAAAATAATCTATTTCAAATTGTTGTGTAACCAATCCTTTAGATTAAAATGTTTTCATCTTTTTTTTCTGATGAGCTTATCCAAAAACTTATGTGGTGCTTCTAAAAAAGGAGTCGAGTTTCAAAGGCTAAACTAGCCTATTTAATTTAATTTCTGATTATTTGTTCAAATAATTTATTACCCCACAAATTTGCAATGTGAATTGTCTTGTCGGTCCAACAAATATATTTCTTCTTTACGGAATGATTAGCAGGGATTGTCACACATCATATTTATGAATTAAATAGACAACACTGAAAGTCAGCAGTGCATCCATTCTGTTTGAATACACCTCACTTAAATCCCTCAAAATCACAACTGTGCTATCATTCATCCCTGATTTACAGTCTATGACCCCAAAAACAGACTTTTAATGTTTAAGGTTTTGGAAAAATATGTTTTTTTTTTAGTTATTTGTGATGCTCTTCGTCTTTTTTTCTATGATATGATTGTATATAAATGATTATCTGATAGTTATCAAACATTTGCTTATTATTAACATTTGCAGTGGATAGCACGTGTGCGGCACAGTTCTGAGGTCATGAGATCGAACCTCCAGTGTAGAGTTTGCATGTTCTCCCCGTGCTTGTGTGGGTTTCCTCCGGGCACTCCAGTTTCCCCCCACATTCCAAAAACATGCATGTTCGGTTAATTGGCCGGTCCAAAAAGTGTGGATGAGCGAGGGAATTGTCTGTCCCTGTGTGCCCTGTGAACGACTGGCAACCAGTTCAGGGTGTCCCCTGCCCACTGCCCGAGGATGGCTGGGATTGGCTCCAGCGACCCAACTGAGAATAAGCGGTGCAGATAATGGATTGATGGCTGGATTACGGTCTAATAGTAATGTTGGGTGATTTGTAAACAGTTTGCGTGTCTTCGAGTTGAATGTGGTATTCCCCCCAGCTCTTATCTAGGAGACACAGATGTATCTTGGGACAACCCAAGTAAAATAAAGTGTTTGGCACAGAAAGCTGATGGGCAAGCTCCCAGGTTCGTTTGTTCCACAGCCTTCTCCCAGAGGGAAAATAATTATGCGTATGCGCCTCTTCTTTTTGGTATAAAAAAGTCAAGTCAAGTCATGTTTTTTTGTATACCCTTAATCACAAGTCTCAATAAACATGACAGACGGAGAATAAACTGTAGAGAAAATATATTATCAATGCTGCAAAATGCTGCAAAAATAAGTTGAGTGATTAATCTACATGAACAAAAGAATAATTTTCCAAGTGCTAGCAATAATTTCCTCGGTGCTAGCATGCATTCCATTTTTGTTTGAGCATTCATTTGTTACGCAAATGAATACAATCTCAGCACTTTGCCTGAATGTAGATCACTGATCCAAACACGGTCGACTGTTGCGTTCACACATCACGACACAATCTCAATTATCCGCACTAATGGCGAAAGAACGGATCAGAATGCGAAACTATCTAATACATTCTTATTATTATCACTACTGCTATAATCATGTTGTAAATTTGTGTTTAGATGAGAATGAATATCCTTGTGCAATTTTGCATTCACACGATCTAAAACAGAAGTCTATGTCTGATACGTTTAATTTGGACTTAAGGTACAATGTAAGTTTTCCTTGTTTGGCAGTCACAGTGCAAGAGGAACAATAAAAAGACTATCAATGAATGAGTGTGCCTTCAGAAGGGGATGGATACCAATCATATCGTATTCCTTTGCACTAACAAAATGAAAAGTTTGCCTCGGCCATCTCTAGGGGGGATCTAATATAAACTGAGGAATGTAAAAATGTCACGTCGGAAGCAGGTTGGTAAGTGATTGCCTTCTTACATTTGCTCTTGAGCTAAGGAGGTGACTTTTCACTGGCTATGACACCAGCACAATCTTGTTCATACCCCAATAAATCGCACACTACACGCTTTGTTAATTTCATCAACAAACAAACGAACAAAACCATATCCGGACATTGCACACCAAAGGGTTGGGTAAGAGAAAGACCGAAGGCCGGATGTTGTCCATGGAATCCTGCGTGATGTGTTGTAAGAGCCTGATTTAGCAGGTAGTATAATTGATTTAGAACAGCAGAGCGAGCAGAAGCCGGGCTCATTGCTCAAGCAGGGACTAATCTACTGCCAGTGGGATCATTTTACAATGCCGCTCCCCTGCGGACTTCTTCATACAAATGTGAAGTGACTCAAACTCCTCATCTGCAATCTAGCCAACGCACTGGAGTGAGAAAACATAATCCTACTGGGCTTGGGCTGTCAAACTTAGTATTTTTGCTCTGTTTGAGGAAGTTAAGTAGATGTGGGGGATGGCTCGCTACATTAGAGAGCGTTGCCCATTCTTCTCTCGTTTTTGTGTGAATAATACAGGGGAGAAAAAACAAAGAGCATTAGCTTGCGTTGGTTCTGGTATTCTTGTGTGTGTGTTATTGTAAATATATTGTGTAGGACTTTTCAGTGTTTCAATGGAGCTTCTGAATAATGCCTAAAATGAAATCCTACTGCTTTTATACATTTGACAATTTATTGTATGCATTAGAAACTTGCTTTTTGTTTATACTGTGGCAGACCATGATTCACTGTTAAAATGTTTTGATACAATATACAAGAACTGAAGTAATTAGTAGTCACACAAATATATATTACCGTCATGTAACAGATTTAAGGGTCAATCCATTGTTTTAATAATTATTTAAGCGACAAATAAGTCTGAAGAAATTAATTTAATACTGTTCTCAGTTTTGTGTGCAAAACACAGGTGAGAAAAAAAAAACATTAGCTTAGATGGGTCCTGGTATTTTTGTGTGTGTTGTTGGAAAGAGATTGTGTAGGAGTTTTCAGTGATTCAACGGATTGCCACAATAATGCCTAGAATAAAAGCTTACTGCTTTTATACCTTTGACATTTTTTGTGCTATTCACATTGTGCTATTCAACTCACAGGCACTGAAATATTTCGTAGTCGCCCCCCACCCTCCCCCAAAAAATCTCGGGAGCTCCCGGGGTGATGTGTGATAGTGAGAAGCGTTTCAATTACAGTTTAGACAATTTAAAACTACTAGGGATAATGGTACTCAAAATTCACCCATTTACTGAAGAGAAACAAGATTCAATCACATATGAGCATCACTGATGTTTATAAAAATGGAGTCATTTTTGCTTTTAGAAGGATAATTCAATGTTTGTCCACAAGGAAGCCGTCCAAAAGTGGCACCAACCTTACAATAAAAAAAAAAAAAATCTCACCCCTCAAAAAATATATGATAGTACAATTTCCCTGAAGATATATAATGTTTCTAATAATACTGTATATATAAAAAAATCCCTGTAGCAGAGGTTTTCATGTACCATACCGTTGGTGCACAGCAATCCTTTGCTGTATTATGGTTTACTTATCGGCATTTTAATTGTGCATTGTGTCAAGTCAAGTCAAGTCACATTTATTTATATAGCCCTTAATCACAAAAATGTATCAAAGCACTGCACAGGATTACAATTACACAATTACCTGATCTTAAACCAACACGCGGGCAAGGAACAATTCAAAACCTCAGCGTGAAGAAAAAGAGAAACCTTGAGAAGGGGCCTCACAAGTGGTAATCCCCCTTCCAGGATTGACCAGGGTGAAATAGATTTAGCATTACAGTACACAAACATAGTAAACACTAGGTAACATGTTGAAAATTTGTCCGGAAAGTGCATGACAGCAACGACGCCCCCAGCCTGTAAACTAGTCCAGAAAGTCTATGACGGAAACGACGCAGCTTCCCATCTCTGCCAGCTGGTCAATGCAGGCGTTGACATGCTTCAGGTCAAACGCTGGTCCGCTAACTCATCTCATAATCGTCTTTCTCCTTCGTATCACCACCGGGCAGGCAGTCGGAAAAAGACAGGACAATACAGAATATGACGCGGGCATCAATCATAAGCTTTGGAACAGAAGTGTGTCTTAAGTCTTGATTTAAAAACTTCCATTGAGGTTGCAGATCTTATCTCTGGAGGCAGGGCATTCCATAGCACCGGGGCCCGGATGGAGAACGCTCTCAAACCTGCAGGCTTCTTGGCTCTCAGAGTCACAAGTAGATCGGCATTTTCCGAGCGGAGACGTGCAGGAACATAGGGGAAAATCAAATCAGAGGGATAAGAGGTTGACAGGTATGTAGCCTATGAAATCAAGGAAAGTACAAACATATTTGTTCCTTTATCTCTTTGTTTTCTTAATCCTTACTGTAAAATGTGGACCTGGAGTGCCAGGTCCAATTTCGTTGTCACAATATATTCAACCAATGTTGTAACAATGACAATAAAGGTAAATTCTATTCTATTCTATTCTATTCTATTCTATGTAATAACCCAAACAAAAATCTCATTCTGCTTCTTCCAAAGGTTTTTTTATTCTTCTGCTGCCGACTCTACCATTTGCATCTTCTGTGTTTCAAATTTGCATCCTGCTGTTTGCTTATCTCCCGAAATGCCCATCATAATTTTTCCTTATCAGATTCCCTCCTTGGCATTTATGGACAATCTTCCCCCGTTTATTAAATCTGCTCCTCCTGCCATCATCTGAACCTTGTGAATGCTTTATTGTTTTCGCTACTTGACTCACGATTTGTCTCATTCAGTTTGGCACACACTAATGAAATCCAGTTTAGATTTTGAGGCTTTTAATGCTTATATTCTTTGTTTGTAGTTTTGGTGGTAAGCATTCGGGTTATGCAGATTGATCCGAATACCAAGATTATCCAAGCAAGTACTTGGTTCGGATCAATACCATTGTCTTGGGACAGATACTTCACTTTTCTGCAGATTTCCTCAAAGTGCCGCTTCTCTATGTAGAAAGTAAAACCATTCTCTCTCTCACCTAGTGCCCTCAGCCACTCTCGGACTTCACCCCCTGAGTCTGTGACTGACAGGCACACTTTTAGCACATATCCCTACCTGGCCTGAGCTGCATTCTGCCTGCCAGGTAGAAGAGCAGGCCAAATCAAAGCCTGCACTCTTATCGGAAGCTAAAAATGACAGAGGCAAAGAAGCATTGCGCTTTTTTTTTAAAAAACAGAAAAAGACAATTCCAGGAGTCATTTGCGTGAAAACGTGGTCACTACAATGACACATTTACATAAACATATGGGAAAAGTTCACCCTTCAGGGAACAATGAGTTGCAACCAAAAATGTTAGCATGTTACTGTTCCTGAACAAAAACCTTAAAATCCATTGTCACCCTGGCAACAGAGCTCCTTTCATGTCTGTACCCAGAAACAGCAACATTGCTTGCAATGACACAGTCCAGCAAGAAGCGCTGATTTGGTCGTATTCAAATGAGTGCACATGCACTTTAACATAATGGATGAAAATGGTGTCTTCACATGTAGATTATGATTAATAGATGCTCTAAAAGAAAATAAAAAAAATAAATAAAAAAGCAGTTCACCCGATTTAGGACATGCTGCACCTAGAACAAATTGATCAACAAATATATGTTTGAACTTCAATAGTATTTCCAAATTCAAAATCCCTGACTTGATAATCACAAATTAAATCTGATAACTCTTTGTGAAAATGATCAAGCAAATGAATTATTCGCTGTTGTCAGTCAGTCATTTCCATTTTCCTTTCTGATTAAAAATGACAACATTTTGTTGACAGAGAATAATTTTGACCGTTTCCGAATATGACATTTCATTTACAGCAATAAGTCCGACGTTCGCCTGTAATTGTTGATTTTCTGTAAAATAGCGATCTTTTTCAAATGTATTTGTAAAGCACTTTTCAGGAAATAAGTTGCCACTCAAAGTGCTGTAAAGAATATTTAGTGTACAAAATGACAATGAAATACCCTCCTTTATCTCCTCCCATCAACCCAAAACACGTAATACACAGACACGCGCAATGGTTAAAATACAACAACAACAAAAACATAAGTAGTAATAGAAACTAACTATGATTATGGCAAGGCATTCACTAAAGATTTGAGGAGAGAGACCTTAGGTAGGCTTATCCACACTGACAGGGATGTCAGCAGATGGCCTCAGGATTTTCAGCCATTGAACCACACCCTACCAGTGTAGACCCCGTCAAATGAGATAGCATTGGAATATGAAAATACAAATAAAAACCACTGCAGTAATAAACGTAATTTTTTTTAACAAAAAGTAAAGTCCGGACTATAAGCCGCTACTTTTTCCCCAAACTTTCAACCCTGCGGCTAATTCAGTGATGCGGCCAATTTACAATCGCTCGAGTACAAAAGGTAAGATTTAGACCGGTGGAATATATGCGCCGAGGAAGACTGCAACTTCTTGGCTTGACTAGCGGCGAGAAATCTTTCACTAAAACTGTCCGCATGCGAAAGGCTACTTTTTCGCAAGTCTGCAAGTGGATCCTGACAGCATGGGGCAGCATAAAAAAATCCACCATCACCAACGGGTTCCGAAAAGCCGGTCTGCTGCGTGACGGAGAGGAGGGCATAGAATCAGGAGTGGATGGGAGCGTGGGACAACGTCTATATGACAAAGTTACTTTCCAACACTGAGGAAGACGATTTTGATGGCTTAAGTTCTAAGGAGGAAGATGAGGACGGTTTACCGTGATTTTTACGAGTACGGTATGTTTTTTTAACAGACCCGTTTACTGTGTTGCGAGCGTGTTGCTAGCATGTTGCTACCATTTACTGCCCGGATGAAAGTTATATTATTATTATTAAAGCTTTGAAAACTCTCTCGGTGTACCGTCTTTCTTTGTAAATATGTGTAACTATGTACAATATGTATTTACAACTGTATATTTTTGTAATGTATTTATTTGTATTTAACAAACGCGGGCTGACGGGAAGTGGGGGCCGGTAAAGGTGAGTGCTTGTGGACACGGCGGACAATAGTGGATATATATTCTTCCCACCCTTACCTTTGGAAATATACTTTTTTCTTTGGATTACTTTCAACGGGACCCGGACTCTGCCGGTCTGCATCAAACCTTAAGTACCGATATCATTTTCCGTTCATTTTGCCGGCTGTGATTTTTGGACTGTGTACTTTAATGCAGGATATTCAGTTACAATGGTGGGACTTAAAGTCGGGTCTGGGTTAATTTTGTGCTTGTGTTACATTTTTTTAAATGCGGTTTATATACAGGTGCGGCTTGTGTAAGTACAAAATCGGTTTTCCTCTTAAAATGTGGTGGGTGCGGCTCATAATCAGGTGCGCTCTATAGTCCGCAATTTACCGTATGTTACAGCAGTTGCACAAATCAAAACTAAATAAAAATGATCAATTAAAAGACATATTAAAAAAGTAGGTCTTAAGCTTCCTCTTAAAAATATCAAAGGTCCCTGCAGACCTGATGTCCTTCTGCAGACTATTCCAAAGGAGCACCAAATTGGCTGCAGAAGAAAAAAAACCTTAGGAAGAAGCAGAATGAGATTTTTTTGGGGTTATTAATACTTCTACACTCATCAAAGAAATGATTTTTGATATTCCCTATAAAGAAATATGTTTCCTAGTAAATGCACCAAAGGCATTTGGTTTCATGGAAAGTAGGCTTACAAGTGGGAAAAAAACGGCCGGGGCCCCTTAAATTCCACTTGAATAACAAGCAATAAACTGGCAATCAGTATTAATCTGCTTTTTTGGGTTCACCTTTTAAACCCTGAATAGACAGGGTGAGATATTTAGTGCCTCCCAATGGTACAAAATTCAGTAAAAAAAGCTTTGTTCTTCCCAACCTGACACAGGAAATTAAGCCCTTAGCACAACAAGGGGTAAGTTGGTGTGCAATGCGCAACCGTTCATCTGCAAAGTGGCCCAAAAGCATAAACTGGTTCACTCCCTCTGCATCATATGTTTCAATATCTGTCATTCTTAACTATCCTTGGCCATTTACATTTATCCCTAGCACACACTCTTGCATTCATTAAATTACCCCAGCTCTCATCCAGAGCACGTTTTCACCCCATTAATCCAAACATATTTGGGTATTCCTCTCATTTTATTTCCTGCCATTTCTGCACTGCATACACTTTTCATCAAACGACCTTGATCCATTCTTTCCATTTGTCCAAACCATCTCAGAAAAATGTCATTAACCCTCACAGCAAGCTCTCTCATTAAACCAGTTCTTCTCTTCTTACTTGTTCCTGAACCTCTCCAGTCGTGCCACTCTCACATACTAGGCAAACATCTCATTTCAAATACATTTAAGCTATTACGCTCATTTACATTCAAACCCCACGCCTCGGACCCATACCTGAATGTAGGTTGTTTATTTTATATTAGATAACTTCTGAATGCAGTGGTAGAAGAATAAAGTTTTGTGTATTTTCTTAAACCATAACTTGTGAATCCTTTGGAGGCTTTTGGATGGATATACCTGTACTATATACAATACTATACTGTGCACTTTGTCTAAAGGTTGGATGCGTCGTTTGAGGTGTCCTTCAAAAGTTGAAAGCTGACTTTTTCAATTACGTATGGGTTAACAATGCCCAACTGAGGTTCAAGGTGTCAGGACCAGAACGGAAACAGGACCCAATTGCGTTACGTTACTCACAAGTTTTATTGACGGAAAGAGGAAGGGCTGCGCCCACGATCCAGTGTTCGCTGGACATGGGAAGCAAGCTGCTCTCGTACTGGGATTGTGATCCGAAAACGGAAGTAGATCTTACGTAGCGAGCGATGGCATTGTCAGGGACGGAAAAACGGGTCGGTAGCCGTGACTGGGAGAGCAAGTCGGGGTCGGAAACGAGTCGTAAGACAGAACAGGAGAGTAGACGTAGTCGGGGACAGAAAGAGGTCGTAAGCTGGGACGGGAGAGCAGTCGTGGTCAGCATCCAAACGGGTTGTAACTGGATATAGACGGGAGCAAAAACGGGACAGGTGGGAGTGAGGGTTGAAAAAGGCTTGCCTAGTATACACTGAAGTTCGCAGACGGACTGACAACAGGGGACTGACAGGACTGGGTTCAAATAGTGACAGGGGGCCAATCAGAACCCGCAGTGGTTGGCGCTAAATGAACGCGCACAGGTGGAGAGCAACTTCATGCTCATTGTCAGTTTTTCTTGGTTTTGTTTTCATTTGTTAGTGTAACATGGAAATGGTAATTGTAAAAAAAAGGCCTGTTTCAAGTACAGTCCAAATGCAAATCCTAAAAATTATGAAAAAATAAGAGTTTATCCGAGCACATCTCAGAAATTAACATACTTGCATGTGCAGCATAAGAAGGTTGACAGAGGCTGCAATGACACAGCAATTAAAAAAACAACTCCCTCGAGGAATGGCCCCAAATAAGAATCAGCGAAGGCTATTCTGCAACAAATGAACCTTGAGGCAGTAGGATTACGTTATTTTAACTTGTTGGTCCAATTGATACCATGGGAATCCATAATTTTGTCCTTTTCCAACTTGTTTCGTGCAGACCTTGAAATAGCCAAAGGAGACTCTGGCAGTGTTTGCCTATTATTGCAGGCAATGTAAGATTTGCACTTTGGGTCATAGGTTCAAGTCCCACTCCAACCAAAAGGTTAAAATGGCAACCATTTTTTAAACTGTCAAGGTGTCTTTGAGCATAGCATGACCCCGCTTCAGCAGTCCAACACAGTTGCTGCACGTCTATTTCAATCTGGCGTGTTTTCAACATATAGGAAATTGCAGTGAAACTACCCTTGAGGGATTTTAATGAGTTAAAAAATGAAAGCTTTGTCATTTGTGATGGGTTAAATAAATTACCCTAAAACCTCTTACACGAGTTCCTGTAGCAGCACAATCAATCGGAGTGTTTCAAGCCTGAAGAGTGACACTACTATGACAAAAATGGACTGAGTTTGTCACAGTTATTGACTCACTCTATGAGTGGCAAAAAAGCAGACCACTAGCTCATTATTTTGACAGTTACAAACTGCCTCTTGAGTAAACTCCTGCACACAAACACATGGAGGGAGCTTCAAAAACAACTTTGCACAACCATTCACAGTGACCTTGATGTAAAGTCGGCTTTCTGAAATATTAAAAAATAAATGCACGCTGGCATTAGGAAGGGTGGGCGAAACTGTGAATTTTAGGATCAATCCGATCCAGGTAAATGCACGGCAGTATCGATCAATACCGATCCGATACTGTTTCCTTGGAAATGTCATGATCATTGAATATTTGAACTTCCCCCTTGAGTTAGTTTATAACTACAATAAATGCAGAGCAAAGATTTTAGGCACTGAAAATGTTTAATTTAACTTAAATAGCTACAATTCAAAAATTAACAGTATTAAAAAATAAATGGAATTTTTTCCATTACAACTGTTTCAGGACAAAATCCAAAGGAGACAAATAAAAAAAGCAGAAATTAATTAAAAATATATCAATGTCAATATGTCAACAATACCTTCTGTTCTGCCCTCCGAAATTTCTGTTTGGTAGTTTTATGTTATTTATATTTTGACCGGGGCAGCACGGCGGCACAGTGGTAAGCGCATGTGCGGCACAGTTTAAGTCATGGGAACCACCTGCGTGGGTTCAAATCCAGCTCCAGACTTCCTGTGCGGAGTTTGTATGTTCTCCCCGTGCTTGCGTGGGTTTCCTCCGGGCACTCCGGTTTCCACCCACATTCCAAAAACATGCATTTCAGGTGAATTGGCCGGTCCAAATTGTCCCTAGGTGTGAATGAGCGAGTGAGTTGTCTGTCCCCGTGTGCCCTGCGATTGGCTGGCAACCAGTTCAGGGTGTCCCCCGCCCACTGCCCGATGATTGCTGGGATGGGCTCCAGCACCCCCGCGACCCTACTGAGGATAAGTGGTGCAAACAATGAGATGAGATGAGATATTTTGACCGCTAGGTCGTAGCATGACTTTTTGTTTAAATATTCACATTTGCACCACCAAGAAGGACAAAAATCAGGAAGTACTTTGGCCTGTCCGAGTTGTTACCTAAGCTTTTCCAAGCAGCGACGGAAAGGTCCGGAAGATGGAGGTGGGGATAACATCTCAAGGAACAGCAATGACCCTCAGACCGATTTCCGAAGTTGTCCTAATACTAATTAGACGTTTATGAGAGACTCTTTAAATTAATGGCATCTAAAAACGCAGACAGGGAGTAATTCCTGTTCTGTAGTGTTCTGTAATTTACGTTTTGACTGCTAGGTGGTAGCATGACTTTCTGTTTAAACCTTTACATTTACACCGCCAAGAATACATAATTTTCTTCCTGACATAAATCAGGAAGAAAGTCGGTCTCAGTTGTTTGAAGCCGTCAGAAACCAATGACTTTTCACTTTCTGTCATTTGTTAAGAGTGATATTTCAAGACATCATTAAAGGGACAAATATGCTCGTTTCCTGACTGATGAAGAGAGTTCGGCTTGCTGTTTATCTGCATTCGACATTTAGGAAGTTAAACTAGTGGAGGAAACAGTGCTGTAAAAAGCCATACCATCAATTGGCACGTCAGATGAGCAACAAGATAAAACCACGCATACATGAAGTGTTGGAGGCTTCCGCTGGCAACAATTTGAGGGACAACCATTCCATATCACTGCAGACTGTTGAAGAGAAAACAAAAGAGTATGTAAGGTATCAATCTGGGATACACCCCAATCATACTGTCTCAACACATCATTGTGCCCCATCTTTTGAAGCAGAGAAAGCAACTCCATCACTACATTCTCAAGGCTTTGAAGGAACTCACATTATTGAAGGCTCAATAACAAACTACCATCTGGTTTTCCAGCCTAGAACAAAGAAGCATTTTAACATCTCACCAGCAGGCACACAACTAATCTTTGGAGTCATTGGCCTAACATTCCAATTTTTTTGCGCATCTCAACAACTAAATGTGATTGACTTTGCCAAATACATGGCTCGTAGAAAGCTGGACACCATGGGGATCACTAAGTTCAATGACCAACCCAAAAACTCTAGAGCATGGGAATCCTTATCTTTATGTTTGGATTTGAATATCTCAATTTGAATCCATCACCCACTGAACAGCTAGATCATTTAGTGAAATGACTTGGTAATGAATCATCGGAGTACGCCACAAGAATCCGGGCTGATCCTTCAGCTGCTCTCAACTTGTTCTGGGAGATACTACAAGAGTGCTGTGCCAATCTAAAAGTGACAGAGAGCACCCTGTTTACTTGTTTGGAAAATGTCCCTAATCTGTCACCCCCAAAAAAGCACAAAACTAATGGAACTTGGAGACATATTCATGTTACTGCAGTTAGCTATAAAGGATGGTTACCTACTTGGACTTGTCTACCTCGACACTCACGGGGGAATCAATCCCTCTGCTGAGACGCTGCCGACCAAACTACTAATGGAATACTGCTGATCCCAATGTAAAGATAAAGAGTAACTTTGTCTCCATTTCTTTCTTCACTCACATCATCAGCTCTGAAGCTAGTAAGATAAATTATCCTACTTTCATCCTGCAAAACAAGACTCAGAAGTTTTCACAAAATGACAGACCACTCTCACCGCAGGATGGAACGAAGACTCGCGTGACAGTCAACAAGACATACGTATAGGCAGGGTTGGGTAGGATTACTTTAACTTGATTACTTTCAATTACTTTTGGATTGCTCCAATACCAAATATGCTAATAAAAGACAAAATAAACTAAATATGAATAAAATTATGACTCACAACATGTGGTAAGCTTTCTCTCCTGGCTTTGATCTCTTTAATCTCCGGCAAAACTAACATAGAATGCGACAGAAACAAAATGAAAATAAATCCAAACAGCTTGCCAACATCATTTTTGCCGTTCCATGTGTTCCGTTACCAAGCCTGCACAAAATGTAGTAATTTTATTCATATTTAGTTTCTTTTGTCTTTTATTAGCATATTTGGTATTGGAGTAATCCAAAAGTAATTGAAAGTAATCAAGTTAAAGTAACCCTACCCAACCCTGCGTATAGGTTTGGTTCCACTAAATATTTTGGGGGATTAAAGGTAAAATGTATATCTTACTTTAAATTGATATCCAAATAATGTACACCGACATGCATTGTGTGAAGTTTTGTGGAAAACTTCTACCGTCCAAAAAATTGGCGTGTATCCAAAACCCCCCCCCCAAAAAACCCACTTTTTGATTAATTCAGAGCTCAGATTAGACCATATGAAATATTGACGTACGAATTTTATGTATAAGTATCTACAGTTCCGTTGGTTTTCTCTGCAGTCGTTTTTATGATATGACATGTCTTGGGGGGGGGGGGGGAGGAATCAAAATGGAAAGCTATATGTGTATGGATAGGTATAATGCTACTGAACATTTTAAGGGGTTGGAAGTGAAAATATATTCTTAAATGACCGAGTTATCACACTTTAAGATCACGTCCAAATAATTTACATTGACATACTGTCATGATTACCGATATGCTTCACCTGTGCCCGCTCCTTTGGCGCCAACTGCCTCGGACTCTGATTGGCTCTCTGTCCCTATTCAAACCCACTCCTATCTGTCCCCTGTTGTCAGACCGTCTGCGAACTTCAGTTTACTCTAGGCAAGCTTTTCGACCCTGACTCACTCCTGTTTTTGCTCCCGTCTGTTTCCCGGCTTCGACCCGTTTTTTGATCTTGACCACGTCGACTCGCCTCTCCTGGCTTTTGACTCCTTGCTGATCCCGACCAAGTTTTTTGCTCTCCTGTCCCGGCTACTGACCCGTTTTTTTTCTGTTACCGACACCGCCATTGCTCGCCACGGAAGTGCGACTTCCGCGTTCAGAGCGACCTGCTTCCCGTGACCAGCGATCACCGGATCGTGTGTGCAATCCTTTCCTTTTTTCCCAATGAAACTGAGATAACGTAACGCAGGTGGGTCCTGTCTTCATTCTGGTCCTGAAACATACATTGTGTCATCCCCAAAAAAATGCATGCCAAATAAACTAACTTCACATGAAAAAAACTTGACCAAGAAGGAGTACAATGATCTACCAGATGTTTTAACAGTCTACAGGTGAATAAGTCTTTTTTTTTCTCTGTTGAGTTTGATATATATTACCGGTAGTTATGTATATACGATGCAGACTATTAGCAACTTCATTATTTTCCTTTTAACTTTCCTAATATTTGCTCTGAGTCTCTCTCTCTCTCTCTCTCTCTCTCTCTCTCTCTCTCTCTCTCTCTCTCTCTCCCTCTCTCTCTCTCTCTCTCTCTCTCTCTCTCTCTGAACTCATATTGCTCAGTATTATTCCGTGTCTCTTTCTCCAAACTCGTATCGGCGGTACTCTAGGCGTATGGTTTGTGGTGCTGTTAAAAACTTTAATTCAACCTGACAGGACATTCATCATTAGTCACACGGAGCTAAGAGTGTTGTAGCACTTTGGGATTTCATTTCTCCTCAAGTAGCGTGACTATTATCAGTGAGGCATGGAGTAACAAGGCGAAAGACCCAAAGGAAGGCTAGTTTAAAAATTCTGAAAACAGAAAAACAAATAACAGCTCCAACTGTGTTAAAAACTTTGCACACGGTCCAAACTTGACATATGTGGTTTAATGAGCATGGACTTCAGATTTCAAAACCAGTCCTAACAAAAAAACAAAACAAAAAACAGCATGCAATATTTCTTCGACTTGTCATGCTGTCTCCGTTTTTACATTCGCAGCAGGAAAACCCAAATTAAACGAGAAATTGTGGTAAGGAAACAAACCAGGTCGAGCTGATGCGCTTTGCTTGATGGAAAGGTGACTTTACTGTCTTCCATTAATTGGCACCGTTTACTTCATTACGCTGATTATCGCATTGATCAGTCTTCTCAAGAGTCCATCTCTTGCAATTAACTTAGCAAAGCCATCTCTTAGCATTGGCTCCACTTCGTTGTTGACTCCCTGCAGATCAGCAGCCGAATCCATTGCCAATTTGACACTTGTTTTGGAGTCAGTGGAATACAAATTCAAAAATATAGATCCACTGATTTTGCTGCATATGAAAACTAGAAGTGGATACTGGGAGTTTTTTTTATCGATCTGGTCTAAGTACAAACTGTTTTATATTGATCAAGAACAATTACGATACTTTTAGCTTGGGAATGTGATCATAATTGAAACCATCCCTTTGAGTTAGTTTGTTAATTATGATAACACTGTTCGGGTATGGCCTGCCTCTTTCCACCAGAGGCCGTCTAATTGGTTTGTAATCGGGACAGTTGTGTCCAGTCACCCCAAACATGTCCCTAAGTAGCATCGCCCTTCATAATTACATTTGGGACAGCATACGTAGTCGGGTCATTTTCATTTTCCACATCCATTTTTCGCCGTTAATTCCATCACCTTTTTGCAGTTGCATCATAGTTTCTGAGGTATTTTATTTTGTTTTTCTGTGTCACAAAGTTTTATTGTTGTTTTTGACCGTTTGTTTGCTACTTTGTTGATGATTTAAGTGATTAAATGCCATGCTTCTGAGCACCCTGCCCGGCTTCCAGTTTCCTGCGTTTGGGTCCTCCGCAAAAAAAACAAAAAACAGCGCTAATATTTTAGGCACTAAAATAAATTAATGTTTTTTTAAATAACAACAATGCATATTTTGACAGAATAAAAAAATGAATAAATAAATATTTCTATCATGACTGTTTTAGGGCAAAAGTTGAGTAATGACAATTAAAATACCTTGAATTGCCTAACATTTTGAAAATAAAGTCAGTAATGCAAATAAAGGGTCGAGTTTCTCTAGTTCCCAGCCCTTGGCTATCTGCTTGAACTGAGGAGCCCTTTTAGCTCAGATTTACAGGATTTTGTTCAGGAACAGTAACATGTTTAGATTTTTGGTTGTAGCTCATTTCTATCTGCAGGATGTTTTTTTTCCATGTGTTTATGTAAATGTGTGGTGTTGCCACAGAAGTGGATCACTTTAGGAATGTACTCTGTGCTTCCTTTTTTCCTCTTATTTTTCGCTTCTGGTAAGATGGATCGATTTAGCTCTTTTTCAATTTCCCGCTGCCCTCTTTTCTACCGAGCAGGCAGGATGCAGCAGTCTAGCCAGTGGCTAGAGAGTCATTCATTCAGGCATAGACTTATAGATTAACAGAGGACGCTGGATGTGAGAGAAAGGGTTGCTCTATCTGCGCAGAAAATCAACACTTTGAGATAATTGGGGGAGAATTAGCATTCCGATCCCAGGACAATAGTATCAGTCTGATCCAAGTAACGCTTAGTATCGATAATATTGATATTTGAACCGATCTGCCCACCCCCAATTAAGACAAATACATGGATTCCATGTACAATTTGTTATTGACTGGCAATCACATACAATCTTTTGATCAGTGAATTTCTGGAAAGTTTGATGTTTGAAGAGAAAACAGAAAATGCTCTCGGTTGAGGGTTATGTTTACTTCAGAAATCTCCATTTGATTTTTCCTTTTCAAATAGTGCAGATGCAAAAACTCAAGTAAAGAAAAAATATAAAAAGGTGAGAGATCTGACACCGTTATCCAATGATAAGATGAGCTTATTTAACAGTTCATGCTTCTCTGTCTTTGTCTGTGTGTCTCTAAGGCATTGCTCTAATTTGACTTAATGATTCCCTCCAATAAACGCCCGCCACGCTCTGATCTCGCTGCAGGTAATGAGATTAAGTTTGAGATGCAAAGCCCACGATTGCTTTTGGTTTTGCTATCCGCGTGTGCATTCAAGAATGTTTGAATAAAATACTGTTTAACATTTGAACTTTGTCTAGACAGTCGTGTTCAAAGTAAGGTTATTGTAATACTCTGGAGAAGAAAACATAAAGAAAACCTTCTTAAAAAAATATGGCGGTCAGTGGTATTATTATTTATCCTTTGACTTTCATTATCATGTGTCCTCGCTTGGTGTGCTGGGGTTAATCTAAGCCAGGGGTGTCAAGTATGGGACCCAAAGGCACCAGGTAACCCTTAAAACGACCTGAGTAGCCCGCAGGCTGGTTCTTAAAACATACCAATGTGATTTTCGAGGACATTGGATTTCTAACCCTGCATGATGTGTAGTGGTTGACTGAGGCTATTTTAAACTTAAATAAATAAAACCTGCTTATATTGCAGTAATAACATAGAAACAACATAGTAATAACATGTCAAACTCACCAACACTACTGCTTTTGTCCTATCAATAACGCCTACAGATTAAAAAAAAAATCTATTGCATTTAAGAAAATGTAATCAAAAACAAAATATTGACTTAAGACTGGTATTTTAGACCCCAAGTTGGTTTATCTCATCTCATCTCATCTCATTAGCTGCACCGCTTATCCTCAGTAGGGTCGCGGGGGTGCTGGAGCCCATCCCGGCAATCATCGGGCAGTGGGCAGGGGACACCCTGAACTGGTTGCCAGCCATTTCAAGTTGGTTTATGACAATTCCTATTTTTTTTAATCTACAAGTCATTTTAGGAGAAATCTGGTCGTAATTCACTGAATCTGATCGTAATTTCTGTTACGATTGTCGGATCGAGGCAGAAATGACTCCCCTGTTTTGCTCCAGACCTCTCGAACAATAACAAATGTAGAGAAACAAAAAAAAGAACTGTTGGACAAAATACCTGTCATGGTTGCCATGGCGCCCAATTGGTCCCCAATGTGTGGCGCCAGGTTCTGTCACGGTTGCCACAGCGCCCAATTGGCCCCGGCCATGGACACCAGCTGAAACTCGTTGACAGATTGCTCCCTGACTACTTAAACGCTGTCTTGTGAGTCGCCTGGGGTCGGAGCGTCTGCGAAACTCCTGCTAAACTCCGTTGTGATATGTCAAGCCCTGAGAATCTCAGATTTTCCTGTGTTTTTGATCTTGATTTGCCAAGCCCTGTGAATCTTCGTTTTTGCCTGTGTTTTGCTCCTGTTTTGTTCTCTTCCCGATCTGTTTGATTTTGACCACTTCCTTGTTCCGAGCAATCTACTTCCGCGACCAACGATCGCCGGATCGAGTGTGCGCTCATTTCTCTTCTCCCCAATAAACTGTGAGTAACGTTGCGCGATTGGGTTCTGCTCCCTGTTTCCTGTCCTGGTCCTGACAATACCATAAATAACGACTGTGCTTGTTGTTCAAAATTTGGACTTGGTATGAATGACTGTTCAGGGACTTTGATAGTCAACACTGAGGCGAGGAGGTGGAGATTGATGGCCTCTTCAGAACAGCCTTCGCAGCCAAACATTATAACGCTACAAACAATATCAACTGAGTTAGCAATAACAACAGACGTCAGCAGCAAGGACACGTTCATCGCTGATAACACGTGCCGCCACCTCATTAAAACAAAAGTAAATCAGAGCTTATCGAATTGTAATCGTATTTAATGACCCGGGTTGTTGATACAACGTGTCTAATTGGGCTCTATTGCTGAGATAATGAGAAAACTTGGATTACTTTGAGCTTGACATGTTGGTGAGGTAGCAGGTGTTTATTGTTGCAGGTGTCACATATATTATGCAAATAACCATTTAGATCTTATCTCAGTGGATGAAAGACCACAAGAGTGTCTGGGGTTCATGATTTAAAGGTAAATTTAAGGTTTACATTCAAGGGCGTTTGAGGAAATACAAGTACAGTAAATTCCGGACTATAAGCCGCTAGTTTTTTCCCTGACTTTCAACCCTGCGGCTTATTCAGTGATGCGGCCAATTCATGTAATTTTTCTAACAGCCGCCAGCGGTGCTCGAGTACAAAAGGTAAGATTTAGACCGGTGGTGTAGAAATATCTTCACCATGCAAATTGCAAAAAGAAAGGCACATGATGCAGCTTTCAAGCTAAATGCATTCGAGCAGTCCTATAGAGAAGGAAACAGAGCTACTGCACGTAAACTTTACTTTGCGAGCGTGTTGCTAGCGTGTTTTTTAATAAGGGGGCGTGGGACGACGTCTATATGACATGGTCTCATTCCCATTTTGGGGAAGACGACTTTGATTACATCAGTTATAAGGGGGAAGATGAGGACGGTTTACTGTGATTACTACAAGTACGGTATGCTTTTTTTAACAGAGCCGTTTACTGTGTTGCGAGCGTGTTGCTAGTAGCGTTTTGCTACCCTTCACAGGCATGGTTTTGGGATGAAAAGTTATAATATTATTAAAACTTTGTTTTTCTTTGTAAATATGTGTAACCATGTATAATATGTATTTGCAACTGTATATTTTTGTAATGTATTTATTTTAGAGACTTATTCTGATATGTTTTCCACGGGCGAATAAAAAAGAAGAGGCGAAAACAACGGGGGCTGACGGGAAGTGAAGTAAAGGTGAGACGTGTTTGTGGACACAGCAGACAATAGTGCATATATATTTTTCCTTACCTTTGGAAATATAAATTATTTTTCCTTGGATTATTTTCAACAGGACCCGGACTCTGTAGCTCTGCATCAAACCTTAAGTACCGGTATAATTTTCTGTTCATTTTTCCGGTTGTGATTTTTGGACCGTGTACTTTATATTCAGTTACAATCGCGGGACACAAAGTCGGGTTAGGGTTAAATTTGTGATTGTGTTACATCTTTTAATGTGGGCGCATGCAGCTTATATACAGGTGCGTCTTGTGTAAGTACAAAAGCGGTTATCCTCTTATAATGTGGTAGGTGCGTTTTATAATCAGGTGCAGGTGCCCTCTATAGTCCGGAATTTACGGTACTGTAATTTCTAGGCTATAAGCTGCAACTTTTGTCACATTATTCAACCCTGCGGCTTATGCAGAGATGCGGCTAATGTATGCGTTTTTTCCTCAAAGACAACTAGGGTGTTCGAGCAGAAAAAATATGAATGAGAAAGGTAATGTCACAACCGCTATAAACACCATAGCGGAAGTTTAACTTACGTTGATGTGTTTTGTACATGAATAAAATTAGTTCAAACGGACCCTAATCATGGATAATGCAAAAAGTAAAGCTTATTATGCAGCTTTCAAGTTAAAAGCAATAAAGCTGGAGTTTTACCAGTGTAGGTTTTGTAACCAGCTCTGTTAACTGCTGTTTTTGCAGTGTTATGGTAATTGTGAAGCTGTATCTCAGTGATTTTTACCACTGTGTGTTATTAAACCAGCCCTGTTGATGTGATGAACCGGAACAGGAGAAGGACCCAGATGCGTGACGTTTCTCACACAAGCTTCATTTTACGGTAATGTAAAGTTTATTCTTTTTTCTTTAACTCTTCACTTCAGTTATTGTGTCTTTTCTTTTTTCTTTTTTTTTTTACATTTTTGTCTTTTTTCGTTTCATCATTTCGGAAAATCCTTACGTAAATACTTTAAATACTTGCTAACAATTGCTAGTTGAATTAGCCTAAAAATCTCATTACCGTAACGGTTGCAAAACTGTTCAATGTGTAGACTAATTTTAAATAATAAATATTAATGAGGTGTTTTTAATACGTGCAGTATTAAGGATAAATAGAAAGAGGTATTAGGTAGAGTTTTGTCCTCGGAGTTGGAATTTTAAGGTTTTGCTCACAGTCCAAGTAAGACTGAGACAATAAGAGGGAATACAAAGTCATTTAACTATATGCACAACATATACTAACCCTTAACCCCCTTTCAGTAGTTTGCTTTGTTATGTTTTGATGGTTACAAAAAAAAGCCACCAGTGGTGGTGCTTGTTTTTGAAGTACAACAATTTCAAAAAAAGTTTGATCTCGTTTGATATTTGAAGCCATATTAAGTGGTTTCAAGTTGACAATATTTTATTCATGCCATTGGTGTTACCATCAAACTAGTTCCTCAAAAATGAAACCTCTGAGTAAGTTTGCTGTGTTTGTCCCTACACCCTTAACCAGAAAAGCCATCAGGAATTAGCATTTCATTCCAATGTTAATCAATGCGCGCTCTCTCACTAAAACACAGGAAACTAACTGAAACAAGTGCATTGTATAAAGCTAAACAGAATGGCAAAGGAAATTGAAAAAAGCAAATCCTGATTGATGTGTGTACATTTAGGTATATGTGTGTCTGACTAGTCATGCAAGTGATTGTAATTAAAGTCAGATTATGTCCCCAGGATACAAAACCTGTCTTGGTTGTACGACTATGACCTGTATCTGCTAATATGCAGATACTTTTGCACAAACACTGACAAAAACTTGACGGACAGCAACAACAGGCAAGGCTTAGTACATAAGAGGAGTTATATGATTTCCCTCCTGGGTCTATCATATACAGTATGTGTGTGTTGATAGCTGGTTCAGAAAGTGCGGTCCAAGGATCCCCAGGGTGTGAAAAATGTCTTTCCAGGGGGTCCACAACACAGTGTCTGAAAAATAGTAATGATACAATATTTTTCTGAAGAAAGTAACAACAAAAAACACATTTTTTTCTGTCTTACTATGTCTTACATTCTACCTATCATATGTTGAGCCCAGACCAGATGAGTGATTTAGGCAGCATCACGCCCCAGCCCTACACTGTCAAGTCAAGTCAAGTAAAATTGATTTGTATAGCCCTTAATCACAAAAATGTCTCAAAGGACTGCACAGGATTACAATGACACGATTACCTGATCTTAAACCAACATGCGAGCAAGGAACAACTCAAAACCTCAGCTTGAGAAAAAATAGAAACCTTGAGAAGGGACCTCACAAGTGGTATCCCCCTTACAGGATGACCAGGGTGAATTACATTTAGCATTACAGTACACAAACATAGTAAACACTGGGTAACATGTTGAAAATGTGTCCGGAAAGTCATTGACAGCAGCGACGGCCCCAGCCTGTAAACTAGTCCAGAAAGTCTATGACGGCCACGACGCAGCTTCCCATCTCTGCCAGCTGGTCCATGCAGGCGTTCACATGTTTCAGGTCAAACGCTGGTCCGCTGACTCTTCTCAAATTGTCCTTCTCCTTCGTATCACCACCAGGTAGGCAGTCGGAAAAAGACAGGACAATACAGAATATGAGGTGGGCATCAATCGTTAGCTTTGGAATAGAAGTGTGTCTTAAGCCTTGATTTAAAAACTTCCATTGAGGTTGCAGGGCATTGCATAGCACCGGGGCCAGGATGGAGAACGCTCTCAAGCGTGCAGACTTCTTGGCTCTCTGAGTCACAAGAGCTGCCAGTAACTTAGCGGAGAAAGAGAGAATGGAGAAAGAAGACGCATGGTACAAGAGGCAGGAGTGTACTTGACTTAAATTGTGGTTTGCGCTTGATGTATCCTTTTGAAGTGACAACTTGAGCGTGATTGAAGATGTGAATTTGAAGGCAAGGCTTGTCATTGAAGGTAAGAAAACAAGAGTATTCAATAATGAAAGAATAATAATACAATTATAAAAGAAAAATCACGGGTTCAAGATAAGATACGCCTTCACTCAGAATCCATTCGCCAACAATTTGAGAACTTGGGGTTGGAGCTTTTCCCAAAACTTGCCAAATTGTTAGGAATTAAATTATATTGTAAATGTAGCGTTTACCAAATTGTTTGGATTAGTTATCTGACTCCATTAACCAAACACAAACTTTATTCTCCTCACAAATGCATGCTCTTTTCTTAATTTAGGGAAACATATTGACAAGAGACAGGCATTTTCACACGGGGGCAGATTTATTTTCTTAAATTATTTCTTAAGTGAATTCCATCAAATTTTGCCGAATTCGTCTAATTAGTCTTGTCGAGCCCCCCCATCTTTTCGTCTCTGCTCCTGTCTGTCTGTCTTGTCCCTTCTCCGTCTTCCGTCCTTTTGACACATCGGGGCATCGGCCCCTCCCACGGGGCGTGCTAAATCCTCCCCTGGGGCGGGCCAAGTGCCAACGTCACCTCCTCCTCGTCGGAAGACGCCGCCATGTCTGAAGGACACACAACAAGAAAGCTTATCAGAAACATCTCCTTTTGCCGCGTCACCCCTTGTCCTCGTTCTCGTTTTTATGTAAACATAATTTTTGTCCAGCCCACACTGACCCCAGGCCTTCCCTGTAAAAAAACCCCACTGCATTCAGCAAAATTTAATTGGTATTATATTAAATCCCTTATAGTCAATTAAATAAAATAAAAAATGAACCGTGGGATACTATGTTCCCTTTGGTACTACGTACAAGTGTGAGACAGAGTTTTCAACTCTAATAGAAGTCGAATAAAAATAAATTGTCAGGAAGCTAATCATGATTTAAGAATTGGCCGTTCCGGTTTTTGATTTATATTCCAAAAATAAAAAGCAAAAGGCACGTGAGCCACTACAGTTGAGTATTTTTTTGGACCAGAATGGCATAGCTGTGTCCAGCACTATATTATTGGCGAAAGTTAAGGTTGGGGTCCAGGACCTTTTCAAAAGACTCATTGGGGGTCTGGTTGTTTCCAGGTTGACCACTGGTGTATGAAAAAAAAACATAAATTGTTTTCATCAGGAAACAATTCCATGACGTTTTGCATCACCGTCTTAAAGATTATGTATTTTCTGAAGTAACACTTATGACGTTGAAGTTCCATCATACTGATTGAGTGTCAGTGTCAATCAAAACCCCTGCAGAGACCAACTTTCTATTCTGTATAGTTTTTTTGTACAGCAGAAAACCAGCTAGGTTGCCCTATATTAATTTACACCCTAGTGCAGAAGATACTTCATTAATGTGAGCAGAATCGGAGGTGATACCCTTTCCCAGGAGAAGTGATCTTTTCGCTGATAATGCTGATTATCGAGCCGACGTGGGCCCTTGGGGAGAAAAATGTGACATCAAGGCTTACATCTAAGTCTCTGCACACCTTTGATAAAAGCTACCTCAACTATGATTCGCTAATCGATAAAGATGTGTAAAGATAAGATAAAAAGGGGATTTACACGACCTTCAAAAGGTGGAATCAAGAAGCAATCATGATTGTCATGAATATGTAATAATAGAAAGTTTTTAAAGTTCACAGAAACTTACCAAACACTTTAATTTCAGTGTTATGCTTCAGTAAGCTAAAAAAATATATTTCTTTGAATCTTTAGCATTTAATAATGTAACAGTCATTAGCTGACCTTGCTGAACCCACTGAACTCGGACACACTTTACTTGGTCTTGTTTTTTGCTCCGGGCATTATCAAACAAACACTGTCAGACGTTGATGACAGATATTGCCAAGGGGATTAACCTGGGAGAGCAACAGATAGGACAGGTTTGAGAAAATACATAGTTCATAATTGATAAAAGCTCCGGCATCACAAGATCTAACTTTGAGAATAACACATTTTAACGGTTTTCTGTAAACAAATTCCCAAAAAGCTTTGTTAGGTAGACACAAACACTACGCTACTTACTCTTGCTGGGTAAGAGCTTGAGGCAAGGGGATATAAGAGACCAAAAAAAAATAACCCATCAGATTTTTTTCAAAGTAGTTTTTCTGGAGCAGGGGTTTCCACCTTTTTTCAAGCCGGGAGCTTCTTTTTGTTACTAATTAATGCAAAGGGCACCCTGTTGGATATTCATTTCTAAAATAGCAATCTAGTTAAATGGCTATCTAAATAGCTAGAAAGGTAGCTTGATAGTTATCTAGAAAGGTAAATTGGTAAACAACTAAAAGGAAGCTAGATAAAAGAGTAACAAGCCAACTAAATGGCCAGATATAAAGCTAAAAAAGCTAGATAGCTAGCTAGAAATGAGGTTAACATTTAGCTTGATAAGAAGCAAAAAAGGCTAAAATGTTCACTAAATAGCATGGAAAAATGTAAAAAGCTAGCTAGATAACTATCTAAAAAAACAGCAATTTTTTTTACTTGCTTTATAAAACCCATACATTTGAATTTAGTTGGTTGTATTCCCTGTCATATAAATCAATTAAAAATGTTTTATACATAGATTATCATTCTGTTCTATCAAATGTTTGCTTAAAAATAATTGAGATTGGAACGTTGCCGTTGGACAGAAACAAGTTGGGCAGCCAGAACGCGAGATCTGAGCGTGTGGTCGGTTGGCAGAAACAAGTCGGGCAGGCGGGCCAGGAGATCGGAGCGTGGTCGAAGGAAGGAATCAAGTCGGGCAGCCGGGACGAGAGATCAGAGCGGGGGTGGAGGATGGAATCAAATCAGGTAATCAGAGACGATCGGGAAACCAGGGACAGGCGAACAAGATAGTAAAGGACGGGACGGGACGGAAGCTTTCCTTGCATGTGCGGAGGTTCGCTGACGGACTGACCAGGATTGAATGAAAGTACTGAGTTTAAATAGGGGGGAAACCAATCAGGAAACGAGCAGTAGCTGGAGCCAAACGAGTGGGCACATGTAATGAAATGAAATGAAATGATCTGAATTTACAGTATATAGCGCTTTTCAAGTCAATGACTTCCCAAAGCGCTTTACAATGTGCTCCACATTTCCCAATAGCAGCCTTGTATTGCAGCCATGTAAGGCGCTAACCTGCTTATTGCGGGTATTAGGGGTTCAGTGTCTTACCCAAGGACACTTCGACATGTAACACGGACGAGCCGGGATTCGAACTGGGATCCCTTGATCCCAAGACGAGCGCTCTACCTACTGAGCTACTGGGCAGATCATGACACCACTTTTCATTGCATTATTGTTCCAACCTGGGCATGTCTCCTAGTTTTATATTTTGAATATTTCTATTTGCCCATTTATCCCAAAATTCTTAACCACCTATTTTTCTCTTTATTATTTGTCCTTATTATGTGTTTATTCTGGAATGCTATGTATAAACTCATTGAAAAGAATGTTCAATATGTTGTTAACAATAACACTAAAGACAATTCTAATGCTTGTAATTCTCTTTTTCTCCTTATAATTGAATACAAAACTGAAATTATGTTTCAGAACTTTTCTGAAGGTCATGCCAATGGTGATAGGGCAACACAATGTCACTTCTAATTCCTCCCTCAGCTTTGGGTCAGTCGAGAAAAGTGATGCTTCATGTGAATGAGTGTGTGACAGGAAAGAAACCTACTCTATGAAGGGTTTTGTATGAAGGGTTTTGTTAATCCCTCTCGCCATAGGGGTCAAGCTCTTGCTTGAAGGAGGCACTAGAGGGAAGCAAGGAAGAGGAAACAGAAAGAGATATACTTTTTCATTTATTAGAAGTGACCCTTGAACAGGCGTCACTCTCCACAGACTTTAAAGAAGCATTCGAGAGGAAAGTCACACACTCGCACAATGAACTCCTCAACAACCCACACACAAGTAGATATGGAAAGTCTATTGCACTGGTTTTAACTGGTCTGACTTCAGGACTTACCATCCTAGCCTAATGACAAGCTCCGACCCAAATCAAGAAGACATTTCCACTTCCAATGAAAGGATTGTGCAATTTAAAGCAGAGATAGCAAAATATTTTGACCTTTTTTGGTCAAAAAAACAAAATGACCAGCAAAGCCTAAACAACTACCATATATATGAGCATAAGCCTTCATTGCATTTAAGACCCCCCTAAAATTGCTATAAAATAGACACATAATAAAAGAAAATACAATTAATGACATTTGTACCCAAACCACGATAATTATTCAATTATGTGGTTAATAAATATTAAAATATGACATTTTTAAATCATTTACTGTGCCTTCCAGCAGTCCTTCAATGGCAGACAAATGCTGGTTTACTAGGGATCCCAAGAGCCAAGAAGAGATCCGCAGGTTCAAAAGCGTTCTCCATTCAGGCGCTGGTGCTGTGGAATGCTCTTCCCCTTGAGATTCGATCTGAGACCTCAGTGGAAATGTTTAAATCCAAGCTTAAAACACACTTCTATTCTATAGCATATGAATAGCCTATATTTTATGTTGACAATATCTGTGTATTATTTGCCCTCATGTAGGTTTTAGATCAGGGGATGGTGTCATAATAGTCTGTAGTTTGCAATAGTCTTTGATCTGTGCAGCCCTTTGAGACTCTTGGAGATTAAGGGCTTTACAAATAATAATGACTTGACTTGACTACTGTTTTGCTATCATATTCTTCGATTATTGTAGTCAATATTTTTCACGCACCTCCCCCTTACCACTAACTTTTTTGGGACCCATTATTACGAGCAAAAGAGGGAATAAAATCAAGAAAATCCCAATGAACTGAGATTTGGTCCCTCTCAAGCAGGCCAATTGACTGAACAGATAGAAAGGAATGAGCAGCGTATTATTACTATCCATTGTTAAGGCGTTTAAATGACCCTCTTTATTAGCATTATTTTGCCAAGGCAATGGCCCGATATCCACTGAAAACAGGTCTTCGGTCCACTTTTAGGTCTCGACCCACCAATTGAGAAGCACTGGTCTAGTGAATACATCGGTCCAACTCCAAACTGGACAACTTCACGTTCGAACTTCAAGGTATATATCTATTTTCCTCATCACAAGTCCTAAAGGTGCCTGCCTTGCATTCTCTGGCTGATGCCAAACTTTTATCATTAAAAAATTGCCTAAAGATTTATTTTGCTCTGCGTATTTGTCTCATTATAAAGTGACTGCAATTTTGAGGAGGGCCGGAGTGATTCATCATACTGATGAACACTATCCTAAGGGGAGAAAATACAACATTTTGGACGAGAGCAAGAGCTAGTAAGAACACAGTGATGGAGGGAGATGTGAGGGAATATTAAAGGGAATATTTGAGAGGATCAGACACTGTTTATGTTATTTTAAGTCAAACCAAGGTGAGCCTTAACAGGCGGAGCTGTAATACTCAAAGACACTGCTCAATACAGTAATCCTTGGGTTATTGAGGTTAAGGGGGACCAGAGCCCCTTGTGAAAAGCTAAAATCTGCGAAGTAGCGTCGCACCTTCATTAGAGCCCCCAAGGGTCGAATTTACCTCGAAATGACGTCCTTACCAATTGATAATATAATCCATCTATCCATCACATGCATCGCTTATCCTCAGTAGGGTAGCGGGGGTCCTGGAGCCCATCCCAGCTATCTTCAGGCAGAGGGCAAGGGACACCCTGAACTGGTTGACAGTTCATTCACACTTAGGGACAATTTGGACTGGTCAATTAACCTGACATGCATGTTTTTGGAATGTGGGAGGAAGACAGTGTGCCTGGAGGAAACCCATGTAAGCACGGGGGGAACATGCAAACTTTGCACAGGAGGGCCGGTAGATGGATATGAACCCATGACCTAAGAAGTGTGCCGCAGATATGCTAACCACTCATCTGCCGTGCTGCCCTGATAATTTAATATTGTGACAAAATAACAACTATAGATCTACAAATAAACATAAACAACACAGAAACACAGTTGAACAAATGGTCTTTATTGTCGTTATACAAAAGTACAAGAACATTCGAGGGCTTCTCTTTTGGCTAAGTGCACAATAGTATTGGGTAACCCCAAAAGGAGTCAGGTCTCCACGATGATTAAAATCCAACTGTAACGAATGTAGGGGTTTCCTACAAGTTGTAGCTCCAGGTCATTTGTTTTATGGGTAATGAATCCGCCGTTGGTGAGAGACAGGCTTAGCAGGGGGCGCTTAAAATAGTTGTTAGCCTAAGTTGGTCCTGCAGCCTCGTTTGCCCAAGCTTCTACTGGTGATCATTATTTTTTTGCACCCTTCTAACTTCTCTCAGACTCAAATTTAGTTGATGATATTCCTTTCACTGTAACGAGCCGGGGGTGGACACGTTGACTTGTGCGTCCACCCTGCTGTTTGACAAAATGCATAATACGTTGATATTAATGTCAATAAAACAATTCAATCCAATTGAAAATCCGAAAGCAGTGAAGCACACTAATAAAAGCGCAAAGTAGCTTTGGTGACAGTCAATTAGTAACTCGTCTGATCGACTCTTCCATCAAGGATCATAAGAATAGAGTGAACTCTCGTCCATCGCGTTACATTCCAAAAATAACCTTGATAGGTACAATCTATAAGGTAGGAATCTACATTTTTTTCACATTTAAAGGTTTTTAGGGTTTTAGATAAATCTAAATTAATAGAGGATCTACATGTACATTATGTACATTTAAAGCTGTTTTACGTACTTGTACATATTAAACCACAATGTGTCAAGAAACGGGTCGGGAAGCAGGAAGTTGGAACTCATTTGTGTAGACGATCTGTCAATTTAATTGAGAAAGAAAAGTTGTCCAACACACAAACGGACCAAAAACAAAACAAAGCAGGCTCAAATGCAAGCAAAACTACAGACTAGGCATTTAACGGGATTAAACAGAACTTGCAGGAATCTCTCAGAATGTTACACCGAAGTGCAACAAAGTCCAACAAGCACAACAAGAATAAACAGGTTTCAAACAGGCATGAACAGGTTTTCAACAAGGGTAAACAACGATCTGGCAAAAGGCAGTTCCAAAAGGGGCATTTAAGTACCCATAGGAGTAATCAGGAAATGCAGGTCAGCCGGTGTCAAAGGGCGGGGCCAGCTGGGCGCCATGACAACCGTGAAGGACATGACACAATGTTAAAGACACACAGCTAGTCAATCAGAACTCAAACACAGAGCACACACAAATGCAAATCTGCAATACATTTCACACCTAGGCCTTTAGTAGTTCTACATCTTGAAGGATTTTTGATATTTAATTCCCAACAATCTAAATCAATCCAACGCTCAATAGCCATTTAATGGATATAAGAGATTCGTGGCAGCTACTGCAGCAACATATAGCAAAAGCATAATTAACAACCTTATAAAATTGCACAATAATTTAGGAGTATAGCCAAATTTTAGTCCTTTTTATTTATGCACGAAATCCATCCTCCTTTCATTCCTCAAGAAAGTTTCAATTACTCTGTTGTAAAGATATTCCGTGTGTTTCAGTTTCACCAATACGTTATTTTCTATTGCCATCCAAGCTAATGCTGAAAGTCAAGCATTTCCTGTTGTATTTCTTATATAAGTTTTATTTGATTTAGGGTTGAAAATGTCTGTTCAACTGAAGCAGTGGACATGGGGATTTTTTTTCTTCACGTTTTTTTCGTTATACTTCCATTACCACCCCCATATTGATCATAGTTTGTGCAAGCGCTTACGTTTTGTTATGCCTTCTAGAAGGCCATGGTGTCACCAATTCAAAATAATCTGATTCCTTAAACCAACAGCATTATCGACACATATTTTATAATAATAATAATAATAATTTCCTTGTACTGTCATTCTGTGTAACAATGTACACAGAACGAAATGTCGATTGCACCTGACCCGTTGTAGCGAGCCGATGCAGCCGCAGCCAACAGAGGGCGCCGCCGACCACTTTTTAAGTCTTAGGAATGACTCGGCCGGGGCGCGAACCACCGACCCCGGGGCCTGCGAAAATTATTTAAAGGCCTCTGGGTAGAGGTCTGACACTAGCTGATATGTGATTGGTTAAATGCTTAAATATTAAAGCACACATTAGGAAGCATTACAATCAGGGAAAAGGAATGAAAGGAAGTTGACAGACAAATTGTTTAATACGTTTTAGGGAAAAGATTTCATGAACATCACATGATTCAGGTATTTTCTAGGCTAGCAGAGAAGGCCTTCGAGGCCGTGACGCCACTACTGCAATTTAGCGAAACTGTAAAAAGCAAACCGCATTATTGCAAAGGTTTACTGTCATTATTAACATAAGGAAAATAAGATGAAGATAGTAAGAGTGAAGTGTCATAGAAATAGTAAAGATTGGACCTGGACATTACCGACATTGTCAACCATTGTCCGTATACACAATAGCATAATTACAACAAGGAATATGACATTGTTGCGATGACCTCGAAATAAGCTGCAGAGGAACTTTGACTGATAATCATCTATTGAGAGAGCAGAGGTGGATCAATAGAAAGCACCTGGAACAGATGGAAGAACCGCTTTCATGACAAAAACAACTGTATGACAGACTTAAGTACTAAAAACAAACAAACCAGATCACAATTTTATAATTACAAAAAACTATTTCTCTTTTTTTTCTTCCTTAAAATTACCCTTTTTGCTATTTTATTTTCTACATATTTTTCAAAATAGATCTACTGTTAAGATCTGGTAGCCTAGCTTACCCCAGACGGCGCCAATCAGGTGTGGAGCAACAAGACACACTTGAGCCAGCTCTACGCACACCTGTCTCTAAGTATCCAAACACTGTATATTGACTGCACAGACAGCACACTGCGTTGGGTCATGCTTTTCCATTTGTCTTTGTTTCTGGTTTGGTTATTGTCAGGTTTGCTTTTGTTTGGGCATGTTTTTTTGTTCTGTGGCCCCTTGTTTGTTTGTTACTCTGTTCCTGCCTTTGTTATTAAATACCATCCTTATTTTGAGCATCTCTGACTCAGTTTCTGCTTCCCTTCACTTGGTCCACCAGCAAAATGCAACAATTACTTTTTTTTTCAAATAACCCAAATGTTGGAAGTTGTTTTATACAAAAAATATATTTTTTATTAATTTATTTATAGATTAATCTCAGGGTTTATTAATGGATGTGCAAAAAAACTGAAAGTTAAGTAGTAAAAAAAAAACCAAGGAGTAGATTTTTCCGTCTTGACCCAATTGGGCTATTTTACTGGAAATGTATAAAGGAACTGTAAGGAATTTTGAACTTTTTTTTACCTGCGGGCGCCATTTCCTGGCTTTTTTCATCATTGCAGTCTCTGTCAAGCTCTTTATGTTGCAAGTGGAAGTACGTGTATTTCTTATACTCGCTCAAATAAACCCTTTTTTTCATCTTTTTGGGGGTTTGGGTTGGCGTTTGGACTGTACTTGAAACAGACATGTTCATCTTCTCACAATTGTCATCATAGACTAACACAAATAAACCAAAACAAAAAAAAAATACAGCGGGACAAGCGTGAAATTAATTTCCCATCATTATAAGTGCTCTTTAAACTCGGTTGGGTATTTGGGCATTGTTAACACATATTTGATAGAAATATAATTCTAGTTTCATCTTTTAAGAACACCTCATTAGGCACACACAACCTTTATTTTTAAAACAAAAAACTAAATGAGCTGTTCATACTACTAGAGGTCAGACACATGTAGCATAAAGGCAAAAAAAACAAAAAACAATATAATAAAAAATCTTATATGCATTTACCTGTATTGTGAAGTAGTCAAAAATATTCACATATGAATCAAAATGCAATCATAACAATACCTCCCTTCCAAAGTAATAACTTCAAAACCCAAGAGAAGATTCTTGGCAGGGCATTTCAGGTTTAGCGGTAGACTGGTTCAAGGTGGAGGCATGGTTGAAAGTCCGAGAACAGTACTTGTTTTACGTAGTTAGCATCAATTACACTAAAACCTGAATTATTCATAGGCTTTTTCTCATCGATTACATTTCCATTTTACTCTGTGATAAAATATGGACATATGTTCACCGACGATTTTTATACGCACAAGGTATTCAGCATCGTATTGAGCTAGGAGAGGGAGAGAGACCCAGAATATTTAAAAAGGAGCTCCAACAGACAGAAAAGGAAGCTGAGTTATGAGAAAATCAATTGCTGGCCTTGCTCTCACCTCCCATTTCACCAAGATTGGCGCTGGAATCTTGCAATGAGTCATTATGTGTGAAGCGAAAAAGCAAGTTTCCGCTTAGACGTGGCAGAGAAGACTGGTTGTAGTGAGGAAATTGACATTTAATACAAGAAAATGTTTTAGTGCACAAGACATACAATCGATACAAGATAGGGACCGGACAATCACAAATTTTCATCGTTACTGTTACCCAGATTACATTAAGACTGTGTGGATTGGATTACTATTGTTTGGTTTGTATAGAGTCCATCCATCCATCTATCATATCATGCTTATCCGGAGTTGGGTCTCAAGGGGAGCAGTCTTGGCAGGGAAGCACAGACTTATCTGTCCCCAGCCACTTCATCCAACGGGATCCCAAGGCGTTCCCAGGACAGATTAGAGACGTAGTGTATTCAGTGTGTCCAGGGTCGTTCCCGGGCCGTCCTGCCGGTGGAACATGACTGGAACACCTTCCAGGGAAGGCATCCAGAAGACATCCTTATCAGATGCCCGAGCCACTCTCAACAGTGAGTCCGTCCCGGATTACCGCGCTCCCGACTATGTTTTTATGTATTATTTTTTTGATAATTTCTGGTTTGACTCTCTTGACTTTTCTTCCGAAACAGTCATATTATTCTGTTAAAGGTTTTTACATTGTATTTTTTACACGATTTGCACTTTGACTTCATCTTCAAACTGTTGTGCGATGGAAGGTGTAGTTTTCATTTTGACGTTGTCATAGTTGTATTTTAGCTTCATCTTTGCTTTTTTTTTTGTTTGACCCTCATGATTTTCATTCTGAAACAGTTTCAAAATGAATATTTTATACTGTTAAGGGTAAAATTGTAGTTATTTAATTATTAAAAAAGCACAGTTTAGTTCCTAAAATATGTGTGCTATCGTAATTATGAATTAACTTAAAGGTGGAGTCAAGTCAAGTCAAGTCATTTTTATTTGTATAGCCCTAAATCACGAAGAGTCTCAAAGGGCTTCACAGATTATTACACTATATTACACAGACTATTTTTCAGCCGACGAGAAGAGTAGGTTATTCATATGCTATGGAGTAGAAGTGAGTTTTAAGTTTAGATTTAAACATTTCCACTGAGGTTGCAGATCGGATCTCAGGGGGAAGAGCATTCCACAGCACCGGTGCCCGGATGGAGAACGCTCTCGAACCAGCAGAACACTTCTTTGCTCTTGGGATCACCAGAAGACCGGCACTCTCAGATCGTAAGCTTCGGACCGGGACGTAGGGGCAAATCAGATCTGAAAGATAAGAGGGAGCAAGTCCATGTATGATTTTGTACAATACTAAGAGAACCTTGAAATCACATCTATGGCTAACTGGGAGCCAATGCAGGTTAGCCAAAATCGGTGTTATGTGATCGTACTTTTTTGTCCTAGTTAAAAGCCTCGCTGCGGCATTTTGTACCAGCTGAAGTGACTTGATTCTAGACTTCGGGAGACCAGAGAGTAGTGCATTACAGTAATCGAGACGGGAGGTAACAAACGCATGAATTATAATTTCCGCATCAGACTGAGACAATATTGAAAGGATTTTAGCAATGTTACGAAGATGGAAGAAAGCCGTTCTAGTAATTTTCTTTACATGCATTTCAAAGGATAGATCAGGGTCAAATATGACACCTAAATTTTTAACTGAGTCACTCTGTGTGATGTGACATTTGTCAATGTTCACAGCAGTTTTTGAGAATATATCACGGCATTTAGATGGACGAATGACTAACATTTTGGTCTTTTCATGAGCTAAGACACAAGAAATTGAGTGACATCCACTCTTTTATCTCAATGAGGCAGGCCTCCAAATTTCCACAGTTTAGTGTGGGAGATTCCTCCAACGGAAGATATAGTTGAGTGTCGCCTGCGTAGCAGTGGAAGCTGATATTGTACTTGCGAATAATATCACCTAATGGAAGCATGTAAATGCTGAAAAGAAGGGGGCCAAGCACTGAACCCTGCGGAACACCGCAGGTAACATTAAAGGGCTCAGATGTCATTTCACTATATTTAACACAGTGCGTCCTATCTGAGAGGTAGGATCTGAACCACGAGAGGACGGTTCCTGAGAGACCAATCCATTTTTCCAACCGTTCTAGTAGGAAATTGTGGTGCACTGTGTCAAAAGCAGCACTAAGATCCAGCAGCAGCAAAAGTGATGAAGCGCCAGAATCCATTGCCAGTAGGAGATCATTTGTTACCTTGATCAGAGCTATCTCAGTAGAGTGGTTAGCCCTGAATCCTAATTGCATGGATTCAAAAAGGTTATTCTCGGATATGAAAACATTTAGCTGCTGTGCCACTACTTTTTCAAGTACTTTAGAGAGGAAAGGTAGGTTTGACACAGGTCTATAATTACTTAAGATTTCTGGATCTAGGTTGGGTCGTTTCAGTGTGGGTTTAATAAGGGCGGACTTAAAAGCTGCTGGAACTACACCTGAGGAGAGTGATATGTTTATAATATTTAGAAATGAAGGTCCAAGGACGCCAAAAAGACTTTTAATAAGTGAACCTGGGAGCGGGTCGAACTGGCAAGTTGTCGGTTTGGCCGCATTCACCACCTGTTTGAGATCATCAAGTGACAGTTCACTAAAACCGGACAATTTCCCAGGACAGCCACCCTGTCGTGCATCTGTAGATTTCAGCCCTTTAGTATGTGTGGTATTAATAATTTCTTTAGCAATTTCTTCCTGTATGCATTGAATCTTCTCAGTAAAGAAGACCATTAAGTCATGAGCAGAGTGCGTCGAACTATCTGCAGTAGTCTGTTGCCTTGTAAGCGATGCTACAGTGTCAAAAAGGGCTTTGGGATTGTTCTTTTGAGACGCAATCACCTTCCGAAGATAGGCCGATTTTGCAGAGGCAAGGGCCGCTTTATACTTTAACAAGCTGTCACACCATGTTTGATGGAAAACCTCAAGCTTGGTAGCGCGCCATTTTCTTTCCAATTTCCTGCATTCTTGTTTAAGGGTTCTAGTTTCATCAGTAAACCAAGGCGTGCGTCTTTTAGGACGTGATTTTAGCTTCATGGGCGCTATTGAATCCAGGACACTAGTCAGGGTGGTATTGAACTCATTCATGAGTGAGTCAATCGAGCCATTGTATGAAGGAAAGGACGCAACTGCTCCAGGAAGGAGTTCAAAGAGCTCAGAAACTGTGCCAGTGCTTATATTGCGTCCGCTAAATCCTTCAGCTTTTTTAACACTACATTTAGCTAGCACCTCAAATGTAACTAAATAATGATCCGAGATAACGGTAGTACACGGTAACACCATAATGTTTGAGGTTAAAACTCCTCGAGTCAGAATCAAGTCTAGCGTGTTCCCATCTTTATGGGTTGGCAAATCAACCAGTTGATTAAAACCAAATGCATCAATTAGAGACTTAAACGCAATAGTAAGTGAACTGAGTGGGGAGTTCATATGAATGTTAAAGTCCCCCATAATTATAATTTTGTCTGCATAGGTTACTAGTTCAGACAAAAGTTCAGCAAATTCGTCTAAGAAAGTTGTGTATGGCCCAGGTGCGCGATAGATAGTTATTACATAAATTGACAATAGAATATTATGACACTTGCAAGCAAATAGTATCAGTATAGGATCGGTATTGATCAGTACCCTGTACTGTATTCACTTTATCGGGTCGCTACCACAACTTCCAGTATGGTCCAACCCGATAAACGGGTGCAAATTAACCTTACTAAGCAAGAACAATTCACAATACCCAAGATTGTGTCTTGTACTGAATTGGTTTATAATAGCCTCTTGCGATTCAGACCAATCAAAGTAAAAGTGTCTTTTTGGGAAGGACTCGCATCTGCTATGAATCTAATCAGTGCAGAGAACACGAGTAATCTAACACACCAAAAAAGGTGACAGCATGAGAACATTATTATTTCTGTTGTTGCAATTGCCTACTGTTCGAAAGACCAACACTGGATGTAAACGTCAGAACTGTAAATGTATGCAATAAAGTAACTTTATGTTTACAGTGCCTTGCAAAAGTAATGGCCCCACATGACGTTTTTGACATATTGACGTATTTCAGGTTTCATACTTTCAATACAAGACTCAAAATATTTTCCAAGAATCAACAAGATGTGAGATGCAATCATGAAAGGATACCAGATTTATTTAAAATTTTATATTGTGCTGAGTAATACAAAATTGAAACGTAGGCATTGCAAAAACATTGGCGTCCTTTTTGCACTACTGGCAGTTCTTTATAGCTTGCCACTCCTTGCACATTTGCTCTCTGCACTATTGTACTTACAGCGTTACTGTTACAGTGTTAATGTTACTGTTTACCTGACTTGTTAACCTGAATGCCCATTTTGCACATCTGGTTAGCTACTCCTCTTGCACTATCGGCACTATGGTATGGTAAAATACTATACGTAGCCATAATACAATACAACTTTTACTTATATCTGTACATTCGAGGAAACTGTGCGGGTCAGATGTATCGACATTTCGTTCTGTATACACGTGTACTAGAATGACAATAAAGTAGATCTGAATCTGAATCTTTGAGTTAATACTCTGTACAAACTTTTTTTGCTGTGATTACAACAAAGTCCTTTTTCTTTAAAAAGCAGATTCCAAACTGACAACCAGCTCATGGCTCACCATATTGGTAGTGGACAAATAGCAGAAGAGAATGTTGGTAATGTGTGTTTTGATCCCAGTTGACGCCAGCATCAGAAGAAGGAACATAAGAAACAGGAGAAGTACCAAATGGTGAAAGAGCAGCTGGAACATATGTGAAGTTAAGTCCAGCCTGGTCACAGTGGTAGTGCCCAAACAGAAAGAGTGGCTCCAATAGATAGGAACAAGATCTGAAACCTCAGTCCAGAAGAGCATAGTCCTAGGAACAGCTAAGGTACTGCGCTGAACCCTCAATTTCACAGGGCTTTGGTAAAGTGCTTGAGTGAGAGGATGTTATAGAGTCAGTCAGGGGTAAGAAGGCAATATATTGATATCCTTACATGCTCTTTGATATATTTATCATAGTTGTCTGAAGCTGGATCGCTGTTGCCAGATGTTTATTTGCTGACCAGCATGTAAAAATGCCGTTTCCAGATTTTTGTCACATTTAACTCGACGTAAAACGACAATATAAACAAACAATTCCTACTGTGTACACTGTTGTTTCCTTAACTTTAGAAGCAGACTCGAATTTGGAAATCTAACCATTCTCCTTGTGTTCCTTTTATGTTTGTTTTGTCTATGTACGTTCCTTCATCCACATGAGATAGATGAAAACTGACTATGCTGTCTCCAGGTATTGCAGATGGGACAGGGTGATGACTCCTCTAAATGGACAGACTGCAGCATCCTTCATCCTGACACTCATTTGCATTCAAGCTCATAACTTGTTTGTCTATGTGTGTGCGTGTATATGTGTGTGTGTGTCGCGCTGTCGCTAAGGCGGGCGGACACAGGTGCTGTATATATGCAGCTGGTACATACAAAATAATATATTTGGTATTATGTGTGTATAAAATATGTGGTGGCAATTTAAATCCAATTGGTTGAATAGTTTTGGGCAATTGCATTGCGCAGACACAGTACACAAATATGCTCATAGACACACACGCATCACATGGTGTCAGCTTGCAAATTGGTTTGTCTCCTTTGGGCTGACAGAGCTGACAAGCTCTTTATGAGGGACATAAACAAGGCAACCACCAGCCTCCCCCTCCCAATGCCTTCTCTTGCTTTTTAGCATGACGCTAAAAACATCCTTTTGAAGCTAATGAACTTCATGTTACAGAGTGATCGTGTCATTCTACTTCTAATGATGATGAATTCCTGCAACTTTGTGGCTCTTTTTGTCTGAAATCAATCAACATTATGCGATGTTTATAAACAGAGAGCAGTCCTAGGCAAACCACGGCTCACAGGCCACATGTGGCGCGTCAAGATTTTTAATTTAGCCCACCGAATATTAAAGATATAACGTTGTATAAAATTGATTTAAAAACTACTACCAGTACTAATATAAATGAGTCATTCTCTACCTGCCGACCGACCGACCAACTGAGCTACCTAAACGCCCACCCACCCATACACCCAATCGGCCCCTCACCCACACACTGACCCACCAATTGACCTACCTAACATCCGAAACAAAGCGGCTTGACCAACCACCCAACCCAATTGTCCACCAACCCACCCAACTATCTATCTATCTTTCTATCTATCTATCTATCTATCTATCTATCCACTAGGGTTGCACAATTTTGAGAAAAAGCCCAAGTGCGATTTTTCGGAGCAGTATTGCGATTTCGATGGGATTTTTGATTTTAGGAGGAAAGTGCAATTTATGTCATGGTTGCCATGGCGCTCAATTGGTCCCCGCCGTGAGGCCCCAGTTTCTGTCACAGTTGCCACGGTGCCCAAATTGGCCCTGCCCACTGACACCAGCTGAAACACATTGACAGATTGCTGCCGGACTACTTAAACGCGGTCTCGCGAGTTGCCTGGTTGTCAGAGCGTCTGTGAAACTTCTGCAAGACTCTTGTTAAACCCTGTGTGAAATGCCTAGTTCTGTGAATTTGCCTGTGTTTGATTTTGTTTTATTTTTGACCTGATTTGTCTGATTTTGACGACTCTTTTGTTCGGATTTCAATCCACTCCCGCGACCATCGATCCCCAGATCGAGTGTGCGCACATTCCTCCTCTCCCTAATAAACTGTGAGTACTTTACGCTATTGGGTTTCCTTTCCTGTTTCCTGTCCTGGTTCGTGACAATTCATCTGTGTATTTTTGTTTTTTTGTGAGTACTTAACCCTTGGGTGCATGACCTACCAAGTACATATACTCTTCCCTGAGTGGGGTAAATAATTAGTGGGTGAAAATGAAAATACTTGTTTTATGATAAATACCTGGAATATTACAACGTTTTTATTTTTAAATTTTTGGAAGAATAACAACCAATTGGATCAATTTTGATCCCACTTATGCATCGGAGGATTAATTCTAGTGACATGCTTTAACCAGCCTGCGAGCGGGCAGACTGTTGAGAAGCAAAGAGGTGTCTGTATGGTGTCACCAGTCACTCACTGGCCCTTTTGGAGTCTCCAAATGGCCACTTTTGGAAATGCCAAGACATACCCTAAGAAAAATGTGCAAAATACTCCTTTTTAGTTTTCAGATTGTGATAAAATGTGACCTGGGACCAGGTAAGGCTCCATGCATTTGTCCTAGCTTTTTTTCCTGCTAAGATGGCCATGCTACACTCATCTGCATCTGATCGCAAAAAAAAAAAAATCAGGCGAGAGTAAAAACCTTCTATATCCATGTGTTCTAAGTTAGATTGCTCATATTAGTAGCACTTGGAGTGATTATTTCAGTTTGCAACAAAATACCAGAGTGTTACCTTTCAAAAGAGACCAAAACCTTCTATATTCTTCAAACAGTTCAGCAACAGCATTTAATTTATTTTGGGTCTGTCTTGGATTGGGGTGAATTTTACAGGATTATTAAAAGGTGAGATTTTGGTAAACAGCGCCCTCTTCTGGGAAGCTTTGTTAGGGTTTGTAGTCTATAAATCCTTGGAAAAAAATAACGCAGTGTTGGACGATTAGACAATCGCATACGTCACATTGCAATGTCAATTAGATTTCGGTTCATCGTGCAGCCTTACTATCTACCTATCTGTCAGGACCAGAACAGAAACAGGACCCATTTGCGTGACGTTTACCACAAGTTTTATTGTGGTGATCCGGTGTTCGCTGGGTGCGAGAAGCAAATCGCTCTCGTACCCGGATTGTGATCCGGACACGGAAGGGGATCTTCCGTAGCGAGCGATGGCGGTGTCAGTGGCGGAAAACTGGTCGGTAGCCGGGACTTGGAGAGCAAGACGTGGTCGGGGTCGGAAACGAGTCGGAAGCCAGAACGGGAGAGTGGACGTAGTAGGGAAAAAAAAGGAGTCGTAAGCCGGGACGGGAGAGCAGACATGATCGGGATCAAAATGGGTTGTAGCCGGAGACAAACGGGAGCCAAAACGGGACAGGCGGGGGTCAGGGTCGAAAAAGGCTTGCGTTGTATGCACGGAGATTCACAGACGGACTGACAACAGGGGATTGACAGGAGCCAATTAGAAGCTTGGCGCCAAATGAGCAGGCACAGGTGATTCACATCGGTAATCATGACACTATCTACCTATCTTGATCATCCATCCATTATCTGCACCGTTTATCCTCAGTATGGTCGCGGGGTGCTGGAGCCATCCCAGCTATCTTTGGGAAGTGGGCAGGATACACCCTGAACTGCGTGCCAGACAATCGCAGGGCACAAAGACAACTTACTCGCTCATTCACATCTAAGGACAATTTGGACCGGCCAATTAACCTGACATGCATAGTTGTTAGAATGTAGGAGGAGACCCACAAATGCACGGGGAGATTATGCAAACTCCGCAAGGGGAGGTTGCAGTAGCTTGACTTGAACCCTGAATCTCTGCGCTCTAACCACCCAGCCGCTCGGTCATATTGATTGCTTCGAAAAAGAAAAAAAGCAATTGCATGAGTATTTTTCACTTCTATCCGTAAAACATTTACCTCAATTCTTTTCTTTTTTTCGGTACAAAATGTCCTGGAGTTTTTGATAAACGATTATGCCAAACATTATTTAAAAATCTTCTGGATCCTTATGAGGGACTCTGCGAGAGATGATTACCGGCTTCCGAAAATAAGCCGTAGTAAGATCTCCAAGATTTATTACCGAACATGTTTATGTTTACACTAAGTCACTGAAACAGGAAGTCGCCCACACAAGTCATTAGTCACAAAAAAATAACCAGACTGTAAACAGTGAACATGCCCATATTTGTATATGATATTGAATTCATAAGGTACAAATAATTCTTTAATAAATATTGTGTCATATATTTCTCTGTGAACAAAATACCCAAAACACAAATGATACTGTGTTGCAAAAGTGTGTGCACCCATACGTGTGTGTCCGTCCCTCAATCCATCAGTAATGAACAGCCAGTTAATGATAGAGCCCTTGCTCCTTCCATTCCAGCAGCCACGAAATAATTACCTTGTGTCTGAAGCCATTCTCCATCTGCACGCCACTCCACAGGTTCATTTAGCTTCCATCTCGCTGAAAATCCAATCCTTTCTCTTCCCGCTACCCCTTTCACCTTGCATTTAACTACACCTTCAGTCCGACATCCGAGTGGAAATAAAGCCTCATTTGCTACTCCCTGTCTCGCATTAAATTGGAGAACTTAATTGTCTCTGGGGTATTTTTTTGAAGATTTCGAAAGCCTTGTGATTGAATTTACCGACTGCAGGTCCTAGCACTTTTTCAGGTGTGCGTGATTTACGGCCAGTGTTTTTCAACCAGTGGGTTCGGACCAAAAAGTGAATCGTGAAATTAGTTTTAGTGGGTCACAGGTCCTTGCAAAATAATTCTAAGATGAAAAAAAAAAATCAAAGGGTCACTTACACTAGTTAACAGTAGATGGCGATAATGCCCTGCTCGATCGCTTCTTCAAATGACACGTTTGATAGGGACATCTAATTTTCTTCTGATTTTGTTGCTTTTCTTTCCTTTTGTTTACCTAAATCTGCATTTTTTTACATAGCGCTTTTCAAGTCAATGAAGACTTCCCAAAGCACTTTACAATGTGCTTCACATTTCGCAATAGCGGCCGTGCAGCCATGTAAGGCGCTAAGCTGCTTATTGGGGGTATTAGGTGTTCAGTGTCTTACCCAAGGACACTTCGATATGTAGCACGGAGGAGCCAGGATTCGAACTGCGATCTCTTGGTCCCAAGACGAGCGCTCTACCTCCTGAGCCACTGCCGCCCCCATCGGGTCCGAAGTAAGTTATTGGTATAGGGGGAAGGAAAAGTGTAAATCAGTGACATCAACAATCGTGTCGAAGAAGGAAATTATTGGGTTAAACAATTATTTATGAGTGTCTGCCATTAAACGGTAATGGAATAGTAAATATAGTATATGGTTAGTAAATGGTTTAACATTTTATATTTTAGCTTTTTACCAGTACAATAATCTTCATTAACTATACAATTGAATAATAATAGATGTTTAGGTACACATTTTCATACTATTTTGAATTGCTTTTAGTGTCACAAGCCAGAAACGGAGACAAGACCCAATAGCGTTCGTTTTACTCAGTTTTATTGAGAAAGAGAGCAGTGCTTGCTTCCACGATCTGATGATTGTCGGTCACGGGTAGCTGATGGCAGGAACGCGGAAGTGGCACTTCCGTGTCGACCGAGGGTAGTCGTAGGCAGCGGGAAAACGGGTCGATGGCCGGGACGGAGGAGAAAGGGCAGTAACGAGTCAAGAGAGGTCGGCAACAGGTATCAGGCAGGTGAAAACAGGGCAGGAGAATGTCGGAAAGTACAGAGCTTGCCTAGCTGAAAGCATAGGTTTGCAGACGGTCTGACAGCTTCCTCTTGGAAGACGGGGATTTTAAAAGAGTCAGGGAGCCAATCAGCGACCAGGGCTGTTGGCGCCAACGGGGCGGTCGCAGGTGCCCCAAATCAGCAATCATGACCTTTTAGTATGCACCCATTTTAAAGCAGTTTTAGGGGGTTGCTTATATGCAGCTTAGACTTATATCCAAGGTACTTGAAGTCATTTTGGTTTTTCTGATCTGTTTTTTTGGGGGGAAGAAAAAACAAAAGGTGAATATATCATTCCAATTTTTTTCTTTTTTTTTTTTTTTTTTTTTTTTAATAAAACAATGATGCTGCCTACTTCCCTGGAGCCCCGTGCTGTACAGTATGCCTCAAGGGGTTTAAATATGTAATGTACAGAAGAAGAAGGGCAAAGAAACCCTTGCCTTGCACACGGGTTCTATATTTCTCTTGTACTGTGGTTATATACTGAGATTAACTATTAGGTATTTGGGCACAATATTAAAAATAGTAAAAGATAAAAGGGTAAATTGACAGTTTTTAGCATTTGGTAATAGGTCTTTTCTCTTGAGACAGAAGAGGTAGGCTCATTCTACACTATTGCTTCAACTTTCAGTATGCAGCGTTAAAGCTGGTTGCTAAGTTTGAAAAATATCAAACACTATGTGAGATTGACTAGATCAAGCCGCACACATACCTGGCATATTTTTATTTTGGCGTTGAGTATCAAACATAATTTTGGTGCTCAGTCCCCAAATTGCTCATGAGTATGGGGCACAGTAATTGCAAGCTGCTCTTTTTCACAATGCATGGGATTTAAGTAAAAAAACACATGGTGATGTCTTAAGACATTTCAGATGCTTGACTGGGTGGATTTTTCTGTTCATATCATATATAACAGGAGCATAACTTGAGGTTTACTCAATATTTACAGTAGACTCAAGGTATTAAATCCTTTCACCCACGAAACAAAAGTAAGTTCTCAATTTGTACATCTGAATGGAACAGACGAGAAAGTTGCATGTTACAGTTCCCTTTTGGTATCAATGGAGTCCATTTTCAGTCACTAGTGTTCCCTTTAATCCTCAAGGAACAATGTCAAGCAAATGCAATTTGGTCTGATACCGTGGCAACCACTGATGACAACATTAGAAAAAGTCAACTTCTCAAGTCTGTGTTGCAATCTAGTCCCACATGACACAATGACGTTTATTGTGGGGATGTCAAAGTGCCCTGACACTGTCGTCAAGAAATATAGGTATTACACTACTTTTACATGACACTTCCCCTATTTGTCCTTTCCTTTGTCGCAGTATTATATATTTGGACCAACTGGTCTTCATATTCACTTTCATACTTTGTAGTAGTCGCCATCTTTAATGGTCACCGGAACATATCTACCTACACTACCACTTTTTTTTGCTTTTCTCACCTTAAAAACCCATCCCTTAGAACGCGCCCAAACATCCCACTTTCCTTTTACAACACCTCTCCACTCATTCCTATCACCAACAAGCTCTAGCTTTCACTAGATTTAGACCTCTTTCCTGCAGTGCACTCATAACACCATCCATCCACTTCAATTGCAGCCTTCCTCTTCGTGTCCTTCCATTTACTTCCAATCTTCTAACTCCTAACATACCCCTCAAACACTTCATCTCAAAAATATTTAATTTCCTTCTTAAATATGCGTTCAGGCTCCAAGTCTCTGCACCATACAACACAGTCGGCACAATCACACTCTCATTCAGTACCCTCTTAACATCCATACTCATACTCTTGATGCTCATCGCTCTCCTCAGAGCACCCAAAACCTTGCTTTCTTGATTCACTCTGTGCAATACCTCGCACTCCATTCCACCAACTGCAGCCACATCACAACCCAAGTACCTAAAGCTTTCAACTTCTTCCAGCACCTGTCCATGCAACCTGATATCTAACGCCATGCCCACTCCATCACGTGAACACTTCATCACCTTACTCTTCCCAACATTCACACATACCTTACGCCTATCACATACTCTTCCAAACCAACCTTCTCAATGTTTCCTCAGAATCAGCCACAAACGTTGTGTCATCTGCAAACAACAACTGACTCACCTGCCACACCGTTCCACTGTTATCCATTATCTCTACACCTAAGCCAAATACTCTTGCATTCACCTTTCTCACCACGCCATTCATGTACACATTAAACAGCCATGGTGACATCACACACCCCTGTCTCACACCAGTCAACACAGGGAACCACTCACTTGTCTCACTCCCTACTCTTACAGATGCTCTGCTGTTCACATAAAAACTCTAATTTAAATTCAAACACACCAAAAAAAAAATCTTGGCTTGAGACTAGTATTTGAGCCGATCCCTGCTTTATTTTGAAGCAAGTCTTAGTCTCTGTGCATGTATAAACTGCTCCAACAATTGCATTAGACTTATTTTGGTAAAAGTTTGCAATTTCCTGTTTTGAACAAGCACATATATTTCTTCAGATATTATTCAATATTCCTGGAACGGATTGTGTTTTACATGTAAAGAGAGAGTGCACAAAAACATCCACAACTTTTTGATGTCAATATATGCATGACCTGAAAACACGTGAACGAGACATCTTGGAGTAGAATTAAGAACAGCACAGCTGAAAACAGCTTCAGGTTCGCAGGAGACGGCGCCGTTGGTGTTTTGCAGCCAGGCTTCAAGTTGATTTCTTAATGTTTTGAATGTACAAACCAGAGCTCAGAGTTAAGGTATACAATATATATTTATTTAAAAAAAACAACATTCGCCTCTCTCCCTGGTGGTGGGGATTTTGCCCCTTGTTAACTAACAGGTAAACCAATCATGGCTCGCCTGTTTTCTATAGCTCAGACACAAGTATTCAATGCTTGTATCCGGAGAAGCTGTATGCAATGTTCCCTCTAAGCTGCGGGCGTGCGCAATTGCGCATTACACAGAGCTTTTCCGTGCTCAAGAAAATCTAGCCAGCTCACAAAAATCAGGGCCCGAAATTGCTAATTAAGAAGCGAATTAAGTCAAAGTTAGAGTGCATGAAGGTAAAAATACAAGGATTCCCCTGACGCTGTGTTCTAAATGCGGTATTTAGAAGTCAAGGTCGAAGTAGAATGAAGTTGAGTATAGTCAATAAAGTTTTTCGAGAACCGGCTTCTTCGGCTCGGCTCACTAAAAGGAACTGGCTCTTTCGGGTCCTAAACGGCTCTTCAGGTTGTTTTTGCTTCTTTCATTCCCTTTATGACTAAATATTGTGTAAAATTATGCACAAAATGACTTAAAGGTAGGGGCAATAGAACTAGAAAGAAAAAAATACCAAAATGAAAAAGTAGTGAAAAGCTGAAAAAAAAAGTAAAAAAAGTAAATAGAGAACAAAAAGAAAAAAGTAAGCTAGGAAAAAATAAACAAAATGAGATTTTTTTTTAATAATTAAAAAAAAAAAAAAAAAAACAGGGAAAAAGAAGAAAAAGTTTTTTTAAAGGAATTTGAAAAAAAGTTGAAAAAAACAGAAAAAAGAAGAAAAACTTTGTGTTGCATTCAAATAATTTCCAATTGTACCAAGTCAATCTTGTTGCCAACATTGTACTTCCACTAAAAAATGTGAATACATACAGTTGTGTATCGTGCAACCGACTAAATAAGCCCCCCAAAATGTTAGTATTATGCGACAAAAGATACCAGGAAAAAAAAGAAATGGAAATCTTGTGAAAGAATTGTTGTAAAAACAAATGATGTTTGTAGGCCGTACAACCGTTGCAATAATACATTAGTCAATTCGTTCAAAAGTGAAAAAAAAATTGCATTGCCGGAAACTCAGCAAAATGTAACGTGCTGTCAAGTTTTGCACATGTTTGATAATGACTTTGTTGCCACACTTAGGATTGCTGTTGCTCACTGTAGTTTCAAGCGTTGCTCACCGACTTTGTGTGAACGCTCAGACCCGTGGAAAATTAGAGGGAACATTGACTGTATGTAAAGCAGAAAGCAAAATGTCCGCCAATGGCTGAGAGATAACAGCCGGATTCTGTTTTCATCCCACAACCACAATATTAACATCACGTTTTCTCTGGTTCTACTCTGCTGTTCCTGTGGACCAGGATTTTATCCATCGTTAGTGGGAGATTGTTCACCAAACACAACACCCTTAGGTTTTTGACCTCATCCCTGTATTTTGACTCATCTTCCCCTGAGATATATCCGACCACAGTGGTGTCATCAGCAGACTTGGAGGTGCTATCTAAGAGATGGGTCGGGGTGCAGACGGATGTGTAGGGAGTTAAGAGAAGGGGTCTCAATACACACCCTTGTGGAGATTCGGTGCTGAGCGTGATGGTGTAGGAGCAGTGATTACCTAGCTTGACATATTGCGGAGAATCTGTTTTTGCTCAAGGATCCCTGGGATGATGTTATTAAAGGCTGAACTGAAGCCCCAAGAAAAGCAGCTGCACGTAGCTTCCCTGGTGCTCCTTTGTTGATCTTTTTCTTTGGTAGCAAACTGGTGGAGGTCCAGAATGGGTGGCAGAAAGCCCCTGATGTGTTGGGAGACTAGTCTCTCAAAGCACTTCATGATAAAAGGCGAAAGTGCCACAGGCCTGCAATTGTCGAGGCTGTCCGCTGCTGTCTTTTTGGGAACGGGGTCGATTGTGGACATTTTGAGGCATGAGGGGATTGTGCCTTTAGCCAAGGACTGGTTGAAGATTTTTTGTGAATACTTCAGTCATTTGACAGTACAGACATTTTTAGGGGAAAACAAGGTTTTATAAAGTCAAGTAATTTGATTTGTTAAACAAATGCTTGAGCGTGTATATGCCATGAACCAGAACAGGATCAGGACCCAAAACGCGTAACGTTCTCACACAAGCCTTTTATTTTACGGGAAATGGGGAGTCAGGCGGCGGTCTGGCGTGAAATGATAGGAAGCCAGAGGTCGACTAGATCGATACCAATTGCCAGAGTTGATATCGGACAGATGGGGTCGATACCGGACAGGAAGGGACAGGCAAGATAGATAATGAAACAGGATATTGAAAATAAATAGGACAAACTAGATGGGAACGAAAACTGGAGAAAATAATAAACAGGACAAAAATAGACGAAAACAAAACTGGAAACCGAAATTAAACAGGACAAAATAAACGGGAAAAAATGCCGGACAGGAAATCCCAACAGGAACAGGACCGAGTCGAATCCCACGTTTTGCGGGGCAGAAGTTCCTTGACGGACTGACAAACGGAGTGTGAGAACACTAAATTTAAATAGAAGGGAAGCCAATCGGTCAACGAGCCGCAGCTGGCGCCACACGGGAGGCCCAATTTGGCTCCACGTCAATTGTGACAGTATATAGGGTTTGTTCTTTGGTTTTAAAGTCTAAAATGTCATTAAAAAAAAGGTTTCAACCTTGCAGATTTTGATTGGTGTAGGTCCATTTTGGAACGTAACCCAAGTGAAAAAGAGGGAATGTTATACTACCCAGAAGCTGTTGAAGACAACCCCCTCAAAAGTAATATCTGCTAATTACATCCCATCTCTTGTCGTGTGTGATCTCGACAAAATCCACAGGAGAGCTTGTGAAGTTGTTGTGCCTTTGGCTTCGCAAGCTGGCTGACTTATGATCACGAAGAACCTATTAGATTTTGATAAGGGGGGGTCACACAAATCTTGTGGCACTGCCCTTGTGGATTTAACACCGGGATCACAGCATAGTTAGCGACACACTCAATGTCAGGGTGCAAAGCAAACAGACATTGCTCACATTTATCTTTTCCGATGTTGATTTTATATCAAAGGATATTAGTCCCTTACAATGATCTTGTGCAAATAATTTCACTGGGGTTCAATAATGTTACAGTGAAGCGTTAATCCTGGGAAATCAATACCAAACAAAGAAGGTATTGTCTTCAGACACATTACATCTGTAGAGCTTGGTGACAGGATTGGGGGGGACGTCATTAAAGAAGCTGTCATGAATTCCTGACAGATATTTAAACCAGAGCTTGCAAGAGGAACCTTTTGTGCTAAATGGGCCGCACCAACAGAAGGTGGCACTGGTGTGATGTTAACAGAGTGCTGCATTGCTTTAACTGCTGTAATAATGCTCAGTTTAAAGGGCAATAAAAAAAATTCTTAGCTGTTTGCTATGTTCAGTTTATTCCCTCATATCGTCGATGTAATAAATGATGTATTAACATTTTTAAAAATGCAAGCAGCATACTTTAATACATATATTTACATCTCCATTATTTATGATGCTGCAAACTCTGTGTTGCTTTTCCAGAAATGTAATTTAAAATGTGAGGTAAAAAAAAAAAGCAATAAACTATGATGATCATGATGAGAGGGAGGAAAGGAACGCTAGGTAACATGAAATTGCCAGGCAATTGTAAAATATATTACTTTGGGGCTAAATACCGCCTTAAATCACAGAGACATTGTGTGTTATTTGACCATTTGATGTTGCTTTGTTGTGTAGTGCAAAAGAAAACTAGTACTAAAAAGCAAATTACAGAGATTTAAAGTAACCAAATCACGCTATTTTTATTATTGTTATTATCATTTGTATTTATTTTTTGTTTTGCCTGGCCTTTCACAAGGTTACTAGTGTATTGGTAACCATAGAGGCAAGGTGGCGAATATCAATATCTGCTCCCAATATGTAAGCCTCATTTTATGTAAAATAAATGCAAATTCCTCAACGAATATTAAAAAAACAAAATGCATACTTATAATTATATTTCATGTGTTCTTACTAATTATTTAAATCGATATTATTTTCTTTTCTTAATGAATGACGTGCTTCATTGCCACTATATATATATATATATATATATATATATATATATATATATATATATATATATATATATATATATATATATATATATATATATATATACTGCCCCTTTAAGTGACTACTGGATGGTGGAGCAGATGAGACAGGTTATTTAACACTTATTCATTTATTTATTTTTTATTTTAGATACAGTATAGAATAGTTACAGACAAAAAAATCATTGCATACATCAGCGATTTGAAGCATTATTAAAAAGGTATTTGTCATGATGACTTATTAGTTCGGCGCCAGCCGCTGCGGGCTTCCTGATTGGTTCACCGTTCTTCTTAAGCTCAGTCCTTTAACTCGCCTGTTGTCAGTCCGTCAACGAACATCTGTTTCTACAAGGCAAGCAGTTTGACTCTGAATCCCATCGGTCCCGCTTTTTGCACCCGTTTTCCACCTGTCCGTTCCTGATTTCCCTGTTAGTCTCCGGCTAGGACCTGTTTTTTGACCCCGACCACATTTTACTCTCCCGTCCCGGCTTACAACATGTTTTTGATCCTGACCACGGTTTGTTCTCCTCTCCCAGCTATCGACCTGTTTTTTCCGTCTTCGACACCACGATCTCCCGCTTCGGAAGATCCACTTCCGCATTCGGAACATGATCCGATTCCGTGAGCGACATGCTTCCCGCGCCTAGCGCTGCCCTTTCTCTTTCTCTGAATAAACTTGTGGTTAACGTTACGCATCTGGGTCCTTATTCTGTTCTGGTCGTGACAGTTTTTTAATACCACTTTTTCCCACAGGATCCCCATATCAAGTAGGTAAAAAATATTTTCAGGACAATAAGCTACAATAGAATAGGAAAAAGTATCCAAAAATCAGACCATCGTAGTGTTATTCTTATTTTACAACATGAATTCTCTGTAATCACTGAGGACATTTAATGATGATATTAACCTAATGTGTGGCTATATTTATAATTTCTTTTTAGACGTACATTTTTATTTTTAGAGTTAAGAGGAATACCACAGTAAAAATGATGCATAAAGGTGGACCAATTGAATGAACTCTTTCTTTTTTCTTTAAAGGGACAGAGTGTATTATTTGGAGCTTCTTAGTGTAAAAACCTAATGTCAAAAAAAAAACAATATTAATTTATATTACAATTAAAAATACACAAACTATCATACATAGATATATTTTTTAGTACTTGTTGTGCACTGGTTAGCACATTTGCCTAACACTCGAAAAGTCCCCTGGCCAGCTGCGGCTCATTGACAGTTTGGCTTTCCGTCTATTTAAGCTCAGTGCTCTCATTCTTCCTTTGTCAGTCCGTCAACGAACCTCTGCCCCGCCAGACGTGGGTTTTGACTCGGTCCTGTTTCCAGTTTCGTTCCCGTCTAGTTTCTCCTGTTTATATTCGATATTCTGTTTTAATATCAATCGTGTCCGTCTCGTTGTTTAATATCGGTTTCCAGTTTTGTTCCCGTCTAGTTTGTCCTGTTTAATTTCGATATCCTGTTTTAAAACCAATCCTGTCCGTCCCGTCCTGTCCAGTATCGACCCCATCTGTCTGATATCTGCTCGGGCAAATGGTATTGATCTTGTCGACCTCTGGCTTCCTATAATTCCACGTCAGACTGCTGCCTAACGTCCATGACTCCCCATTTCCCGTAAAATAAAAAGCTTGTGTGAGAAACATCACACATTTGGGTCCTGATGCTGTTCTGGTTCTTGACAGTATTGTTTAGCATTTTTTTCACATCTGATTGAGCAATATGCATTTGGGGGGATTCTGTGTCGTTGACACTAATTTGTTTGACCTAAAAAAGGTAAAAAGAAAAAGTAAAAATAGCCCGTCCCTTCAAGTAAACCCTGGTCAAAGACGTCACTGCAGTGTTTGTTCAGAAAATTTCAAATACTTTGACATCTTTTTACAGTAACAGAAATAAAAACTTTCCCTGGTAACTAGTTACTTTTACTATAGGGTAATTCAGTTTCTTTCTCAGTTACATTTTGGAAGAAGAAGGAAGTAGCTTTAACTAATTACTTTTTTAAAGTTACGTATCCAACACAGTTGACAACTAACAAGCTTGGACAATTTACACCACTCAAAATACATAATTTTGCAGTATGAAAGTGAACTAGAATCTGAAGTAAAATAGAAAAATTCTGCTCTCTGAGGAAAAGACTTTGGATGTGCACAAAGGGATCGAAAAACGCACTCTCTGTTAAGACCAGAACGGAGACAGGACCCACTTGCGTTACGTTTCTCAGTTTTATTGAAAAAAAGGAAAGGGTTGCACCCACGATCCGGTGATCGCTGGGCGCGGGAAGCAGGTCGCTCTGAACGCGGAAAAGGGACTTCCGTGGCGGTGTTGGGAACGGAAAACGGGTCAGTAGCCAGGACGGGAGAGCAAAAACTTGGTCGGGGTCGGAAACGAGTCGAAAGCCAGGAGAGGAAAGTAGACGTGGTCAGGATCAAAAAACGTGTTGAAGCCGGGGAACAGACGGTAGCAAAAACAGGTGGGATTCAGGGTCGAAGAAGGCTTGCTTAGAGTAAACTGAGGTTTGCAGACGGACTGACAAAAGGGGACAGATAGGAGTTGGTTTAAATAGGAACAGGGAGCAAATCAGAGTCCGAGGCAGTTGGCGCCATCGAGCGGGCACAGGCGCTTCGCATCAGTAATCATGACAACCTCTATAAATTTGATGCTAGAATAAAAATATTCAGCTACATCGATTCCCTCACATATAAATACACTGCACACTGACTTCCACACAGGTGAAGGTGTTTGGTCTTTTCATGGGGGGTTGTTGTTCTTGGTGGACTGAACAAAGATCAACAATGTACTGGGCAGTGACGTGCAGTAAGGCTTGAATCTGGTGAGGAACAATCAGATTTACAAATAAATGAACCTAAAACGTATTTATCATTTGATTAACAAAACAAGAAGGCAGTATTTAATCATTAACATAGTACAAAAACTGTTATTATCTTAACTTATGAAATCTATTAGATGCTCCTTTTGAATAAAAGTATCATTAGATAATCCTCCGTGATGAAAAAAACCCATTCAACAAGTAAAAATTATTTGACGGTGTAGCGTACTTAGAAGGTCAATGAATCATTTTAATGACTAATCAATTGAGGAATTAACTGTAGAGGTGAACTTAATGTTTGCACTACGTGTTATATTAAATGTGTCTAGCTTTTTGGAGCACCACAGCAGTTTTTAGATATTTGTAACAGGAAAATGGCTGAAAAACTTTATCATGGATCTCATAATCTAAAGTTTGTCTACATGCACATTTTAACTGTGACTTATTTTTGTGCAGCATGTTTTGATATATTTAAATCAAAACCAAAACACTCAAATAATTATAGAAAATTCCTCACTACAAATCTACAGAAAAAAAAATAACAAAGCCTGGAAAAGCACTCAATAGTAATAATAAGGAGTAAGGGGGATGATAGGCACACGAGGAAACTATTAAAGAGGGAGATAAAACACCCTGCTTAAACTTTCGTTGTGGAAAGCTTGCACCATCGTTATTTTGAACCATTCTATCAATATCCCCCTGATATCTTGATTTGTTAGCTGATCAAATTGATGCTGTCTTCAAAAAACTGATCCGCTGTCAGAACCCGAACAGACGGTGGACCCAGACGCGTAATGTTTTCAGACAAGTTTTATTTTACGGGGGTAGTCATGCGCGGGAACACAGACACCAGCGATTCGGCGATTGCCGTGCAGAAGAGATCGAAACCGAACAGGACACATGGGATAGGTACCAGATACAGGATACACGAGCAGATAACGGACAGGGTGGGACAGTTGGGATCAATGTTCCCTCTAATTTTCCACGGGTCTGAGCGTTCACACAAAGTCGGTGAGCAGCGCTTGAAACCACAGTGAGCAAGTGATCCCAAGTGTGGCAAGATAATTAATTATCAAACATGTCCAAAACTTGACAACAAGTTACATTTTGCTGATTTTCCGGCAATGCAAAATAATTTTTCTCTTTTGAATGTATTGACTCATGTACCATTACAAAGGTTGTACGGCCTTCAAACGTCATTTGTTCTTACAATTCTTTCACAAGATATCCATTTCTTTTTATTTCCTGATATATTTTGTCACATAATATTGACATTTTTGGGTGCTTATTTAGTCGGTTGTAAGATACAGAACTGTACTTAATCATATTTTTTAGTGGAAGTACAATGTTGGCAAAAAGATTCACTTGATATAATTGGAAATTGTTTGAATGCAACACAAACTTTTTCTTCTTTTTTCAAATTCCTTTAAAATAAATCGCATCGTGTTTATTTTTTCCAAGCTGTTACTTTTTTCTTTTTGTTCTATATTTACTTTTTTCCTACATTTCTTTCTTTTCTTTTTTTCTGGCTTTTTTTTCTAATTTTTTCTTTCTTTTTTCTCTTCTTTTTGTTTCTTTTTTTCTCAGCTTTTCACTACTTTTTCATTTTGGTATTTTTTTTCTTTTTTTGTTCTATTCCCCCCTTCCTTTAAGTCATTTTGTGCATAATTTTACACAATATTTGGTCATGTTGGGATTAAAGAAGCAAAAACAACCCAAAGAGCCGTTTAGGACCCGAAAGAGCCGGTTCCATTTAGTGAGCCGAGCTGAAGTAGCCGGTTCCCCGACAAACTCTACTAACTTTACTCAACTTCGTTCTCCTTCAACTCGACTTCAAAATACCGCATTTAGGACAAAACGTCAGGGGAACCCGTGTATTTTTACCTTCATGCACTGTAACTTTGACTTGAGTAGCTTCTTAATTAGTAATTTTGAGCCCTCAAGGAAAAACTCAAAACCTCAATAGAAGGAAAATGAAGAAGCCTTGAGAAGTCAAGTCAAGTCAAGTCCTGTTTACTTGTGACGACAATAGTCACAAGAACTCTCAAAGGTCTGCATAGACCACAGATTATCGCAAACTACAGACTATTATGACACCATCCCCTGATCTAAAGCGCACATGAGGGCAAGGGAAAAACTCAAAAAACTCAACATGAGGAAAATGAAGATACCTTGAAACGTTGCCCTTCATCATCATTGCAAGCCTTACGACCCGTAGTTAAAAAAAAGCAGCGCAGCTTTTGGGGATTGATACTGGATACACGAGCAAGATACCGGACAGGAGGGATCGATACCGAATAATGGAGACTGGAGCAAGAGACTGGAGCCGGCACAGGTGAAACTAATAAGTCATCATGACAAATACCTTTTTAATAATGCTTCAAATCGCTGATGCATGCAATGATTTTGTGAATGAACGTTTGGTCGCAAGAACAAACACAAGGCGATAAATGGCAATTTCTTCTTCCCGCAGGCCGCCTTCTGGCAGCATATGTTAGCGGTAATGCTCAAAACCAACCTGACTAACTGAAAATTATGCAAAATTAGAGAAAGAGAAAGGTCTAAAAAGATGGCCAGCTCGTGCCCTGATAAGCTGTTATTCTTCAAGGCACCTTACAGATCTCAGAGAAAAAGCAGCAAGGAACTTTACACCCGTGCACTGGATGGACGTTGCCATTGGCGACACTCATGGCAACCGCTCCTGCACTTTTGTGTCGTTGTAGGGGCAATATTCCATTGTAAATTGAATGCAGCTTTGAAACTATCAGGGGAAGTGATACCATCAGAATATTCTCCCAGCCAATGTTGGGAATTAAATATTAAAATGTATCGTTTACCAAATTGTTTGAATTAGTTATCTGACTCCATTAACCAAACACAACCAACATTCACCCAACAATGCGCGCTCGTTTCTTGATGGAAAAGATGAACAAGAATAGCCGACATTTTCCCACAGGGGCAGATTTAATTTCATGAACAATTTAACTAAGTGAACTCCATCGAAATCAGCTGAATTAGTCAAATTAGTGTCGTTGGAGTCTCTGGGGAACCTTCTCTCTAGTTCTCCAGCTTTCTCCTCTCGGCCCACGTCTCCCTGCAAGATGGCGTCTCGACTCCTCCCATGGGCGTGCCAAGGAAGCCCCCCCCCCCGCCCCCTGGGCATCGTGAAGTCTGGAAAATTCAAAACAACACCGAGGGTGTCTACGTCATCAGGGCTTTGTTCTCAAAACATCGCCTGCCGTCCTCCGTCAGAGTCTTGTTATCAAAATTCCTTAGACAAATTGTTCTGCATTACGAACGGCGAGACCTGTCATTGAACTATAGCCTACTCGGTGAAAAAAATCTTCATTGCAATCAATAAATGTAACTTGTATTCAATCGTATAAAATCCTTTATAGTCAAATGTATCAAACCTTCACCAATAAAAGGGAGATGAGATCCAGTCATTTGTAACAGTTTTCATTCAATTATTAGAGACAATTTTGAAGGAAAATGTTTTCATTCGTCGTTTTGACAGATGACAAGAACAGATGTAATGCATTCCTTTATCAAATTTACGTTTGGGTAGTGTCCTGTGGAATGCAGCAGAATAACACCCTCCAGATAATTACCTGAACCGGCATATAATGACAGTACAGACAGATTACTGGCGTCGGATCATGCATGTTTCTGTCGTTCCTTGGTGTTCTCTGAACCCTTGACGCCTGCTTTGTGTCTATGAAGACCTTTGTATATATCCAGGCTTGATTTATTGGACTGTGTTTTCTCTGCCTGATATATGCTCTCTTCCATCTGCTGAACTTTAGCACTGAATAAATACAACCATTTAAAATTTGTTTTTATTTTATATTTTCGGGATGGTAGGTGAGGCTCAGACTGGGCCTTCAGATAACTTAGCCGTCATACCTCTTAGTATGTAAAGCACCACTTTGGTGATTTTCCTCACATGGTTTTTGATGCCTCACCATGTGTTTTATATTAATGCGTGTTTGAGTTTGAATTTGTGAGTAAACTTTTGCAGAAGTAGGTCCAAGCCAGTACTACGAATATGGAATTCCTTACAGAAATACGTATTTTTGTCGTAGTAGGCATGGACCAATAACTAGTTCCACGATGTACCGTGGTGTATAAATGACAAGGTTTCATTTACTGCTGGTATTTTCTGCAACCTGTAATGAATAGGCAAATTATTTCTTTTTCATGCAGGGCAAATTAAAACCAGTTTGCACGACTTGTTCCTCTTTGAAGCCGATTGCATCCAATTAAGTGTCCTGCACATGCTGTCCCCTACCAAAGACAGGAAGGGACGGTGGCTGTGGGCAGACAAAAGGAAACACATGGGTCACTTATTTTGTTTTTTAGCCAAATAGCAGGGCAGAGATTTTTAGTTGGTTTTATTTAGGTTGGAATACTAAACGAGAATAAGAATTGAAGTGTGCATCATTTGACCACCAGATGTTGCCGTATTGTGTTGTGCTACAAAGCACAATAAAGAATACAAACAACGGACATTGAAAATGAATAAAACGCAATATTTTTTTATCTTCTTGAGGTTTTTGGGAACCCGTAGCAGCAAGATGTTATTGTCTGCCTTCTCTAGGTGAGGCTAATGCTATGTTGTGTTATGAGTTGGATCCCTTAACCACTAGGGTCGTAGTGGGGTCATTTCCTGTGTACAATACAGCCTGGTGTGTCATGAACCAGAACAGGATCAGGACCCAAACGCGTAACATTTCTCACACAAGTCTTTTATTTTACGGGAAATGGGGAGTCATGCACGTTAGGCAGCAGTCTGGCGTGAAATGATAGGGAGCCAGAGGTCGACGAGATCGATACCAATTGCCCGAGTAGATATCGGACAGATGGGGTTGATACCGGACAGGACGGGACAGACAGGACTGATAAGGAAACAGTAAATAGAAAATAAACAGGACAAACTAGAGAGAATAATGAATAGGATAAAAATAGACACGAACGAAACTGGAAACAGATATTAAACAGGAAAAAAAATAAACTGGAACAAGGGAAACCAACAGGAAACATTACCGGGTCAAAACCCACATCTTGCGGGGCAAAGGTTCGTTGACGAACTGACAAAGGAAGAATGAGAGCACTGAGCTAAAATAGACGGAAAGCCGATCTCTCAACAAGCAGCAGCTGACGCCACACGGGCGGGGCCAATTGGGCACCATGGCAACCGTGACAAATACACAATGTCCATATTGAGGTTTTGAGCTTTTCCCTGCCCTCATGTAGGTTTTAGATCAGGGTATGATGTAAAAATAGCCTATGCAGACATTTGAGACTCCTTGTGATAAAGGGCTATACAAATAAACATGACTTGACTTGAAAAAAGGCGTCTTGGAGGAAACCAGGTGTTGATTAAAGGGGCCAGCTCCCTTCGTTCACTTCCAAGAGCCAGCTCATAGAGCCCTTTCGTTCACAAACAGCAAGAGTCGGTGGCTGTAATAATGTAAGCCATCATTCGCCTTTTCTTTCAGCGCATAGTAAATACTATGTTTGAAATCACAATCTAACTACCAGTATTTGGAAGACGCTATTTTGAATGGTGACACGATCCAAAAAGCTGTGACATAAACAACTTTAAGGAGAGCGAAAAAATGCGCCGCTCAAGCATCAGGTTTACCAAGGAGGACACACTGCCGTAAGCGTTCTGCAGAAAAAGCTTTTGACTGCGGAAAAAGTATTAATTAGATTAATCTCTTACTGAAAAAACTACCCAGTTAAGTACCTGCGTTATTTATACCAGCGTTATTCTCAACACTGGTTGTCAAACATATCGGTCATCTGTTGCCAGTGACGGATGACGGAAATGATTGTGCATTAAAGGTCATCCAGCGTGTTTCTATGCATTTTCTATGAGTTGATGTTAAAGTGCATGTGGAGCCCTTCACAAGGGCAACTCAGGTCAGCTGACCTCCGAATTGACTGGTTTCATGTCCCCTTGGCAGATCTGCGATCCAGCATCTATGGCAACCAATGAAGGACAGATGTCTATCAATGTTCCCTCTAAAGGCCCGGTCACACAGCCTTTCACGGGCGTATCGAGGCTGAATCACGGCCAGAAATTTCTGCCCGTGAAGCAGACGCTATTGGACGCTTTGAGATCGCGATACAGACGAGATACAGCCGTGCTTTACAAGCGGTAAGAAATTCACACGCGGTTGGCCGCGCGAAAAAGTTTTGCGTTGCTCAAAACTTTAGACCACGGGTAACCGCGGGCGGCACACGTGGTACACACGAGGCAAAGACGCGGTACGAACGTGCTAGGACGTGCTGCGGCTGCGGCCAAGACGTGGTTACATGCAGGTAAGACGCGAAATTTTAGCGGGTAAACGCGAGTGGAGCACGGTCATAGCACGTTTGTTCTGTGCCTGTATCGCGGTGTTATCACGTGCATTAGCGTGTGTACCACGTGTAAGCACGGTCAAACGCGATGCAGCCGCGGTTACCCGCGATAAGGACGCGGAACAGTCGCCGGCGTCTGTTTCGCGGGCATACCACGGGTAAACAGCGGGTTTAGCCAATTTTGCACATTTTCCACCGCGTCTGCTTCACGGGCAGAAATTTCTGGCCGTGATTCAGCCGCGATATGCCCGTGAAAGGCTGTGTGACCGGGCCTTAAGATGCGCGCGTGCGAAATCGCGCACTGCCCGCACATTCTCAGCGCACAAGAAAATCTAGCCAGCGCAATGATTCCTCTAAGCTGCTTGTGTGCGCAATTGCGCACTACCCTGAGCTTTTCCGCGCACAAGAAAATCTAGCCAGCTCACAAAAATCAGGGCTTGAAATGCTAATTAAAAAGCGAATTAAGTCAAAGTTACAGTGCATGAAGGTAAAAATACATGGGTTCCCCTGACGTTGTGTTCAATTGCACACTGCTCGCACGTTCTCAGCGCACAAGAAAATCTAGCCAGTGCACAAAAATGAGGGCTCGAAATTGCTAATTAAGAAGCGAATTAAGTCAAAGTTACAGTGCATGAAGGTAAAAATACAAGGGTTCCCCTGACGTTGTGTTCTAAATGCGGTATTTGGAAGTCACGGTCGAAGTACATCGAAGTTGAGTAAAATCAGTAGAGTTTTTCGAGAACCGGCTTCTTCGGCTCGGCTCACTAAAAGGAACCGGCTCTTTCGGGTCCTCTCTTCAGGTTGTTTTTGCATCTTTCATCCCTATAAGACCAACTATTATGTAAAATTATGCACAAAATGACTTTAAGGAAAGAGGAATAGAACAAAAAAAGAAATAAATACCAAAATGAAAAAGTAGTGAAAAGCTGAGAAAAAAAAGAAACAAAAGGAAAAGAAAAGACGGAAAAATTCAGAAAAAAGACAGAAAACAGTAAATAGAGAACAAAAAGAAAAAAGTAACAGCTAGGAAAAAATAAACACAATGAGATTTTTTTTAATAAATAAAAAAAGGAGAAAAAAAAACAGGGAAAAAGAAGAAAAAGTTTGTGTTGCATTCAAATAATTTCCAATTATACCAAGTCAATCTTGTTGCCAACATTGTACTTCCACTAAAAAATGTGATTAAATGCAGTTGAGTATCGTGCAACCGACTAAATAAGCCCCCAAAAATGTTAGTATTATGCGACAAAAGATACCAGGAAAAAAAAGAAATGGAAATCTTGTGAAAGAATTATTGTAAAAACAAATGTAGGCCGTACAACCTTTGCAATAATACATTCGTCAATTCATTCAAAAGTGAAAAATATTTTTGCATTGCCAAAAAAGCAAAATGTAACGTGATGTCAAGTTTTGGACATAAGGTTGGATAATAACTTAATTCCCACACTTGGGATTGCTGTTGCTCACTGATTTTTCAAGCGTTGCTCACCGACTTTGTGTGAACGCTCAGAACCGTGGAAAATTAGAGGGAACATTGATGTCAATACAAATTGTTTTAAAGCAAAATTGTCTGGCGTTTTCCAGCCGATAGAAGATTAGATTCGGCTGCCTGGAGTGGTCGGGGGCGTCAGTACCCAATTTGTCTGACCTCACGAAAGCAGACCGCAAGGTAGCAGTTATTTATCTATTCATGCGATAATTTTATTGGGGGTACCTTGACATAAAACCCAGCATAAGACACTCGAGGGGCCCTTACTACAACTCTAAATTTTCATGAAAAACAGTTGAGCCTTTTCATTGAGTTTTAACCTAAACGAACACCCATGCACACACACCCACAAACAAATCAGGATTTTTAACGTAGTTTATGCTCGTTTACGGCCATACCACTCTGAAGCTAAGCAGGGTTGGGCCTGGTTAGTGCGTGGATCAGAGACCACCTTGTGCTGTAAATAGGTTATTTGGTGCACGCTCTGCTGCAACAGCATTGACTGTCCCCCCCTGGTACAGTCGGTGAAAATGACATTCCATAAGGGTACCAAAAAATTGAATTATTAATTATTAGATTAGGATTAGATGAATTGAAATGCTTAAAACATTCTCGGGACGAAAACCAGGAAAGAAAACAATTCGAAATTTGCTTCGTTTGTATCGTGATCTCATTCAATGAAATATATTTTCAAGTACTTTTTGACACATTGATTAGTATTATTTTTCAAAAACTATTCACAGATCACTAACTCACTTTCACAAGCTCACTGAAGGCATCTGTCTTGCTACTATGGCAACACAACCTACGATGCCGACAGATGGATGAACTAAATTGGTTGCTAAGATTGTGCTTTCTTTGAAAAACGGAACCAATTCGCATGTTATCCACAAAAATGACCCGATTTAAATGCTTTGACTTTACTTGTCAACTCTACTTATCTACTGTGCTGAACTTTACTTATGCTCCATTTGCAGATGAATCAATGTTTGAGATAATATTGAATAGCAACGTTGCACCCTATGCCCTTTTAACACTGCATGTGTTATTGTAGAGGCTGTAGAGTGCTTGGTTATTCTGGTCCCCCCAAAATGAAAGTTTGATTCTGTACATAGTTGCAAAACATTGAAAATAACATTTCAGAATGGATAAAGAGAATGACCTGTATGTGATTTTGAAAATGTTTTGAAGTTACATCTAAAAGCCCCATTTTAAAGTCAAATTTGGTTCTACCACACATCAAACAAGCAGATAAATAAACAAGGGACAATCAACATTGCTGATAAATATTGAGCATTGCTTGTTTATTTTTATTTTAAAATTTAAATAGTTTGCATAGAAAATGGGTATTTTGTAATTTGCTAAATACTGACATGATAAACTATTGAGGTATTTGGTGGCACTGTTCTGTAGGAGGGTGACAACCACAAAATATTATATCATTATGACAATGTTTTTCAGTTGATAAACAACAAATTTTCCATGGATTCAAGTTCTTGCAACGTATAACAACAGTTTTACATATGTTTTCACACAAAAATGTCAGAGACCAGAAACAGAGACAGGACCCACTTGCCTTCGTTTTACTCAGCTTTATTTAGAAGGAGGAAAGGGCTTGCACCCACGATCCGGTGATCGTCGGTCAGGGGTAGCAGATCGCTTGGAACGCCGAAGTGGTATTTCCGTGGCGAGCGAAGGCAGTGTCGAGAGCGGGGGAGAACAGGTCGATGGCCGGGACGGTGGAGCAGAAACGTAATCGAGTTCAGAAAAGGGGTCGGCGCCGGGAACCAAACGGGAGTCAGGACAGGATAGAGTCAGGGTCAAAAAGAGCTTGCCTAGCGTGGGGCTGAGGTTCGCAGACGGACTGACAATGGATGACAGGAAGACGGGGGTTTAAAAAGAGATGGGCAGCCAATCGACGTCCGAGGCAGTTGGCGCCAAAGGAGCCGACTCAGGTGCCTCGCTTCAATAATCATGACAAAAAAGGGCCAAACAAATACCAACATTTTAATTAATTCATGCTTTCTACATTTAAAAGAAAAAACTCTGTTTTAGGATGAAGGAATATAAGTGAAAGATTTAAATAAAGGAAATTACAGCTGTTCTATTTAATCATATACATCAATGACATAATAATCTCATTAGTCAAATATTACTCACCCCCACACCACTGCAATCCTCGTCCATTGCCTTGTTACCTCACACTTCGAGTACTGCAATTCCTTCCTCTACGGTTTACCTCAAAAGTCCCTCCATAAACTTCCGCTGGTCTATAACTCTGCTGCACGCAACCCCCCCTTTCTACCATAACGTCACCCCCAATAAACCATAGAATCAAAATCCTGCTCGACACCTACATGGCCGTTCACAACCTTGACCCTCCTTAACATTGCCACACCATCCCGCACCCTCAGATCATCCTTCTCCCTCCATCCCTCTATACCCCCTGATCGTCTCAGCTCCATGAGGAGCAGAGCTTTCAGCCACTCTACCCCACATCTCTGGAACTCGTTGCCGTCTGACCTCCGGAATTCCGCCGCCCTGTCCACCTTCAAATCCAGACTCAAAACCAATCTCTTTAGACTTGCCTTTTTATGATCATCTACCTCAAATGACCTTGGGTATCCTGAAAGGCGCTTTGAAGTAAACTTAAATGTAAATAGTCTGAATTTCTATAGCGCTTTTCAAGTGACTGAAGAGCTCCCAAAGCGCTTTACGATGTGCTTCACACTTACCCATTCACACACTTTTACACACAGATAGCCGCTTATTTATTATTATTATCATTATTATCAAACTGTTAGTGTTGTTTCCCCATGCGTTGTATTTATCTTGTTTAATATGATAATACGAGGATATCTGTGGAGTCAAATGTAAATCCCTGAGCTTCCTAAAAGAGGCGGCAAAATGTCTGTTTTAGTTTTCTTTGAGTGACAGACTAATTTAATGATCAGTCTCATTATTTTGAAGGCTGCTACAGTTATGAGTTAGTTCATGGTTTGTTGATTTAATGACGGAATGACTAATTCGGCCAAGAACACACACATTGATTGATGTAACACAATACATTGAGTGTATTTAAATGTCCACATCCAAGCAGCGATCCACTACTCTAAACTTACGAACTGAATAAAGTATCTTCTTCTACGACTGATAATCATTTATTATTAACCAAAAACAAGGTTTGTGTAAGGACCTGAACGGAAACAGGACCCACTTGCGTAAAGTTTATCTTAAGTTATATTGAAGGAAAGGAGATCCGGTGTTCGCTGGAGGCGGGAAGAAAATCGCTCTCGTACTTGGATTGTGATCCGAACACGGAAGTGGATCTTCCGTAGCGAGCGATGGCTGTGTCAGGGACAGAGAACCAGTCGATTGCCAGGACAGGAGAGCAAAAACATGGTTGGTATCAAAACACAGGTTATAACTCGGGACGGGAGAGCAGAAGTGGTCGGAAATAAAACAGGTCGTAGCTGGAGACAAACGGGAGCAAAAATGGGACAGGTGGGAGTCAGGGGTCGAAAAAGGCTTGCTTTGAAAAACAGAGGTACGCAGACGGACAACAGGGGGATTGACAGGAGTGGGTTCAAATAGTGACTGGGAGCCAATCAGGACCCGCGGTGGGTGGCGCCAAATGAGCGGGCACAGGTGAGTCACATCAATAATCATGACAGTTTGTGATCTTGTGTATTTTTTTAATAGTAGTAAAGCAACCTACTTTCTATTCATGTGCATGCATATCCCCTTAGAGAATAATTCATTTTTAACCTAATAATATTAAATCCGATGTAGAGTTATGACATTAAGGATAAGTATTAATAGATAAAATCTTGATATACAAGTGTTCCAAAAGGCTTTGTCCCCATATCTTCTTAACTATGAGTGGTAGTACGATAATTGCCAGCTAACAGCATAACGTTTTTAAATGGTATTGATTTTTAAATTTTCTTTTCAGATCTTTAATGGCCTTTAATCACCCTGAAAATACATTTTGTGTGCTTGAGTTTGCAAAAACTAAATCATAGACTATTGTTTTTCGTGCGTTTCTGTAAGGCACTACTACAGTAGAAGTCCATAGTGAGATGGCATGGGTTAGACAGTTTCTATACACTACACTGCCAGACAGAAGGATTGAACGGTCTGAATGATCATGATCTCATGTCGTAGCCCTCCGTATTTCACAGATTGTGGGGATTTGTGAAAGGGTTCGTCGATGTGCTCCCTATTCCAAGAGACGTAGATGAGCTGAAGGCACAAACAACAGAAACGGTAGCAACCATTCACAATGGAAGGCTGGGACACGGTAGGCAATCATTTGACTATCGGCTTGATGGGTGTCGTGTGACCAACGGAGCTCACATTGAACCTCTTTGAACAATCCGTGTCAAACCGAGATTACAAGATTGAGATGTGTTTTTACATCCTTTATAGTTTCTGAAATATACAATGTTAAAATGTGCCTAAGACTTTTGGAAAACACGAAGTTTACTCTCTTACTGCCCCTGCCTGGACCTCTGCTACCTTTGGTTTGAAACATGCCATGATATTATCTATCCATTTATCTATCTATCTATCTATCTATCTATCTATCTATCTATCTATCTATCTATCTATCTATCTATCTATCTATCTATCTATCTATCTATCTATCTATCTATCTATCTATCTATCTATCTATCTATCTATCTATCTATCTATCTATCTATCTATCTATCTATCTATCTATCTATCTATCTATCTATCTATCTATCTATCTATCTATCTATCTATCTATCTATCTATCTATCTATCTATCTATCTATCTATCTATCTATCTATCTATCTATCTATCTATCTATCTATCTATCCATCCATCCATCCATCCATCTATCTATCTACCCACCTACCCAGGTCATATCCCTCGAGAGGGGTGACCGACAGCAAGACAAACACATAGAAAAAAAAAATAGAAAGGGAAAAAGTAGCAGAAAAATCACACACAACATTTTTGGACCATGGCCACCCCAAATGCCCAAACACCCAAATAAGTTAAGCACCTTGGCACCCAAGTTGGTCATGCTTCGTCCCTCCAGATGGGACACCAGAAAGCGGCCATGTCACTTGGGTCAGGGTGACAAAACACTCTCTTCTGTTCAACAGCTGGGCCCGACAGCTTTCACTGGTTTACCCCTGCCGCATCATACGGGTGCCCTGCCTATCCCTTAGAACGCGTCCAAACATCCTACTATCCTTTTACAACACCTCTCGTCTTTCATGCAGTGCACTCATAACACTAACCATCCACGTCAATCGCGGTCTTCCTCTTGGTCTCTTGGTCTCTGCTACTTTTGGTTTGGAACATGCCATGATGTAATGATAACATGAATTAAAAAGGGCATTTTTAAACGAGTGCAATGTTACTCTGAAGGTCAGTCAACAGGTTTTCGTAAAACCCTGGGGGTCAATATCAACAGGTTGAGGTGACGTCATTGCTCTGCTGCAGGCGCACGAATGACCTAAAAGCCCATCTGTTCTGCTTTCATTACAAATAGTTTCTTTATTGTATCTGAAACTGAGCTATTTTCTACCCACAAACACATCATTTTTTCTAAAAATGGCAATTGTATTGTTTTCCCTAATCTGTTTTAAATGTAGGAGTTTCAAAGTAACAAATGTACACTATTAGGAGAAGTCGAATCATAGGTGTAAACAAAACAGTAATCCTGGTGGTTTAAGTGGTGCATTTGAATTATTTATATCTTGTTTGCATGGCTCGGGTCTAAATGGTTACCCGTTGATAAATACCAAATAAATAAAAGTGTTCCCTAAACAATGCTAACCACTTCATTGAAGTATGCGCGATTAAAATGGGGCTCAGTGGGACTGCTGTTTGGAGAAAGGCTCTTTTTGTCTAATCCGCTCCGCAAAATATTGTTTTTATTCATCCCTTTATCCACGTATGAGTTTAAAAAAAAGCACTACTTTCTTTCGAAATTTTCTCGCGAAATAGGTCCAAGATAAAAAAGCTCAGGGGACTTTTCATGATAAATAACATTAAAAAGGGAAAACATCAGTGAGGCTGATGCTTGATCAACTGACACTCTGGCACCAATGCCAGGACTTCATTCGCCTTAAGAATTATAAAATAATCTGTTATCAACATTTTGCTCGTAGACTTTCAAAAACATTAACATTTCCAGCGATACGGCGGAAAACAGTCCATCGCAGTGGTTTCTGGAGATACATCAAAGGAGTATTCTATATTGCACAACGCCTGGGGAGTTAGTAAAGGCTGAAAATGATGAATAAATAAATACATATAAATAATAAAATAGAAATAAAAACATCAATTATATAGAATACTAAGGCTTTGAAAATTATTTTATCATTCAATTGATCTGTCAATTATATTGTTGATTATCTTAAAAAATAGACCACAAATATGCTGATACTCCAAATGGTTCAACTACAGCTTAGATTTTACTCTGAGAAGATCTGTGTGGAGGAGTGGGCCAAGATCCATGACCCAATGTGTGCAAACCTGGCGAAAAACTACAGGAAACATTTGACCTCTGAAATAGTAAACAAAGGCTACTGTACCAAGATACTTATTTGCAGCTGTGTCACGCAACTAAATCCTAAAAAACATAATGCATTGCGATATTAGGATTTTTCTTTTTAGTTTATCTCTCTCACAGTGGACATGCACGTACGATGAAAATTTCAGACCACTCCATGATTTCTAAGTGGGAGCAATAGTAAAATAGCAGGGTGTTTAAATACTTATTTTCTTCCTTTGGAATTTCAGGGTATTACATTTCGCCCATGATAAGTTTATCCAGTTTTCAATAATCGACCACCGTACTATACATTATTTCAAATAAATTACTAAGAAAACAAAATGGCCCCAAATGTTTGAGAACATATGCAAACATTTTTTTAACCAATTTTAAACATGGATGGTGTTTGATAACTCAAAAAAATAATGAAAAAAAAAAACTATATAAGAATTTAGTATTAAATCTTTTAAGTAACTAAACAATAAGCAAACAGAGCCCAATTACAAGGCTAGCTCATGATTATGATAATAATTAATCGTAAACAACTTCATTTTAGGTATTAATGTTTTTGTTTTTTCTATATTCTTGCAGGTTTTTTTATCGGAAGTCAGAAAACTTTCTTAATGTAATTACATAAATTACTTGTATTACTGAGAAATGTTGACGATTAGTTAATCGGAGCTTTTTTCTTTTTCTTTTTACCAAAATGGCTTTTTCTTTTCAATGGGCACGTTGGAGCATCGCAAGTGTCTTATTTTATGTTTTGTTCCAACTGCAGCTCGTATCCTGATTGGTTCCCCTCCTATTAAAACTCAGTACTCTCATTCACTTCTTGATAGCCAGTCAGCGAACCTCCGCACTTGCAAGGCAAGCATTTTTTTCCTCTGGCTTCCAGTCTGTTCCCGATCTGCCCCGTATCCCATATTAATCCCCCTGTCCCTGGCTTCCCGATCGTCTCCGATTACATGACTTGTTCCGATCTCTGACCATGCTTCGACCTCCCGTCCTGGCTGCCCGACTCGTTTCCGCCCTCCGACCATGCTCCGATCTTGTGGGCTTCCTGCTTCTCCTGCCCAGCTATCGCCAAATAACTGGCGTTTGTTTTCCTGCGCCTGACTTCTACGCTCCCGCAATAAAGCTTGGTGTAAAATGTTACGCGTTTGGGTCTACCATCTGTTCTGAATCTGTTACTTATTCTATTCTTTATATTGGAAAAACACAAAGGAGATTTGGTAGGATGCCAGTTTTTTTATGTTGGCTATTATTGCTCACTGTTTGTTGTTCTGACATCATTTTGCAATCAGCCAACCATACTACTGTTCTTTGATACCCACACCCATTACGGCTTATCTGACTTTTTAAGGACATTCATTTCAATTTAATAAAAATAGATGTAGGGCTTAAAGACATAAAGGGAATTCTTTTATCTGTAGACTTCTCTCCCTGTTCTCTATACAAGTTCAAATCAGTGGCTCAGGAGGTACAGCGCTCGTCTTGGGATGAAGAGATCGCAGTTCGAATCCCGGCTCCTCCGTGTTACATGTCGAAGTGTCCTTGGGTAAGACACTGAACCCCTAATTCCCCCAATAAGCAGGTTAGCGCCTTACATGGCTGCACGGCCGCTATTGGGAAATGTGAAGCACACTGTAAAGCGCTTTGGGAAGTCTTGACTTGAAAAGCGCTATATAAATGCAGATCATTTCATTTCATTTCATACTGTTGTTATTTCCTCATTTTTAATGTCTACTACAGTTTAAACTTAACAAATGTTAGGCCATTTACAGACTATTTTGTAATAACAATCACAATGATGCTAATAAAGAAAAAATATATAAAAAGCTATTAATGATTTTTTCTTCTCTCTAACCAAATTTTTGATATTTTAGGGTAACAAACTGCCCAATATTTGAAAAACTAAAGATGAACCTGTCACTCTATTGCACAATTATTAGATAAAGTTAGTTTGAAAGTACTTTTTGAAAATCAAATTGTGTGCAGAAGCTGCTTTATCCAGTCGCATTGTGTCTGAGGTTTGAAGTAAATCAACTTTTTGAAGCGGCGGAGTTAAGGCAGAAGCCTCAACTTCACTCGCAGAATTGATTGATGGCTTAGCATGGACACGCGCAAACACACACTCTCACACAAAAGACTCGCACATACGCATGTGTGCCCGTATTAGACGATGTTGGTTCAGCCAGAGGACAGCCGAGTTGTTTGGGAAAGATGGCTAGAAAGAGATGGAGGGTGGGATTGAAAAGTTGCAAAAGAAAACGTGAAAGAGAGGCTTTTCCAGAACGTTTAACGTTTCCCGGCAAGGCGGTGATAATGACATATATGTGCGGTTTATTTAACGCTGGCTTCTTCACTCCAGGATGTGCTTAGATCGGGGTAAAATAGGAAAATAGACATGGAAGATAAGATGAACAGATTGTTTGGCTTGCGGTGTGACTTACTGATACGTTTGTTACCATTGGATGAGTGCAAAGGAGATTACACGCGATGCCAGTTCCCTATTTGGACTCACTGTTCTTCGTTGTTTTGACCATGGCATCATCGTTGCTATCGACCTATCATGTTGCTGTTCTTTAATTCCAACATCTATAAAATTGATCTGTTCTTTTTTGATCTTGAAGACTTAAAACAAGGGATGGTATTTTTCTTATCCAAGAGCCTTTTTCCTGGTCCTCCTTGCAACCCAAAATCAATTATTCTTGCCTTATTTTGGCAGAAAATCTATATTAGTTATTCTTTTTTCTTATTTCACTATACTTTGATTACACTTGTAAAACTCAGCCAATTGCTACCTTTATTAATAATTGCATCTTCCCTTAAAGAATAATAATAAACTTTACAAACACAACGTTGCAGCCATTTACGCACAGCAAGAGAAACTACATAGAATAAAAACAAAGGTCATTTTTATGTAAAACAAATATTTGTATTTATTTTTCCCTGTACCAAAAATGTTTATTAGGTACACAGTTTAAAATGATCAAAACACATAAAATACAGGGAAAATATATACGTTTACAGCTATATTTTATTTAAGTAAGAAGACAAGTCCTATAGTTCAGGGATGAACAATGCATGAAAAACATACACACAGATACTAAGTAAACAAGAATAATCATACCTAAAATAGAACCAGACAAATTATCATGCTTCTGCTTTGTCACATCGTTATGCACATTATGATGACTTTTTGTACTTTTAGAAAAACTAAATAAAATGTGTCTGTATTTTTATCTTGTTTTTCTCTATCGTAAGGAAAATAGTCGTCTGCCATATCACACCAGCTTCCTCATTTTGATGATTTTGGTGGATTTTACTACAGATATACATGATATACAATATAAGTGGAATGTTTAAAATCATATGCTAACATTCTACAATTTCCAGTCCAATTTTTGCTATTTTGACTCAATTTTGAAGGCCTGTAAATAATTTAGTTCTTCGGCTACAGTATATAGGCATATGGCATATCAAAATACATTTTAAAACCTGATCCTGCATTTAAAAACATTGCTAAGTTTCTTAAAAAGCACTAGTTTTTAAGAAAACGTTTAAAAAAAAACAAAAAACAAACAGCATTTAATAAAAAGATGCATTCCAAGCATAATTTTCACTCTGATTATTTTTTTTACATTTGCGATACCTCCAGTATCAAAATAGTAATTACCAAAAAAACACGAGGGAACTTTGCTTGCAAAACAACAGACTATGATGCATGAACTATGCATTATCAATGCATGAACAAGAATTTATTAGACCACAATATTTTGAGTGAATTGATCTCACAATGTTGGTCACAATGTTGTGTATGTGCATGTGACGTAATCCCTCTCAGACCAGAAGATGATGGTGGGACTTTGTCATATTTTTTATGGAAACAATCTTGGTCCATGCCTCGTGACTTTCACCACACTGCTTCACTACAGGTACTCGCATTGGGGTCACCTCCTCAAACTCTTTCACTCGATATAAGAAGTGGGCTCCGCCAATGTGAGGACAAAGATCTGTTAAAAGCAACACCTAACATCTAATGCTCATTTATCACCAAACCCTAAAAATAGTTTGAAAAATAAAAATATGATAAGATATGTTTACGTTATGTATACATTATGACGTTGAATTGGTTAATACATTTTTGAAAACATGCAGGGTTAGAAGACTTTTTAAGTATCATCCTTTCTTATATTCTTAAATGTTTTTTTTTGACCACTTGCCTTGAATATAGGGATGAAGGTTATAATAATAATAATTTCCTTTGTATTGTCATTCTGTGTAACAATGTACACAGAACGAAATGTCGATGCACCTGACCCGTTGTAGCGAGCCGATGCAGCCGCAGCCAACAGAGGGCGCCGCCATTTTACCAATGTTATAAGTCTTAGGTATGACTCGGCCGAGGCGCGAACCAGCGACCTCCCAGTCTCAAAGCGGGCGCCTTACCATCTAGGCTACTGAGCTGGTATTAGGTTAGATAGATAGATAGATATGGATAGATAGATAGATAGATATTTTATTCATCCCCGTAGGGAAATTCACACTTCCAGCGGTCTCCCATGTTGTTTATTAACGTATTAACAGGATGGCCTCGGGGTGCTGTTTTGTAGTTTAGCAACAGCGGAGTGGATGACGTCACACGCTAGGCCAAAAGTTCGACGACCCTGCGGCAGATGGAAATCTTTGCCCAGGGGTACACCACCTCGTGTTAGCGAATCCACCTCCTCTCGGCTCCGCGCACGCTTTCGTGTCTCTGTCTAGCAGCGCTGGGTAGATCCGGATAGCTCCGGTCTGGATAGCTCCGGTCTGGATAGCTCCGGTCTGGATAGCTCCGGTCTGGATAGCTCCGGTCCGGCCAGGTAGCTCTGGGTGGCTCCACGTTAGCGTCCGGGATGCTAAACATGAGTCACGTTTCCGTAAAACACAGCAAACTGCACTCCCTGTGCGCTTTGATATTTTTCACCAGCACAGCCAGTTCGTCAGTCTTATTTGGTAGAGATTTCACATTTACCGTGATTACGTACTGTACCGCTTAGCTAGCTCCGGCTCTCCATCCACGATAGGGCCCCCTCATCACGCCGGCATGATAATTCTTCAGGGCAAGGAGTTGATTCCTAGAACAAACACATTTTTGTGCGTTAAAATCCATGTCCATACGATAGAAAGTAATCCAAAGTGTGGTTGTCAAACGGGACAAAAAACACCGAAAATAGATGAAGACAATAAAAACAATAAATCACAAAAAGTGCGAGATAACAGGGAGCTGCTGAAAAGGCTGCCGCTCACTGCGGCGCCACTTTGATCTTTGTTGATTGGAAGGTTTTTTTTTTGTATTTCACCTGAAACAATAAATAATAACAATAATAATATAAATAATAAGAATGTCTTAAGCTTGGTAAAAGCACTGCCCACTTCGCGAACAATTCCCTTCAAATTCTACAAATTTTATTTTTTCCAAAGTAAAACTTTACAAAAAATGAAAATTCAATTTTTATTTAACTGAACAAAAAACAAAATTCATAAAACAGGGCACCCGGACAGGATTTACAAAAATGGATGTGTGTAAAAAAAAAAAAAAAAGGAGCCATTTGGTCGCCCCAGCTTGTAAGTCCCAAAAATGAACAGCAGGCAGATGTCCACAAATACACCAAACAAATATTGCAGCCAAGATATCATGAAAACACAGCCAAGCAAATGCTTGCTGATTTTTTTTTATCCGTTATTGCAGCTACGTCAGAGAATTTATGAATTAATGGTGATTTGAGGAGGGAATTATAAGAAAAATAAATGAAAAATGCGCATTTAGCTGACACAGACAGGTTGACCGCTCCTCTTCTGATTTGAGTGGAAGCGTCCATTCTTGTCTCCAAACGCGGTGTACCAGAGCTTAATTGGGCACGGACCGACCTCATGGGTTTGGGTCAAGTTCGGTGGGATATTATGACTTAGTACTGAAAATAATATTTTTGTGGACACCGGACTCAATTTGATCCAATTTGTATTTACATTTGTAAATAACGGCGGGATGGTGATGAGTGGTTAGCGCGTCAGCGGCACAGTTCTGAGGTCATGGGTATACATTTTTACTGTGTGGAGTTTGCACGTTCTCCCCGTGATTGCGTGGGTTTCCTTCAGGCACTCCGACATTCCAAAAAATATGCATGTCGGATTTATTGGCCGGTCCAAATTGTCCCAAGGCGTGAATGAGCGAATTATATGTCTTGTCCTTGTGTGCCCTGCGACTGGCTGGCAACCAGTTCAGGGTGTACCCTACCCACTGCCCGAAGATGGCAGGGATAGGCTCCAGCACCCCCGTGACCATACTGAGGACAAGCAGTGTAGATAATGGATGGATGCACTTGTAAAGAACATTTTGCTTCCCCAACGCACTTTGCAGTTACATGTGGTGAAGTTCGTGTCTGGTGAGGCACAGTCAAATTTACAGTATAATTTAATTGGCAAAGTAAGAAAGCAATATGTATAAACTTTTGCAATGCGAAAAAGAAAACTTTCATTGTCTTAACTTAACTTATAAATGAAACGACCAATGGAAAGGCTACCTTTCATTATGTAAAACGTCCATGCAATTGCTGCATGGCTTGATTTGCTGTAAGCTTTCTGATACTATCTAGCATGATTTTCCTTTAAATAATTGAAAATTGCTTTAGCTGATCATTTTGCAGTGTACAAATCGTGATCACATTCAAAACTTAAGGACCTTAACACCATTCAACTTCTCGGATAAAGTGAAATCTTTGGAGTTGATTCCTGTCACGGTTGCCATGGCGCCCAATTGGCTCCGCCCGTGTGGCGCCAGCTGCGGCTCATTGACAGATTGGCTTTCCGTCTATTTAAGCTAAGTGTTCTCATTTTCATTCCGCAAGACGTGGGTTTTGACTTGGTCCTGGTTCCCGTTGGTATTCCCTGTCCGGTATTGTTCCCGTTTATTTTTGTCCTGTTTAATATTGGTTTCCAGTTTCGTTCCCGTCTATTTTTGTCCTCTTTATTATTCTCTCCAGTTTTTGTTCCTGTCTAGTTTGTCCTGTTTATTTCCTGTATCATTATCTTTCCTGTCTGTCCCATCCTGTCCGTTATCGACCCCATCTGTCTGATATCAACTCAGGCAATAGGTATCGATCTCGTCGGCCTTTTGCTTCCTATCAATTTACGCCAGACTGCTGCCTAACGTGCATAACTCCCCATTTCCCGTAAAATAAAAGGCTTGTGTGAGTAACGTCACGTGTTTGGGTCCTGATCCTGTCCTGGTTCATGACAGATTACCATAAATGTCAGCCATCATTTTTTCTGTCCCACTAGAAACAAAAGAGAATCAATGAGCGACCCAATGACGGGAGAAACAAAGAAATTTCAGCCAAATGGATCAAGAAAGCAGTTGATGACATCTAACGTTTTCTGATAAAAATTCCGAGACGGATAAAGTGGATGTGAAGTTTGCATCAAACTCCCCCTCTCCTGAAATCCTCCTAACCCAACCCAACCTCCAAAGCTCTTTTATGCCTCAATTGTCTCTACCCTGGGGGCTCTTATGATCCCTCACTGTTGGTTTCGGCAGCCTCATGCCATTTTCCCTCTCCTCTTCACACTTATTCTTTGCCCAAGCACCATCTCTACTCTTCACATACAGTCTCCTCCTAAGTCTGTTTGCCTAGCGCAACCCGCCTCATACTCCTGTCTTTTCCTCAGAGATGTAATATTGATTTAAAACTGATATCTGAATGAAAAATCATCCAGGAGAGCTTCAAAGTTATTCTCAAAATCTCAAACATTCAAAATATGAGGCGATAATACACGTTTTTTGCATAAAATCAACCTAATATTACACTATAACACAATTATTATCCGAGATAATGCATTTCAAAGACAGCAATTCCTGTCTCTGACATTCTCAGCTTTAATGTTAGAGGAACACCAGCAACCTAGCAAGCCAGTCGCCATATTGTTTTATGTGTTAGTCGAAGAGGTTAAAAGTGTTTTAAGTTTTGGTAGTTTTTGTGGAGAATATCGACAGACTTTCATGCCGGCACCTTGCTGCTCATCGTCTGTGCGAGATGAAAAAGAGCTGCAGACTGTGTCACAGATAAAAATAACCTCGATAACAGGTGTGATTTGAGCGTATTGTTAAACGGACAAAAAACGGCTCCAATCGCTATTCTGCATGGGTATGTTTTGCAAAAAAGGAGAACAGTAATTCCTCGGTCATCGTGGTTAAACCTCAGATAAGATTTCCCAACCTGTACTTTGGCCCTGCCCTGAGCAGTTTCTTTTTATGAAATTTCCTGGGTTACAAAAAAAAGATCCGCCATAAAGTGTGTGGGATTTAAAAAACAGTAACATAATAGGACGTTATGTACAATGATGTAAACAGTGCATACTAGTCAAAACAACAAACAAAAGTGAGGGATAATAGTCAAAATAAGGAAACCGACAATTTATGCAAGACAAGCAAAATGGCCCGCCGGGGCCGATAGAAGCTTGCATTCAGCTGCTTTGAGTGGTCAGGAGCTACAGTATCCAATTTAGCCACTAGGGGGAGTTAGAGATCCCACGGGGTGCCTTTACTGTACATATACAGTAACCAAGCTAAAAGACACTTGTGGAGGCCTGAAGGATATTCGTAAAAATGTAAGAAAATCAGTACATCTGTTTCAGGGTCATTAGAATACATACAGTGGTGCCTCTACATACAAATGTCTCTACGTAAGAAAGTTTCAGGTTATGAAGTACTTGAACAGGGAAATATTGCCTTCAGTTACGAAGATCGCCTATAGTTATGAAGAAAAAACATAGTACAGTATGCCATGCTATTCGCTGCTCCCAGAGTTTCCCGAACATAAAGAAACCTGCTATCGCTTCAAATTTGCCTGGCAATCCCGTGCACATGCGTGCTCCCAGCATGCTCTTTGTATTACCGTCACATTTCAGAGAAAAGGGGGAGGGTTTCTGGCAAGATAGCGGGGAGGAAGATGCATCCATCATTCAGTCAGCCCAAGTTAAAGACATTTTAGCAAAATTTAATTAACTCTCGGAAGGAAAAAGGGTTTAAAAGTCTGGCTATCATTACGATAGATTGTCAAAAGCCAGCAAAAGCGGATGTCATTGGATCAGTTTTTGAAGAAACTCCAGGCAAAAGAAAGGTAAATGATTATTTTAATTATTTCCTTGATTCCTAATTTTTTTACAATAGGTTTCCCTTGTTTTATGTTAATTGTGCGGTAGTCTATTTTAGACTGTACTTGTTTCTGTCATGATTACCGATTTGCTTTACCTCTGCCCGCTCCTTTGGCGCCAACTGCCTCGGACTCTGATTGGCACTCTGTCCCTTTTTAAACCCACTCCTATCTGTCCCATGTTGTCAGTCCGTCTGCGAACCTCAGTTTACAGTAGGCAAGCCTCTTGTTTCGACCCTGACTCCAACCTGTTTTTTGCTCCTGTCTGTCCTCCGGCTTTGACCCGTTTTTGATCCTGGCCACGTCTGCTCTCTCGTCCCGGCTTTCGACCTTTTTTGCCCCCGACCACGTCCACTCTCCTTTCCTGGCGTACGACTCGCTTACGACCCGACCACATTTTTGCTCTACTGTCCCGGCTTCTGACCCGTTTTTCCATTCCCAACACCGCCGTCGCTCGCAGCAGGAGTCCCACTTCCGCGTTCAGAGCGACCTGCTTCCCGCGCCCAGCGATCACCGGATCGCAACCCTTTCCTTTCTTCCAATAAAACTGAGACAAACGTAACGCAAGTGGGTCCTGTCTCCGTTCTGGTCCTGACAGTTTCATGTTTTGATGCTATTATGATTTATCAAACAAATATCACACTGTACTTTTGCGGGCATTGGCACGGATTATTGCATTTACATGCAAAATGTGTCTAAGCTTACAAAATGTTCAGGTCACGAACCTACTCCTAGAACAAATCAAAGTCGCAAGTAGTGTCATGGCCTGCACGGTTGTCATGGCGCCCAGCTGGCCCCGCCCTTTGACACCGGCTGATTGCTTTTGGAGCACTTAAACGCTCCTTTTGGGACTTCCCATTGCCAGACCATTGCTTTACCTTGTTGAAGACCTGTTCATGCCTGTTTGATCTGAATAATGCCTAGTTTGTAATTTTGATTGCCTTTGAACCTGTTTTGTTTTGTTTTTGGTCCGTTTGTGTGTTGGACAACTTTTTAAAGTGACAGATTGTCTACGCATATGAGTTCCGACTTCCTGCTTCCCGGTCTGTTTCGTGACAAGTAGAGGTACCACTGTACACACACCGGGATGTAAAAAGTAGACCGGGAGAGAATATTTTTATTCATCCGCTGTTAAAAAGAGTTTAAACAAAGACACGTTAAGACTTCTGTTCTTAGTTCTTGAATTCAGTTTTGGAATTGATTTATTTGAAAGAGATTAATTCAAACCTGCAAATCTATCCAATCTCCAATTATATTTGCAACGACACGGTCAATCCAATTTTTTTTTGCGATACGAGCCAACTCTTCACCTTTCTTCTGTCATGCTTGAGGATTCGTGAAGATTGCACGCTGGCCCCGACCGACATCCTTCGGCACAAATTTGGCAGCTCGACAAGCGAAATTCAATTCTTCGCTCCATCTTCGAGATGACTTGACAGCGTTAACCACTGTGGTGCGGAGATCCTAATTCGCTTATTAGGACACAGTGTCGGCTTTGTTTGACATATCCTCCACAGCCGCACGCTGCGTAAACTCCGTTGCGATGCAAATGATGAAAAAAGCCAAAACACACAGCGACGGATCATACACAAAATCGCTTCTCGTAATCATCTTTGGATGTATTTGGGGATTATTTATTTACCGCCCATCATTTCAGGATGATAAATGTAAAATGTATTCATGAGCTTCTACGCGCTTTTGTAAACTCCTGGAAGAAGCTAATGTGACGTGAAATGTGTTTACACATGCACCAACGGTTGGTACAGAATAAATACCATCGTGCGAAGGTAGATCTGGTATTCGAAAAATAATCAAACAAGGGATTTTGGAATAAAACTACCATATTAACCGGACTATAAACTGTGACTTTTGCGAGCTTTTCAAACAAGCAGCTTTTTAAAAATGCGTGTTAGGACCAGAACGGAGACAGGACCCACTTGCGTTACGTTTCTCTCATTTTTATTGGAAGAAAGGAAAGGGTTGCACCAATGATCCGGTGATTGCTGGTCGCCGGAAGCAGGTCACTCTGGACGCGTAAGTGGGACTTCCGTGGCGAGCGATGGCGATGTCAGGAACAGAAAAATCGGTCGGCAGCCGGGACAGGAGAGCAAAAACGGGGTCGGAAACGATTCGTAAGCCAGGAGAGGAGAGTAGACGTGGTCAGGACCAAAAACAGGTCGAAACCGGGGAACAGACGGGAGCAAAAAACAGGTGGTAGTCAGGGTCGAAAAAGGCTTGCCTAGTGTAAACTGAGGTTTGCAGACGGACTGACAACAGGTGACAGAAAGGAGTGAGTTTAAATAGACATTCGAGGGCAAGGAAAAACTCAAAAAACCTCAGCATGGGAAGATGTTGTTTTTAAAAATGTATTTGTTATCTCAGGAACCGTCCTCTCATGGTATATGTCCTACCTCTCAGACGGGACGCGTTGTGTTAGTGTAAGATATTTATGGTCTAAATGTGCGTTTTATACTATATTATATACTTTTATACCCAATGTATACTCTCACTTTTGTGATCTTTATACCTTAATACTTAATACGTGTATTTCGAGTTGTTTTCAGGGGCGAGCGCCTTCAAGCTCAAGAGAATAAGTTCCCAAGCACCAAAATCATTTTTCTCTATGTCAGGACCAGAATGGAGACAGGACCCACTTGCGTTACGTTTTTTCTGTTTTATAAGAAGAAAGGAAAGGATTTCACCCACGATCCGGTGATAGCCGGACGCGGGAAGCAGGTCGCTCTGAACGTGGAAGTGGGAATTCCGTGGCGAGCGATGGAGGTGTCGGGAACGAAAAAAATTGGGTCAGTAGCCGGGGCAAAAACGTGGTCGGGATCACAACCGATTCGAAAGCCAGGAGAGGAGAGCAGACGTGGTCAGGATCAAAAAATGGGTCGAAGCCGGGAAACAGACGGGAGCAAAAGCACGTGGGAGTCAGGGTCAAAAAAGCTTGCCTCGAGTACACTGAGGTTTGCAGACGGACTGACAATAGGTGACAGAAAAGAGTGGGTTTGAATAGTGACGGAGCCAATCAGAGTCCGAGGCAGTTGGCGCCAAAGGTGCATCACATCGGTAATCATGACAATGCGTCTATTATCTGCATTTTTTTTTCCACAGTTAGGGGCGCTAGAACAGAGGTGGGCAATTTTTGGTGTTGTGAGCTGCGGATTTTACATTTTGTTCCCCATCTTTCCTACTTTTGTTGTTCTTATTGAGTGGATGAGGCATGAATATGTAACAGAGTTGAAATTTGATTGTTTTGAGTTTTTTTGAATTCTCACAAAATCTGTGTTCTTGTTGCATTACTGTTACAACTCTGGTGCCGCATTCATTTGTTAAGCCATGGGCGTGTGCGACTGTCTTTCTCATTTGGCACTTTATGGGCTTCTGCGCTTGCCGTACCTCCAGCAATATCACCTTGTGCTGAAGATGTATGCAGTCTTGCACAGACGCCCTGACTTCTTTGTATTGTTTTGTTTACTGATTGCAGGCAATAAACCGAGTGAGTGTGAACCCTTGTGTCGCGCATGATTGAGGGTCGTTACATATACTTGCTTATAGGAAATGGGATATGGTATTTAAAACAACTTATCTATTAGAAATCTTTAGTTGTTAGAATTTTTTTTCAAATACTATAATGAATTATTTAAATCTTATTTAAAAAGTTTAAGAAATCTGACTTAAAAAACACACTTGTAGAGTACAAAACAACTCCACTGTTGCTAAGCGATCAGGTGACGACCAATCAGGAAACAGGACAAACTTGATTGGTTATTACGACATCCCTTTGCAAGTTTGATTTTCTTTTCAGTGGACAAAGGGTCAAAATGGCAACACCGTGAAGGTGGATATTACTTATTTATTCATATTCTGCAAATACAAAATTAATCAAAATGCTGTGTTTTGACTACTAGAGGTACATAGAAAGATTTTTGTGTGGAATTTTTGGATGTTGATTGAGTTTAAAGAAATATTTGAAAAAAATAAAAGAGGAATTTGGCTTTCTCTCGGTTCGTCAACTCTATTGATTTTGGTAACATTTATATTAATTGACACATTAGTTTCTATCGCAGTATCTCATGAATTCCTCCGGACACTCTGTTTTCCTCCCACATGCATGTCAGGTTAATTGGCCGGTCCGAATTGTCCCTAGGTGTGGATGAGCGAGTGAATTGTCTGTCTTGGTGTGCCCTGCGAAACCAGTTCAGGGTGTCCACTGCCCAAAGATGACAAAAAGACGACCCTACTGAGCATAAGCGGTGCAAATAATGGATGGATGGACATCCATTGCAGCCTGGTCATCCTGGAAGGGGGATTTACCTCATGTGTGGTCCCCTTCTCAAGGTTTCTTCATTTTTCTCATGTTGAGGTTTTTGAGTTTCTTCTCCTTTCCCTCGTGTAGGTTTTAGATCAGGGGATGGTGTAATTATAGTCTGTAATAACAGTCTGTGCAATAACCTGTGCAGCCCTTTGAGACTTCTTGTGATTAAGGGCATCACAAATAAACATGACTTGACTTGACTCACAGTGTTAAAGTTTAACGAGAGAGGGTAAGGGGGTGTGAAGGGTCCTGCACAAACGAAGATGAAAGCATTTTACTCCACATTTTTGTTTTCCAAGAAAAGCTACTTGATGGCAACACATTTTCTTCTGAAGTTAAAAAGAGGAGTGTGTCCTGAATTCATCTCCATCCCTTATTGCAGTGTCTGAAACTCATGACAAGAAGTTACCAGACACCAGGGCAGACAACTCTGAAAAGTTGCCTGCCCCATTTTTCCCAACTTGAAACACAATAAGATATCTAATCTCAAGAAAAAAAAAACATTGTTGCAAAGTATTAAGGATTGAGAATTATAATCTTTAACAGAACAACACTTTAAATATAAGTTTATTATAAATCTACTTATAACATTCATTGCGTGTATATGACATCGCCGTTTTCCATCTGCCATCAGTGTGTACCTGTATTTACTCATCTTCATTCATGCAATTTTTGCCTTGCGTCGTCTTCTACAAGCCACGTGAACTCCTCTTTCCACGATGTTTTTAAAGTACTCTTACGTTCTGTAGCATCATCAATTTTGGGAGCTTCTGTTGAATCTTTCTTCTGGGGCTGAGGTTTTGGCTTGATTCCGAACCACCTATCTATTTTTCTTTTGTTCTCTGTGCGTCTACTTTGGAAAATGATATGCAAATGCACGACCTTATAAACGCTCGGGAGAGTCCGGAAGCACAAAGTTATTCAATGCAGGCTTCTGATTGGCTGCCGAGTATGCACATTGGCAAACGAACTGAAATTCCCAAATTTCCAAACCGAACAAAGATTTCAAAATCGGAATAAAACAAACGTTTTGTAAATTGCACACCCCGGGCAGACGCTATTTCAGACACTGCTTATTGGAATCTAAAGTGCAATAAAGCCGCAACCTTAATTTAATTTGACAGTACAAAATGTAGTTGTAAAAAAAAGTTTAGAATGTACATTTCCTTTGTTTTTTTAGGCAAGTGTCTGTAAATAGAGTCTGTTCTTTGATTTTAATGTAGATTAAATAATAAACAAAGGTTTCTACTCTGGCAACACGGCGACTGCGTGGTTAGCGCACAGCCGCACAGTACTGAGGTTCAGGGTTCAAGTTTGCAAGTTCTCCCGTGTTTGCATGGGTTTCCTCCGGGCACTCCAGTTTCCTCCCACATTCCCCAAAACATGCATGTCAGGTTAATTGGCTGGTCCGAATTGTATTTAGGTGTGAATGAGCAAGTGAGTTGTCTGTGTACTTTTCGACTGGCTGGCAACCAGTTCAGGGTTTCCCCTATTAACTGCCCGAAGACAGCTGCGATGGGCTCCAGCACCCCCGCGACCCTACTGAGGATAAGCAGTGCGGATAAGTGATGGATGAATGGTTTCTACTTCTCGAAATGTTGACGATTGCGGTCGTTTTTAATCCCTCGAAAACCGAGCGATTATAATATGCGAGTTGATTGATTTTAGCAGCCAAAAGAAGTTGCTTTCATAGTGCCCTTGAGCAAAGCAGATGGTCTCCAGTCCGAACCCTCTGTTACCTGCTGTGATGCAATGATGCAAGCAAAGTCTCATAAGAAAACAAACTTTACGTTTCGATGTGCGATCTTTCTCTTCTTCTGCTGTGGAATTAATCATGAAAATGGGTTTCACCTCAACTCTAAACATGCCTTTAAATAAATTCCCATGCACCTGGTGCTAAAAGGCAGGAACATATTTGCACACAAACACATATAACAGCAACTCTCTTTGAAGCCAATCTATTTGCCATGATGGGCTTTTTTTTAAGTGGTTACCATGGTGAAAATTAGCAAACAGAACCTCCTGCGTTGATTACGCTTTCAGATATATGGGGATACAAATAGCAGTAGTTAATCTTGTTTAGAGCGCACAAATTCATTGTGACAGCTCAGCTGCTTTAACACTGCAGTCTGTCCCCAGAGTAAATTGAACTGACTGATTGTAAAAGAAAAAAAAATGGAGGCAACGACTATAAACCCCCCAAAATTTAATGAAGGAGGTGTGCGTGTAGGCAAATACAATACAAGTAAGTTTAAAATTGAATTTAAATTCTCTGCTGTATGTCTGGAAGCAACCAAATGGTATAAACTTTGAGCTCGGAGAAGAGAACTCGTGGTTTGCATGCAAATGCACGACTTTGCCCAAAATGTCTCACTGCTGAGGTGGCTTTAGGGCGATTTTGGCCATTGCATTTTTCATAATCAGCCAATAAGCATGCAGAGAGATATTGAATCCATTAAAACACGCTCCAAGTGCACAGCAGGCGGAGAAAACAAAGAGGCAGACACCTACATAGTTATGCAGCCACAGGTGGCCATAAAGTTAGTGTCTTTAAAGTGTACTGAAAAGGTTTATTGAAAAGATATAGGGCCATAACCATGAAAACATTTTACAATTCACTATCCAAACATGTGTTTTGCTTTTGCATTTTGTCATTTGACCAGACGAGGGTAGAGTAGCCAAAAATTGTACTCAAGTAAAAGTACTGTTACTTCAAAATCATATTAATCGAGTAGAAGTAAAATTAGTCATCCAAGTAAAATAAAAGTAAAAAAGTACTTGGTGAAAAAAAAATACACAGGTACTGAGTAACTGTAAAAACGTCTAATTTATTGATTTTTTTTCAAACAACCAATCAGATCGTCAAATTTTCAAAGTCCATACGATCAATAAAAAAAACATTGAATGTCACAAGCCAGAAACAAAGAAGGGACCCAATAGCGTTCGTTTTTACTCAATTTTATTGAGAAAAAGAGCAGTGCTTGCTTTCATGATCCGATGATCGTCGGAAACGGGTAGCTGATGGCAGGAATGCGGAAGTGGCACTCCCGTGTCGAGCGAGGATGGTCGTGGACGGCAGGAAGGCTGGTTGATAGCCGGGACGGGGGAGCCAAGGGCGGTAACGAGTCCAGAAAAAAGGTCGGCAACAAGTATCAGGCAGGAAACAGGGCTAAACAGGTCAATGGCCGGGAACGAGCAGGGCAGAAACGGGTTCGGATATAGGTCGGCAACAGTATCAGGCAGGAGAAAACAGTGCAGGAGATTGTCAGAAGGTACAGAGCTTGCCTAGCTGAAATCGTGGGTTCGCAGGACGATCTGACAGCTTCCTTTGGGAAGCCGGGGGTTTAAAAAGAGTCAGGGAACCAATCAGCGACCAGGGCTGTTGGCGCCAACGGGGCATTCGCAGGTGCCCCGAATAAGCAGTCATGACATTGAATTTAAAAGTACCCGTAGATTAGAATAATCAAAATAAACTCAAGTGCTTTAATAAACAAAATAAAAATAGTATAAATCAAATAAATGAATTAAGCACATGTAGCACCAAGTAGCACATTTAAAGCAGAACAACAAGCTAGCCCATGAACTCGAACAATGGAGACATTGCATATTGTAGCTGGAGTTTTGCACCCTTTTCAAGAGGGAACATGCTTTTGATGTGAGGCGAGGGGTGCTCTTCCTCTTCTAAATGCGCTTTAGCGGAGACAGACAGACACGCACGTACGTGGAGGGGATTTATTAAGTACCAAAGTAACGACTTCAATGTTTCCTAATGTAGCGGAGCAAAAGTACCGATTTTTCTTCACAAATTTAATCAAATAAAAGTAAAAGTATCGGGATTTAAAAATACTACTATAAGTTACTCACTTAACAGAAAAGAACACATAACAAAAAGACATCGCCAAACTTACTCAACTAAATGCAACGTTAGTCCCCACTTCTGCATTTGAACCTAAAAGTTAAAAAATATATATATTTATTACAAGAGGTCGCAGGTTCGATTCCCGGCTTCTCCGTATTATATGTCAAAGTGTCCTTGGGCAAGACACTGAATCCCTAATGCCCCCGATAAGCAGGTCGGCACCTTGCATTGCTGCATGGTTGCTATTGGTGTGTGAGTGTGTGTGTGAATGGGTAAGTGTGAAGCACATTGTAAAGCGCTTTGGGAGGTCATTGACTTGAAAAGCGCAATATAAATGCATACCATTTACTATCTAACTTTGAAACTCTATGCCGCCATATCCTGGCTTAAAGTCATGACCGTGGCCAAAGTCATTTCAATTATGAGTAAGAGCATTTCCTACATGCGTTCAAATTAAATTATTATTATTTTTGGAGTTTCTGTGGGCGTTTTGGACTGTATCTGAAATAGACCTTTTCTCATTTTACCATTTTCAAGCTACACTAACAAAAAACTGTTAAAAACTATTTTTTTTTAAAGAAGGCTCTTTAAACTCCATTTAGCATTGTTAACACATACTTAATGGATAGCATATGGTATTTCCACTTACATAAAACACCTTACACCAACGCACCCACTTTTCAGATTTAATTGTCACCATCAATAACAATACCCGATACATTTTTAAAGGAAAAACTAGAATGGCTGTGCTTCATTAGTGAGCCGCGTTTGACACAAAACCATTTAAATATCTTAAATATCCGGCGCAGTGGCTAGCGCGTGTGCGGCACAGTTCTAAGGTCTTGGGAACCTCCTGTGTGGGTTCAAATCCAGCTACTGGACTTACTATGCGGAGTTTGTATGTTCTCCACATGCTTGCGTGGGTTTCCCCCGGGCACTCCGGTTTCCTCCCACATTCCAAAGACATGCATTTCAGGTGGATTTGCCTGTCCAAATTGTCCCTAGGTGTGAATGAGCGAGCGAGTTGTCCGTCCCTGTGTGCCCTGCAATTGGCTGGCAACCAGTCCAGGGTGTCCCCTGCCCACTGGCCGATGATTGCTGGGATGGACTCCAGCACCCCTGCGACCCTACTGAGGATACGCGGTGCAGATAATGAGATGAGATATTATATAACTTATATATTTCATATATAAAAAAACATCACCACCCTCGCTTTACTAGATAAACCGCACCTGACTATAGGCCGCATATGCCGATGAGCACAGTCGAAACAACCCAGCCATCTCCTCTCTGTGTGCTCACCCAGCCTGGAAGAATGCTTTCCATTTCAGCCTACCAGCTTTTATTACACTCAAGAGCTTTTTTTGACTTAGTACATTGCTCCAATTTTTCCCGCTGCCGTTTACAGCGTCTCACCCTGGAACAATCAATGCAAAGTTATCCTGCAGCAGCTCCATTCCCTCTTTTATCGACCAGCTTTTAACTTGAAAGCTATGTCATATGCTATTCTTTTAGCATTTTTCATGATGAGGGGTCAGTTTAGGCTGAACTCATTCACGTGCAAAGCGTGTCACTGTTCGTTCAACTTCTTCTATGGTGTTTATAGTTGTTGGTGACTCGCGTCTTCCTCGTCGCCACTGTCATGATTACTGATGTGATGCACCTGTGCCCTCTCCTTTGGCGCCAACTGCCTTAGACTCTGATTGGCTCCATGTCCCTATTCAAACCCACTCCTTTCTGTCACCTGTTGTCAGTCCGTCTGCGAACCTCAGTTTATGCTAGGAAAGCTGTTCCACCCTGACTCACTCCTGTTTTGGCTCCAGTCTGTTTTCCAGCTTCGACCCGTTTTTTTGATCTTGACCACGTCTACTCTCTTCTCCTGGTTCTCAACTCGTTGCTGATCTCGACCACGTTTTTGCTCTCTTTTCTGGCTACTTACCTGATTTTTCCGCCCCCGACACCGCCATCGCTTACCATGGAAGTGCCACTTCCGCGTTCAAAGCGACCTGCTTCCCGTGTCCAGCGATCACCGGATCATGTGTGCAATCCTTTCCCTTCTTCCCAATAAAACAGAGAAACATGCGCAAGTGGGTCCTGTCTCTGTTCTGGTCCTGACAGCCACCAGTCTGACGCATTACATTTTCTGCTCGGGCAAACAGGCGGCCATTAGAAAATGTGCATACATTAGCTGCAACTCTGCAAAAGCTGCAGGGTTGTGACAAAATGCGCGGCTTATAGTCTGGAAAATTACATGACTTTAACATTTCATACATATTGATAAAGTCCAAGCTGTTCATACTTAAAATTGATAAACTACAAAAAATCTTGTGTATGTTGGAATTACCCACCGGCACCAGTAATTCTCATCCATTTTCGAGCTGAGACAGCCTTTTTTCAACCAAAAATCGTGAGGCAAACCCTCTGATAAGTTTATTCTGATATTATTAGGCACCTGCAAGATAGATTTCATAGGATCCCAATTTATTATTTTGACTATTATTGCAGAATGGTGTTCATTGTTTTGACTATTACATCAATCAGCTAATCACGTTTCTGTTTTTTGATAACCACACCATTTTAGGGTGAATGTGCTTTTCTCACCTACAAGATGTAATTAAAATACACGGCTCAGGCGAGTGCCCTTAATACTTTCTTGGACTTTCTTATCTGAAGGTTTCATTCCCTGTCCTCCTTGCAAATTCAAATTTCCATTGAGAGTAGTAAAACACTGGTCGAATTTACAGCAAATTAAAAAGTGTTGTGGGGACCAAAATAGTTCGGTTTTCTGATAGTCCATTAGGTATATTTTAGATTTTGCAACAGACTTAACATTTATGTATTAGGAATTAGCACCATTAACCCTTGTTAGCTGGTCAATTTTGATTTGGGGTCTAACTCAGTCGTGACCATCGAAAAGAAAGTAGTATTGTTTAATATAGTTAATACTACATGGTAATAAAGATGATACACATCCATAACCATATATTCCTATTGTAATTTGATTTTAGGGTGAGACACATCAGTTATTACATTTCATAACATCGAAACAGGACACTGGAAACTAAATCCATATAAACATCTAGAAAACTCACAAGAGACACTCATGCCTTACTTATAGCTTGTTTGTATTCATATCGAATGAATATTTTGTTTGTTTACACATTCAAACATAATCCAAAAATGTATACCATTTCTATGCAAACGATTAGATTCTCATTGCACGGTAACTGTACCATTTTGTCTTGGAGTAAATTACATTCCATCAAAAGTGTAGGAGCGGCGTTAACGAAAAAAACATTCACTGGTACTTTAATAACCTCAAGACATAACATAAAAGAACATGTATTGGCTGACTTACGACTATAATGATTCTTTAGGTCACAGGGGCTCATTCACTGGGGGACAAGTGTTTAAGTGTGTAAGTAATATAAAGTTAAAGTGGATCTGGAGCTGTTGCAAGGCAGCAAAGTGGATAGTTAATCAAAAAAAGTGTCTTTGGAAAGTGCACCACAGGTATCCGAGCAGAAAAGAACACATAACAAAAAGACATCGCCAATATAACTCAGTTCTTTCCATGTCGAATGAAATAACCGAGGTGACTACTGTCATCAATAAAAAAGCCCCCCTTTATGTGATCAGTCGCAATGAGACACACTTTGCTGTGAAATAGTCTTGCTCTTTGTCTGAACTGCAGAATAATATGGCCATTAAACTTTTGCCTTCTTACGTCAGCGCCTGAAAGTTTGTCTGATACCAAAATTGTATTGATTAAGAAAAAATAAATACATTTTTGTAATCCATCCAATATCTACACTGGTTATGCCCAGTAAGGTCACAGGGGGTGCTGGAGCAGGGGACACATAGACAGACAACTCACTCACTTGCTCATTCACACCTAGGGACAATTTGGATGATTTGATTAACCAGCTAGCTAGCCCCAATGAAAGGAATGAGGAGTGTAGCATTTTTGAGGAGTTTTGTACACCACAGAAGTTCTTTGTTTGATAACAGATAAGAGTCACCCGAGGAGATTTTCAGTGGCCTTCAGGTTGTAACTTTTTAATTAGAGTGTCATGATTACCGATTTGATGCACCTGTGTCTGCTTCCTTGGCGGCAACTGCCTCGGACTCTGATTGGCTTTCTGTCACTATTTGAATCCACTATTTTCTGTCACCTGTTGTTAGTCCGTCTGCGAACCTAAGTGTACTCGAGACAAGCTTTTTCGACTCCCACCTGCTTTTGCTCTCGTCTGTCTCTTGATCCTGACCACGTCTACTCTCCTCTCCTGGCTTTCGACTCGTTTCTGATCCCGACCACGATTTTGCTCTCCTGCCCCGGCTACTGACCTGTTTTTTCTGTTCCCGACACCGCCATTGCTCCCACTTCCGCGTTCAGACCGACCTGCTTCCCATGTCCAGCGATCACCGGATTGTGTGTGCAACCTTTTCCTTTCTTCTCATAAAACTGAGGGAAACGTAACGCAAGTGGGTCCTGTCTCCGTTCTTGTCCGAACACAAAAAACATTATTTTGGCGCTTGGGAACTTATTCTGTTGACCTTGAAGGCGCTCGCTCTGAAAACAACTAGAAATACACGTATTAAGTATTAAGGTATAGAGATCACAAAAATAATATTATATATTGGGTATAAAAGTATATAATGTAGTATAAAAAGCACATTTAGACCATAAATCTTACCCTAACACAACGCGTGCCGTCTGAGAGGTAGGACATATACCATGAGAGGACGGTTCCTGAGATACAAATACATTTTTAAAAACAAGACCTTCCCATGCTGAGGTTTTTGAAGTTTTTCCTTGCCCTCGTGTAGGTTTCAGATCAGGGGATGTTGAAATGGTGGTCTGTACAGCCTGATGAGACTTTTTTGTGATGAAGTGCGATACAAATAAAAGTGACATGACTTGATTATATTGCTCAACCTTACCCCAATCTAGAATCACACTCAACTCTAGAGTCTTAACCATAAAAACGAGCTTAAACAGATGATTTGCACCACTAAAATGTCTTAATCAAGGCTACCTGTCCCCCCAATGACAATAAACTCCTGAAGACAGGCCTAAAAAACGGTAATACATATGAATACATGCAATCACCGCATGTGTAAGCGTGCAGCGTGGAATGTAGTCCCCAGTATAAGCCATAGTATAGCACTAGGTCAGGCATGTCCAAACTCCGGCCCAGGGGCCAGTTACGGCCCGTGATCAAATTTTTACTGGCCCCCGGCCTTCGTCTTAAATTTAATATGTGGCCGGCCAGTAAGGTTGACTGCAGTATAATATACATTTGTACAAAAAAAACATTAAAAATAAAATCACTATTACTGTCAGGGGACCGGACCAGATCGGAGGCAGGAGGCAGGAAGGGTGAACTCATTCGCGTTAACGATCAGTTACTTTTATTAAGGAAATAAAAGTCGTCCAACACTCAGGGACAAAAACAAAAACAGGCTTACAGGCAAACAGGAACTCAGACTAGGAATACTCACAAAACAGGCTTTTACCCAGAACGGGCAAGTACAGGTTTCCTCAAGTCAAACAGAACAGAATAATGTAAAGTAATGCAATGAACCCGCAATCGGCACTCCCCAAAACCCGCCCTTAAGAAGCACACACGCAAATTAGAAAATCTGCTACAGCCGGTGCCAAGGGGGCGGGGGCAGACGGTCGCCACGGCGACCATGCTGGACATGACAATTTCACTAGATGATAGCACTACCCATTTGCCCTTGGCTTTCTCTGATAATTTTAGGCCTACCCCATTTCGGACAAGGCGACTATAAATAGAAAAAGGAAAGTTGACTACGAGGGCCGCCGCTTCCAGGACGAGGGCACATTTAAGTATTTCTTCACTAAAATCCGGAACAAATGCGCCCGCCTAATTTGCCGAGAGATTGTGGCTGGTTTCAAAGAATATAGTATCAAGAGGCACAGCCAAATGAAATATGGTGACTACGACAAGCTAACTGGAAAAGAATGCTGTAAAAGGGGAAGCAAAAGGAAGCTGATTTAGCGGCACAGCAGCGCTTTTTCACGGGACCCTGCAAACCAAATGAAAATGCTCCGAAGGTGAGCTATGAGGTCACAACGCGCTGCAAACCTTTCACGGAGGGTGAATTTCTTGAAGACTTCAAAGAATACCAGGCTGACTATTCGGCCCTCACACATTTCCAGTTTACCAATTTTGGCCCGCTTTCTGAAAAGTTTGGACACCTCTGCACTAGGTAATACACACTGTGTACTGTGCGCACGCTGACATTTATATTAATTCTTCAACAATTTGACTATTTGTAGCAGTAGAAAGTCTCCATTATGGTGAGGAGAATGACTGTGACAAAGTCATTTCTGTTTTAATGAGGACCACCATCAAATTACTAGAGACAAATTGCACTCGCTCACATCTCTTCGACAGGATTATTTCAAACAGTAAAACATCAATTAAGATTATACATTCAAGCCGTACAAGGTCAAGTTACCGGGATAGGTTCATTAATTACCATAAATGGACAATTAAACTCGCCAAAAGTTTCTCATGTTGAAATTGATTTCAAATGGCTCTAATTGCAGAGGAAAATACATCTAATAGTGGGCAGCTTTTAGATAAGAGTAATATTTACACTGGAAACAAAATATGTTCGATTTAATTCACTCATTAGTTGTGTTTTTCCAGCTAAAGCCTGAAGCACGACGCTACAGATTGGTTCTAATGACGCAGACAGGCAAACCTTTCCTCCGAGGAGCAACTTTGTCCCGTCTCTACCCGGAACCTCTTGTGGCCCAATCAAGCAGTGAGTCTTTGAAGTGGAAGTGACTGGAGGCTCGTGTGGGTGTATATGTGTGTATGTGTGATTTCAATTCATGTATAGCAGACAATGTGGGGACATATATTAAATGTCTCGTAATACTTTACTATTTTAATTCAGGGTTTGTACGGGTGCTTGAAATTCGTGAAAATGCTTGAATTGTAATGTTGTGTTTTCAAAGCTTGAAAAGTGCTTGAATTTTGGGTGAAATGCTTGTCGATGTCATGTTTCTCAGCAGGATTACTTGATGAACAATGCATGGAATGAGGAAAAAAATACATATTTTTAAAGATGACTTAGACACCCGGGTAGCACGGCGGCGCAGTGGTTAGCGTGTGTGCGGCACAGTTCTAAGGTCTAGGGAACCTCCTTGTGTGGGTTCAAATCCAGCTACCAGGCTTCCTGTGCGGAGTTTGTATGTTCTCCCCGGGCTTGCGTGGGTTTCCTCCGGGCAGTCCGGTTTCCTCCCACATTCCAAAGGTGGATTGGCCGGTCCAAATTGTCCCTAGGTGTGAATGAGCGAGCGAGTTGTCTGTCCCTGTGTGCCCTGCGATTGGCTGGCAACCAGTTCAGGGTGTCCCCTGCCCACTGCCCGATGATTGCAGGGATGGGCTCCAGCACCCCCACCACCCTACTGAGGATAAGCGGTGCAGCAGCTAATGAGATATTAATAATGAGACTTAAGACACCCCTGCTTTGTCATATTCGCTTTGCCCAGTGTCTGAAATAACGTCTGCCCCGACACCCAGGGGCGTGCATCTATTACGTCGGGCATACAACTTGCAAAACGTCCCCGTCTGGGTGGCTGACAATTTTTTCTAGGAAAAAAAAAAAAAGAAATATTTTCGTCAAATAAAACAATTGCTTTATTCCGATTTAGAAATCTTGGTTCAGTTTGGAAATTTAGGAATTTTGTTTCATTTGGCAATTTGCATACTCGGCAGCGATCAGAAGCCCGCATCGAATAACTTCGTGCTTCCGGACTTTCCCGAGCCCTATTGTGCATTTGCATATCATTTTCCAAAGTAGACCCACAGAGAACACAAGAAAAATGGATAAGTGTTTAGGAATCAAGCCAAAACCTCAGGCCAGAAAAAAGATTCAAAAGAAGCTAACTAAATTGATGACGCTACAAAACGTAAGCGTACTTAAAAAGCATCTTGGAAAGGGGAGTTCATGTGGCTTGTAGCAGACGACACAACGCAAACATTGCATGAATGAAGATGACTAAATACAGGTACATACTGATGGCAGATGGAAAACAGCGATGTCATACACATGCAATGAATATTAAAAGTAGATTTATAATAAACTGAATTTTAAAGTGTTGTTCTGTTATATATTCCGATTATTAATCTTTAAGAATTTGGAACAATGTTTTTTTTTTTTTACGATTCGTCATCTTCATGGCTGGGCAGGCAACTTTTCAAAGTTGTCTGTCCTGGTGTCCAGTAACTTTTTGTCATGAGTTTCAGGCACTGCTTTGCCATTGAATTTTTTCTTCCCTTGTGACTAACAGCAGCTGGTATTAGTTGGTATCGTGTTGTCATGTGAAGCATCATCGCCCCATACGTGTAGTGCCCAATAGGACAGGTGAAGATACCAAGATGCCAAGAAGTACTGGAAATTATTTTAGTTGGTCCTTAAAAAGTGGTTGCAATTGGCCATGAAAAAGGTGTTAATAACTTTCTGATGGTAGTAAAGGGAAAGACTGACAAAGTATAGAAAATGGTAATTTGGGACACCCCTCAACATATGTCATATTTTTGGGATGGAATGCCTCTCGCCATTTTGTAGTAAAAGTGTTGTAGTAGCATGGTATTGTCACGGTTGTCATGGCGCCCAATTGGCCCCGTCCGTGTGGCGCCAGCTGTGGCTCGTTGACGGATTGGCTTCCCTTCTATTTAAGCTCAGTGCTCTCACTCACCCTTTGTCAGTCTGTCAACGAACCTCTGCCCCGCAAGACGTGGGTTTTGACTCTGTCCGGTTCCCTGCCTGTGTTTCCTGTCCAGTATTGTTCCCGTCTATTTTGTCCTGTTTAATATCGGTTTCCAGTTTTGATATCAATCCTGTCTGTGTCGCTCCATCTGTCCGATATCTGCTCTTGTAACTGATAGCAATCTCGTCGGCCTCTGGCTTCCTGTCATTCCAGGCCAGACTGCTGCCTTACGTCTTCCGCCCAACGATCGCCGAATCACTGGGTTTGGGGTTAACGTGCATGACAGCCCCATTTCCCATAAAATAAAAGCTTGTGTGAGAAACGTCACGCATTTGGGTTCTCCTCCTGTTCCGGTTCATAACAGGTTTACACAACAAAATGCGATTGCGGAGTGAATATTGTATTACATAATATGAGTGTTTCTGTAGTGAAGTGGTTAGCACATTTGCCTGATTCGCGAAAGGTCCCTGGTTCGAGACCGTGTGAAAATATTGGTTGACCTGAAGAGTAGTGATGTTACAAATGGATCTGGAGTCGCAAATCATTCCCCGCATAAAGGGGGCGTGGTTAAATGGAGCCTGTATCGAGATCCATCTCGTTTTTTCCTCATTTTACGTGATCGAAGGAAACAAAGACCCATTTTTAGCGCTCACGTGACTGACTCATGTCCTCATTCGCACTCAATAAATAGGCTCGAAAAACCCAGGAGTCCCCCGCATAACCGACTGACATGAGTCTTGGATCATTGCTGCATTACTTCGACTACTTGAGAATGGAGCCACCAAAAAAGCCAAGGACTTCACCAGTTTGGAAGCATTTTGAACGGATATCTCCCAACAAGGTATATACATACATGTATAATCAAGCACAGCTTAGGTCTCTATGCACACTCACTTTTGTGTGTGTGTCTCACAGAATATAGAATAGAATAGAATAGAATAGAATAGAATAGAATAGAATAGAATAGAATATACCTTTATTGTCATTGTTACAAAATGAGTTAACATATTGTGACAACGAAATTGGGCATGACACTCCAGTTTTACACATTCACAGTGAGGTATGAGCCAAGAAGATAAAGGAACAGAGAAGATAAGGTTATAAAACAAGGGGGATAAGGCTATAGTTATAATTTACATGGTATTTACACAAGAAATGTCGGCATGTGGGATGTTACATACAGTGTTATCGTGATACCGTTGGTATCGTAAGGGTTGTGCAATATTGCATTTGGTGCAAAGTCATCATAGTGCAAAAAAAAATAGTCAGCATATGCATTGGTGCAAACATAGACATGATAGTGCAGAAAAAGGAAATGGTCGGACATTGTGCAAGGTGAGCAGTAAACGTAGTGCAGTCGACATGTGCAAGAACATGGACATGAGTACCATTATATTCGTATGAGGTAGTGTTGGCACGAGTTTTCAGTTTTTTTGTGCGGTGTCTGTTTTGAGCAGTGAACAAACATCGTGCAATATAATATAATATAAACAAACAAAATATTTATATAATATATGTAGATACAAATATCACCCATTTTATTCCTCAATAGAAATCAATAAAATGGACTATTCCCTCCATGAAATGTGTCTCCCAGTTACACAAGCATATCAAGTTATTGAACATACAACTGACAAATATTCGGACAATATTTTAATGGACAAACTTCCATTATTTTGTGCACATATTTACTGTTTCCCCCTGAGATTCGATCTGTGACCTCAGTGGAAATGTTAAATCTAAGCTTAAAACACACTTCTACTCTATAGCATATGAATAACCTATGTTTCAGGTTGATAATATGTGTATTATTTGCCCTCATGTAGATTTCAGATGAGGGGATGGTGTCATAATAGTCTGTAGTTTGCAATAGTCTTTGAGACTCTTTGTGAATAAGGGCTATACAAATAAACATGGCTTGACATGTTTATTTGGCCTTGAAGGATTTTATACATTTAACTGTAAAATGATTTTATACGATTTACTACAAATTACATTTAATGCAAAAGATATTCACTGACTGGACTTTAGTTCAATGACAAGGCAGTCTGTTCCAAATGCAGAATATTTTGTCTAGGGAATTTTGATAACAGGATTCTGACGGAGGACGGCAGGCGTTGTTTTGAGAACAAAGTGCTGTGTTGTGAGAACGGTGGACGCAAAACAATTCCTTGGCACGCCTGTGGGAGTAACCGAGACGCCATCTTGAGGGCAGACGTGGGCCAAGAAAAAAAAGGACTTCAGAAGAAGGCTTTCCAGGGACTCTGTCGCTAATTCGGCCGAGTACACTTAGTTAAATTGTTAGGGAAAATAAATCTGCCCCCGTGTGAAAATGACGGCTTTCCTGTTCATTTTCCCTTTAAGAAACAAGCGCGCATAAATTGTTGGGTGATTATAGGTTGTGTTTGGTTAATGGAGTCAGGTAACTAATCCTAACAATTTGGTAAACGGTACATTTTGATATTTAATTCCCAACAGCCTGTTAACCACATAACATGTACATTACATCAAATGACCAGCAGATGTCAGCACTGCTAAATGAGCTACTAAATGAGCCCTAAATTGATCAGGCTTTTCGCAAAGCAATTGGCCTAAGAGACTCGATACATTCACGGGGCTTTATTCCGCCATCACTACTGGAGAGAGATGGACGGCCAGGAGCATGGATGAAAGCAACAATGGGCCATTTATTCGGTCCAGATTCAATACACAAATGGGACAGAAAAATTGAGGCAACCATATCTTGATCACCAAAGGCAGGTCCAGGGGTAGGCAAACTCACATTGGCAAAAGGAGGTAAGTGTTTGGTACACTGTAAGCAAAAAAAGACATCACTAGATCAAGACAAGAGTGGCAACAAACTGGCAACCATTCCCCAAAACAGGAGTGCTTTAATAGTGAGCAGGAGATGAGAAATGTGGAAACAAGGGCCAAGGAGGAAGTGACCAAAAAGAAAAGAAAAAAAAAGAAAAAAAAAAGTTAAGTGATATGACCAAGGAAGATATATATTACTGTTTCCCCCCGAGATTTCGATCTGCAACCTCAGTGGAAATGTTTAAATCTAAGCTTAAAACAGACTTGGATGAATATATATGTATTACGGACGGAAAGACGGACAATTCTTCTTGAGGAATTGGAAAGAGGTTTCTTGTTCTAGAATGAATTCGCCAACAGTCAACTTTTGCTTGTATCGTCCCTGATGGTCTAGTGGTTAGGATCCAGCACTCTCACTGCTTTGGCCCGGGTTCGATTCCCGGTCAGGGAATGTGTTACGAACGGAAAGACAGACAATTGTTAATGAGGAATTGGAAAGAGGTTTCTTTTTCTAAAGTGAGTTCGCTAACAGTCAACTTTTTGTTATACCGTCCTTAATGGTCTAGTGGCTAGGATCCATCACTTTCACTGCTGTGGCCCGGGTTCGATTCCCGGTCAGGGAATGTATTACGGACAGAAAGACAGACAATTCTTCTTGAGGAATTGGAAATAGATTTCTTGTTCTAGAATGAATTCGCCAACAGTCAACTTTTGCTTGTATCGTCCCTGATGGTCTAGTGGCTAGGATCCAGCACTCTCACTGCTTTGACCCGGGTTCGATTCCCGGTCAGGGAATGTATTACGGACGGAAAGACAGACAATTGTTAATGAGGAATTGGGAAGAGGTTTCTTTTTCTAAAATGAGTTCGCTAACAGTCAACTTTTTGTTATACCGTCCTTAATGGTCTAGTGGCTAAGATCCATCACTTTCACTGCTGTGGCCCGGGTTCGATTCCCGGTCAGGGAATGTATTACGGACAGAAAGACAGACAATTCTTCTTGAGGAATTGGAATGAGGTTTCTTGTTCTAGAATGAATTCGCCAACAGTCAACCTTTGCTTGTATCGTCCCTGATGGTCTAGTGGCTAGGATCCAGCACTTTCACTGCTGTGGCCCGGGTTCGATTCCCGGTCAGGGAATGTATTACGGACGGACAATTCTTCTTGAGGAAATGGAAAGAGGTTGCTTGTTCTAGAATGAATTCGCCAACAGTCAACTTTTGCTTGTATCGTCCCTGATGGTCTAGTGGCTAGGATCCAGCACTCTCACTGCTGTGGCCCGGGTTCGATTCCCGGTCAGGGAATGTATTACGGACGGAAAGACAGACAATTGTTCTTGAGGAATTGGAAAGAGGTTTCTTGTTCTAGAATGGGTTCGCTAACAGTCAACTTTTTTTTTATACCGTCCCTGATGGTCTAGTGGCTAGGATCCAGCACTTTCACTGCTGTGGCCCGGGTTCGATTCCCGGTCAGGGAATGTATTACGGACAGAAAGACAGACAATTCTTCTTGAGGAATTGGAAAGAGGTTTCTTGTTCTAGAATGAATTTGCCAACAGTCAACCTTTGCTGGTATCGTCCCTGATGGTCTAGTGGCTAGGATCCAGCACTCTCACTGCTGTGGCCCGGGTTCGATTCCCGGTCAGGGAATGTATTACGGACGGAAAGACGGACAATTGTTAATGAGGAATTGGAAAGAGGTTTCTTGTTCTAAAATGAGTTCGCTAACAGTCAACTTTTTGTTATACCGTCCTTAATGGTCTAGTGGCTAGGATCCATCACTTTCACTGCTGTGGCCCGGGTTCGATTCCCGGTCAGGGAATGTATTACGGACAGAAAGACAGACAATTCTTCTTGAGGAATTGGAATGAGGTTTCTTGTTCTAGAATGAGTTCGCCAACAGTCAACTTTTGCTTGTATCGTCCCGGATGGTCTAGTGGCTAGGATCCAGCACTCTCACTGCTGTAGCCCGGGTTCGATTCCCGGTCAGGGAATGTATTGCGGACGGAAAGACAGACAATTGTTCTTGAGGAATTGGAAAGAGGTTTCTTGTTCTAGAATGGATTCGCTAACAGTCAACTTTTTTTTATACCGTCCCTGATGGTCTAATGGCTAGGATCCAGCACTTTCACTGCTGTGGCCCGGGTTCGATTCCCGGTCAGGGAATGTATAACAGACAGAAAGACAGACAATTCTTCTTGAGGAATTGGAAAGAGTTTTCTTGTTCTAGAATGAATTCGCCAACAGTCAACTTTTTATTATACCGTCCCTGATGGTCTAGTGGCTAGGATCCAGCACTTTCACTGCTGTAGCCCGGGTTCGATTCCCGGTCAGGGAATGTATTACGGACGGACAATTCTTCTTGAGGAAATGGAAAGAGGTTGCTTGTTCTAGAATGAATTCGCCAACAGTCAACTTTTGCTTGTATTGTCCCTGATGGTCTAGTGGCTAGGATCCAGCACTCTCACTGCTGTGGCCTGGATTCGATTCCCGGTCAGGGAATGTATTACGGACGGAAAGACAGACAATTGTTCTTGAGGAATTGGAAAGAGGTTTCTTGTTCTAGAATGGGTTCGCTAACAGTCAACTATTTTTTATACCGTCCCTGATGGTCTAGTGGCTAGGATCCAGCACTTTCACTGCTGTAGCCCGGGTTCGATTCCCGGTCAGGGAATGTATTACGGACGGAAAGACGGACAATTGTTAATGAGGAATTGGAAAGAGGTTTCTTGTTCTAAAATGAGTTCGCTAACAGTCAACTTTTTGTTATACCGTCCTTAATGGTCTAGTGGCTAGGATCCATCACTTTCACTGCTGTGGCCTGGGTTCGATTCCCGGTCAGGGAATGTATTACGGACGGAAAGACGGACAATTCTTCTTTAGGAATTGGAAAGAGATTTCTTGTTCTAGAATGAATTCGCCAACAGTCAACTTTTGCTTGTATCGTCCCTGATGGTCTAGTGGCTAGGATCCAGCACTTTCACTGCTGTGGCCCGGGTTCGATTCCCGGTCAGGGAATGTATTACGGACGGAAAGACGGACAATTCTTCTTGAGGAATTGGAAAGAGGTTTCTTGTTCTAGAATGGGTTCGCTAACAGTCAACTTTTTTTTATACCGTCCCTGATGGTCTAGTGGCTAGGATCCAGCACTTTCACTGCTGTGGCCCGGGTTCGATTCCCGGTCAGGGAATGTATTACGAACAGAAAGACAGACAATTCTTCTTGAGGAATTGGAAATAGTTTTCTTGTTCTAGAATGAATTCGCCAACAGTCAACCTTTGCTTGTATCGTCCCTGATGGTCTAGTGGCTAGGATCCAGCACTTTCACTGCTGTGGCCCGGGTTCGATTCCCAGTCAGGGAATGTATTACGGACAGAAAGACAGACAATTCTTCTTGAGCAATTGGAAAGAGGTTTCTTGTTCTAGAATGAATTCGCCAACAGTCAACCTTTGCTTGTATCGTCCCTGATGGTCTGGTGGCTAGGATCCAGCACTTTCACTGCTGTGGCCCGGGTTCGATTCCCGGTCAGGGAATGTATTACGGACGGAAAGACGGACAATTGTTCTTGAGGAATTGGAAAGAGGTTTCTTGTTCTAGAATGGGTTCGCTAACAGTCAACTTTTTTTTATACCGTCCCTGATGGTCTAGTGGCTAGGATCCAGCACTTTCACTGCTGTGGCCCGGGTTCGATTCCCGGTCAGGGAATGTATTACGGACAAAAAGACAGACAATTCTTCTTGAGGAATTGGAAAGAGGTTTCTTGTTCTAGAATGAATTCGCCAACAGTCAACCTTTGCTTGTATTGTCCCTGATGGTCTAGTGGCTACGATCCAGCACTCTCACTGCTGTGGCCCGGGTTCGATTCCCGGTCAGGGAATGTATTACGGACGGAAAGACGGACAATTGTTAATGAGCAATTGGAAAGAGGTTTCTTTATTCTAAAATGAGTTCGCTAACAGTCAACTTTTTGTTATACCGTCCTTAATGGTCTAGTGGCTAGGATCCATCACTTTCACTGCTGTGGCCCGGGTTTGATTCCCGGTCAGGGAATGTATTACGGACAGAAAGACAGACAATTCTTCTTGAGGAATTGGAATGAGGTTTCTTGTTCTAGAATGAATTCGCCAACAGTCAACCTTTGCTTGTATCGTGCCTGATGGTCTAGTGGCTAGGATCCAGCACTTTCACTGCTGTGGCCCGGGTTCGATTCCCGGTCAGGGAATGTATTACGGACGGAAAGACGGACAATTGTTCTTGAGGAATTGGAAAGAGGTTTCTTGTTCTAGAATGGGTTCGCTAACAGTCAACTTTTGCTTGTATCGTCCCTGATGGTCTAGTGGCTAGGATCCAGCACTCTCACTGCTGTGGCCCGGGTTCGATTCCCGGTCAGGGAATGTATCGCGGACGGAAAGACAGACAATTGTTCTTGAGGAATTGGAAAGAGGTTTCTTGTTTTAGAATGGGTTCGCTAACAGTCAACTTTTTTTATACCGTCCCTGATGGTCTAGTGGCTAGGATACAGCACTTTCACTGCCGTGGCCCGGGTTCGATTCCCGGTCAGGGAATGTATAACAGACAGAAAGACAGACAATTCTTCTTGAGGAATTGGAAAGAGGTTTCTTGTTCTAGAATGAATTCGCCAACAGTCAACTTTTGCTTGTATCGTCCCTGATGGTCTAGTGGCTAGGATCCAGCACTCTCACTGCTGTGGCCCGGGTTCGATTCCCGGTCAGGGAATGTATTACGGACGGAAAGACAGACAATTGTTAATGAGGAATTGGAAAGAGGTTTCTTTTTCTAAAATGAGTTCGCTAACAGTCAACTTTTTGTTATACCGTCCTTAATGGTCTAGTGGCTAGGATCCATCACTTTCACTGCTGTGGCCTGGGTTCGATTCCCGGTCAGGGAATGTATTACGGACAGAAAGACAGACAATTCTTCTTGAGGAATTGGAAAGAGATTTCTTGTTCTAGAATGAATTCGCCAACAGTCAACTTTTGCTTGTATCGTCCCTGATGGTCTAGTGTCTAGGATCCAGCACTCTCACTGCTGTGGCCCGGGTTCGATTCCCGGTCAGGGAATGTATTACGGACCGAAAGACAGACAATTGTTCTTGAGGAATTGGAAAGAGGTTTCTTGTTCTAGAATGGGTTCGCTAACAGTCAACTTTTTTTTATACCGTCCCTGATGGTCTAGTGGCTAGGATCCAGCACTTTCACTGCTGTGGCCCGGGTTCGATTCCCGGTCAGGGAATGTATTACGGACAGAAAGACAGACAATTCTTCTTGAGGAATTGGAAAGAGGTTTCTTGTTCTAGAATGAATTCGCCAACAGTCAACCTTTGCTTGTATCGTCCCTGATGGTCTAGTGGCTAGGATCCAGCACTTTCACTGCTGTGACCAGGGTTCGATTCCCGGTCAGGGAATGTATTACGGACAGAAAGACAGACAATTCTTCTTGAGGAATTGGAAAGAGATTTTTTGTTCTAGAATGAATTCGCCAACAGTCAACTTTTGCTTGTGTCGTCCCTGATGGTCTAGTGGCTAGGATCCAGCACTCTCACTGCTGTGGCCCGGGTTCGATTCCCGGTCAGGGAATGTATTACGGACGGAAAGACAGACAATTGTTAATGAGGAATTGGAAAGAGGTTTCTTGTTCTAAAATGAGTTCGCTAACAGTCAACTTTTTGTTATACCGTCCTTAATGGTCTAGTGGCTAGGATCCATTACTTTCACTGCTGTGGCCCGGGTTCGATTCCCGGTCAGGGAATGTATTACGGACAGAAAGACAGACAATTCTTCTCTAGGAATTGGAATGAGGTTTCTTGTTCTAGAATGAATTCGCCAACAGTCAACCTTTGCTTGTATCGTCCCTGATGGTCTAGTGGCTAGGATCCAGCACTTTCACTGCTGTGGCCCGGGTTCGATTCCCGGTCAGGGAATGTATTACGGACAGAAAGACAGACAATTCTTCTTGAGGAATTGGAAAGAGGTTTCTTGTTCTAGAATGAATTCGCCAACAGTCGACTTTTGCTTGTATCGTCCCTGATGGTCTAGTGGCTAGGATCCAGCACTTTCACTGCTGTGGCCCGGGTTCGATTCCCGGTCAGGGAATGTATTACGGACAGAAAGACAGACAATTCTTCTTGAGGAATTGGAAAGAGGTTTCTTGTTCTAGAATGAATTCGCCAACAGTCAACCTTTGCTTGTATCGTCCCTGATGGTCTAGTGGCTAGGATCCAGCACTTTCACTGCTGTGGCCGGGGTTCGATTCCCGGTCAGGGAATGTATTACGGACAGAAAGACAGACAATTCTTCTTGAGGAATTGGAAAGAGATTCCTTGTTCTAGAATGAATTCGCCAACAGTCAACTTTTGCTTGTATCGTCCCTGATGGTCTAGTGGCTAGGATCCAGCACTCTCACTGCTGTGGCCCGGGTTCGATTCCCGGTCAGGGAATGTATTACGGACGGAAAGACAGACAATTGTTAATGAGGAATTGGAAAGAGGTTTCTTGTTCTAAAATGAGTTCGCTAACAGTCAATTTTTTGTTATACCGTCCTTAATGGTCTAGTGGCTAGGATCCATCACTTTCACTGCTGTGGCCCGGGTTCGATTCCCGGTCAGGGAATGTATTACGGACAGAAAGACAGACAATTCTTCTTGAGGAATTGGAAAGAGGTTTCTTGTTCTAGAATGGGTTCGCTAACAGTCAACTATTTTTTATACCGTCCCTGATGGTCTAGTGGCTAGGATCCAGCACTTTCACTGCTGTAGCCCGGGTTCGATTCCCGGTCAGGGAATGTATTACGGACGGAAAGACGGACAATTGTTAATGAGGAATTGGAAAGAGGTTTCTTGTTCTAAAATGAGTTCGCTAACAGTCAACTTTTTGTTATACCGTCCTTAATGGTCTAGTGGCTAGGATCCATCACTTTCACTGCTGTGGCCTGGGTTCGATTCCCGGTCAGGGAATGTATTACGGACGGAAAGACGGACAATTCTTCTTTAGGAATTGGAAAGAGATTTCTTGTTCTAGAATGAATTCGCCAACAGTCAACTTTTGCTTGTATCGTCCCTGATGGTCTAGTGGCTAGGATCCAGCACTTTCACTGCTGTGGCCCGGGTTCGATTCCCGGTCAGGGAATGTATTACGGACAGAAAGACAGACAATTCTTCTTGAGGAATTGGAATGAGGTTTCTTGTTCTAGAATGAGTTCGCCAACAGTCAACTTTTGCTTGTATCGTCCCGGATGGTCTAGTGGCTAGGATCCAGCACTCTCACTGCTGTAGCCCGGGTTCGATTCCCGGTCAGGGAATGTATTGCGGACGGAAAGACAGACAATTGTTCTTGAGGAATTGGAAAGAGGTTTCTTGTTCTAGAATGGATTCGCTAACAGTCAACTTTTTTTTATACCGTCCCTGATGGTCTAATGGCTAGGATCCAGCACTTTCACTGCTGTGGCCCGGGTTCGATTCCCGGTCAGGGAATGTATAACAGACAGAAAGACAGACAATTCTTCTTGAGGAATTGGAAAGAGTTTTCTTGTTCTAGAATGAATTCGCCAACAGTCAACTTTTTATTATACCGTCCCTGATGGTCTAGTGGCTAGGATCCAGCACTTTCACTGCTGTAGCCCGGGTTCGATTCCCGGTCAGGGAATGTATTACGGACGGACAATTCTTCTTGAGGAAATGGAAAGAGGTTGCTTGTTCTAGAATGAATTCGCCAACAGTCAACTTTTGCTTGTATTGTCCCTGATGGTCTAGTGGCTAGGATCCAGCACTCTCACTGCTGTGGCCTGGATTCGATTCCCGGTCAGGGAATGTATTACGGACGGAAAGACAGACAATTGTTCTTGAGGAATTGGAAAGAGGTTTCTTGTTCTAGAATGGGTTCGCTAACAGTCAACTATTTTTTATACCGTCCCTGATGGTCTAGTGGCTAGGATCCAGCACTTTCACTGCTGTAGCCCGGGTTCGATTCCCGGTCAGGGAATGTATTACGGACGGAAAGACGGACAATTGTTAATGAGGAATTGGAAAGAGGTTTCTTGTTCTAAAATGAGTTCGCTAACAGTCAACTTTTTGTTATACCGTCCTTAATGGTCTAGTGGCTAGGATCCATCACTTTCACTGCTGTGGCCTGGGTTCGATTCCCGGTCAGGGAATGTATTACGGACGGAAAGACGGACAATTCTTCTTTAGGAATTGGAAAGAGATTTCTTGTTCTAGAATGAATTCGCCAACAGTCAACTTTTGCTTGTATCGTCCCTGATGGTCTAGTGGCTAGGATCCAGCACTTTCACTGCTGTGGCCCGGGTTCGATTCCCGGTCAGGGAATGTATTACGGACGGAAAGACGGACAATTCTTCTTGAGGAATTGGAAAGAGGTTTCTTGTTCTAGAATGGGTTCGCTAACAGTCAACTTTTTTTTATACCGTCCCTGATGGTCTAGTGGCTAGGATCCAGCACTTTCACTGCTGTGGCCCGGGTTCGATTCCCGGTCAGGGAATGTATTACGAACAGAAAGACAGACAATTCTTCTTGAGGAATTGGAAATAGTTTTCTTGTTCTAGAATGAATTCGCCAACAGTCAACCTTTGCTTGTATCGTCCCTGATGGTCTAGTGGCTAGGATCCAGCACTTTCACTGCTGTGGCCCGGGTTCGATTCCCAGTCAGGGAATGTATTACGGACAGAAAGACAGACAATTCTTCTTGAGCAATTGGAAAGAGGTTTCTTGTTCTAGAATGAATTCGCCAACAGTCAACCTTTGCTTGTATCGTCCCTGATGGTCTGGTGGCTAGGATCCAGCACTTTCACTGCTGTGGCCCGGGTTCGATTCCCGGTCAGGGAATGTATTACGGACGGAAAGACGGACAATTGTTCTTGAGGAATTGGAAAGAGGTTTCTTGTTCTAGAATGGGTTCGCTAACAGTCAACTTTTTTTTATACCGTCCCTGATGGTCTAGTGGCTAGGATCCAGCACTTTCACTGCTGTGGCCCGGGTTCGATTCCCGGTCAGGGAATGTATTACGGACAAAAAGACAGACAATTCTTCTTGAGGAATTGGAAAGAGGTTTCTTGTTCTAGAATGAATTCGCCAACAGTCAACCTTTGCTTGTATTGTCCCTGATGGTCTAGTGGCTACGATCCAGCACTCTCACTGCTGTGGCCCGGGTTCGATTCCCGGTCAGGGAATGTATTACGGACGGAAAGACGGACAATTGTTAATGAGCAATTGGAAAGAGGTTTCTTTATTCTAAAATGAGTTCGCTAACAGTCAACTTTTTGTTATACCGTCCTTAATGGTCTAGTGGCTAGGATCCATCACTTTCACTGCTGTGGCCCGGGTTTGATTCCCGGTCAGGGAATGTATTACGGACAGAAAGACAGACAATTCTTCTTGAGGAATTGGAATGAGGTTTCTTGTTCTAGAATGAATTCGCCAACAGTCAACCTTTGCTTGTATCGTGCCTGATGGTCTAGTGGCTAGGATCCAGCACTTTCACTGCTGTGGCCCGGGTTCGATTCCCGGTCAGGGAATGTATTACGGACGGAAAGACGGACAATTGTTCTTGAGGAATTGGAAAGAGGTTTCTTGTTCTAGAATGGGTTCGCTAACAGTCAACTTTTGCTTGTATCGTCCCTGATGGTCTAGTGGCTAGGATCCAGCACTCTCACTGCTGTGGCCCGGGTTCGATTCCCGGTCAGGGAATGTATCGCGGACGGAAAGACAGACAATTGTTCTTGAGGAATTGGAAAGAGGTTTCTTGTTTTAGAATGGGTTCGCTAACAGTCAACTTTTTTTATACCGTCCCTGATGGTCTAGTGGCTAGGATACAGCACTTTCACTGCCGTGGCCCGGGTTCGATTCCCGGTCAGGGAATGTATAACAGACAGAAAGACAGACAATTCTTCTTGAGGAATTGGAAAGAGGTTTCTTGTTCTAGAATGAATTCGCCAACAGTCAACTTTTGCTTGTATCGTCCCTGATGGTCTAGTGGCTAGGATCCAGCACTCTCACTGCTGTGGCCCGGGTTCGATTCCCGGTCAGGGAATGTATTACGGACGGAAAGACAGACAATTGTTAATGAGGAATTGGAAAGAGGTTTCTTTTTCTAAAATGAGTTCGCTAACAGTCAACTTTTTGTTATACCGTCCTTAATGGTCTAGTGGCTAGGATCCATCACTTTCACTGCTGTGGCCTGGGTTCGATTCCCGGTCAGGGAATGTATTACGGACAGAAAGACAGACAATTCTTCTTGAGGAATTGGAAAGAGATTTCTTGTTCTAGAATGAATTCGCCAACAGTCAACTTTTGCTTGTATCGTCCCTGATGGTCTAGTGTCTAGGATCCAGCACTCTCACTGCTGTGGCCCGGGTTCGATTCCCGGTCAGGGAATGTATTACGGACCGAAAGACAGACAATTGTTCTTGAGGAATTGGAAAGAGGTTTCTTGTTCTAGAATGGGTTCGCTAACAGTCAACTTTTTTTTATACCGTCCCTGATGGTCTAGTGGCTAGGATCCAGCACTTTCACTGCTGTGGCCCGGGTTCGATTCCCGGTCAGGGAATGTATTACGGACAGAAAGACAGACAATTCTTCTTGAGGAATTGGAAAGAGGTTTCTTGTTCTAGAATGAATTCGCCAACAGTCAACCTTTGCTTGTATCGTCCCTGATGGTCTAGTGGCTAGGATCCAGCACTTTCACTGCTGTGACCAGGGTTCGATTCCCGGTCAGGGAATGTATTACGGACAGAAAGACAGACAATTCTTCTTGAGGAATTGGAAAGAGATTTTTTGTTCTAGAATGAATTCGCCAACAGTCAACTTTTGCTTGTGTCGTCCCTGATGGTCTAGTGGCTAGGATCCAGCACTCTCACTGCTGTGGCCCGGGTTCGATTCCCGGTCAGGGAATGTATTACGGACGGAAAGACAGACAATTGTTAATGAGGAATTGGAAAGAGGTTTCTTGTTCTAAAATGAGTTCGCTAACAGTCAACTTTTTGTTATACCGTCCTTAATGGTCTAGTGGCTAGGATCCATCACTTTCACTGCTGTGGCCCGGGTTCGATTCCCGGTCAGGGAATGTATTACGGACAGAAAGACAGACAATTCTTCTCTAGGAATTGGAATGAGGTTTCTTGTTCTAGAATGAATTCGCCAACAGTCAACCTTTGCTTGTATCGTCCCTGATGGTCTAGTGGCTAGGATCCAGCACTTTCACTGCTGTGGCCCGGGTTCGATTCCCGGTCAGGGAATGTATTACGGACAGAAAGACAGACAATTCTTCTTGAGGAATTGGAAAGAGGTTTCTTGTTCTAGAATGAATTCGCCAACAGTCGACTTTTGCTTGTATCGTCCCTGATGGTCTAGTGGCTAGGATCCAGCACTTTCACTGCTGTGGCCCGGGTTCGATTCCCGGTCAGGGAATGTATTACGGACAGAAAGACAGACAATTCTTCTTTAGGAATTGGAAAGAGGTTTCTTGTTCTAGAATGAATTCGCCAACAGTCAACCTTTGCTTGTATCGTCCCTGATGGTCTAGTGGCTAGGATCCAGCACTTTCACTGCTGTGGCCGGGGTTCGATTCCCGGTCAGGGAATGTATTACGGACAGAAAGACAGACAATTCTTCTTGAGGAATTGGAAAGAGATTCCTTGTTCTAGAATGAATTCGCCAACAGTCAACTTTTGCTTGTATCGTCCCTGATGGTCTAGTGGCTAGGATCCAGCACTCTCACTGCTGTGGCCCGGGTTCGATTCCCGGTCAGGGAATGTATTACGGACGGAAAGACAGACAATTGTTAATGAGGAATTGGAAAGAGGTTTCTTGTTCTAAAATGAGTTCGCTAACAGTCAATTTTTTGTTATACCGTCCTTAATGGTCTAGTGGCTAGGATCCATCACTTTCACTGCTGTGGCCCGGGTTCGATTCCCGGTCAGGGAATGTATTACGGACAGAAAGACAGACAATTCTTCTTGAGGAATTGGAAAGAGGTTTCTTGTTCTAGAATGGGTTCGCTAACAGTCAACTATTTTTTATACCGTCCCTGATGGTCTAGTGGCTAGGATCCAGCACTTTCACTGCTGTAGCCCGGGTTCGATTCCCGGTCAGGGAATGTATTACGGACGGAAAGACGGACAATTGTTAATGAGGAATTGGAAAGAGGTTTCTTGTTCTAAAATGAGTTCGCTAACAGTCAACTTTTTGTTATACCGTCCTTAATGGTCTAGTGGCTAGGATCCATCACTTTCACTGCTGTGGCCTGGGTTCGATTCCCGGTCAGGGAATGTATTACGGACGGAAAGACGGACAATTCTTCTTTAGGAATTGGAAAGAGATTTCTTGTTCTAGAATGAATTCGCCAACAGTCAACTTTTGCTTGTATCGTCCCTGATGGTCTAGTGGCTAGGATCCAGCACTTTCACTGCTGTGGCCCGGGTTCGATTCCCGGTCAGGGAATGTATTACGGACGGAAAGACGGACAATTCTTCTTGAGGAATTGGAAAGAGGTTTCTTGTTCTAGAATGGGTTCGCTAACAGTCAACTTTTTTTTATACCGTCCCTGATGGTCTAGTGGCTAGGATCCAGCACTTTCACTGCTGTGGCCCGGGTTCGATTCCCGGTCAGGGAATGTATTACGGACAGAAAGACAGACAATTCTTCTTGAGGAATTGGAAAGAGGTTTCTTGTTCTAGAATGGGTTCGCTAACAGTCAACTATTTTTTATACCGTCCCTGATGGTCTAGTGGCTAGGATCGAGCACTTTCACTGCTGTAGCCCGGGTTCGATTCCCGGTCAGGGAATGTATTACGGACGGAAAGACGGACAATTGTTAATGAGGAATTGGAAAGAGGTTTCTTGTTCTAAAATGAGTTCGCTAACAGTCAACTTTTTGTTATACCGTCCTTAATGGTCTAGTGGCTAGGATCCATCACTTTCACTGCTGTGGCCTGGGTTCGATTCCCGGTCAGGGAATGTATTACGGACGGAAAGACGGACAATTCTTCTTTAGGAATTGGAAAGAGATTTCTTGTTCTAGAATGAATTCGCCAACAGTCAACTTTTGCTTGTATCGTCCCTGATGGTCTAGTGGCTAGGATCCAGCACTTTCACTGCTGTGGCCCGGGTTCGATTCCCGGTCAGGGAATGTATTACGGACGGAAAGACGGACAATTCTTCTTGAGGAATTGGAAAGAGGTTTCTTGTTCTAGAATGGGTTCGCTAACAGTCAACTTTTTTTTATACCGTCCCTGATGGTCTAGTGGCTAGGATCCAGCACTTTCACTGCTGTGGCCCGGGTTCGATTCCCGGTCAGGGAATGTATTACGGACAGAAAGACAGACAATTCTTCTTGAGGAATTGGAAATAGTTTTCTTGTTCTAGAATGAATTCGCCAACAGTCAACCTTTGCTTGTATCGTCCCTGATGGTCTAGTGGCTAGGATCCAGCACTTTCACTGCTGTGGCCCGGGTTCGATTCCCAGTCAGGGAATGTATTACGGACAGAAAGACAGACAATTCTTCTTGAGCAATTTAAAAGAGGTTTCTTGTTCTAGAATGAATTCGCCAACAGTCAACCTTTGCTTGTATCGTCCCTGATGGTCTGGTGGCTAGGATCCAGCACTTTCACTGTTGTGGCCCGGGTTCGATTCCCGGTCAGGGAATGTATTACGGACGGAAAGACGGACAATTGTCCTTGAGGAATTGGAAAGAGGTTTCTTTATTCTAAAATGAGTTCGCTAACAGTCAACTTTTTGTTATACCGTCCTTAATGGTCTAGTGGCTAGGATCCATCACTTTCACTGCTGTGGCCCGGGTTCGATTCCCGGTCAGGGAATGTATTACGGACAGAAAGACAGACAATTCTTCTTGAGGAATTGGAATGAGGTTTCTTGTTCTAGAATGAATTCGCCAACAGTCAACCTTTGCTTGTATCGTGCCTGATGGTCTAGTGGCTAGGATCCAGCACTTTCACTGCTGTGGCCCGGGTTCGATTCCCGGTCAGGGAATGTATCACGGACGGAAAGACGGACAATTGTTCTTGAGGAATTGGAAAGAGATTTTTTGTTCTAGAATGAATTCGCCAACAGTCAACTTTTGCTTGTATCGTCCCTGATGGTCTAGTGGCTAGGATCCAGCACTCTCACTGCTGTGGCCCGGGTTTGATTCCCGGTCAGGGAATGTATTACGGACGGAAAGACAGACAATTGTTAATGAGGAATTGGAAAGAGGTTTCTTGTTCTAAAATGAGTTCGCTAACAGTCAACTTTTTGTTATACCGTCCTTAATGGTCTAGTGGCTAGGATCCATCACTTTCACTGCTGTGGCCCGGGTTCGACTCCCGGTCAGGGAATGTATTACGGTCAGAAAGACAGACAATTCTTCTTGAGGAATTGGAATGAGGTTTCTTGTTCTAGAATGAATTCGCCAACAGTCAACCTTTGCTTGTATCGTCCCTGATGGTCTAGTGGCTAGGATCCAGCACTTTCACTGCTGTGGCCCGGGTTCGATTCCCGGTCAGGGAATGTATTACGGACAGAAAGACAGACAATTCTTCTTGAGGAATTGGAAAGAGGTTTCTTGTTCTAGAATGAATTCGCCAACAGTCGACTTTTGCTTGTATCGTCCCTGATGGTCTAGTGGCTAGGATCCAGCACTTTCACTGCTGTGGCCCGGGTTCGATTCCCGGTCAGGGAATGTATTACGGACAGAAAGACAGACAATTCTTCTTGAGGAATTGGAAAGAGGTTTCTTGTTCTAGAATGAATTCGCCAACAGTCAACCTTTGCTTGTATCGTCCCTGATGGTCTAGTGGCTAGGATCCAGCACTTTCACTGCTGTGGCCGGGGTTCGATTCCCGGTCAGGGAATGTATTACGGACAGAAAGACAGACAATTCTTCTTGAGGAATTGGAAAGAGATTCCTTGTTCTAGAATGAATTCGCCAACAGTCAACTTTTGCTTGTATCGTCCCTGATGGTCTAGTGGCTAGGATCCAGCACTCTCACTGCTGTGGCCCGGGTTCGATTCCCGGTCAGGGAATGTATTACGGACGGAAAGACAGACAATTGTTAATGAGGAATTGGAAAGAGGTTTCTTGTTCTAAAATGAGTTCGCTAACAGTCAATTTTTTGTTATACCGTCCTTAATGGTCTAGTGGCTAGGATCCATCACTTTCACTGCTGTGGCCCGGGTTCGATTCCCGGTCAGGGAATGTATTACGGACAGAAAGACAGACAATTCTTCTTGAGGAATTGGAATGAGGTTTCTTGTTCTAGAATGAATTCGCCAACAGTCAACCTTTGCTTGTATCGTCCCTGATGGTCTAGTGGCTAGGATCCAGCACTTTCACTGCTGTGGCCCGGGTTCGATTCCCAGTCAGGGAATGTATTACGGACGGAAAGACGGACAATTCTTCTTGAGGAAAAGGAAGGAGGTTGCTTGTTCTAGAATGAATTCGCCAACAGTCGACTTTTGCTTGTATCGTCCCTGATGGTCTAGTGGCTAGGATCCAGCACTTTCACTGCTGTGGCCCGGGTTCGATTCCCGGTCAGGGAATGTATTACGGACAGAAAGACAGACAATTCTTCTTGAGGAATTGGAAAGAGGTTTCTTGTTCTAGAATGAATTCGCCAACAGTCAACCTTTGCTTGTATCGTCCCTGATGGTCTAGTGGCTAGGATCCAGCACTTTCACTGCTGTGGCCTGGGTTCGATTCCCGGTCAGGGAATGTATTACGGACGGAAAGACGGACAATTCTTCTTGAGGAAATGGAAGGAGGTTCCCAAGACCTTAGAACTGTGCCGCACACACGCTAACCACTGCGCCGCCGTGCTACCCGGTCGTCTAAGTCATCTTTAAAAATATGTATTTTTTTCCTCATTCCATGCATTGTTCATCAAGTAATCCTGCTGAAACTTTTTTTGTCAAATGAAACGTTTGCTTTATTCCGATTTTGAAATCTTTGTTCTGTTTGGAAATTTAGGAATTTTGTTTCATTTGGCAATTTGCATACTCGGCAGCCGATCAGAAGCCTGCATCGAATAACTTTGTGCTTTCGGACTTTCCCGGCCCTTATAAGGTCGTGCATATGCATATCATTTTCCAAAGTAGACCCACAGAAAACACAAGAAAAAATGATAAGCGGTTAGGAATCAAACCAAAACCTCAGCCCCAGAAGAAAGATTCAAAAGAAGCTAACAAAATTGATGACGCTACAAACGTAAGCGTACTTAAAAAGCATCTTGGAAAGGGGAGTTCATGTGGCTTGTAGCAGACGACACAACGCAAACATTGCATGAATGAAGATGACTAAATACAGGTACATACTGATGGCAGATGGAAAACAGCGATGTCATATACATGCACTGGATATTAAAAGTAGATTTATAATAAACTGAATTTTAAAGTGTTGTTCTGTTATAGTCTGTTAAAGACCCATTTTTAGCGCTCACGTGACTGACTCATGTCCTCATTCGCACTCAATAAAAAGGCTCGAAAAACCCAGGAGTCCCCCGCATAACCGACTGACATGAGTCTTGGATCATTGCTGCATTACTTCGACTACTTGAGAATGGAGCCACCAAAAAAGCCAAGGACTTCACCAGTTTGGGAGCATTTTGAACGGATATCTCCCAACAAGGTATATACATACATGTATAATCAAGCACAGCTTAGGTCTCTATGCACACTCACTTTTGTGTGTGTGTCTCACAGAATATAGAATAGAATAGAATAGAATAGAATATAACTTTATTGTCATTGTTACAAAATGAGTTAACATATTGTGACAACGAAATTGGGCATGACACTCCAGTTTTACACATTCACAGTGAGGTATGAGCCAAGAAGATAAAGGAACAGAGAAGATAAGGTTATAAAACAAGGGGGATAAGGCTGTAGTTATAATTTACATGGTATTTACACAAGAAATGTCGGCATGTGGGATGTTACATACAGTGTTATCGTGATACCGTTGGTATCGTAAGGGTTGTGCAATATTGCATTTGGTGCAAAGTCATCATAGTGCAAAAAAAAATAGTCAGCATATGCATTGGTGCAAACATAGACATGATAGTGCAGAAAAAGAAAATGGTCGGACATTGTGCAAGGTGAGCAGTAAACGTAGTGCAGTCGACATGTGCAAGAACATGGACATGAGTACCATTATATTCGTATGAGGTAGTGTTGGCACGAGTTTTCAGTTTTTTTGTGCGGTGTCTGTTTTGAGCAGTGAACAAACATCGTGCAATATAATATAATATAAACAAACAAAATATTTATATAATATATGTAGATACAAATATCACCCATTTTATTCCTCAATAGAAATCAATAAAATGGACTATTCCCTCCATGAAATGTGTCTCCCAGTTACACAAGCATATCAAGTTATTGAACATACAACTGACAAATATTCGGACAATATTTTAATGGACAAACTTCCATTATTTTGTGCACATATTTACTGTTTCCCCCTGAGATTCGATCTGTGACCTCAGTGGAAATGTTAAATCTAAGCTTAAAACACACTTCTACTCTATAGCATATGAATAACCTATGTTTCAGGTTGATAATATGTGTATTATTTGCCCTCATGTAGATTTCAGATGAGGGGATGGTGTCATAATAGTCTGTAGTTTGCAATAGTCTTTGAGACTCTTTGTGAATAAGGGCTATACAAATAAACATGGCTTGACATGTTTATTTGGCCTTGAAGGATTTTATACATTTAACTGTAAAATGATTTTATACGATTTACTACAAATTACATTTAATGCAAAAGATATTCACTGACTGGACTTTAGTTCAATGACAAGGCAGTCTGTTCCAAATGCAGAATATTTTGTCTAGGGAATTTTGATAACAGGATTCTGACGGAGGACGGCAGGCGTTGTTTTGAGAACAAAGTGCTGTGTTGTGAGAACGGTGGACGCAAAACAATTCCTTGGCACGCCTGTGGGAGTAACCGAGACGCCATCTTGAGGGCAGACGTGGGCCAAGAAAAAAAAGGACTTCAGAAGAAGGCTTTCCAGGGACTCTGTCGCTAATTCGGCCGAGTACACTTAGTTAAATTGTTAGGGAAAATAAATCTGCCCCCGTGTGAAAATGTCGGCTTTCCTGTTCATTTTCCCTTTAAGAAACAAGCGCGCATAAATTGTTGGGTGATTGTAGGTTGTGTTTGGTTAATGGAGTCAGGTAACTAATCCTAACAATTTGGTAAACGGTACATTTTGATATATAATTCCCAACAGCCTGTTAACCAAATAACATGTACATTACATCAAATGACCAGCAGATGTCAGAACTGCTAAATGGGCTATTAAATGAGCCCTAAATTGATCAGGCTTTTCGCAAAGCAAATGGCCTAAGAGACTCAATACATTCACGGGGCTTTATTCCGCCATCACTACTGGAGAGAGATGGACGGCCAGGAGCATGGATGAAAGCAACAATGGGCCATTTATTCGGTCCAGATTCAATACACAAATGGGACAGAAAAATTGAGGCAACCATATCTTGATCACCAAAGGCAGGTCCAGGGGTAGGCAAACTCACATTGGCAAAAGGAGGTAAGTGTTTGGTACACTGTAAGCAAAAAAAGACATCACTAGATCAAGACAAGAGTGGCAACAAACTGGCAACCATTCCCCAAAACAGGAGTGCTTTAATAGTGAGCAGGAGATGAGAAATGTGGAAACAAGGGCCAAGGAGGAAGTGACCAAAAAGAAAAGAAAAAAAAAGAAAAAAAAAAGTTAAGTGATATGACCAAGGAAGATATATATTACTGTTTCCCCCCGAGATTTCGATCTGCAACCTCAGTGGAAATGTTTAAATCTAAGCTTAAAACAGACTTGGATGAATATATATGTATTACGGACAGAAAGACGGACAATTCTTTTTGAGGAATTGGAAAGAGGTTTCTTGTTCTAGAATGAATTCGCCAACAGTCAACTTTTGCTTGTATCGTCCCTGATGGTCTAGTGGCTAGGATCCAGCACTCTCACTGCTGTGGCCCGGGTTCGATTCCCGGTCAGGGAATGTATTACGGACGGAAAGACGGACAATTGTTCTTGAGGAATTGGAAAGAGGTTTCTTGTTCTAGAATGGGTTCGCTAACAGTCAACTTTTTTTTATACCGTCCCTGATGGTCTAGTGGCTAGGATCCAGCACTCTCACTGCTGTGGCCCGGGTTCGATTCCCGGTCAGGGAATGTATTACGGACGGAAAGACGGACAATTGTTCTTGAGGAATTGGAAAGAGGTTTCTTAATCTAGAATGAATTCGCCAACAGTCAACTTTTGCTTGTATCGTCCCTGATGGTCTAGTGGCTAGGATCCAGCACTTTCACTGCTGTGGCCCGGGTTCGATTCCCGGTCAGGGAATGTATTACGGACAGAAAGACAGACAATTCTTCTTGAGGAATTGGAAAGAGGTTTCTTGTTCTAGAATGAATTCGCCAACAGTCAACCTTTGCTTGTATCGTCCCTGATGGTCTAGTGGCTAGGATCCAGCACCTTCACTGCTGTGGCCCGGGTTCGATTCCCGGTCAGGGAATGTATTACGGACGGAAAGACAGACAATTCTTCTTGAGGAATTGGAAAGAGGTTTCTTGTTCTAAAATGAGTTCGCTAACAGTCAACTTTTTGTTATACCGTCCTTAATGGTCTAGTGGCTAGGATCCAGCACTCTCACTGCTGTGGCCCGGGTTCGATTCCCGGTCAGGGAATGTATTACGGACGGAAAGACAGACAATTGTTAATGAGGAATTGGAAAGAGGTTTCTTGTTCTAAAATGAGTTCGCTAACAGTCAACTTTTTGTTATACCGTCCTTAATGTTCTTGTGGCTAGGATCCATCACTTTCACTGCTGTGGCCCGGGTTCGATTCCCGGTCAGGGAATGTATTACGGACAGAAAGACAGACAATTCTTCTTGAGGATTTGGAAAGAGGTTTCTTAATCTAGAATGAATTCGCCAACAGTCAACTTTTGCTTGTATCGTCCCTGATGGTCTAGTGGCTAGGATCCAGCACTCTCACTGCTGTGGCCCGGGTTCGATTCCCGGTCAGGGAATGTATTACGGACAGAAAGACAGACAATTGTTCTTGAGGAATTGGAAAGAGGTTTCTTGTTCTAGAATCGGTTCGCTAACAGTCAACTTTTTGTTATACCGTCGCTGATGGTCTAGTGGCTAGGATCCAGCACTTTCACTGCTGTGGCCCGGGTTTGATTCCCGGTCAGGGAATGTATTACGGACAGAAAGACAGACAATTCTTCTTGAGGATTTGGAAAGAGGTTTCTTGTTCTAGAATGAATTCGCCAACAGTCAACCTTTGCTTGTATCGTCCCTGATGGTCTAGTGGCTAGGATCCAGCACTCTCACTGCTGTGGCCCGGGTTTGATTCCCGGTCAGGGAATGTATTACGGACAGAAAGACAGACAATTCTTCTTGAGGATTTGGAAAGAGGTTTCTTAATCTAGAATGAATTCGCCAACAGTCAACTTTTGCTTGTATCGTCCCTGATGGTCTAGTGGCTAGGATCCAGCACTCTCACTGCTGTGGCCCGGGTTCGATTCCCGGTCAGGGAATGTATTACGGACAGAAAGACAGACAATTGTTCTTGAGGAATTGGAAAGAGGTTTCTTGTTCTAGAATCGGTTCGCTAACAGTCAACTTTTTGTTATACCGTCGCTGATGGTCTAGTGGCTAGGATCCAGCACTTTCACTGCTGTGGCCCGGGTTTGATTCCCGGTCAGGGAATGTATTACGGACAGAAAGACAGACAATTCTTCTTGAGGATTTGGAAAGAGGTTTCTTGTTCTAGAATGAATTCGCCAACAGTCAACCTTTGCTTGTATCGTCCCTGATGGTCTAGTGGCTAGGATCCAGCACTTTCACTGCTGTGGCCCAGGTTCGATTCCCGGTCAGGGAATGTATTACGGACGGAAAGACAGACAATTCTTCTTGAGGAATTGGAAAGAGGTTTCTTGTTCTAAAATGAGTTCGCTAACAGTCAACATTTTTGTTATACCGTCCCTGATGGTCTAGTGGATAGGATCCAGCACTTTCACTGCTGTGGCCCGGGTTTGATTCCTGGTCAGGGAATGTATTACGGACAGAAAGACAGACAATTCTTCTTGAGGATTTGGAAAGAGGTTTCTTAATCTAGAATGAATTCGCCAACAGTCAACTTTTGCTTGTATCGTCCCTGATGGTCTAGTGGCTAGGATCCAGCACTCTCACTGATGTGGCCCGGGTTTGATTCCCGGTCAGGGAATGTATTACGGACAGAAAGACAGACAATTCTTCTTGAGGAATTGGAAAGAGGTTTCTTGTTCTAAAATGAGTTCGCTAACAGTCAACTTTTTGTTATACCGTCCTTAATGGTCTAGTGGCTAGGATCCAGCACTCTCACTGCTGTGGCCCGGGTTCGATTCCCGGTCAGGGACTGTATTACGGACGGAAAGACAGACAATTGTTAATGAGGAATTGGAAAGAGGTTTCTTGTTCTAAAATGAGTTCGCTAACAGTCAACTTTTTGTTATACCGTCCTTAATGTTCTTGTGGCTAGGATCCATCACTTTCACTGCTGTGGCCCGGGTTCGATTCCCGGTCAGGGAATGTATTACGGACAGAAAGACAGACAATTCTTCTTGAGGATTTGGAAAGAGGTTTCTTAATCTAGAATGAATTCGCCAACAGTCAACTTTTGCTTGTATCGTCCCTGATGGTCTAGTGGCTAGGATCCAGCACTCTCACTGCTGTGGCCCGGGTTCGATTCCCGGTCAGGGAATGTATTACGGACAGAAAGACAGACAATTGTTCTTGAGGAATTGGAAAGAGGTTTCTTGTTCTAGAATCGGTTCGCTAACAGTCAACTTTTTGTTATACCGTCGCTGATGGTCTAGTGGCAAGGATCCAGCACTTTCACTGCTGTGGCCCGGGTTTGATTCCCGGTCAGGGAATGTATTACGGACAGAAAGACAGACAATTCTTCTTGAGGATTTGGAAAGAGGTTTCTTGTTCTAGAATGAATTCGCCAACAGTCAACCTTTGCTTGTATCGTCCCTGATGGTCTAGTGGCTAGGATCCAGCACTCTCACTGCTGTGGCCCGGGTTTGATTCCCGGTCAGGAAATATATTACGGACAGAAAGACAGACAATTCTTCTTGAGGATTTGGAAAGAGGTTTCTTAATCTAGAATGAATTCGCCAACAGTCAACTTTTGCTTGTATCGTCCCTGATGGTCTAGTGGCTAGGATCCAGCACTCTCACTGCTGTGGCCCGGGTTCGATTCCCGGTCAGGGAATGTATTACGGACAGAAAGACAGACAATTGTTCTTGAGGATTTGGAAAGAGGTTTCTTGTTCTAGAATCGGTTCGCTAACAGTCAACTTTTTGTTATACCGTCGCTGATGGTCTAGTGGCTAGGATCCAGCACTTTCACTGCTGTGGCCCGGGTTTGATTCCCGGTCAGGGAATGTATTACGGACAGAAAGACAGACAATTCTTCTTGAGCATTTGGAAAGAGGTTTCTTGTTCTAGAATGAATTCGCCAACAGTCAACCTTTGCTTGTATCGTCCCTGATGGTCTAGTGGCTAGGATCCAGCACTTTCACTGCTGTGGCCCGGGTTCGATTCCCGGTCAGGGAATGTATTACGGACGGAAAGACAGACAATTCTTCTTGAGGAATTGGAAAAAGGTTTCTTGTTCTAAAATGATTTCGCTAACAGTCAACATTTTTGTTATACCGTCGCTGATGGTCTAGTGGCTAGGATCCAGCACTTTCACTGCTGTGGCCCGGGTTTGATTCCTGGTCAGGGAATGTATTACGGACAGAAAGACAGACAATTCTTCTTGAGGATTTGGAAAGAGGTTTCTTAATCTACAATGAATTCGCCAACAGTCAACTTTTGCTTGTATCGTCCTTGATGGTCTAGTGGCTAGGATCCAGCACTCTCACTGATGTGGCCCGGGTTCGATTCCCGGTCAGGGAATGTATTACGGACGGAAAGACAGACAATTGTTCTTGAGGATTTGGAAAGAGGTTTCTTGTTCTAAAATGGGTTCGCTAACAGTCAACTTTTTGTTATACCGTCCTTAATGTTCTTGTGGCTAGGATCCAGCACTTTCACTGCTGTGGCCCGGGTTTGATTCCCGGTCAGGGAATGTATTACGGACAGAAAGACAGACAATTCTTCTTGAGGATTTGGAAAGAGGTTTCTTGTTCTAGAATGAATTCGCCAACAGTCAACCTTTGCTTGTATCGTCCCTGATGGTCTAGTGGCTAGGATCCAGCACTTTCACTGCTGTGGCCCGGGTTCGATTCCCGGTCAGGGAATGTATTACGGACGGAAAGACAGACAATTCTTCTTGAGGAATTGGAAAGAGGTTTCTTGTTCTAAAATGATTTCGCTAACAGTCAACATTTTTGTTATACCGTCCCTGATGGTCTAGTGGATAGGATCCAGCACTCTCACTGCTGTGGCCAGAGTTTGATTCCAGGTCAGGGAATGTATTACGGATGGAAAGACAGCCAATTCTTCTTGAGGAATTGGAAAGCGGTTTCTTGTTCTAGAATGGATTTTCCAACAGTCAACTTTTTGTTATACCATCCCTGATGGTCTAGTGTTTAGGATCCAGCACTTTCACTGCTGTGGCCCGGGTTCGATTCCCGGTCAGGGAATGTATTACAGACAGAAAGACAGACAATTCCTCTTGAGGAATTGGAGAGAGATTACTTGTTCTAGAATGAATTCGTTAACAGTCAACTTTTTATTATACCGTCCCTGATGGTCTAGTGGCTAGGATCCAGCACTCTCACTGCTGTGGCCAGAGTTTGATTCCAGGTCAGGGAATGTATTACGGATGGAAAGACAGCCAATTCTTCTTGAGGAATTGGAAAGCGGTTTCTTGTTCTAGAATGGATTTTCCAACAGTCAACTTTTTGTTAAACCATCCCTGATGGTCTAGTGTTTAGGATCCAGCACTTTCACTGCTGTGGCCCGGGTTCGATTCCCGGTCAGGGAATGTATTACAGACAGAAAGACAGACAATTCCTCTTGAGGAATTGGAGAGAGATTACTTGTTCTAGAATGAATTCGTTAACAGTCAACTTTTTATTATACCGTCCCTGATGGTCTAGTGGCTAGGATCCAGCACTCTCACTGCTGTGGCCCGGGTTCGATTCCAGGTCAGGGAATGTATTACGGACGGAAAGACAGACAATTGTTCTTGAGGAATTGGAAAGGGGTTTCTTGTTCTAGAATGGGTTCGCTAACAGTCAACTTTTAGTTATACCGTCCCTGATGGTCTAGTGGCTAGGATCCAGCACTTTCACTGCTGTGGCCCGGGTTCGATTCCCGGTCAGGGAATGTATTACGGACAGAAAGACAGACAATTCTTCTTGTGGAATTGGAAAGAGGTTTCTTGTTCTAAAATGAATTCGCCAACAGTCAACTGTTCCATGTATCGTCCCTGATGGTCTAGTGGCCAGGATCCAGCACTCTCACTGCTGTGGCCCGGGTTCGATTCCCGGTCAGGGAATGTATTACGGGTGGAAAGACAGACAATTGTTCTTGAGGAATAGGAAAGAGGTTTCTTGTTCTAGAATGGGTTCGCTAACAGTCAACTTTTTGTTATACCGTCCCTGATGGTCTAGTGGCTAGGATCCAGCACTTTCACTGCTGTAACCCGGGTTCGATTTCCGGTCAGGGAATGTATTACGGGCAGAAAGACAGACAATTCTTCTTGAGGAATTGGAAAGAGGTTTCTTGTTCTAGAATGGGTTCGCTAACAGTCAACTTTTTGTTATACCGTTCGTGATGGTCTAGTGGGTAGGATCTTTCACTCTCACTGCTGTGCGCCGGGTTCGTTTCCCGTTCAGGAAATGTATTATGGACGGAAAAACAGACAATTCTTCTTGAGGAATTGGAAAGAGGTTTCTTGTTCTAGAATGGATTTTCCAACAGTCAACTTTTTGTTATACCATCCCTGATGGTCTAGTGTCTAGGATCCAGCACTTTCACTGCTGTGGCCTGGGTTTGATTCCCGGTCAGGGAGTGTATTACAGACAGAAAGACAGACAATTCTTCTTGAGGAATTGGAAAGAGGTTTCTTGTTCTAGAATGGATTTGCCAATAGACAACTTTTTCTTGTACTGTCCCTGATGGTCTAGTGGCTAGGATCCAGCACTTTCACTGCTGTGGCCCGGGTTCGATTCCCGGTCAGGGAACGTATTACGGACAGAAAGACAGACAATTCTTCTTGTGGAATTGGAAAGAGGTTTCTTGTTCTAAAATGAATTCGCCAACAGTCAACTGTTGCTTGTATCGTCCCTGATGGTCTAGTGGCCATGATCCAGCACTCTCACTGCTGTGGCCTGGGTTCGATTCCCGGTCAGGGAATGTATTACGGACGGAAAGACGGACATTTGTTCTTGAGGAATTGGAAAGAGGTTTCTTGTTCTAGAATGGGTTCGTTAACAGTCAACTTTTTATTATACCGTCCCTGATGGTCTAGTGGCTAGGATCCAGCACTCTCACTGCTGTGGCCCGGGTTCGATTCCAGGTCAGGGAATGTATTACGGATGGAAAGACAGACAATTGTTCTTGAGGAATTGGAAAGGGGTTTCTTGTTCTAGAATGGGTTCGCTAACAGTCAACTTTTAGTTATACCGTCCCTGATGGTCTAGTGGCTAGGATCCAGCACTTTCACTGCTGTGGCCCGGGTTCGATTCCCGGTCAGGGAATGTATTACGGACAGAAAGACAGACAATTGTTCTTGAGGAATTGGAAAGAGGTTTCTTGTTCTAGAATCGGTTCGCTAACAGTCAACTTTTTGTTATACCGTCGCTGATGGTCTAGTGGCTAGGATCCAGCACTTTCACTGCTGTGGCCCGGGTTTGATTCCCGGTCAGGGAATGTATTACGGACAGAAAGACAGACAATTCTTCTTGAGGATTTGGAAAGAGGTTTCTTGTTCTAGAATGAATTCGCCAACAGTCAACCTTTGCTTGTATCGTCCCTGATGGTCTAGTGGCTAGGATCCAGCACTCTCACTGCTGTGGCCCGGGTTTGATTCCCGGTCAGGGAATGTATTACGGACAGAAAGACAGACAATTCTTCTTGAGGATTTGGAAAGAGGTTTCTTAATCTAGAATGAATTCGCCAACAGTCAACTTTTGCTTGTATCGTCCCTGATGGTCTAGTGGCTAGGATCCAGCACTCTCACTGCTGTGGCCCGGGTTCGATTCCCGGTCAGGGAATGTATTACGGACAGAAAGACAGACAATTGTTCTTGAGGAATTGGAAAGAGGTTTCTTGTTCTAGAATCGGTTCGCTAACAGTCAACTTTTTGTTATACCGTCGCTGATGGTCTAGTGGCTAGGATCCAGCACTTTCACTGCTGTGGCCCGGGTTTGATTCCCGGTCAGGGAATGTATTACGGACAGAAAGACAGACAATTCTTCTTGAGGATTTGGAAAGAGGTTTCTTGTTCTAGAATGAATTCGCCAACAGTCAACCTTTGCTTGTATCGTCCCTGATGGTCTAGTGGCTAGGATCCAGCACTTTCACTGCTGTGGCCCAGGTTCGATTCCCGGTCAGGGAATGTATTACGGACGGAAAGACAGACAATTCTTCTTGAGGAATTGGAAAGAGGTTTCTTGTTCTAAAATGAGTTCGCTAACAGTCAACATTTTTGTTATACCGTCCCTGATGGTCTAGTGGATAGGATCCAGCACTTTCACTGCTGTGGCCCGGGTTTGATTCCTGGTCAGGGAATGTATTACGGACAGAAAGACAGACAATTCTTCTTGAGGATTTGGAAAGAGGTTTCTTAATCTAGAATGAATTCGCCAACAGTCAACTTTTGCTTGTATCGTCCCTGATGGTCTAGTGGCTAGGATCCAGCACTCTCACTGATGTGGCCCGGGTTTGATTCCCGGTCAGGGAATGTATTACGGACAGAAAGACAGACAATTCTTCTTGAGGAATTGGAAAGAGGTTTCTTGTTCTAAAATGAGTTCGCTAACAGTCAACTTTTTGTTATACCGTCCTTAATGGTCTAGTGGCTAGGATCCAGCACTCTCACTGCTGTGGCCCGGGTTCGATTCCCGGTCAGGGACTGTATTACGGACGGAAAGACAGACAATTGTTAATGAGGAATTGGAAAGAGGTTTCTTGTTCTAAAATGAGTTCGCTAACAGTCAACTTTTTGTTATACCGTCCTTAATGTTCTTGTGGCTAGGATCCATCACTTTCACTGCTGTGGCCCGGGTTCGATTCCCGGTCAGGGAATGTATTACGGACAGAAAGACAGACAATTCTTCTTGAGGATTTGGAAAGAGGTTTCTTAATCTAGAATGAATTCGCCAACAGTCAACTTTTGCTTGTATCGTCCCTGATGGTCTAGTGGCTAGGATCCAGCACTCTCACTGCTGTGGCCCGGGTTCGATTCCCGGTCAGGGAATGTATTACGGACAGAAAGACAGACAATTGTTCTTGAGGAATTGGAAAGAGGTTTCTTGTTCTAGAATCGGTTCGCTAACAGTCAACTTTTTGTTATACCGTCGCTGATGGTCTAGTGGCAAGGATCCAGCACTTTCACTGCTGTGGCCCGGGTTTGATTCCCGGTCAGGGAATGTATTACGGACAGAAAGACAGACAATTCTTCTTGAGGATTTGGAAAGAGGTTTCTTGTTCTAGAATGAATTCGCCAACAGTCAACCTTTGCTTGTATCGTCCCTGATGGTCTAGTGGCTAGGATCCAGCACTCTCACTGCTGTGGCCCGGGTTTGATTCCCGGTCAGGAAATATATTACGGACAGAAAGACAGACAATTCTTCTTGAGGATTTGGAAAGAGGTTTCTTAATCTAGAATGAATTCGCCAACAGTCAACTTTTGCTTGTATCGTCCCTGATGGTCTAGTGGCTAGGATCCAGCACTCTCACTGCTGTGGCCCGGGTTCGATTCCCGGTCAGGGAATGTATTACGGACAGAAAGACAGACAATTGTTCTTGAGGATTTGGAAAGAGGTTTCTTAATCTAGAATGAATTCGCCAACAGTCAACTTTTGCTTGTATCGTCCCTGATGGTCTAGTGGCTAGGATCCAGCACTCTCACTGCTGTGGCCCGGGTTCGATTCCCGGTCAGGGAATGTATTACGGACAGAAAGACAGACAATTGTTCTTGAGGAATTGGAAAGAGGTTTCTTGTTCTAGAATCGGTTCGCTAACAGTCAACTTTTTGTTATACCGTCGCTGATGGTCTAGTGGCTAGGATCCAGCACTTTCACTGCTGTGGCCCGGGTTTGATTCCCGGTCAGGGAATGTATTACGGACAGAAAGACAGACAATTCTTCTTGAGGATTTGGAAAGAGGTTTCTTGTTCTAGAATGAATTCGCCAACAGTCAACCTTTGCTTGTATCGCCCTGATGGTCTAGTGGCTAGGATCCAGCACTTTCACTGCTGTGGCCCAGGTTCGATTCCCGGTCAGGGAATGTATTACGGACGGAAAGACAGACAATTCTTCTTGAGGAATTGGAAAGAGGTTTCTTGTTCTAAAATGAGTTCGCTAACAGTCAACATTTTTGTTATACCGTCCCTGATGGTCTAGTGGATAGGATCCAGCACTTTCACTGCTGTGGCCCGGGTTTGATTCCTGGTCAGGGAATGTATTACGGACAGAAAGACAGACAATTCTTCTTGAGGATTTGGAAAGAGGTTTCTTAATCTAGAATGAATTCGCCAACAGTCAACTTTTGCTTGTATCGTCCCTGATGGTCTAGTGGCTAGGATCCAGCACTCTCACTGATGTGGCCCGGGTTTGATTCCCGGTCAGGGAATGTATTACGGACAGAAAGACAGACAATTCTTCTTGAGGAATTGGAAAGAGGTTTCTTGTTCTAAAATGAGTTCGCTAACAGTCAACTTTTTGTTATACCGTCCTTAATGGTCTAGTGGCTAGGATCCAGCACTCTCACTGCTGTGGCCCGGGTTCGATTCCCGGTCAGGGACTGTATTACGGACGGAAAGACAGACAATTGTTAATGAGGAATTGGAAAGAGGTTTCTTGTTCTAAAATGAGTTCGCTAACAGTCAACTTTTTGTTATACCGTCCTTAATGTTCTTGTGGCTAGGATCCATCACTTTCACTGCTGTGGCCCGGGTTCGATTCCCGGTCAGGGAATGTATTACGGACAGAAAGACAGACAATTCTTCTTGAGGATTTGGAAAGAGGTTTCTTAATCTAGAATGAATTCGCCAACAGTCAACTTTTGCTTGTATCGTCCCTGATGGTCTAGTGGCTAGGATCCAGCACTCTCACTGCTGTGGCCCGGGTTCGATTCCCGGTCAGGGAATGTATTACGGACAGAAAGACAGACAATTGTTCTTGAGGAATTGGAAAGAGGTTTCTTGTTCTAGAATCGGTTCGCTAACAGTCAACTTTTTGTTATACCGTCGCTGATGGTCTAGTGGCAAGGATCCAGCACTTTCACTGCTGTGGCCCGGGTTTGATTCCCGGTCAGGGAATGTATTACGGACAGAAAGACAGACAATTCTTCTTGAGGATTTGGAAAGAGGTTTCTTGTTCTAGAATGAATTCGCCAACAGTCAACCTTTGCTTGTATCGTCCCTGATGGTCTAGTGGCTAGGATCCAGCACTCTCACTGCTGTGGCCCGGGTTTGATTCCCGGTCAGGAAATATATTACGGACAGAAAGACAGACAATTCTTCTTAAGGATTTGGAAAGAGGTTTCTTAATCTAGAATGAATTCGCCAACAGTCAACTTTTGCTTGTATCGTCCCTGATGGTCTAGTGGCTAGGATCCAGCACTCTCACTGCTGTGGCCCGGGTTCGATTCCCGGTCAGGGAATGTATTACGGACAGAAAGACAGACAATTGTTCTTGAGGATTTGGAAAGAGGTTTCTTGTTCTAGAATCGGTTCGCTAACAGTCAACTTTTTGTTATACCGTCGCTGATGGTCTAGTGGCTAGGATCCAGCACTTTCACTGCTGTGGCCCGGGTTTGATTCCCGGTCAGGGAATGTATTACGGACAGAAAGACAGACAATTCTTCTTGAGCATTTGGAAAGAGGTTTCTTGTTCTAGAATGAATTCGCCAACAGTCAACCTTTGCTTGTATCGTCCCTGATGGTCTAGTGGCTAGGATCCAGCACTTTCACTGCTGTGGCCCGGGTTCGATTCCCGGTCAGGGAATGTATTACGGACGGAAAGACAGACAATTCTTCTTGAGGAATTGGAAAAAGGTTTCTTGTTCTAAAATGATTTCGCTAACAGTCAACATTTTTGTTATACCGTCCCTGATGGTCTAGTGGATAGGATCCAGCACTTTCACTGCTGTGGCCCGGGTTTGATTCCTGGTCAGGGAATGTATTACGGACAGAAAGACAGACAATTCTTCTTGAGGATTTGGAAAGAGGTTTCTTAATCTACAATGAATTCGCCAACAGTCAACTTTTGCTTGTATCGTCCTTGATGGTCTAGTGGCTAGGATCCAGCACTCTCACTGATGTGGCCCGGGTTCGATTCCCGGTCAGGGAATGTATTACGGACGGAAAGACAGACAATTGTTCTTGAGGATTTGGAAAGAGGTTTCTTGTTCTAAAATGGGTTCGCTAACAGTCAACTTTTTGTTATACCGTCCTTAATGTTCTTGTGGCTAGGATCCAGCACTTTCACTGCTGTGGCCCGGGTTTGATTCCCGGTCAGGGAATGTATTACGGACAGAAAGACAGACAATTCTTCTTGAGGATTTGGAAAGAGGTTTCTTGTTCTAGAATGAATTCGCCAACAGTCAACCTTTGCTTGTATCGTCCCTGATGGTCTAGTGGCTAGGATCCAGCACTTTCACTGCTGTGGCCCGGGTTCGATTCCCGGTCAGGGAATGTATTACGGACGGAAAGACAGACAATTCTTCTTGAGGAATTGGAAAGAGGTTTCTTGTTCTAAAATGATTTCGCTAACAGTCAACATTTTTGTTATACCGTCCCTGATGGTCTAGTGGATAGGATCCAGCACTCTCACTGCTGTGGCCAGAGTTTGATTCCAGGTCAGGGAATGTATTACGGATGGAAAGACAGCCAATTCTTCTTGAGGAATTGGAAAGCGGTTTCTTGTTCTAGAATGGATTTTCCAACAGTCAACTTTTTGTTATACCATCCCTGATGGTCTAGTGTTTAGGATCCAGCACTTTCACTGCTGTGGCCCGGGTTCGATTCCCGGTCAGGGAATGTATTACAGACAGAAAGACAGACAATTCCTCTTGAGGAATTGGAGAGAGATTACTTGTTCTAGAATGAATTCGTTAACAGTCAACTTTTTATTATACCGTCCCTGATGGTCTAGTGGCTAGGATCCAGCACTCTCACTGCTGTGGCCAGAGTTTGATTCCAGGTCAGGGAATGTATTACGGATGGAAAGACAGCCAATTCTTCTTGAGGAATTGGAAAGCGGTTTCTTGTTCTAGAATGGATTTTCCAACAGTCAACTTTTTGTTAAACCATCCCTGATGGTCTAGTGTTTAGGATCCAGCACTTTCACTGCTGTGGCCCGGGTTCGATTCCCGGTCAGGGAATGTATTACAGACAGAAAGACAGACAATTCCTCTTGAGGAATTGGAGAGAGATTACTTGTTCTAGAATGAATTCGTTAACAGTCAACTTTTTATTATACCGTCCCTGATGGTTTAGTGGCTAGGATCCAGCACTCTCACTGCTGTGGCCCGGGTTCGATTCCAGGTCAGGGAATGTATTACGGACGGAAAGACAGACAATTGTTCTTGAGGAATTGGAAAGGGGTTTCTTGTTCTAGAATGGGTTCGCTAACAGTCAACTTTTAGTTATACCGTCCCTGATGGTCTAGTGGCTAGGATCCAGCACTTTCACTGCTGTGGCCCGGGTTCGATTCCCGGTCAGGGAATGTATTACGGACAGAAAGACAGACAATTCTTCTTGTGGAATTGGAAAGAGGTTTCTTGTTCTAAAATGAATTCGCCAACAGTCAACTGTTCCATGTATCGTCCCTGATGGTCTAGTGGCCAGGATCCAGCACTCTCACTGCTGTGGCCCGGGTTCGATTCCCGGTCAGGGAATGTATTACGGGTGGAAAGACAGACAATTGTTCTTGAGGAATAGGAAAGAGGTTTCTTGTTCTAGAATGGGTTCGCTAACAGTCAACTTTTTGTTATACCGTCCCTGATGGTCTAGTGGCTAGGATCCAGCACTTTCACTGCTGTAACCCGGGTTCGATTTCCGGTCAGGGAATGTATTACGGGCAGAAAGACAGACAATTCTTCTTGAGGAATTGGAAAGAGGTTTCTTGTTCTAGAATGGGTTCGCTAACAGTCAACTTTTTGTTATACCGTTCGTGATGGTCTAGTGGGTAGGATCTTTCACTCTCACTGCTGTGCGCCGGGTTCGTTTCCCGTTCAGGAAATGTATTATGGACGGAAAAACAGACAATTCTTCTTGAGGAATTGGAAAGAGGTTTCTTGTTCTAGAATGGATTTTCCAACAGTCAACTTTTTGTTATACCATCCCTGATGGTCTAGTGTCTAGGATCCAGCACTTTCACTGCTGTGGCCTGGGTTTGATTCCCGGTCAGGGAGTGTATTACAGACAGAAAGACAGACAATTCTTCTTGAGGAATTGGAAAGAGGTTTCTTGTTCTAGAATGGATTTGCCAATAGACAACTTTTTCTTGTACTGTCCCTGATGGTCTAGTGGCTAGGATCCAGCACTTTCACTGCTGTGGCCCGGGTTCGATTCCCGGTCAGGGAATGTATTACGGACAGAAAGACAGACAATTCTTCTTGTGGAATTGGAAAGAGGTTTCTTGTTCTAAAATGAATTCGCCAACAGTCAACTGTTGCTTGTATCGTCCCTGATGGTCTAGTGGCCATGATCCAGCACTCTCACTGCTGTGGCCTGGGTTCGATTCCCGGTCAGGGAATGTATTACGGACGGAAAGACGGACATTTGTTCTTGAGGAATTGGAAAGAGGTTTCTTGTTCTAGAATGGGTTCGTTAACAGTCAACTTTTTATTATACCGTCCCTGATGGTCTAGTGGCTAGGATCCAGCACTCTCACTGCTGTGGCCCGGGTTCGATTCCAGGTCAGGGAATGTATTACGGACGGAAAGACAGACAATTGTTCTTGAGGAATTGGAAAGGGGTTTCTTGTTCTAGAATGGGTTCGCTAACAGTCAACTTTTAGTTATACCGTCCCTGATGGTCTAGTGGCTAGGATCCAGCACTTTCACTGCTGTGGCCCGGGTTCGATTCCCGGTCAGGGAATGTATTACGGACGGAAAGACAGACAATTGTTTTTGAGGAATAGGAAAGAGGTTTCTTGTTCTAGAATGGGTTCGCTAACAGTCAACAATTTGTTATACCTTCCCTGATGGTCTAGTGGCTAGGATCCAGCACTTTCACTGCTGTGGCCCGGGTTCGATTCCCGGTCAGGGAATGTATTACGGGCAGAAAGACAGACAATTCTACTTGAGGAATTGGAAAGGGTTTCCTGTCCTAGAATGAATTCGCCAACAGTCAACTTTTGCTTATATCGTCCCTGATGGTCTAGTGGCTAGGATCCAGCACTCTCACTGCTGTGGCCCGGGTTCGATTCCCGGTCAGGGAATGTATTACGGACGGAAAGACGGACAATTGTTCTTGAGGAATTGGAAAGAGGTTTCTTGTTCTCGAATGGGTTCGTTAACAGTCAACTTTTTATTATACCGTCCCTGATGGTCTAGTGGCTAGGATCCAGCACTTTCACTGCTGTGGCCTGGGTTTGATTCCCGGTCAGGGAGTGTATTACAGACAGAAAGACAGACAATTCTTCTTGAGGAATTGGAAAGAGGTTTCTTGTTCTAGAATGGATTTGCCAATAGACAACTTTTTCTTGTACTGTCCCTGATGGTCTAGTGGCTAGGATCCAGCACTTTCACTGCTGTGGCCCGGGTTCGATTCCCGGTCAGGGAATGTATTACGGACAGAAAGACAGACAGTTCTTCTTGATGAATTGTAAAGAGGTTTCTTGTTCTAGAATGAATTCGCCAACAGTCAACTTTTAGTTATACCGTCCCTGATGGTCTAGTGGCTAGGATCCAGCACTTTCACTGCTGTGGCCCGGGTTCGATTCCCGGTCAGGGAATGTATTACGGATGGAAAGACAGACAATTGTTTTTGAGGAATAGGAAAGAGGTTTCTTGTTCTAGAATGGGTTCGCTAACAGTCAACATTTTGTTATACCTTCCCTGATGGTCTAGTGGCTAGGATCCAGCACTTTCACTGCTGTGGCCCGGGTTCGATTCCTGGTCAGGGAATGTATTACGGACAGAAAGACAGACAATTCTTCTTGAGGAATTGGAAAGAGGTGTCTTGTTCTAAAATGAATTCGCCAACAGTCAACTTTTCTTTGTATCGTCTCTGATGGTCTAGTGGCTAGGATCCAACACTCTCTCTGCTGTGGCCCGGGTTCGATTCCAGGTCAGGGAATGTATTACGGACGGAAAGACAGACAATTGTTCTTGAGGAATTGGAAAGGGGTTTCTTGTTCTAGAATGGATTTGCCAACAGTCAAGTTTTTGTAATACCGTCCCTGATTGTCTAGTGGATAGGATCCAGCACTCTCACTGCTGTGGCCAGAGTTTGATTCCAGGTCAGGGAATGTATTACGGGCAGAAAGACAGACAATTCTTCTTGAGGAATTGGAAAGAGGTTTCTTGTTCTAGAATGAATTCGCCAACAGTCAACTTTTGCTTGTATCGTCCCTGATGGTCTAGTGGCTAGGATCCAGCACTTTCACTGCTATGGCCCGGGTTCGATTCCCGGTCAGGGAATGTATTACGGACAGAAAGACAGACAATTCTTCTTGAGGAATTGGAAAGAGGTTTCTTGTTCTAGAATGGGTTCGTTAACAGTCAACTTTTTATTATACCGTCCCTGATGGTCTAGTGGCTAGGATCCAGCACTCTCACTGCTGTGGCCCGGGTTCGATTCCAGGTCAGGGAATGTATTACGGACGGAAAGACAGACAATTGTTCTTGAGGAATTGGAAAGGGGTTTCTTGTTCTAGAATGGGTTCGCTAACAGTCAACTTTTAGTTATACCGTCCCTGATGGTCTAGTGGCTAGGATCCAGCACTTTCACTCCTGTGGCCCGGGTTCGATTCCTGGTCAGGGAATGTATTACGGACAGAAAGACAGACAATTCTTCTTGTGGAATTGGAAAGAGGTTTCTTGTTCTAAAATGAATTCGCCAACAGTCAACTGTTGCTTGTATCGTCCCTGATGGTCTAGTGGCCAGGATCCAGCACTCTCACTGCTGTGGCCCGGGTTCGATTCCCGGTCAGGGAATGTATTACGGGTGGAAAGACAGACAATTGTTCTTGAGGAATAGGAAAGAGGTTTCTTGTTCTAGAATGGGTTCGCTAATAGTCAACTTTTTGTTATACCGTCCCTGATGGTCTAGTGGCTAGGATCCAGCACTTTCACTGCTGTAACCCGGGTTCGATTTCCGGTCAGGGAATGTATTACGGGCAGAAAGACAGACAATTCTTCTTGAGGAGTTGGAAAGAGGTTTCTTGTTCTAGAATGGGTTCGCTAACAGTCAACTTTTTGTTATACCGTTCCTGATGGTCTAGTGGGTAGGATCTTTCACTCTCACTGCTGTGCGCCGGGTTCGTTTCCCGTTCAGGAAATGTATTATGGACGGAAAAACAGACAATTCTTCTTGAGGAATTGGAAAGAGGTTTCTTGTTCTAGAATGGATTTTCCAACAGTCAACTTTTTGTTATACCATCCCTGATGGACTAGTGTCTAGGATCCAGCACTTTCACTGCTGTGGCCTGGGTTTGATTCCCGGTCAGGGAGTGTATTACAGACAGAAAGACAGACAATTCTTCTTGAGGAATTGGAAAGAGGTTTCTTGTTCTAGAATGGATTTGCCAATAGACAACTTTTTCTTGTACTGTCCCTGATGGTCTAGTGGCTAGGATCCAGCACTTTCACTGCTGTTGTCCGGGTTCGATTCCCGGTCAGGGAATGTATTACGGACAGAAAGACAGACAATTCTTCTTGATGAATTGTAAAGAGGTTTCTTGTTCTAGAATGAATTCGCCAACAGTCAACTTTTGTTTGTATCGTCCGTGATGGTCTAGTGGCTAGGATCCAACACTCTCTCTGCTGTGGCCCGGGTTCGATTCCAGGTCAGGGAATGTATTACGGACGGAAAGACAGACAATAGTTCTTGAGGAATTGGAAAGGGGTTTCTTGTTCTAGAATGGGTTCGCTAACAGTTAACTTTTAGTTATACCGACCCTGATGGTCTAGTGGCTAGGATCCAGCACTTTCACTGCTGTGGCCCGGGTTCGATTCCCGGTCAGGGAATGTATTACGGATGGAAAGACAGACAATTGTTTTTGAGGAATAGGAAAGAGGTTTCTTGTTCTAGAATGGGTTCGCTAACAGTCAACATTTTGTTATACCTTCCCTGATGGTCTAGTGGCTAGGATCCAGCACTTTCACTGCTGTGGCCCGGGTTCGATTCCTGGTCAGGGAATGTATTACGGACAGAAAGACAGACAATTCTTCTTGAGGAATTGGAAAGAGGTTTCTTGTTCTAGAATGAATTCGCCAACAGTCAACTTTTCCTTGTATTGTCCCTGATGGTCTAGTGGCCAGGATCCAGCACTCTCACTGCTGTGGCCCGGGTTCGATTCCCGGTCAGGGAATGTATTACGGGCGGAAAGACAGACAATTGTTCTTGAGGAATAGGAAAGAGGTTACTTGTTCTAGAATGGGTTCGCTAACAGTCAACTATTTGTTATACCGTCCCTGATGGTCTAGTGGCTAGGATCCAGCACTTTCACTGCTGTAACCCGGGTTCGATTTCCGGTCAGGGAATGTATTACGGGCAGAAAGACAGACAATTCTTCTTGAGGAATTGGAAAGAGGTTTCTTGTTCTAGAATGGATTTGCCAACAGTCAAGTTTTTGTAATACCGTCCCTGATTGTCTAGTGGATAGGATCCAGCACTCTCACTGCTGTGGCCAGAGTTTGATTCCAGGTCAGGGAATGTTTTACGGGCAGAAAGACAGACAATTCTTCTTGAGGAATTGGAAAGAGGTTTCTTGTTCTAGAATGAATTCGCCAACAGTCAACTTTTGCTTGTATCGTCCCTGATGGTCTAGTGGCTAGGATCCAGCACTTTCACTGCTATGGCCCGGGTTCGATTCCCGGTCAGGGAATGTATTACGGACAGAAAGACAGACAATTCTTCTTGAGGAATTGGAAAGAGGTTTCTTGTTCTAGAATGGATTTGCCAACAGTCAACTTTTTGTTATACCGTCCCTGATGGTCTAGTGGCTAGGATCCAGCACTTTCACTGCTGTGGCCCGGGTTCGATTCCCGGTCAGGGAATGTATTGCGGACAAGAAGACAGACAATTCTTCTTGAGGAATTGGAAAGAGGTTTCTTGTTCTAAAATGAATTCGCCAACAGTCAACTGTTGCTTGTATCGTCCCTGATGGTCTAGTGGCCAGGATCCAGCACTCTCACTGCTGTGGCCCGGGTTCGATTCCCGGTCAGGGAATGTATTACGGGTGGAAAGACAGACAATTGTTCTTGAGGAATAGGAAAGAGGTTTCTTGTTCTAGAATGGGTTCGCTAACAGTCAACTTTTTGTTATACCGTCCCTGATGGTCTAGTGGCTAGGATCCAGCACTTTCACTGCTGTAACCCGGGTTCGATTTCCGGTCAGGGAATGTATTACGGGCAGAAAGACAGACAATTCTTCTTGAGGAATTGGAAAGAGGTTTCTTGTTCTAGAATGGGTTCGCTAACAGTCAACTTTTTGTTATACCGTTCCTGATGGTCTAGTGGGTAGGATCTTTCACTCTCACTGCTGTGCGCCGGGTTCGTTTCCCGTTCAGGAAATGTATTATGGACGGAAAAACAGACAATTCTTCTTGAGGAATTGGAAAGAGGTTTCTTGTTCTAGAATGGATTTTCCAACAGTCAACTTTTTGTTATACCATCCCTGATGGTCTAGTGTCTAGGATCCAGCACTTTCACTGCTGTGGCCTGGGTTTGATTCCCGGTCAGGGAGTGTATTACAGACAGAAAGACAGACAATTCTTCTTGAGGAATTGGAAAGAGGTTTCTTGTTCTAGAATGGATTTGCCAATAGACAACTTTTTCTTGTACTGTCCCTGATGGTCTAGTGGCTAGGATCCAGCACTTTCACTGCTGTGGCCCGGGTTCGATTCCCGGTCAGGGAATGTATTACGGACAGAAAGACAGACAATTCTTCTTGATGAATTGTAAAGAGGTTTCTTGTTCTAGAATGAATTCGCCAACAGTCAACTTTTGTTTGTATCGTCCGTGATGGTCTAGTGGCTAGGATCCAACACTCTCTCTGCTGTGGCCCGGGTTCGATTCCAGGTCAGGGAATGTATTACGGACGGAAAGACAGACAATAGTTCTTGAGGAATTGGAAAGGGGTTTCTTGTTCTAGAATGGGTTCGCTAACAGTCAACTTTTAGTTATACCGACCCTGATGGTCTAGTGGCTAGGATCCAGCACTTTCACTGCTGTGGCCCGGGTTCGATTCCCGGTCAGGGAATGTATTACGGATGGAAAGACAGACAATTGTTTTTGAGGAATAGGAAAGGGGTTTCTTGTTCTAGAATGGGTTCGCTAACAGTCAACATTTTGTTATACCTTCCCTGATGGTCTAGTGGCTAGGATCCAGCACTTTCACTGCTGTGGCCCGGGTTCGATTTCTGGTCAGGGAATGTATTACGGACAGAAAGACAGACAATTCTTCTTGAGGAATTGGAAAGAGGTTTCTTGTTCTAGAATGAATTCGCCAACAGTCAACTTTTCCTTGTATTGTCTCTGATGGTCTAGTGGCTAGGATCCAACACTCTCTCTGCTGTGGCCCGGGTTCGATTCCAGGTCAGGGAATGTATTACGGACGGAAAGACAGACAATTGTTCTTGAGGAATTGGAAAGGGGTTTCTTGTTCTAGAATGGGTTCGCTAACAGTCAACTTTTAGTTATACCGTCCCTGATGGTCTAGTGGCTAGGATCCAGCACTTTCACTGCTGTGGCCCGGGTTCGATTCCCGGTCAGGGAATGTATTACGGACAGAAAGACAGACAATTCTTCTTGAGGAATTGGAAAGAGGTTTCTTGTTCTAGAATGATTTCGCCAACAGTCAACTGTTGCTTGTATCGTCCCTGATGGTCTAGTGGCCAGGATCCAGCACTCTCACTGCTGTGGCCCGGGTTCGATTCCCGGTCAGGGAATGTATTACGGGCGGAAAGACAGACAATTGTTCTTGAGGAATAGGAAAGAGGTTTCTTGTTCTAGAATGGGTTCGCTAACAGTCAACTTTTAGTTATACCGACCCTGATGGTCTAGTGGCTAGGATCCAGCACTTTCACTGCTGTGGCCCGGGTTCGATTCCCGGTCAGGGAATGTATTACGGATGGAAAGACAGACAATTGTTTTTGAGGAATAGGAAAGAGGTTTCTTGTTCTAGAATGGGTTCGCTAACAGTCAACATTTTGTTATACCTTCCCTGATGGTCTAGTGGCTAGGATCCAGCACTTTCACTGCTGTGGCCCGGGTTCGATTTCTGGTCAGGGAATGTATTACGGACAGAAAGACAGACAATTCTTCTTGAGGAATTGGAAAGAGGTTTCTTGTTCTAGAATGAATTCGCCAACAGTCAACTTTTCCTTGTATTGTCTCTGATGGTCTAGTGGCTAGGATCCAACACTCTCTCTGCTGTGGCCCGGGTTCGATTCCAGGTCAGGGAATGTATTACGGACGGAAAGACAGACAATTGTTCTTGAGGAATTGGAAAGGGGTTTCTTGTTCTAGAATGGATTCGCTAACAGTCAACTTTTAGTTATACCGTCCCTGATTGTCTAGTGGATAGGATCCAGCACTCTCACTGCTGTGGCCAGAGTTTGATTCCAGGTCAGGGAATGTTTTACGGGCAGAAAGACAGACAATTCTTCTTGAGGAATTGGAAAGAGGTTTCTTGTTCTAGAATGAATTCGCCAACAGTCAACTTTTGCTTGTATCGTCCCTGATGGTCTAGTGGCTAGGATCCAGCACTCTCACTTCTTTGGCCCGGGTTCGATTCCCGGTCAGGGAATGTATTACCGACGGAAAGACAGACCATTTGTATTAAGGAATTGGAAAGAGGTTACTTGTTCTATAATGGATTTGCCAACAGTCAAAATTCTCTTGTACCGTACCTGATGGTCTAGTGGCTAGGATCCAGCACTCTCACTGCTCTGTTCCGGGTTCGATTCTCGGTCGGGGAATGTATTACGGACTGAAAGACAGACAATTTCCTTGAGGAATTGGAAAGAGGTTTCTTGTTCTAGAATGGATTTGCCAACAGTAAACTTTTTCTTGTACCGTCCCTGATGGTCTAGTGGCTAGGATCCAGCACTCTCACTGCTGTGGCCCGGATTCGATTCCCTGTCAGGGAATTTATTACGGACGGAAAGACAGACAATTCTGGAAAGAGGTTTCTTGTTCTAGAATGGATTTGCCAACAGTCAACTTTCCCAGATGGTCTAGTGGCTGGGATCCAGCACTATCCACCTTGGCCATATTGCTTAAAAGGGGTGACCGACAGCAAGACAAACACATACATTAACAAAAAAAATAAAAAAGGAAAATGTAGCAAAAAAACAACAACAAAAAAATTGACCATGGCCAACCCAAATGCCCAAACTCCCAAACAAGTTAAGCACCTCGGCACCTAAGTCAGTCATATTTTCGTCCCTCCAGATCAAACGGGACACAAGAAAGCGGCCATGTCACTTGGGTCAGGGTGACACAACACACTCTCCTCAACAGCAGGGCCCGACACCTTTCACTGGTTTACCCCTGCCGCATCATACAGGTGCCCTGCCCATTCCTTAGAACGCGTCCAAACATTCCACTATCCTTTGACAACACCTCTCCACTCCTTTCTATCACCAACAAGAGCTCTAGCTTCCACTAGATTTTGACCTCTATTATCAGCCATTATCAGTCAGTAAACAATATATTTTTTTTGCAGTTATGGTAAGTTTATTTTGTTAAAATTGATGTTTCTGGTTTTTTGACTTAATTATCAATTATTCATAACATAAATGAGAACTTAAATGTTAATAGAGTACCTTTTCAGCTAAATATCAATATCCAAAATTAGATAATAAGCATTTGAAATGTTGTGCCAAACTTGGTCAGGTCTTGGTTAGTCTGCAAATAAGAATTATTTCAAATCTCGACGAATTGATCGATCATTTTTACAATTAATCGATGAATGTTATTTTTTAAAAAGACACTTTTAATTTACCCATATTTTTCAATATATTGAAGTTTTAGCCAGAGATTAAAACTGGTACACAAAACAGCAGAATGTTCTAAAATATAGTACAAAAAAAGCCCAAGTGTTGGTCAAACAGCTTAACAATAAACAAAAATACATACAAATGTATACTATACCCCATCCAGCCTTCCCTTTTTTCCGACAATTGGTCCCAGTTTGTCCTCTATGGCAGCCGGCTAGTCTGTCTTGTGGTTCAGTCCTTCTTAGCTCTGTGTGTGTTATTTTTGCCAGTTTGGCCCATTTTGGCTGCTCTGCATTTAGGGTTTTATGCGTTTCATCATTGCTGCACCCATCTGTGACACAACGCATCGCCATTATCCACAAAAACTACCAAACTTTGCTTAAAAACACTCACAACCATTTTGACTAGTAAACATGTAAACCAATAGGGTGACTGTCTTGCTAGGTGTGCTTCACATGACATCAGAGCTCAGGAAGTTAAATACAAGACAGACTGTGTTCAAAAAGTATTATCACAGAAAATAATTTGAATATACCAATAACATATACATATATGTAGATCCATCCATCCATCCATTATCTGCACCGCTTATCCTCAGTAGGGTTGCGGGGGTGCCGGAGCCCATCCCAGTCATCTCCGGGCAGTGGGCAGGGGACACCCTGAACTGGTTGCCAGCCTGTCGCAGGGCACACATTCACATTCACACCTAGGGACAATTCCGACCGGCCAATTAACCTGACATGCATGTTTTTGGGAATATGGGAGGAAACCGGAGTGCCCGGAGGAAACCCACGCAAGCACGGGGAGAACATGCAAACTCCGCACAGGAAGGTTGGCAGCTGGATTTGAACCCATGACCTCAGAACTGTGCCGCACACGCCCCACCGTGCTGCTCCATATATGGATATATTATGCAAAAAACATGTGCTATTTTCTCACATTTTGTATGTTTTAGATTTTGGGACTCCTTTTAGATACTAGAGTCTCAATGAGCACAAGGTTTGCCCAATCGGCTGATAGGTATCATGGCGGCCTATCGCTGCCGTTGCTGGAAATTCTTGAGAGAATAATCAATTGGGACATTGATGATCCCGAAAAGTCTATCCTAATTTCTGAATGCTTTTGTATATTGTTGCACCGAATTCCAAGGCATCTTTCCAGCCATTTTGAAATGACACACATAACCAATTGGTAATTGTTTAGGCAACAATTATCCATGGACTTGTCATTGTTATTCGATTTTCCATCCCAGCTGAACTGGAAACTACACCACCGGGTCTAATTTTCTCATAATCCAACAGTACACATCATTTAAGACATTTATCTCTCGCAGACAATGGGATGCTTTGTTTTTACGAAATAGAAAATCTTTGCCGAAGGTAATTTAACATGTATAATGATTAAGTAGGTGATAGCACGCCACTGTGAGGGAAATCCCTGCGGTTGTGAATGTTTGTTCATTTTCTTGCCGGTAATTTTCCCTTCTTTAATCTATTCTTGGAGGCCAATTGGATGTGTGCGCTTGTTTATTTGTTTACAAGAAATGTTGATGTGCACAGCGGAGGCCTCTCTCGCTCTCTTGAGATTTGTGGATACGGAAATTATTTGTATCCTTATTCCATATCCCTTCTTGTTTCTTTCTCTTAGAGAAGACAATAGAGCACGACGCCGCTCGCTAATCAGCGGCATTGAGATTAACTCAGACGAAAACCACAAAAAAAGATGAAAAAAAAAGAATGTTATGTGTGCTCTTGGAAAATATTTCTCCCTTTTCTGAATCCCTTGTTGCTTTGTCAAATTGAAACTAGAGGGAGACGGTAACAAAGGAGGAAGCGTCCCTTTGTTGGGATTAGGTGGAAAGAGAAAACCTCACTTCTTTGAGGCACGTTTCCCTGACTAATTTAATAATGTGCCTGCGAGACCTCCAGTGTGCTTAATATTTTCTTTTGGGTTCCTACTTATAGTTGTGGGTTGAAGTGTATTTTAAGTGCAGTTTTGTACTTCTGAAACATCCTGCAGGCACCTTTAAAAAATAAAATCAATATTTTGAAGTAGACAAGAGTGACATATGTGAATTGTATAGATCCAGAAAAAATATTTTTTGAGTTAATATTCTGAGATTTCCCAGAGTGAATCGGGTGTTTGAGGGGTTGCATTTGAATATAAATCAGTGTAGTTCGCGAAGGCAGAGTACTGTATTTATTCGTGTTTAACGTTTATTCAATTTTATCTAATTATCTCACTAGTTATATTCACTGTCCATGATACAAATGTTAGAGAACGGAGAAAACAAAAGGATGGTGTTATGAGTGCACTGGAGGGAAGAGGTCTAAATATAGTGGAAGCTAGAGCCCTTGTTGGTGATAGGAATGAGTGGAGAGGTGTTGTGAACGGATAGTGGGATGTTTAGACGTGTTCTAAGGGATGGGCAGGGCACCCGTATGATGCGGCATGGGTAAACCAGTGAAAGCTGTCGGGACCTGCTGTTGAACAGAAGAGTTTGTTGTGTCACCCTGACCCGAGTGACATGGCCGCTTTCTTGTGTTCTGTTTCATCTGGAGGGATGAAAGCATGACCAACTTGGGTGCCGAGGTGCTTAACTTGTTTGGGTGTTTGGGCATTTGGGTTGGCCATGGTCGAACATTGTTTGTGTGTTTTTTGCTCCTTTTTCTCTTTTTATTTTCGCTGTTTTTGTATGTGTTTGTCTTGCTGTCGGTCACCCCTCTCGAGGGATGTGACCAGGGTAAATAGATAGATAGGTAAGGTTGTTTGTTATCAAGTCACATTTATTTATATAGCCCTTAATCACAAAAATGTCTCAAAGGACTGCACAGGATTACAATTACAAAATTACCCAATTACCTGATCTTAAACCAGCATGCGGGCAAAGAACAACTCAAAAACCTCAGTGTGAGGAGAAAAGAGAAACCTCGAGAAAGGACCTCACGTGTGGTAATCCCCCTTCCAGGATTGACCAGGGTGAATTACAATTAGCATTACTGTACGCAAAATAGTAAACATTAGGTAAGATGTTGAAAATGTCCGGAAAGTGCATGACATCAACGAGGCCCCAAGCCTGCAAACCAGTCCGGAAAGTCTATGACGGCCACGACGCTGCCTCCCATCTCTGCCAGCTGGTAAATGCGGGGGTTGACATGCTGCAGGTCAGACGCCGGTCTGCCGACCCATCCCAAATCATCCTTCTCCTTCGTATCAGCCAGGCAGGCGTCGGAAAAAGACGGGACAAAACAGAATATGAGGTGGGCATCAATCATACGCTTTGGAATAGAATATAACACATGGGATATATTTTCTTTTGTCATGTTATTGTTTTTCTACGAATATTTTTGGAATTTTCAAAAATATTAAAATTACAAAACCATTGGACATCAATATTCAAGGCTAGCGCATGGCTGAGCTAACTTGTATCAGGGAAATAATGAAAAGCCTCCTGAAGGTTATCATTTAAAACATTTACATTTCTGAACAAAGCAGCTGTACACAAAATTACACGTCGGGATGTCATAAGGCTAAAGAATATTTTGATGCCGAAGTAAATCCAACACGCCGCTGCTGCCCATAAATTTTGAGGTCTGGCTCATCTCTGAAGAGTGGGACGACGCTGTAAACCAAAAGAACAGCCAGATGATGAAGGTGCTGTATTTGAGTCGTATCAGGGGACTTCTCTTGCTACTGGTAACCATGGAAACTAGTACTAGGAACTGTTTCATGTGGGTTAGCAAAGGGATGGGTGTGCCATGCTGTAATTTCCCATAACACACCACATGAAGTCGGACCCGTGAACCAGTGTGCAACATTACATATGGTATCTAAAGTTTCAATAGATTAAATGATCCAAAATAATAAATAATAATACAACTTGTTTGTTGTAATTAGCATGCATTATTTACTGGTACATTTCACAATGTTATTTGCCCCCTAACCATTGCAGAGAAAGACGTTGACTCCTTCTCACACATTCAGGAACTTCATCTGAGGCAGGGCAAAAACTAAATCCAAACTCGTCACTGTTAGAATCGTGACAAGCAGGCAAAATCGTAAGTGGGGATGCAGAAAGAGCCAACTTTGTATCTGGAGGTCTCTGTGGACTCTTTGCTACAAATCCTACTGCTTGACAAAACTTGATGGAATCACACAGGGTATATAAGACACACAGCCTAATGAGTCACCTTATCTCTGTTACTGTTTTTTAATGACAGTAAAAGCAAATGGCTGTCTGAGCTCAGTAGTGGCAAAATGGCAAACATGCAGTACGAACAAAACATGTTAATTACTTCCGTGCAATCCTAAACAATAGACTGACCTCAATCTGTCTTAATGCATGTGTGTAAAAGTGCTGTGCCATGGCAAGTACTGCATGTGCTCCTGCGTGCCTTTACACATACAGGATACTATATTCCCTGTGTGGGTGTGTGCCAGCTAATCAATTATACAAAGTGCATGTGAGACTCTCACTGATGTGTTAAATGCTTGGAACATGCTTTAGGCAAGGCAAGAACTGTCTGATCCTACCCCGGTAAGAGAATAGATTTTGGATTTTTCCGTTTCTAATTGTACCCAAAATTGTAAGGATTGTTTGGTGCAAGATTAGGAAAATAAATCCAAAATATAAATCAACAAACAGATAACTGTGAGAGTTATACAAGATATAAACTCTCTGTTGGCAGAATTATTCAGATAAAAACACTTATTGAGGTTTTAAATCTACTTCGTGGATATCCTAGCCCAGCCTGACCGGCCGTGCTCGTTGGCCGCCCAGGCTAAAACTGAAAACATCCGGTCAGTAGGCGTGGTTTATTGATTTCACACATAAACAGCAAATGAAGTCACACATAAGCGCGGCTTCACATTAAAATCAAATAAAATTGAAAAACTTATTTACAAATGATCTTTGAAACGTGACTATGTGTGTGTGTATGATGATTGTTTTTGGGGCGGAGGTAGCTCAGGAGGTGGAGCACTCGTCTTGGGATCAAGGGATCCCAGTTCGAATCCCGGCTCGTTCGTGTTACATGTCGAAGTGTCCTTGGGTAAGACACTGAACCCCTAATACCCCCAATAAGCAGGTTAGTGCCTTACATGGCTGCAAGGCCGCTATTGGGAAATGTGGAGCTCATTGTAAAGCGCTTTGGGAAGTCATTGACTCGAAAAGCGCTATATAAATGCAGATCATTTTATATTAGCAGGTTAATTTCATAGCATGGAAGTCTGAGAAATACACAACCAAAAACAGTCAACTTTACAATAACACTCAATCAATCAGTCAGGGCTGGCAGGTAAACCTGTGTCTCACCTATTGTGGAAATTGAACATGTATTAAATGGTTATATTTTTTCAGTATTAAACCTTTGGATTATCATTTTAAAAATCACAGAATGTCCACATTGTATTGTGACTACGACTACTTACCTGCTGAGTGTCTGTCATGATTACTGATGCGAGGCACCTGAGCCTGCTCCTTTAGCGACAACCGCCTGTCACTTTTTAAACACCCCGGTCTTCCTGTCACGGGTTGTCAGTCCGTCTGCGAATTTCAGCTCACGCTAGGCAAGCCTTCCGACCCTGAATCTTTCCTGTCCTGATTCCTGTTTGATTCCAGGCTCCGACCCCTTTTTTGAAGTTGACTAGGTTTTTGCTACCCCTTCCCGGCCAACGATCTGTTCTTCCCCCGCTCCCGACACTGCCTTCGCTCGCTACAGAAGTGCAACTTCCGTGTCTGAGTATCTTGCTCCCCACAATCAACGCTCTACGAATCATGTATACTACCCTTTCCCTTCTTCCTAATAAAACTAAGAGAAACGCACACAAGTGGGTCCTGTCTTTGTTCTGGTCCTGACATTGTCTGCAGATGCAGAGTGAGGCACATAATCCTCTTGACTCATGGGATCAATAAATTGTTCCCTTACCAATTTCCATTTAAGAGCTTTCTATCTAGATAGCGCACCCCTTGTTTCTCTCACCCAGCGCCCTCTGCCACCCAGTTCAAGCATGAGTCGGAACTGACGGGCAAAATTTTAGCACCTCTCCCTATCTGGCCCGCTGCTGCATCTTGCCTGCCATGTAACACCAAGAGTCATACTCTTTTTTTTTACTGTAAACATTTTTAAGATATTTATTTATCCCCCCAAAAAATACAAATGTTTGTGTGACAAATATTTGAGGTGAATTTATCGTAATTATAAACTAACTCAGGGGGAATGGTTTAATTATTCAATGATCATGACATTACCTAGACAATCTATCAATACTATTCAATATTTACTCTGATCTGATCAATACCAAAATTAAGTATTGCCAACCCCTACTAAATTTGATATGTATTGATGTCACAGTCACTCTACCTAGTTGACTTAGGATATCGTATCATATTCTTTGGAGTAGAGTGCACCATCAGCCATATTTACTGTCAGTACATTCAAACAAGCCACTGCACAAGAATTCGAAAGCTCAGCGGGCTAATGCACATTCCCACTCTTCTTTATCCTGACCCAGTGAGCTTGTTGAGCAGTGTGATGTGAATATGTTATGACACTCTCTGCAGACATGCAAAATTAAACACTGGGTTCCCACAAGACGGCCCATACATAGTTAAGCTGTGATTTGCGCTGCTTTATATATGTCCAGATGTGACTGCTGCTGCCCAAGACACGGTCACACACACTTACTCACATCTAGGCAAAGTAAGATCACGCTGGAAAATATCCACAGTGTGCATTATGTAGACTAAATACTGAATGAGTCTGGGTTATTCACAAGAATCCTATGTGGTGTTTTTTTCAAGTCATGTCAGATCACATTTATTTGTATAGCCCTTAATCATAAGATGTCTCAAAGGACTGCACGGGATTACAACGACACCATCCCCTGATCTTAAACCAACACGCGGGCAAAGAAAAACTCAAAACCTCACCATGAGGAAAAAAGAAACCTTGAGAAGGTGCCTCACAAGCAATATTCCCTCTAATTTTCCACGGGTCTGAGCGTTCACACAAAGTCGGTGAGTAACGTTTGAAGCAACAGTGAGCAACCATAATCCCAAGTGTTGCAAGATAATTAATTATCAAATATGTCCAAAATTTGACATTTTACTGAGTTTCCGGCAATGCAAAATTATTTTTCTCTTTTGAATGAATTGACTCATGTACTATTGCAAAGGTTGTGCGGCATACAAACATCGTTTGCTCTCACAATTCTTTCACAAGATATCCATTTCTTTATTTTTCCTGATATATTTTGTCGCATAATATTAACATTTTTGGGGGCTTATTTAGTCGGTTACAAGACACAGTCCTGTACTTAATCACCTTTTTTAGTGGAAGTACAATGTCACTTGATATAATTGGACATTCTTTGAATGCAACACAAACTTTTTCTTCTTTTTTCCGTGTTTTTTTTCTACTTTTTTTTTAATTCCTTGAAAAAAAGTCTCATTGTGTTTATTTTTGTGCGCTGGCTAGATTTTCTTGTGCGCTGAGAAGGTGCGAGCAGTGCGCAATTGCGCACGCGCACAGCTCAGAGGAACACTGCTCACAAGTGGTCATCCCCCTTTCAGGATGACCCGGGTGCAATGCATTTAGCATTGGGCAACAGCACACAAAGCATAGTGAACATCAATAAAAGAAAACAATAGGTCATATGTTTAAATTTGTCCAGAATGTGCATGACAGTAACGACGCCTCAAGCCTGTAAAATAGTCCAAAAAGTCCATAACAGAAACCACACAGCTTCCCATCTCTGCCGGCTGGTTAATGCAGGCATTGACATGCTTCAGGTCCAGATGCTGGTCAGCTGACTCATCTCAAATCGTTCTTCTCCCTCGTATCATCGCAAGCCAGGCAGTCGGAAAAAGACAGGAAAATAAAAGTATGAGGTGGGCATCAATCTTGAGCTATTGAATAGAAGTTGTTTAACAATTTCTGGAATGTCATTTTGACTCATCATATGATTCCTTTGTCAAGTCATGTCACATTATGTTTATTTGTATAGCCCTATAATCACAAAAAGTCTTAAAGGACTGCACAGATAGTGTAAAAACGTCAAAAGATGCATTGCTTTTTATACCATCAAAATAAGCCAAGACTGTCTCCATATTCTTGTACGAGTGAGTCAACATGAACAATTGGCTTGCATTCCATCGCTCAAGGACCATTTGACATTGTGTTACATTACGTTATACTTTTGAACCAAAAACAAGTTTCAGCTCTATGCATGGAACTAGCATCTTCGCATTTTTTTTGTTTTACCATGAAAACTAGGATTAAGTTGTTCTCAGTCGAAAATTAGCCCAGAAGGCTAGTATAGCGTTTTCCAGTCAGTGAGATATAAGAAAAAAATAAATAATATATTTTTTCAAACCAAGAAAGAGTCTTGTGACCTTTGCATTTTTATAAGAGAGTATTTCCCCTGCAGTGACATTCAGTCAGGAGAGACAGGTGAGGCACAACCTCACCTTTCATCATGGAAATATAAAATTGAAAATTGTAAAAAACAAAATTACAATTTGTGAATTTTCTTTTGTAAAATTTCTGGATGTTTACATTTTATTGTGAATATTATTAATACAATCAGTGTTTTTGTTTGTGGCTTTGTGCACAGCACCAAAAAAAAATACTGAGAAACAGTTTTCTTGGCTCATAGCAGAGGGTGATAGTGAGAGCGCTGGTCTTGGGATCAAGAGATCGCAGGTTCGATTCCCGGCTCCTCCTTGTAATATGTCGAAGTGTCCTTGGGCAAGACACTGAATCCCTAGGCGCCTTGCATGGCTGACTCCCTATTGGTGTGTGAGTGTGTTTGTGAATGGGTAAGTGTGTGACTTGAATGGCGCTATATAAATGCAGACCATTTACCATTTAAGTTTGCACACTTCAGCCCTAAACACCAGAATTAGTGATAGATTAGCAAGCTAGTCAAGTCATCCAGTATGTTTTTTTTCATTGCATGTTTTTTTTTCCATAATAGATTATAACTTATTCATCAAGATAAGAAAATATAAAAACAATGTAGGCATTTTTTCCTATGATAAAGTTTATATATTTACTTTTTGCTCTGTTAATCAAACAATGAATAACATTTTAATTTAATTTGTTCGTAATACTCACTCTGCCTCACCAGATACAAACCTTAGATAATTATCTAGTGCATTTTCGTTTTTTTATCTCATCTCATCTCATTAGCTGCACTGCTTATCCTCAGTAGGGTCGCGGGGGTGCTGGAGCTCATCCCAGCAATTATCGGGCAGTGGGCAGGGGACACCCTGAACTGGTTGCCAGCCAATCGCAGGGCACACAGGGACAGACTGGCTCGCTCATTCACACCTAGGGACAATTTGGACCGGCCAATCCACCTGAAATGCATGCCTTTGGAATGTGGGAGGAAACCGGACTGCCCGGAGGAAACCCACGCAAGCACGGGGAGAACATACAAACTCCACAAAGAAAGTCCGGTAGCTGGATTTGAACCCACACAAGACCTTAGAACTGTGCCGCACACACGCTAACTACTGCGCCGCCGTGCTGCCCTCGTTTTTTTATAATCACAATATTATTATTACCTATAACATGCAAGCAAATAAACTAACATGCACAATATAGTCACAGCTTCTGCCAGCTGCTAGTGTGGCCCCTCCGAGTGCAACCAGGGATTTGCTTTTAGATCCTTGTTGAGGAAAGAGAACATTATTTACCCGTTTACATTCAACAGAACTTCAGTCATGAAATTGATTTATGTATGCAGCCTGAAGGTTGATATTTATTGTGTTTTTTATAGTTACATGTTGAAAGGACAGTTTGTAATATTTAGTGGCTACTGCAGGTAGAAGAATGTTTCATCTAGTAAAAAAAAAAAAAAAAAAAAACTAAAGAAAAACATTGATTTGAATACTGGCCAGAAACACATGAACTATCATTTCAGTGTTAATTGTTATAAAAACTCATAGGCTGAGAAGAATCCCACGCTTTGCCTTGTATCACTGGCCCTAGCTCACACCAGATAACAAAATGCCATCTAGTGGTGGAATACTACACAGTGGGGCTTGAAGCCCAACAAGTGTTTGCAATGAATTAAAAGAGACACGGACCCCTTACTCTACTTGGATGGCTTTAATAAATGATTGAGGTTCTCACACATATACATTATGTCTGTCTGCCAAGAATAAAAACAAGTTTCCATTCAAGCAATAAGTAAGCCTCGTAAAAGACACCATTTCCACAATTTCACAACAACAAAAGCAATTGAAAGATGACCATTACAGGTTACTTCAAAAAAAAAGTAGTTATAGTTACTCACCAATTATGAAACTGAGTTAGTAACTAATTTAATCTACATTAAAGATAACTAGTTACCAAGGAAAGTGACATCATCCATGACTTTAAAAACAAGTTCTTGTATGTCAAATAATTTGAAATTTTCTGAGCAATTTTCCAGTCAGTTGAATAAAGAAGAACATACAGGTAATTGTGTTATAAAACCATGTAATATTTATTAAACCTCAAGAGCAACAGATGTATCCTACACTTGAAGTGCAACAAAAATAAACGGTACACAATATAATAAAATACCAATCGGCAGTAAACAATAAAACGTTTTTTAATTAATCAAAAAAACTGGAATGGTCCGTTGTAGAAATGGGAATTGCGGGTCTCTTTAAAGCACTGGCTTTTTCATTAAAAAACTCCTTTGGTTCCAAAATGGCGGCTGATTTGTTTTTGTTCTTTAATCCACATATTACTATGTATTATGCATATTAATAATTACTTAAAAGGGGGAGAAATAAAGCAAAAATAACACTTAACATTGAAAAACACAGGAAACAAAAAATCAAATATTTATAAATCTACAAAAAAATATATAAAACACAAATCAATGTAAACCTTTTTACACTAAACAAATTCAAAGTCAACAGCACATAATCCCTGAAAAAATAGCATTTTGACCAATCACATGAGAAAAATAGAAGGAAACCAGTGCTCGATTAGTGAGTAGCCGACTCCTTCTTTCTAGAGACAGCTCATAAAGCCGTTTCTTCGCAAACTACATGAATCGGTTGCAGCACTCACCAACCTACATTTTCTTTCGGCGCATTAGTAGATACTCTATCCATAATCGCTGTCAAACTGTATGGTAGTCGCTATTTTGAATAATGACGTGAACCTAAAATACGTAATATAACCAACTCCATAAAAACGCCCCAACGAAAACAGCGTCAGTTATACGGGGACTCAACGCCATTGGCGTTCTGCAGCCAAACTAATGCACCACTTTTTACCATCAGTAACAATATCAGGGGGAATTTAGTTAAATTACCCTGTTACTAAAAAATAACGCTGTTACTTCTCAACTATGAAAATGACTCATAGTTTTCTTCAAAAGGTGAAAAAGTCCTGTGTGAATGTACGAAGACACAAACAACCCACGTCACAAATAACAATTCACAAGCATTCTGGCACAGCTCATTTCTCGAGGACTTTGTCCGAGCCGCATGAGTGAAGAGTCCTTGACCAAGACGCATTTTTTCCTGACTTCTTTATGAGCAGCACACTCGGCTTTGACCTCTTGTGTGAGGACGAGCATGACAATTTTGCAGTTCTAATTAATAGTCTTCCATTTTTATTAAGGAATGCTGCTCCATCTTTTAGTTAGAGCAGGCAACATATGTGCAATGTGGGAAGGCCATACCCCTGAAAAAATCTAACACAAGCAGGAGTGGGCAAACAACGGCTGGCGGGCCACATGCGTCAGGTTTTAAATATAATATAATATAAACATTGGAGATCAAAATTAGAGAACAACTTAAAAAAACCATTTTGAAATAATACCATCTTCACTGCTCAAAAGTTTAATGACATTATGTTGTTTATATACCATGCTACTATAACACTTTTTCAAAAAAGGAATAAGAAAGCAAAAAACAGGTATTTTGCCATAAAAGCACTGATTATTTGCCCTTTATTTAATGTTGCTAATCTGGCATACGGTCCTAATTTCCTTCATTATCTGTCAACCCTTATTTAACTGGCATGCTAACTGCCAGTTTCACTGACTTTGCAAAATGTTGGTCTGTTCTAAAGTGAGTGAAAGCCTCCGGCAGCAGGTTGTCCAAATGAAAACAAAAGGGATGACCCTATCAGCCATAGTAAGGCAAGTTGATGATTCCAAATCTGTGATTTCAGGAATATCAAATCTTTAAAAAAACTACATTCAAGTCCCCCAAGAAGGATGGCTGTTCACAGATGACAAGTGCAACAGAGGACAGGTCACTGTGGAGGACGTCAATGGATAATCATTTCGACATTGCAGCAGGAATTGGTTGTCAGTTCTGTGCTGAACATGATAAGGATCTGTGTTGCCGCAGTGACCAAACCTCTCATTATCAGAAAAAAACCTAAAAGCTAGACTGAGCTTGGTTAAGGAGCATGTTGTGTGGACAGAGTAGAACTGGTCCAGAGTTTACTTCAGTGATGAAAGCAAATTTAATTTATTTAGGTCTGATGGGAAGCATTATGTTTCGGTGACCCATTGGCGAAAGATTGAACCCAAAGTGTGTAAAAATGTGGAGGTGGAGGAGGAACTGTCATGGTTTGGTCATGTTTTGTGCGGCAGGAGTTGGGGCTTTTTCTACAGCTACATTGCCAAGTGAATGCAAATTTGTATCAGAACCTTCTTCAACAGCACATGGTTTCTTATTTATATTTATCAGGGTTGGGTAGGGTTACTTTAACTTGATTACTTTCAATTACTATGAATACAATGATGACTCACAACACGTGGGAAGCTTTCTCTCCTGGCTTTGATCTCTTTGATCTCCGGCAAAACTAACATAAAATGCGACAGAAACAAAATAAAAATAAATCCAAACAGCTTGCCAACATCATTTTTGCCGTTCCATGTATTCCGTTACTCCCCAAGCCTGCACAAAATGTAGTAATTTTATTCATATTTAGTTTATTTTGTCTTTTATTAGCATATTTGGTATTGGAGTAATCCAAAAGTAATTGAAAGTAATCCAGTTAAAGTAACCCTACCCAACCCTGATCTTTATCACAAAACCATCCTGCAGTGTTTAGGCAGGACAATGTTCCATATCACATATCAAAACGGGTAAAGGATTTCCTTAAAGGTGAAAATATTAAATTGATGACATGGCCTTCGCAGAGTCCTGATCTCAATCCAATAGAGAACCTTTGGAAAATCATTGGTTACAAAGTTATGGTCAAGAAACCCCCAAAAACTGCAAACAAGACACGTTTATCTTTGGCGCAGACAGGGCTGGGCAAGGGGAAGAAGGGAGTGTGACATTTATAGCTCTGCCCATACTCCCACTTCTCTGGGTGGTTTTCTGGTGTTTTTGGGTGTTTGCAGTTTGGTTTGTGGGTTTTCGTCATAAAGTCTCCCAACAGTAAACAAAGGCTGTTTAAAGAGCTTTTATATAAAGGATTTTTCAGCAAAAAACAACCAAATCAGGGTCAGTTTGTGTAACATCTTACCTTTAAAATACAGTTCAGTTGTGCCCTACATATACTGGACCAAACCGAATGTTAGCTTGGAGGTGTTCCGGCTTTGTTCTTGCAAAGTTGACTGCGATTATTAGAAAAATGCAGAAAATATTTGCATGAGTAACATTTTATCTCCAAGACAGATGTACACATGAAAATAGCCGTATATGTCTTCCAGGCCATACTTTCCCAGCGCCTGTACTTGTCAAGAACTGGAACAGGATCACGACTCAAATGTGTGACGTTTCTCACACAAGCCTTTTACTTTACGGATAATGGGGAGTCATGCACGTTGGGCAGCAGTCTGGCGTGGAATGATAGGAAGCCAGAGGCCAACGAGATCTATACCATTTGCCCGAGGAGATATCGTACAGATGGGGTCGATACCAGACAGGACGGCACGGACAGGATTGTTTTCAAAACAGGATATCAAAATCAAACAGGATAAAACTGGAAACTGATATTAAACAGGACAAAATAAACTGGTCGAAACGAGTCAAAACCCACGTCTTGCGGGGCAGAGGTTCGTTGACGGACTGACAAAGGGAGAGTGAGAGCACTGAGCTTAAATAGACGGAAAGCCAATCTGTCAACGAGCCGCAGCTGGTGCCACACGGGCGGGGCCAATAGGGCGCCATGGCAAATGTTGACAGTGCTAAGTGGTGTTCTGATTTACTGTTGGTAGAGTGTCATACGTCTGGATGAAGGACTGGTTGGGTATTTTCTACTAACCTCTGTATCCCACCCATTTGGTACATAAATGATTGTCAGTCTTATAGACTTAAAAGTTGCTCTAGTGGAACCATCCCAACTAATTTTGTATTTATAAACCCCCGATATTATGTTTTATTGGAAGAAAACCTCAACGGAACTGCTCCTTCAGCGCTTATTGTTACCCATCTTGTCTCGTGACCTGGATGTTGAGTAAAACTTCAGACAAAATGAATCCTAAAGGCGTCTAATATATTAGACATCTATTTTATACTAAAGTTACGTATTTTGCTTGCACAATTACACATTAGGCGCATTTATATATTTCACTATTAGATAATATTTTTCCCTTAGCCATTGCTCCTGTTCTAGTCCATATTTAAAAAAAGAAAGTGAACAACTGTCTTCCTCTAATTTCATGTTCTCTCCCCACTTTTTTCAGCATGAAAGCATTTTGCTCTTGAAATATGCACATTTCCTGCCCATGTTAACATGCACACACACAGGCCTCTGCGCCAAAAGTCAAAAGCAATTCTCAGATGGTGAACTTAATGAATTTTTAAAAAGTTGTTAGACATAGAGAAAGCACTGTCTGGTGTCTGAATTACATAGAATCTGACTGGTAACTCGCCGTGTGTGTGAGTGAGCACCAGAGGGAGAAAATGTGAGAAGACCATACAGTACAAAATAAATAAACGAGAAAACATAGCAAGAGCATTGCTAGATATAAAAAATGTGAGAAACAAGTTCTCCTAGCGCGTTAGGATTCAGTGACAGGTGGAGTTTTTTCTCAGCTCTGATGTTTCTCGTTCCCATTTAAATAAGACAAACTGAAACAAAAACCTGACCTGCATGAGGCCCGAGAAAGTCAAGATAGCGGCACAAAAAGGTATGCAAATGCCAAACGTTTTGCCCCCTGAAGGTCCCTTGAGGCCTACACGGATTTTAAAGTGGGTCATTTCATGGAATTTTATGCAACGTAGAGTAAGGAAGTATGACTAAGAATTTTACTTGGGTCCTCCAAAGTGAATGAGCATCCAAATGTGCATTGCCCTGCAACACAGACTGGTAGAAATGAACAATTCTTGTGGCAATGAACACAGTTTAAATGCAAAGCTTATGACAACAAAATGTTTCAAGTCAGTGTTTTCCAGAAAAGTTATTGATGCAGCCAGACGTTTCTTGAATTATATTTTCCTGCTTTATTTTCTTACGTTTTTCCACAACATCAAGTCTCCGAAGACGACATGTGCTCGAGCTTCCCTTTGTGCTCATTAGTCACCCAAATTCAATTTGGTAATAAAAAGGCTCAACTTGAATCAAGTTGAATGAAATTGATCTTGATAAGGAGCAGAGAGCCGTGAAATCTAGAGGGTGAACGACCCTCAGCTCAAATAATAAGAAACATGGTGAGGATGGATGAGGCTGCCATGACCAGAAACATTGATGGGCTTTTTCACATTTCTACTTTATTTTTTATCCAATAATACCGGTTTGAATGCTATTGGTAAGTAAATAACTTAACGTTTTTTTCATATTTGTTTTTAATGCAGCTTGCTTACAATGAAGGATGTGGTTTAGTTCTTACACCTGCAGAGCAGTTACCGTAAATTCCAGACTATAGAGCGCCCCTGATTATAAGCCGCACCCACCACATTTTAAGAGGAAAACCGATGTTGTACTTACACAAGCCGCACCTGTATATATGTCACATGCGCCCACATTAAAAAAAAATTAACAAAAACACAAAAATAACCCAAACCCGACTTTAAGTCCCGCGTTTGAAACTGAATGTCCTTCATAAAAGTACACAGTCCATAAATCACAGCCGGCAAAATGAACGGAATATGATACCGGTACTTAAGGTTTGTTGCAGACCTGCACAGTCCGGGTCCCGTTGAAAGTAATCCAAGGAAAAAAACTGTATATTTCCAAAGGTAAGGGTGTGAAAAATATATATCCACTATTGTCCGCTGCGTCCACAAACAGGTCTCACCTTTACCCACTTCCCGTTACCCCCTGTTTGTTTCGCCCCTTTTTTTCATTCTCCCGTGCAAAAATATCAGAATAGGTCTCTAAAATAAATACGTTACAAAAATATACAGTTGCAGTTGTTACATATTATACATGGTTACACATATTTACAAAGAAAGACGGTACACCGAGAGAGTTTTCAAAGCTGTAATAATAATAACATAACTTTCATCCCAAACGGTGCCTGTGACAGGGCAGTTAATGGTAGCAACACGCTAGCAACACGATCGCAACACAGTAAACGGGTCTGCTAAAAAAACATACCGTACTTGTAAAAATCACGGTAAACCGTCCTCATCTTCCTCATGTGCTGCGTCATATGCCTTTCTTTTTGCATTTTGCATGATGAGGGTATGTTTACGCTAATTTAATTTATGCACAAGCCAAGAAGTTGCAGTCTTCCTTGGCGCATATATTCCACCGGTTTAAATCTTAGCTTTTGTACTTGAGCGCCGCTGGTGGCCGTTAGGAAAATTACATAGATTGGCCGCATCACTAAATAAGCCGCAGAGTTGAACGTTTGGGAAAAACGTAGCGGCTTATAGTCCGGAATTTACGGTCTTTCGGTTGCCAGGGTTGTTTGTTATTTTACATTTTAGTGCGCTTTGTTTTGCTTTATTTTAGCTGACTATTGTTTGTTATTTTGACTACTAGGCATTGTTTACGTCGGTGCCACTATTGGCCAATCAAGTTGCTGTTCTTTTATTTCCACACCCTTTTTGTATCTTAGGAGATAAAAAAAAAGGGATCAAGGGAGAACCTTTAGGGCAGGTTGGAATTTTTCCATCTAGAGTGTTTTGGCATAGCCCTCTACTGCTCTCCACACAATTGTAAAAATCATTGAGGTCTTTGAACCCTGTTTTGATTAAATACTACACTATTACAGGTGATGTTCACAACTTAGAATTTTACTACTTTTTGCCACCATCTGCTGGCTCACAGTCATGATCGTAGCCTCAGTCAGCTAATATTAATAAGCTCCTCTTTTCGGGGGTTGGGTTGGCATTTGGTTTGTACTTTAAACAGGTCTTTTCTTAACTTTACCATTTTCAGGCTACACTCACAAAAAGACAAGGAACGAGCATGAAATCTCTCTCCACCGCCCCCCGACCCCACCCTTTCTTGTTTTCCAAATGTGTTGTGAGTTCCGGAATACTCGTGCTAAAATTAAGATATAATCAGATGGGCATGGTGGAAAAAAATCCCTGGTAAAGGCTCTTTGAACTTGACTGACCCTTGTATGTTGTGTATGCTCAACTTTTTAAAGACACCTCAAGCAACGCACCACACCTTCAATGTATCAGATGTATTTTTTCGTAGAAAGTACAGATTAGAAAAATTATATCTTTTTGCCTCTTGGGTGTGCCAATATTGGTATGATTGTTTTACCTAAATGAGAAAAATAATAAAATAAAGAACGAGAAGGCGTAACAAGTTTAAATGTCCTACAGCCAGTCTAAACCAATTAGTGAATATGTAATTTGACAAAATAAACATCAATTCTTCGTAATTTAACATGCCTTGCTATGGAATAGCTAACGGAGGCATGTCCATTAGCAATCATTCAGTTTTAACATTTCTTCCTCATCAATTATTAGTGTTTCTGTAATTCAGTTTTTAACACAATTGCCTAATACAAAAGGTCCCTGGTTCGAAATCACGTCGAAACATTGGTTGGCCTGGAGAGGAATGGGCACCACCAGTCTGTACTTGCCCAAGATACACCACAGGAAACGGTGCCCCTAAAACCATAGTGATTAAGAGATTCAACACACACAACAAAAACAAGTGATCGTCTAGAATTGTGCTATCCATTATCCGGTGTGTAGTTGTTTGAATACTGAGAAATAATGTTTCACTACAAGAAAAACAAATAGTTAATTCGAACAATGTCTGAACAAGTACTCTCCCACACAATTTTACATTGATTTAAAACATCTAAAGATGAACGTTATGTTTACATAGGAGCCTCCAACGCAACCCATTCATTGAAATTGTGTTCCACTGGCAAATCCATTGGCAGATTTGATGTCTCCAAGAATACTCATGTAGCAACAGGTTCATAGCAGGGACAGGTTTTGGATGAACTCCCTTCCCTCCTGGATTGTGATCTCCCCAAGCTGTCAAAATATGTGCAAAGAGTCACTGACGCAAACCACACATCTTAGAACAATAGACCCTTCATTGTACCCAGGAAAAATCGAGGGTTTGCGGTTTCTTTCTCCTAAAAGAGTGAGGTCAGGACTTCCCATATAATATGCACATGTTTTATGGACCTATTGAAGACATTTGTGCTTTGCACAGAGGTAGATAGATAGATAGATAGATAGATAGATACTTTGTTCATCCCCGAAGGGAAATTCACATTTCCAGCAGCATCCCTGAGCTGAGAACAATCGAGAACAATCGAAAATAACACGGAAATAACACGGGAGCTGCTGGAGTGGCTGCCATTCGTGACGGCGCCGGAAGAAAAGATTCAATTTGAATCATGTACAAACAAACAAATGTATATGTAAATGACATTGAGGGATGGGTATTGCGAAGATTAGTGTATAAAATATGTGATTATTGTAACTATTATAATTATTGATATCTGACTTGTGTAATAAGTATATCCATAAGATTTTGTTGTATTGGACACAAGAGGAGCTATCTATAAAGTGTATTTAATAGGGAAGATAAAGGGGTAGGAAAAATAAGCATCTGCTTCTGACTACCCCCTTTCGAACATGTTATGTGACATTATTTTGTTGTCGACTCATTGTTTTTGTCCTGTTTTTATTTTTATGTTCGAAATAAAAGTTTTCATTCATTCATTCATTCATTCATAGTCCCTTGATGCTGTTGCAAAATCCATTGCAGCCTGGTAATCATGGAAGGGGGATTTCCTCATGTGTGCCCCCTTCTCAAGGTTTCTTCATTTTCCTCATGCTGAGGTATTTGAGCCTTTTTCTTGCCCTCTTGGTTTTAGGTTAGGGGTGGTCTTATAGTAGTCTGTAAAGCCATTTGAGACTTCTTGTGTTTAAAGGGACAGTGTGTAATATTTAGTGCCCCCTATAGTGCTCCAAATACTTTCATTCAGTAAAAAAGAAAAACATCGCTTTCGATACTAGCCAAAAATATATTTGTTAGTGTAGCATGAAAATAGTGAAAGTAAGAAGAGGACTGTTTCAAATACAGTCCAAACACTAAACCAAACCCCCAAAAAGATAAATAAAGAAGAGTTGATTCATTTCTTGGAAATGCACGTACTTGCACTCGCAATACAAGCAGCTTGACAGAGGGTGTGTGTCATAATTACCGATGTGAATCACCTGTGCCCGCTCATTTGGCGCCAACCGCTGCGGGCTCTGATTGGCTCGCTGTCCCTATTTAAACCCAGTCCTGTCAATCCCGTGTTGTCAGTCCGTTTGCGAACCTCTGTTTATACAAGGCAAGCCTTTTTCGACCCTGACTCCCGCCTGTCCCGTTTTTGCTCCCGTTTGTCTCCGGCTACGACCTGTTTTGATCCCGACCTCGCCTGCTCTCCCGTCCCGGCTTACGACACATTTTAGATCCCGACTACGTCTACTCTCCCATCCTGGCTTATGACTCGTTTCTGACCCCGACCACGCTTTGCTCTCCTAGTCCCAGCTACCGATCAGTTTTTCCGTTCCTGACACCGCCATCGCTCGCTATGGGAGATCCACTTCCGTGTTCGGATCACAGTCTGAGTGCGAGAACAACTTGCTTCCCGCGTCCAGGTGAACAAACAGCTCTTAAAACTCAAGCTATTGCAGCCACTTACAACTAGAGAATTTAAAGCAAGTTACAAACCACAGAAAGGAAACTGAGAGATAAACATTCAAAATGCTAAATTGCCCTTTGAATGGTTCAACATTTCTTAATGGTTTCCCCCAAAGTCTTGTTTTTGTTCCGCTTTTCTGGGGTGGACCAAAATGAAGGTAAGCAGGAACATTAACATTAAAATCATTTTCATTTAATTGTTTGTGAATAAATGCATTGTGCTTGGAAACAATCTCTGAGATTATGGTTTGTAGAGTAGGCTGCAAAGATAGGCTAAATGATAAAGTATAGTACTGATAAACGAAGCTAAATAATTGGCATTGACATTTTTTAATGATCTAGTCCACCTGAGAACAAAAAGTCTCTATCCGGCCCCAGAGCCAAACTGACTTTAATTAACACCATATTTACTTTGAAAAAAGGGAATTCTCGTTTTGTATTATGCAGTCAAAATGTTTTGTAAGATATCAAAAATTGGGAAAATGTTATGGCTATGTAACAACATTGTTTTGTTTGCAGTGCTACAAGGTACCTCATTTTATTCTTCCTTGCCTGTTCGATTTGGCAACTGCCCAGTCAATGGAGCTAAATAGATAGCTGATTAAATAACAGAAATGCACAGCAGTGCAAAAAACACCAACAGCATAAGACCGCTTTCTCCCATGCGATGCTTCCTAATTAAATGCTGCTTGTGGTGTAACCTTTAATGCCATTAGCACGGCATGTCGGGAAACAGTTGTCTTTCCCTGTAGTTATGACTGTCCCATAACACTTTAAACCACAAACAACCTTGATCAACCCAACCTCGATTCATTTGGCAATTTTTTTTGTATGCGACTCATCTCCACCTCTGGATTTTCACTGAGGAGGTCCATGACCTTGAAGCAAAGAGTGATGAATAATTCCAGGAAGTGCATCACTGAATTGTGACATTTGTAAATGTGTTTGTGTGGGAATGGAACCACAGTAAATGTGTGGCCCCTCAAAGAAGGTGTCATCTAGTCAGATTTATTTTGGGTTTTGTCTAGGTTCACATCCCACGAAAGTGAAGTGGCTCAGTTGTCACGATCCTGCACGGTGAATTCTGTTTCTGTATTTCTCTCTTCATTCGCGCTTGTCTTTACCTTATTTGGTCACTGACTTCAAGGTTTTTCCTCCTATCACAATTTGTCCTTTTTCCTTTTGTGTTCTGTACTCTTGGTTCTTTGCTAGTTTCTTTCCTTTCTCTTCATATTCCAAGCAAGCTTCCGGACTACAATACCCTTTTGGATTGTCGACTTTGTTGCCTGGACTCTGTGGTTTTCCAAATTTTTACCTGTCTAATGGTTACGCTTGGTGTTCTGGATACAGATGCCTAGCTGCCTGACGATCTGTGTGATGTACCCTGACTTTATAAAGATCAATAGTTTAATCGAACTAATCTGTGCTTCCGCAGTATTCAGAGAGAGCCCCTGACATCAGAAAGTCTTCAGTGTACAGACTAATAAGTAACTATAGTAGTAGTCAAGTCAAGTCATTTTTTTTGTATAGCCCTTAATCACAAAGAGTCTCAAAGGGCTGCACAGGTTATTGCACAGACTATTATTTCAAACTATTATCCCCTGATCTGAAACCAACATGAGGGCAAGGAAAAACACAAAAACCTCAACATGAGGAAAATGAAGAAACCTTGAGAAGAGACCGCACATTTGGTAATCCCCCTTTCAGGATGACCAGGCTGCAATGGATATTGCAAGTACAAATAGTACAGAGATATTGTCAACAAAAACGCTATAGAGTATAAGTGTGTTTTAAGCTTAAATTTAAACATTTCCACTGAGGTTGCAGATCGGATCTCAGGGGGAAGAGCATTCCACAGCACCGGCGCCCGGATGGAGATCGCTCTCGAACCTGCGGAACATTTCTTGGGTCTTGGGATCACCAGTAGACCATCGCTTTCAGAACAAAGGCTTCGGACCGGAACATAGGGGGAAATCAAATCTAAAAGATATGAGGGAGCAAGTCCATGTATGATTTTGTATATTACCAAGAGAACCTTGAAATCACATTTTAGGCTAACAGGGAACCAATGCAGGTTAGCCAAAAACGGCGTAATGTGATCGGACTTTCTTGTCCTAATTAAAAGCCTCGCTAGTAGTTGTTATCTGAGTGCTAACAATGAAAATAATTGTGTGACAATACATTATACAATATCGTAGCAGCTAGATGCGGTAATAGACTGAAGGAAAGATTCTTGTAAGACGTTAAATATTGTAATAACCGTTCACATGGCATTAAGGCATCATTCTCTCACCATCAAGATTGTCACAGGAAGACACAGAGGCATACGTTTGAAGAGGAGTATTTTTAGTGCCAACGTGGGCAGAAGAAAAAGTTAAGATTTTCAACTAAAAGTTTGATTTATCCGTCAAAATCTTCTATGGACCAGGGTCAACTCCTTCTCTTGTTATCCACACACTTCATAACAGCAATTACACCTCTGCGTAATAACTGTTCTCCGCTTACAATCAGGTAATGTTTACACAACGCAATATCTTGGTGCCTTATAAACTGGCTTCATTTGGGCTATTCAAAACTGTAGAAGCCCAAATCACTATAATTTGTCGAAAGTTTTTCCCGCTTTCCTTGTCATTTTTTAATGTTCAAGATTGATATCCCAAACGGATGGTATCGTACATTTTGACCAGATACATTTGTTTTGAATGCCATTTTTCATGGATCTTTGGCCTTAAGTCTGAATTTATTCATCATTGTCTTTCCCCCTCTTCAATTAATTTCAGCGACACACCATCAACATTCTGTCATGACTTTAAAATCCATCATTTGTCTTTTTAAATGGTACAACTCTGCATGATGTTGTATCGTAATTAGCATCAAAGAACATTTCAAAGTTTAAAACTTATTGTTGAATGGTTTTCTGTATCTTGCATGCTCCAATAATGCTCAGATGGTTATTAAGTTCTTTGATCCCGTGTAACCTTTTGGTTTTCTTGAATAAAATGCCCGTTTAAGGTCACACCACAGCATCTCAACTTGATTTAAATCAAGACTTTGACTTGGCAACTGCTAACCTTCTTTTTTATGTTTTTGTTTGAGGCATTCAGAGGTGGACTTGCTGGAGTGTTTCACATCAGTGTGCTGCTGCAGGAAAAGAGTGCTTGAGTTTAAGGGCAAAAACTGATGGCCTGACTTTAAAAAACAGAATTCATCATTCCGTCAACCACGGACGTTGTCCTGGTCCCCTCAGTCACACTTTGATGTACATATACAAGACATAATAATCTAGAAAAAATATATATACATGCACAGTCTTTCCTTTTTATTTACAGTGGTACCACTGACTTAAGAATGACTCTACATACGAAGGTTTCAGGTTACGGAGTACCTGAAGAGTAAAATATTGCCTCTCGTTACGAAGTCAAAAATATAGTACAGTACGCGCTGCGATTTGCCGCTCCCAGAGTTTCAGGAACGTAAAAAAACTGGCTTTTGCTTCAAATCTGCCTGGCAACCAGTTGACAAGTCGTTGACAAGTTGGGCTATCGCTATGTCTGCCTTGCGCATTTCCGACGGAGTGTCAAAAGCCGGAAAAAGCCGACGTCACTGGATGCGTATTTCAAGAAAACCCAGGGAAAAAAACAAATATATATATATATATATATATATATATATATATATATATATATATATATATATATATATATATATATATATATATATATATATATATATATATATATATATATATATATATATATATATATATATATATATTGTACTTTTAAGGGGCTTGGAACGGATTAGCGCATTTACATACACAATGCTTCTCTACTTGCGAAGTTTTTATGCAACAAAGCTACTCCCAGAACAAATTAAAATCGTAAGTAGAGGTACCATTGAATATATATTTTGGTGTATCCTGTTTTAAAATCCTTTGTAAATTAGAACTTCCTATGTAAACACTGTACATCTAGGCTGCAAATAAACTTTCATTATCATTTAATGATAATGAGAATAAAGACAATTTTGAATCTAAGTGTATTCAAAAAGAAAATTTCATCTTTCAGCCAGTATACACCTGGCTCACTCTCCCGACCCCTACCTTAGGTTATCAGACTCTGAAACGGGAGGATGAATGTTTTTCCGCGCTCCTATCATGCCCCAGAGAAGAAACCAACAACGTCCCACTTTCATTTTCGAGGAAAAACTCCAGGGAGTGTGACTTATGGACATGACAACCGGCGCTGCTTTACTGCATGTCCACGTCCAGCCCACTCGGACTCAGTGATACTTCTCTCTCCCTGGTCGTTCCAAAACCGGCCATCCATCTGCCTTACTGCCACTCTGTCTTCGTGCCTCGTCCCTGTGTTATTGTATGCACCTTTGCACCTGTCGGAGGCTGAAGAAGTACGACGCAATTTGCTTGCCTCCACCATCAATACCCTCCCTAATCACAGCTTGGACTCTTCCGTCCGCCGGCAAACGTGACTCATTGCTTTGATCTGTCCATCTGCTGTTTGGGACAAAAAAAATCTTGCATTGCATTATTTCTATTGTGTTAACTCATCCAAAGATTTGCACGAGCCTGGCAGAGAATGAATTAATCTTCTGCTTTGCGTCTCTGAGTTGGCTTCACATTTCTGGTACCATTAAACGCCTCTGGCTGGCGGATCGCCTGTTCGTTCATTATCCGAGTAGCGCGAGCGCTCCCCCGGCCTGTGCAATAGTCATGCTTATGATACATGCAGATAATTATCTAGCAGCTCTTGTCTCTCAGGTGGTCAATAATAATATGACATTAGGCTGATGGAGTAGAAGTATATCCAGCATTATTGCGACCCCGTAGGGGTTTACGTCAGGCCATGCGTTGCACCTCAGTTGCGCCTCACGAGACGGGCAAACGCAATCGCCTAATAGGACTTGTGCAGCAAGAAAAAGGAAGGAGAAATCTATGCTTGTGGCCATGGGGATGCACATAAAACCACAAAGCTGTGTAATATATGAGGCGAGGAAACAGAGATCGAGGGTATAAAATGGATGATGACAGAAAATGGAAATAATAATATATTTCTGGTGTCCAGAGACGTATATAGTATGCAACCGTTGCAATGCATTTTTTGGGGTTCATTTTTTTGTATCCTCAGACAATAAAAGGAAGCAGTACTTACCCAAGGCCTGTTAGCAAAAACTGTGTCGTTGGGAGTCATTAGAGGACCAAACCACCCATTTTCAACCCCTTATGCGGAGCACCACGCAGGGAGGCAATAGGTAACAATGTTGCAAGTCAAAGGTATGACTCGGCCAAGGCGCAAACCAGGCGCCCTACCCAAAGGCCACCGAGATTGTCCATAGATTTGGCGAAGGCATGTTTAGTTATAAAACCATTTGAAGCCCTCTGGGGGATGGCAGTGTGCCAGATCCTGATAGTAAACCACAATAACCCCCCCAAGGGCCATATGCCAGATGACCCTAAAAGCAAAAAAATAAAAGCAAAACACCGGAACAGGGGAGGTTGAAGGTCCTTGTCCGTCCCACCAAAGCAGAGCCAGAAACAGTTGAGGACTCCTCTCTAAGCTCCCGGGACGTGGACCTTACAGCCACCAGGACTTCCCCCCTGAAGCAGGGACCAGAAGCAGCCAGGTAACTTTGACTTTGTTCAGGACAGGAACCTTCTCGTTGCAAGGACAGGGACCAGAAGCGACGAAGGGAACTTTTCTTTGTCGCTGGACCAGGAAGGAGAAATGGGTGAGGGACTTTCTTCCTGCTAAAATAGAATAGAATTTACTTTATTGTCCTTCTTTGTAACCATGCACACAGAACGAAATGTCGATACACCTGACCTGTACTGTTAAACTGTAATGAGCCGATGCAGCCGCGGCCAAACAGGGCGCCGCCATTTTAGACCCAACTGCTGTGTTGGGAATCATGAGGTGACCAAATCCCCCAATTCCAACCCTTAATGCCGAGCGCCAAGCAGGGAGGCAAATAGAACCAATGTTGTGAGTCTTAGGTATGACTCGGCCGGGGCTTGAACCAGCGACCTCCCTGTCACGGAGCGGGCACCCTACCATCTAGGCTACCGAGATGTGTATTTTTTTTTTATTTATTTTTTTTTTTTCAACCAGCACCAGGCAGACAATACTTAGATAACAGAGGAGAAGGATGCTTTCCAATGGGTCCTTTAATGGTCGGGTCTTTACGTCATGTTTGCGGAGATAAATGAGGAACCAACTACCATAATTACTATTGGTACAAAATATTCCCCTGAAAAATACCTGATCTGCTTTGAAAAAAGATTTAGTTTTTTAAACTCCATGCATTAACATTTCCACATTTTGTAATTGCTTATTCCTTGATGTCAATCAATGGTAAAAAGGGATAATATTTTGACATGTCTGTAAAATGCCTTGAGTCACAAAGTATAAATACCTCCGTAGAATATTAGCCTGATACAAGTCTTCCCGATGACTGACATGTTTTGTTAATGAAAAAATAATGCAGGGATGAGTTAAAAAAAATGCCTAGTGTACTCAATTCACTAATTTTACTCTAAAACATTAAATGACACCAGACTCTACAATAGGTTAAAATTACATGAACAGAAATGGAACATTCTTTATACATTGCCTTCAAAGAACTATGCATTCATCCTGGCATAATTCTGCTTGAAATTGCTTGAAATTAATTATGATATAATAGTCATCAAATTTTTATTTCCTGTTATAAAACAGCCATTTAAGCGCAGACGATAAGTTTAAAAGCCATTTTTTCCACATTCACAAAGGTTCTAATTTATGTGTACCAGCTTGCTACATAAAATAGTTGCATAGCTCCAGACCCCTAAAGTTGCTAATTCTAAAATGAATGGAAAAAAAAACACGGTAGGGCAATTTATGTTTCAAAATAAACATTTATTTTGTTGTATCTGTGTCATGTCAACAAATCAGGACATTTTTACCATGCTTATAGTCAGTTAATTCAAACCTCATGATTAGCTCTTGCCTATTTGGATTGTATTTATTTTCCATTTTTTTACCTATAGTCCTAGAAAATTACATTATGGGACTGGAAGACACTTTAAAGGGATATTTAGATTTATTTGCACCACTTGGTAGTAAAAAACGAACAAACATTTGAATATTAGCAAAAGTACATGAACTGTCATGTTAACATGCACTTTGTTTATTATTCATAGGTCTAGAAATATATATTTATTGTACATAATACAAAGATACTAGTATAGAAATACTTCAAAATACTTATACACATATACAACAAAAATACCACCAGAGGAATATCATTATACACAAATACTGTTACATAAACAGTTCTACATAAATAATACAAAAATACCACTACAGTAATATGATTGTACACAAATACTGTGACATAAATATTAAAACAGAAATACTACAGAAATACTGCTACTGAAATATTAAAACATAAATAATATAAAAACCAGCTTGGTGGCCTTGGGGTAGGGGGCCCGCCCTGAGACTGGGAGGTTGCAGGTTCAAGCCTCGGCCGGGTCATTCCTAAGACATTAGCATTAGCGGTTGGAATTGGGGGTTTTGGTCACCTAATGACTCCCAACACTTCAGTTGGGTTGGGCGAGGGGGCTGGGAATCCCCTCCTCTGTATCGATTTCCCAGAAAGAGTCAGAAAAAGACTCTAGCCACCTCCCACTAGTGGGATATGGCTCTGGTATATAATATATAATAGGTAATTTAAAAGTACAAGCCTGATTACTGATGCAGGCACCTGAGTCTGCCCCTTTGGCGCCAACTGCCTCGGACGCTGATTGGTGGCTTATTGCTTTTTAACCCCCGTCTTCCTGTCACCCGTTGTCAGTCCGTCTGCGAACCTCAGCCCCTCGCTAGGCAAGCCCTTTTGACCCTGACTGTTTTTGACTCCCGGCTCCGACCCCTTTTCTGAACTCGATTACTTTCTGCTCCTCCGCCCCGGCCATCGACCTGTTCTTTCCCCGCTTTCGACACTGCCTTCGCTCGCCACTTCCGCGTTCCGAGCGATCTGCTACCCGTGACAGACGATCACCGGATCGTGGGCGCAAGCCTTTTCCTCCTTCTAAATGAAACTGAGAAAAACAAACGCAAGTGGGTCCTGTCTCCTATTCTGGTCCCTGACAACTGTAGAAAAACTAAAAAAACAACAAAATAAAAGTACAGTAATATTATAAAAATACGACAGAAAAACTACAAAAATTAGACTTCAGAAATACTGATAAAATACCACAAAAATGTAAAACATTAATCGTAAAAATACAGGCTGGTTATGCCCCGAACAGACATTTTTTTCTTCACATTAGCATGCAAAGGGTCATGACTGAGTTGTGTTGATCACAACAGAGCTAGCCTCATTTGCAGATCAATGGTGAAAGTAATCCAGTCAGTTGGCTATCCTTTGGGCATTCTATGTAGGAGAGCCAAATGGCATGGCTGTTGTACTTCTAGTGTTAGCTTAATTGTACAGTACTATTGTATAAAAACAATGAAAAAAACTTGCATATAAAAACCAAGAAGAAAAATACCAATCTTGTTATCATTTAATTCACACCTACCAAATTATTATATATACATTAGGGACATTGGACGTTACATACAGGGTTGAGTAGGGTTACTTTAACTTGATTACTTTCAATTACTTTTGGATTACCCTGATACCGAATATGCTAATGAAAGACAAAATAAACTAAATATAAATAAAATTACTAAATTTTGTGCAGGCTTGGGGTGTAACAGAATACATGGAACGGCAAAAATGATGTCGGCAAGCTGTTTGGATATATTTTCATTTTGTTTCTGTCGCATTTTATGTTAGTTTTGCCGGAGATCAAAGAGATCAAAGCCAGGAGAGAAAGCTTACCACGTGTTGTGAGTCATCATTTTATTCACATTTAGTTTTTTTTTTGTCTTTTATTAGCATATTTGGTATTGGAGTAATCCAAAAGTAATTGAAAGTAATCAAGTTAAAGTAACCCTACCCAACCCTGGCTAAATACTACAGTTGTATTATAAATACATCTTTTCACGGGTGAATTTCTTAAAGTACTTGATTATTATTGTTTCTTATGATCCATTTACTTTTAAATCATGACCACATTTCTCGGGTACAGTAGCACAGTCGAGGACCACTTCGACAGATTTTCCTCTAGTTGTGCTACCACCAGATGGTACTTCTTGAGATGAAAGTACAACATATTTTTCGAGCGAGAGCAGTAAATAACACACACCTAACAAGAGTGGATTTGTCAGGTTCAAACCATGCACGCTGTTCTGTTGCTTGTTCAGGCCTCCTACCAACTGTTCAGTGAGGACTAAAACTTGAACATGACAAGAGGAGATGTATTTAGTGGCTTGACCCACAAGGAGGGCTGGGATCAAACCCCTATTGATTTGTTGACAAATATAGAGAATACAATATTTATAAAAAAGCAAATACATTAATCTACATATACATCTCAGCACTACTGCTGGAGTGAATGTTTGTCTAGTGTGTCCAAGCGCATAGCAGATGCATGGCCACCCATTACGGAGACTCATTAAGATAGATTTTCCACTGCTTCGTCTTTATACATAATGTGATTGCCTGCGTGGGGGGTCTGTTTGTTTCTCGGGGCCTTCATTAAGCTGTCACAACATAAAGAATCGCTTTCCATAGATATTAAGACCAAGGACTGCATTATGACAGTGCTTTGGTCTGTATGTGTATATATGCGCACAGTGGATCTTGCTCTGCAGTGGTTTGTATTAAAAATGAGAGGATTTAATCCTAAACATGCACACTGTATGTCAATTATGAGTAAAGAGTAAGGACCTCAACAACTCTTCATAATGAAAACAATTTAATATCCAATACTATTTTTCTGAGGCCCGTACTCAAAACGACGCAATTTCTTGGGTTATTCTAAAGATAAATCCGATCACTTAGTAAGTTTAGTAGTTATTTGAGACAAAATTCATATTCTTTTGAGAACTTTTGTACCAAAAAAATAAACATTACTCAAATTTTGAGGGGGATTAAAACAACCCAGGATTGGTTTGGTCCATTTTTGACCCAACTGTTTTTAATATGGTAGCACAGCAGCTGATTGGTCAGTGAGTCTGCGGCACAGTTCTGAGGTCATGAGATCGAACCTTCCTGTGTGGAGTTTTCATGTTCTCCCTGTGCTTGCGTGGGTTTCCTCCAGGAACGCTGGTTTCCTCCCACATTCCAAAAACATGCATTTTAGGTTCACTGGCCAGTCAAAATTGTCCCTAGATGTCAAGTCAAGTCAAGTCAAATGTATTTATATAGCCCTTAATCACAAAAATGTCTCAAAGGACTGCACAGGATTACAGTTACAAAATTACACAATGACCTGATCTTAAACCAGCATGCGGGCAAGGAAAACTCAAAAACCTCAGTGTGAGGAGAAAAGAGAAACCTTGAGAAAGGACCTCACATGATGTGAATGAGCGATGTCCCTGTGTGCCCTGTAACTGGCTGGCAACCAGTTCAGGGTGTCCCCTGCCCACTGCCCGAAGATAGCTGGGATGGGCTCCAGCATCCCTGCCAGGAGTGCCAGGAAGAAACCCACTCAAGCGCGGGGAGAACATGCAAACTCCGCACAGGAAGGCTGGTAGCTGGATTTGACCCTATGACCTCAGAACTGTGCTGCACACGCGCTAACCACTGCGCGGCTGTGCTGCCAATTGCTCAACTACTTCTACAGCAAGTCAGAATGTATAATTATGAGGAACATAAATGCCGAGAATCTTTGTCACAAGTGGTGTTGGCAGATTGGATATTATATCGTGATTCTGAATGACTAATTACAGAGTATTTCTTTTCTATTTGTCCCAAAACCTAATTTGCCGTAGATAATTATCGCGTATCCCAAATTCTAATGCAATTCTCCATGATGCTTCTCTAGGTTTTCCATACATTGCCGATATAAAAGGAAAGTGTTTGGTTGCCAGCTCCTGTCAGCTTGTCAGGATCTGTGCTAATCTCTAGCCATCCTCTCCTGCCGACCTAGCCACCTGCCAGCGTTATCAATTACGTCTCTTACACAGCCAGAGGCATACACGTGATCTGCCCTTGATGGAAGATAAGGACCTGCCATTTTCTTTGCACCTCGAATTTTCGACATTTTTCATTTGAGTTTGGGTTCCAAAATGGTAGACACTTATCTGGAATTGATGTTTTGCATTCAGCTTTTTCTGTTTACACAGATAAGTGCTATTCAATTATGGAATCAGTCAGGACAAATTGTAACTTTAATGAAAATTATTTAATTCATTAAATACTGTCTAGGGTGGAATTTCAATCTTTTAATGAGATAGTGTGAATATGTTTGCACCTCCTAGTCGTAAGATAACAGCATTCATAAAATAAATAGCATTTTTTTTAAGGAAAATGCAAAAAACATGAACTATCTTGCATTTTTAAAAATATGAATATGTGGATGAATATGCTTTTATTTAGAATAGCATTACCATTGCCTTGAGGGAGTTGACATATTTGTATGTTATCTTGCTGCTCCAGGTTCCCAAAAGCCTTGGTTAAGGATGAGCAGAACAAATGAAGAAAAATGAGGCGGTACAGCAGATGAGTGATTAGGGCGCCCATTGCACAACTCTGAGGTCACAGGTTCAAATCCAGCAACCAGCCTCTGTATTCTGAGTTTGCATGCTCCCTTGTGTGGGTTTCCTCCGGGCCCTCCAGTTTCTTCCCACAAAAACATGCAAGTCAAGTTTTTTGGTCAGTGTGAATGAGAGGGTGAGTTGTCTGTCTCTGTGTGCCCTGCAACTGGCTGGCGACCATTTCAGAGTGTGCCCTGCCCACTGGCCAAAGATAGCTGGCAATGGGCAGAAAAATGCCCAAACCAGAAAAATGAAAAAAAAACATATCATATGTGGCGGTGACAATGAAAATTAAATGACCCGATGCCGTGTGCTTTCCAAAATATCATTATAAGAGATCAGGATAATCAGGGACACGTGTGTGGTGATTGGACACACCTTTGCCATGTTCCAAATTTTATTGGCACTCTCTCGTTGAAGGAGACGTACCAAACAGATTCGCTACTTAAGGTCTCCTTAGATTCTTCCTTGAGCATTTTGTATTTTTTTTACCATTGGACCAACCAGGGGTTTCCAACGTGGTGTCCCCAAAGGACAGCTAAGGTGCCCGCGGACCTGTTCTGAAATAGGCTCACCACTGCTGGGTCATTTTAATTGTATAGTAAGATTGTTGTTTCAGTGTTTGAGTATTTTTAACCATTCTTTCAATAATTAACCTGGGCATGGCCAGGGTTGGGTATGGTTACTTTAACTTGATTGCTTTCAATTACTTTTGGATTACTCCAATACCAAATATGCTAATAAAAGACAAAATAAACTAAATATGAATACAATTATGACTCACAACACGTGGTAAGCTTTATCTCATGGCTTTGATCTCTTTGATCTCCGGCAAAACTAACATAAAATGCGACAGAAACAAAGTGAAAATAAATCCATACAGCTTGCCAACATTATATTTGCCGTTCCATGTATTCCGTTACTCCCCAAGCCTGCACAAAATTAATATTTTTTTTCATATTTAGTTTATTTTGTCTTTTATTAGCATATTTGGTATTGGAGTAATCCAAAAGTAATTGAAGGTAATTAAGTTAAAGTAACCCTACCCAACCCTGGGCATGGCATAGTAACAGCATAGTAAGTTGTTATTTTAGAAATGCATACCAAACTTGGTTCCCCTTTGTGTTAATTAGTAACAAAAAGTAGCTCACAGCTTGATAAAGGTTCGAGGACCCTGCACTATACATCCTGGTGGTAAAATATGAATATTTTATGTTGACAATATCTGTGTATTATTTGCCCTCGTGTAGGTTTTAGATCAGGGGATGGTTTCATAATAGTATGTGGTTTGCAATAGTCTGTGGTCTGTGCAGCCGTTTGAGACTCTTTGTGATTAAGGACTATACAAATAAACATGACTTGACTTGATTTGAATTGTAAAATATAATAATATAATAATGGTTTCTTCTTCACATATTTTGCCTACCACTGGTTCATTTTGAAACCCAACCCCGGGGATAAACGAGTCATCACTCAACATAGAATAACGTAAAAAACTCAACATTTACGAGGACTCTTCTGTTTGTTGAATTGTCGCTGAGCTTTCTTCCTCTCGCACTTTGATTGCGTTGATTAAATGCTTCAATTTGTGGTCAGGTTGTAGTCGTGAGGTTATGGTTAAGTCAATAGTTACATATTGCTGCAGTTTGAGACACTAACAACTCAAACACAACCATGCGCGCATTCAAATTAACTATGCTGCATGTGCATGCTGTAATCAAGGGAAATGTGAGTGACGACCCACTTGGCTCGTAACCTGTCTTTCATAGTAACTGAATAAAGGTACAAAACAGATGAAATATGAACAAACGATGTTCATCCTCAAACAGAAATAAGAAACTACGTGAGATACTTTTTCGTGAAACATATTGCTTGCTGTACTAAATGAGGGGAATACATGGAATGCAAATTTGCACAACCCCTACGATACCAACTGTATTACGATACCAAGCTGATAAGAAAAGCTGTGCCGTAATTATGAAGTTAAAAAAACTGTGCCGCATTTATGTCATTCAAGGTGTTTCGACATGTGAGAGTCAACTGTTTCGGCATGTGTCGGTCAGGTCAGGACCTTGTATCTAAGTTTGATTTTTGCAATTCGGAGATGGAATAAGAGCTTGCTCTGTCCACTCCACGCATCGGCCCGGTATTGCAGTACCTCCGGGAACGGTGCATTCGCACTGTTCACTGCATGGCTCTGTGGCTAGGACCTTAACTCGGCCTCTTGGCTGAGAGCAAATGTCTCGGCCCCTTGGGTTTGTAGCGTATTATGATTAGACCGATAACGGATAATGGATAATTGATAAAGAATATAGAACAATAAACCTTACAAAATCCCACTCCCCAACTGTATGTAACATCCTACATGCCGACATCTTATGTACATATCATGTAAATTATAACTATAGCCTTATCCTCCTTGTTTTATAATCTTATCTTCTCTGTTCCTTTATCTTCTTGGCTTTTTATCTCACTGTGAATGTGTGAAACTGGAGTGTCATGCCCAATTTCGTTGTCACAAAATGTTAACTCATTTTGTAACAATGACAATAAAAGTATATTCTATTCTATTCTATTCTATTCTATTCTATTCTATTCTACAAGTATATGGCACAGACCAGAAACAGAGACAGGACCCAGCAGCGTTTGTTTACTCAGTTGTATTGATAAAGAGCGAGAGCAGGGCTTGCTTCCACGATCCAATGATTGACGGACACGGGTAGCAGGTGGCTAGAACGCGGCACTTCCGTGTTGAGCGAGGATAATCGTAGACTGTAGGGATACTGGTCATTAGCCGGGACGGGAGAGCTAGGCGGTATCGAGTTCAGAAACGAGGTCGGCAACAGGTATCAGGCAGGAAGCGGAGCAAAACAGGTCGGATGTCGGGATGGCAGAACAGGGCAGAAACAGGTCCAGAAACAGGTCGGCAACAGGTATCAGGTAGGAGAAAACAGGGCATGAAAAATGTCTGAAGGTAGGAGCTTGTTTAGCTGGGACATCGGTTCGCAACGATCTGATGGCCTCCTCTTGAAAGCCGGGGGTTTAAAAGGAGTCTCTGAACCAATCAGCTCTAGGGCTGTTGGCGCCAAATGGGCAGTCACAGGTGCCTCATTGGCAATCATGGCACTATATTGATCCAGCCAGATTTGGGATTGTCTTTGCTGTAATTGTGGGCCGTTAAATGCACCAATAGTTAAATTAGCAACCCATAGAGCCCTAGGAACAACCCATGATAGTCCCAACCTGTGTCCCAGAACACCTAAATTTGAATTGCAATCAATAGATGTGCATGTCATTTGAATTTGCCAACACTTCCTACAAATTCTGACGCTACAAAGGCAACACTTCTCATCAGTAAGTGTTGGTGAAATGACAACCATCTCCGCCTGAATGTAGCGAAGACCAAGAAGAATGTTGTTGACTTCTGGTCATGCTCGGCACACACCGGACCAAGTGTTGAATATTAAGTCTGCAGTTTTCCCGAATTGCCAGGCTTTGTTTTGACATGTGGCTAGTGGTGCTAAACGATGTAATCCCAAAAAAGCTAAGCTACCTACCTTCAAACTTAGCATTTTAAATTAACATATAAATCCATAGTTTTAACTCATAACATTTTCTGAGTTTTGAAATTCTACCTGCAGTGGAAATTCTCTGAGATGAGCTGAGCGAGTCCAATTTTTGTAATAAAATCTGCAATGTATAGCTTGAGATTTGGGGACCAGTCACAGTATGTTTTTTTTGCGGTATAACAGTAAAATTGTAGAGAATGATGTGTAGTGCATGGAAAACTGAATAGTGAGAAAGGAACTGCTGGCTAAAGAAAGGATTAGTCATGCGGCGAACCAGTGAAGTTGAATAGGTAATGAAGAAAGAACGGCAAGCAATGCATGAGAATAGAATGAGGGGACTTAAGAGACATCGTGCAATGCATTGATTACCTCTTTCTGTCATTAGCTAGAGTCCCTATACCTTGACTTTTGTTGAGTTTTGTGTTTGCTAGGTGGAAGGCTTAAGTAGGAAGTAGAGAGTGTGAAAGAGCAATTGTGTCAGGAGTACTCTGTGCATACCGGCATCCTGATTAAGAAGAACCATCTATCTCAGGGGTGTTGCCACATTTATATTAAAACGAAAACAAGAATGGCTTGTTCAAGCCATTTGGCGTTGTCAGAGTGCTGATGAGCTAGCTATTAGAAAACCACACCGCTCCCAACCCGCTTCCGTTCTGACAGCTTGGATCGAGAGATAATGCGTGGGAACGGGATCACACGTTGCATAATTAGAAATTTGTTCCCCAATGAGATTTTTAACTTTGTGTGTATATTACGGCGTGTGTATCAACCTGGAAGCACTTCACATTAACCACTACCTGGGAGTAACTCAAAGCTTTAGAAAGGGTTAAGGGCCACTGACTTGAGATTGACATAGTCTAGTTAGAGGTAATATTCGGCCTAAAAAAAAAAATCCAGCCTGACCCGACCTGAGTCTGCGGGTATTAAAGCCTGAACCAGCCACAGCCCGACAAATTACTTGATTTGAGGGACAAAGAGTGATGCAACCCCACAATTTCACATTTTATCTATTGGGGACTTGGTAGGAGGAAGGGTGATTTTGGCCGAAGAAACAAAGAACAATGACAAGTGGATAATTAAAAATAAAACAAAAAAAAAGGTAAGAAATAATTTCGGGTTCGGGTTTCTGGTTAAAGCTCTAAACTCTAGTCTAAGTTCTTTTATAAAAGGTCTAATTGAGTGTGAAATAGGAGTCTATTAATTGATAGTAATAGAGAGCTTGATTACCATGCGAAATTACCTACATTATGATTAAAGATTTTGGTTTCTGTTAAGTAATTTGCTTCAACTCCTAGTTTGTTATTTGCATGTAGTTTCTTATTTCTGTTTAGATAATGCCACCCTTTCAGTGTTATCAACCTATCGATGTTCAAAGAAATATTCACCAAAATTGACGGGGTATCACCAGACTAGGTCACATAGTTTCTGGAAATGTGAATTTAGTTCCTTGGCCCCTTTGTAGAAATCAGGGCTGTCGTGATAGGTTGATTTCAATTGTGACGATGTCCCTTTAAATGGAACGGAGCTTGTGCTCCACTCGGCTCCGACACAGGCAACACGGGCGAGAGGAGATGGAAGTATATCGAACTAGTTGAAATGTCATATGTATTCCAAACATTTTTACGACATTTGAAAACGTTTGTGTCAGAAACCAGAGTAAAAGATAGTTATATTTCCTACCCATTTTTTTCAATTTGTTTGAAAAAGCGCCAGGGAGTCACTTGGCTCCTGAGCCGCATGCAGCTCCGGAGCCGCGGGTTACCGACCCTGCCCTATGCCTATATAGCTACAAAACTGAAATATTTGATAGGTCTTCAAAAATTGTCAGGAGCACCTCTCACAATTTGAGAAAAACGTCTAGCACTGAATAAGTTAGTTACCCTAACCTGTCCTATACTCAAATTACAATAAAAGGAAAAGAACATTTTCCTAAATAATCCTCCAATATTCAATCCATAAATGTGTGGTCATTTTTCCAGATCTAATCAGTTTGTTTCAAGCATTTCTTTCCTGGGAAAGATTGCTATAATTCATGTCTTTCTGATCAATAACTCACAATTCGTTCCATCTTTTCGGTCACTTCTTATCTTCTCCCTGTCTTGTTGCTAACTGAGTCCCAAATTGCCATCCTCACTGAATGAGATTCAATCCTGGAGCTGTCAGGCCGATGACTGATACCGATCAATCTCCAGAAAGCCGCCGAGCGTGACTGAAAGGAAAAGGGTTCCTGTCCTCGACACCGATATAATCGAGTCCTACAACGATACTATAAGACACCTTAATTATTGATGCAGAAGATATAAACTCGACATGTTACTGAAATTAGCCCTGAAACTTATTGATTTCCTGATCATTGATAGGATATTGAGGCAGGCTGAAGGAGTGCAAAAAAAAAACACATCAGTAGCAGCTCTTGGTCTTGCCTTTGCTTCAAAGTAGGCTATGTGTCAATCAAAACATGTTATGTAATGCATATTTTTGTGCTGTTGTGTATGTCCTTTGATTTTTCTATTTAACATTTTTTCTTGAATGGCAGCTATCATAAGGGTACAAATACAGAGAGGCGGGGATACTTCACACTTCGATTATCACACTTCGATTATCACACTTTGATTATTGCACATTGAATATTGCAATGTGATTATTGCACTTCGATTATCACACTTTGATTATTGCACTTCAAATTGTGCACTTCGATTATGGTTCATTGCTTCATGGATTTTCATTGCACATTGTTTTCTGCATTCTGACTGGCTAAATAGAGGAAGACTATTTCTGTCCCAAACAAATTGAACGTCTCTACCCGCTAAACCAGCTCAGGAGTCACATGAGGATCTTTGGCACGTTATTATTGTTTTGTTTTTTATTTGTTAAAGCTGTTTTCTCCGAAGTTTAAAATCCAATAGATCAATTAATGAAAGCTTTTATTATATCCACAAGATCTTATAGTTACAATATTTAATATTTGACCATTAAATGTCACAGGGACACAACAGAAGACAACAAAACAGAAAAAAATATATTAAAAAAAGAAAAGAGAAAAAAGAGAATAGGTGAGAAAATGATAAAAAACAGAACAGCGAGAAAAAAAAGCTAGAAAATGGGGGGTAAGAAAGCTGTCTTTTTATTTAATTTGGAGGGGGATTCCCGTGGCATCAAGATGGCGGACAAAGATGTCAGCTCCCTTATGGCATGTGAAATAAATACAAATTTCTCTACTTATGACATTAAATAATGCACTTTATATAATAGTTCATATATTTTTCTTAAATAGATCAATTTTGTTTTTTAAATTAATGAACATTTTTAACAACCACTAGGAGGCACTAAATTATACACACTGTCCATTTAAGGCAAATTCTATAGTAGGTACATGTAGGTATTTATCTAAAACAATACTTTATTGTTTTTAGATGATTTTTCAATACTACAGGTTGTAAAACTAGTTAGTGCTACAACATCTGTAAAAATGCCTCCGATCATCAAAATAAAACTAACAATTGACATTTGAATTCAAACAGGCACATTGAGTCATTGTAACATGTTTTACTTTGAAATCCAGCATTCTCTGGCTATGTACTTATCAGCTATTTTCATCCCAATGGGCCCATAAAGTCCGTCTCGCAAACTACCTATCGATTAGTCATTAGTTAAAAAAACGAATGCGTATCTGGGGTTGTCAGTACAACCTTTAATGTATTTATCAACCATGGATTATCTGTTCATTAAAGTGACTAAGACCAGACAGGAAAAGAAGAAACGTTCCCCTTCTCTCTCCCCCCGTTTGTGTTAATAGCTTTTTTGCTAGCGCCGGAATTCTATGATTGTAGCATGTAATCAGGGAGGGTAATTAGAATTAAGGGTCACATTATACCTCATTAATGGGGGAGTCCCAATCTCTTTGCCCTCAATATATCTGCAGAGAGAAAGAGAGAGAGCCTATCAAGGGCATTTGTTTTTATTAAAATGATTTCCCTGCCGCAATTAACTACACCAGTGACACTAAAACCTTCCCTAACCAATCAAACGGCCATATTCCAGGCCACTACACAAACAGGGACTTATTAAGTTGGCAAGGCAATAATTACTTAGAGTTTTATGTAATTATGGTCATAGCTTTCAGACTCATTAAAGCCCCAGTTCGTATTATTTTCAACTTTACATATTAATGTTAAACACACATGTAATTAAAGAGTCATGGTTACCTACCAGTATGAGGGCCTTTCTCACAATAACTCTTGTTTATTTGCGATTTATCAGTGAGACAATACTATGAAAGGTGGGTGATATTGGAATTTTGGTATCAATCAGATCCAAATAAATACAGGCTGTAATCTCTATTGACACAAATCTGATACTGATGTTATGATCATTGACAAATTACCCCCATTGCATTAGTTTACAATTATGATTGTCTAGAATAAATAAGCCCGGCACAAAGATGACTTCCACATTCGTTTCAAATAACTCACTTTGGAATGGATGAAATGACTGTGTTCTCTTTTGGACAGTTCCCGGCCGTACTAGTTCACCATGTACCATAATGAAATGTAATAACATGAAGTTTTGAATGTATCTAAAACATCCAAGGCATTGATAAAATATTGAGACATTCCCAAGTACAGAAAATTACACAAATGTCTCACTTGTTTGGCTTTCTAACACGTTTAGCAATTTCAAACACCACCACCCGATACTGTGAGTATCAGATATCTAAGAGCACGCCCATAGAGGCTTGATCTGTTCTATCGTCACTGGTCCATATAAAAAGATAACCAGTGTTGGGCGCCTTGCTGAAAAATAGTTACTTCATTCACTGACTTCATTACTCGGACAGTAATAGTTACTAGTCACAAATGATCTTATATACTTTTGTAGTAGCCAATCACCTAAAAATGCTTATACATAGCCAAATCATAATGTACACCAACCTTTGGAAGCAGCGAGCTCTTCATATTAATTGATTAGCAAAAAAAAAATAACTATAAAAAAAACTGTTTGCAAAGACACTTTATTTCCATTTTGTGCCTGGACTTCAAACCACTTGAAGATCTCCTTCTCCATGTCGAGGTACAGTCAAAGATGTTTTCCTTGTCTCTATGAATGGTATATTGTAAAAATATTTGTACAAAAAAAATACCTATATTCAGCGCATGTTGAACGTAAATACTCGGCTTAAGTACATTGTTCTGGTGTATGCCATGCTCCCCCTCCTCAAGAAGTACCTACCCTTTGCTACTGGTGACACACCCAAATATGTGCAGTTAAACTGAACCCTTGATTTGAAAATTTTATTTAACAGACGGACATTTGGCTTGCATGCAAATGTATTCGGTACGGAGAATATCTGCCCGAGGAGATATTCACTGTCCTCGTACTCTGTGCTTTACCAACATAACTGTCTTCAGGTGTACTTTATAGGTTAAATTAAACATGCCCATTTAGTATTGCTGGCAGATTGAGAACTGTATGTGATACTGTGGTGCAGAAGTATTCAGCAGAGGACATCACGATTCATTTTCTGCATTTAGTAATGCACAATGTAGTAACTACAGTTGAATTCGAAATGTCATTACTACTGCGGTACAGTACTTATTACCGAGAAAAGTATGTGTTCCTGCAATGATTTTCTTTGTAACACGTCAGTACCAACATTGCCGATAACTAGCTCGTAAAAGTGCTTGTTTTTATTTTGTTTGACATGAGGTGCAGAGGGCTCCTATCACTCCTCCTGGAGGCGACAGTGAGACAAGTGAATCTCGGTGGCCGCACACTCTTAGTATGTGAATGTTAAATGTGAAAAATCAATGATTTAAAAAAAAAAAAAAAAAACTAAAAATTGTGAAGTTAAATGACAAAGCCCTGACTAAATATAATGTTTTAACATATTTTTATTGGACGTCTCAATGATGAAAGGTGAGGCACGCTCTCTCCTGCCTCTCCTGACTGCATGTCAACGGTGCAGGGTGCCTGATTTCAGTTGTCAAGTCAAGTCAGGTCACAGACATTTGTATAGCCCTTAATCACAAGATGTCCAAAGGACTGCACAGGATTACAATTACACCTTTGCCTGATCTTAAACCAACATGTGGGCAAGAAAAAACTCAAAACCTCAACACGTGGATAATAAGAAACCTTGAGAAGGGGCCTCACAAGTGGTAATCCCCCTTTCAGAATGACCAGGGAGCGATAGATTTAGCAATGGTTAACAATACACAAAACATACTAAACATCAATCATAATAAAAAAGGTAATATGTGGAAATTTGTCCAGAAAGTGGCTGACAGCAACGACGCTTCAGGCCTGTAAAATATTTCGAAAAGTTGTGAAGGGCTCCAGCCCCCCTTCACCCGTAGTGACGAGAAACGGTTCGGAAATGAATGAATGGAATGAATAAACAAGTTTAGTTATTTCTAACCTACAATCAAGAAATATTATATTAGTTTGTGCCAGAAAGTTCCACATCAAGCCTATCTGTCCTTGCCCCCGAGATTACTGTTCACCTGCCACCAAAGTATTCAGGTTCTAGCCAAACGCTCTCATAGCTGCTGTGTCTGAAATTGATGTAATGTGTCAAATTCTAGCCCCTCCCGTCCACCCATCACACCCTCTCCATATTCAATTTTCCTTCTCTCATCCCCCTCATTCTTTTTCCGGGAGGTGAGCAATTTCAAACTCTGCAAAATGATTCAATTCTGCAGGGGCGGTTATTAAATTTGTTTGCAAATCTCTGGCCGTTTCCACACCCACCGTCTCGTCCTTTTCCCTCTCCAGCTTTTCTCTCTTTTAGCCCTTTGCTTTAGTCCGGAATGTTATCAAAATTCAAGCTTGCAAATGCAGAGACTAAAAGAGAGGGAGCATAGCCCCTAAGAGAAAACAAAAAGCGATGAAGTATAATCCCAGAAAAAGAAAAGGGGAATAATAAATCATGTTTTTCAACTGAAATATTTTTAGACAGAGCCCTCTTCAATACAATATTTTATCATAGTAGTTTCTTCCTCCCGCGTCCTTCATATTTGGCTTTTTTGACAGTGGATGAAAAACCATCAATGGAGGAGGAAACAAATTGTGAACGCAAATAAAGATGGCTGGTTGAAGCCAGCATATAATATCAAGGCTTTCCGCAAAATTAATATTTATACCGCTGATGGAGTGAAAAATAGGTAAATGTAGCTTTAAACAAGCACATAAACAATCTGTCACGGCACCACAAACTGTACTGAACACTGATTTATGTCTTTCCAGCCGTTTCCAAACGCACGCATTTTTATCTGATGAATCGTGTTTTTTCAGCCTGAGCCAATTGATTGTTAACAGAGGTTGCATTCATAGTTAATAGTGAAGCATGTAAAGTGTGTGGTCAGGGTTGTGGGAACAGAGCGTGGGAGAAACTAGGATCCAATAAAGTCCTTAATATCCTGGAAATACAACAAAATAAGCCATAAAAACAGGATGGTGTACTTGCAACATAGAATTATTTTGAAAGGTACATTATCATGTTCTGCATTACCATCTTACTTATGTTTGATTACATTTCTAAATAATTCTTCTAAACATTGTTTTTTTTCTGTTTTCTGCGTTCGAAAAAGTCTCAGAGGAGGGGAAAATCTGCTTTGGTGCACAGCTCTGACAAGACTGTGCACTGCCCAATACTCCTGTCGAATGCCTTCTTCGAGTCCACGAAACACATGTAGATCAGATAGGCAAACTTCCATGCACCCTCAAGGACCCTGCATGGAGTTCAGACCGGGTCCACTGTTCCAAGCCCCAGACGAAAACCTAACTGCTCTTGGATAGGAGGTTCAATTTGCTGATGGACTCTTCTTTGCAGTACCCCCAAATAGACCTTACCAGGGAGGCTGAGAAGTGGGATTTTGTTGTAGTTGGAACACACACTCTGGTCCACTTTTCTTGGAAAAGAGGGCCAGCCACCCCAGTCTGCCCGCCCCGATGTCCACACGATGTTGCAACATCCAGAGCCTTAATGAACCCCGGGCAGATCTCATTCACCCCTTGGGCCTTGCCACGGAGGAGCTTTTTAACAACTTAAGTGACTTCAACCCCAGGGACTTGCAGCCCTCAAATTTTTCCAGGCTTTGCAGCGAGTATTTTTTGCGTGGAACGTTTGATGTATTTCCGATCAATTTTTTTGTTAAGTAGCTTCGAGTGTTTTGGTGAACTTAGATGCCCCAGCAGAAGTATCTAGCCCCCCTCAACTTAAGCACGCACTCGGTTTTTCCTATGCTTCTAGCGTTGCGTTTCGAGAGAACGAATGTCCCGGTCGTAGTCTTTAGAAGTTGTTTATTAAGAACATTGAATGGCGTGACTAAAAAATAAAACACGAGTGCAGGTTTGCATGAATGGGGTGAAATTCTGCAGGAATTTGGAAATCAGCCACAACGAGTCATGCCAAATACACTCAATGTAGCTGAAATACAAATTATATAAAATTTGAGCAACTTTCGGTTACAGTAGATTTGAGGTTTAATGCCACCCTGGATAAAACATATTAGCATACACAGCTGACGTTAGTGTGTTACTTCGACATCAATCAGGTGCCACCCCGCGTTACTGACCAACATGTACTGGTAACCCATCAGCTACAAATAACTGGTGAGCATGTGCCAATGACCCTATCAGAAAGGGATATGACACCCATACAAGGTCTGATCCTCGACAGCCGTCTGAGTTTTTGGTATGAATTCAGATGATTTACCACTTGAAGCTGCTAAAAATTACACAATGTCCCTTTAAGGATCAAAGATGGGAAACAATTCCTTATACTTTCTTCAGTCTGTTACGATTGTGGGCGTGATGGGATGTGTATATTTGGTCTTGACAGGACGTAGACGGGGCTGTAAGTGGGTATACCTGGTTTGGGCATAACCAGAAGTGGGTGGGACTATGTGAAACACTTAATTTCTATTGGTTGAGACCGCCGGAAGTTAGTCGGACTTACCACGGATGGGGGTGGGGCTTCTTGGCTTTAGCTGCTTGCCTATTAGCTGTTACAACCGGAAGTGGGCGTGACCTACTTAAATATGATTGGCTGTGATGTCATTGAATGGGTCCATTTTTCGTTAGTGGCCTTATTTTATTCTTGAATATAACATTAACTCCCTATCCGACACAAAAATGTTCGTATCCTCAGTACAGAAAAATGCATGAGGAAAAGCAAGATGACTATGTGTATTATTATGGAAAACATTACTGAGAGGTCACTAAATACAAATATACTACAACTTCTCTTGTAAAAACATTCCCATTTGAGAGAGGGTTTAAAAAAAATCTCATATTTTTTCAAGATACCGCACACGGAGAGCTGCTGCAATACCTCGAACCCAGCAGAACAGCAAAAAGCAATATTCTGCTCTTGGTATTTCGTTTGTAAACAAATCAGAAAAGCTCGAATGAAACCCTCATCCACAGGTGCTGCTGTCCGTCCAACCGGGATAAAAATGAAATTGACAAACACGGAGGAACAGGAGGAGGTGATATATATAAAAGAGGTGTGCAAAACCACTTTTCTCGCCTCAAATCAAAAGTGGAGTCGTTTTCCTATCTGGCTCCTAGATGTAAGATATGAGTCGGCTTTGCACTTTGACAGGTTAATGCACTTGGCAATGAACAGGCACACACAAACTTTCAGCTACACGGGAATATCAGGTGAGTACAAAAAGAAAAAAAGCCAAACAAATACAAAACATCAGCACAACAACTCATAAAATCGCTCATACAAAGGAAGAAAACATAAAAGGAGGCTTCGAGCATTAAAGGTTACGTCGAAGAGGTAAGTCGACAAATAGTGTTGCGACAGTGGGAGGAAGGGCTCGGTTTCACAAAGCAGCTTGGAAACTGCAGCATATGAGAAACTCACAGTAAAGATGGCCGATACTGGGAATGTACCATGTGTCAACGACAATAAAAGCTCACACAAAACTCTCAGATGTTTTTCAAATTGTGCGGCGCGCCCTATCGAACAGTGCGACCTGTGTGTGATGTGAGACGGCGTATGTAGCTGAGGACACCGACTCACACTGGCAAGCTTAATGCTTAATTCCAATTTTTCTGTAAAATCCGATGTTCTTGCGGAATAAATCACATTTTTTAGACAAATCACCCACATCTTCATTCACAACCTTTTGTCTTCACCCGGGCCAGCAGGGGTCAGTACAACGTTGAATGTGAGTGCTTACAGCACTCGTGGCAATGAGTTAAGCTGTCGTAGCCAGCACCAACTAAGAATGGTTGTGATTACAAATAACCACAAATGTACATTCACAGTTTAGCATCAAGTGGGCTCATTCCTGACGACGCATGTTTGATATTGAACTAAACTTGCAGGCAAGTAACTCAAATAACCATTGAACATAAGCATCATTAATCTACTAAAATGTACATAGAAGTAATGTAATTAATTATATTTAAACACTGGACAGCTTAATGCTTACTTCCAGATTTTGTGTAAAATCCGATGTTCTTATGGAATCACATTTCCCCCAAAAAATCACCCACGTCTTCATTCACAACCCTCTGTTTTCATCCAGGCCTACAGGGGTCACTGCCGTCACACACAGCATGTCCATTGTTTGCGGAAGTACTCGTGGATGCTAACGCCGAAGCAATTCAAAATGTATTGTGCTACCGGAGGCTGAATAGAGTTTTGTCTCCAAATTAAATCCAAAACCTCACTTTCCCTTCAATGAATGATTATGTGGCCTCATGTGGCTCTACAGCTGCTTGTTGCTGACAGCTGGTTTAGCTGATATTAATTACTATTTCTATTCAGAAAAGTTAAGAGATGCTTTACTAAAAACAACTGAAATATTACATAAATAGAACTTTACAAATAATATGTACTGTTCTTTTACTAAAGTGAAAAACTGGGTTAAAATCTGTAAAATGATATGATATTTCAAGTCCGTCCATCCATCCATTATCTGCACCGCTTATCCTCAGTAGGGTCACGGGGCTGCTGGAGCCCATCCCAGCTATCTTCGGGCAGTGGGCAGGGGACACCCTGAACTGGTTGCCAGCCAATCGCAGGGCACACAGGGACAGACAAATCGCTCGCTCATTCACACCTAGGGACAATTTGGACCGGCCAATTAACATGACAAGCATGTTTTTTGAAATGTAGGAGGAAACCAGAGTGCCCAGAGGAAACCCACGGGGAGAACATACAAACTCCACACAGGGGGTTTGAGCTCACAACCTCAGAACTGTGCCGCGCACGCGCTAACCACTGCGCCGCCGTGCTGCCCGCCATTTCAAGTCATTTTACCATTTTATTTAATTGTTCTGCAACAATTAGTTAATTTGGTCAAGTGATTTTTTTCTTTTTGAACAACAGTACAAAATAAAATGTAATGAAATACAAAATTCTTGGATAATTTAGCTCAATTCATTTTATTATATATATATTTTTGGGGAAAACTAGTATGAATATAGTAAAATGTGTCACGAAGCAGGTCGGGAAGCAGGAAGTTGGAACTCATTTGCGTAGACGATATGTCACTTTAATTGAGAAAGAAAAGTTGTCCAACACACAAACGGACCAAAAACAAAACACAGGATCAAACGCAGGCAGATTTACAGACCAGGCATTTAACAGGATTAAACAGAACTTGCCGGAATCACATCGGATGTTACAAGTGCAACAAAGTCCAACAAGCGCAACAAGCATAAACAGGTTAAAAAAAAGTCTAAACAATGATCTGGCAAAAGGCAGCTCCACAAGGCGCGTTTAAGTACCCATAGGAGTAATCAGGAAAATGCAGGTCAGCCGATGTCAAGGGGCGGGGCCAGCTGGGCACCATTTTTTCAATATTTTATGAGTAGAACAGAAGTATTTAGCTAAATAAAAATAGTATAGAAATTAAGTATTACATGGAGAATTCTTATTTTATTTTATTATTATTGTAATTCAAGGAATTTAGTTTGTTGGAACCTATAAGACACTAAGTGTTAATACATTTAGTCTACATGTATACAAACACATAAACTATGGATGTGATCACAGAAAAAAAACAGACGCCTAAGTTAAAGGCGTGAACATGTTAATGGAAGTAGACATTGTGCAACGAGCGTTCAAAAACACAGGAGTAGGTGTTCTCTTGCCAAGCTGAAAAGTAATAAAAAATTACTGGGCCATGCAAGGCTTAAAGGTAAAAACAGGAGTAAACATTTAGTCGACCACAGATGAGAGAGCGCACTCCTTTTGAACAGTAGATAGTCTTTCCATTGCCTTCTTTTTAGACATTAGCCTAGCTGCTCTCTGCCTCCTATATCTGCCAAATTGAATCGATAAGTAATTAACACTTCGGCTCTATTCTGGCAAGTTTTTCTTCCCTCTCACTTTGCAACAGTGAGTCTTTGTTGCCTTGTAAACGACGCACAATATAATGCACAACTCAAATACACGCCTGACTCAAATACTCAAATATAGTATAGTCCAGAGATAGGGTCTGGCCAATACTACCTTATGCAGAATCAAAGGTATAAATGATTAAATATCTACACATATACTGTATGTCGTATACATATACAAAGCAAAAAAAAACAACAGAATACCGAAATATTTGTAGAGTAATTGCTATTTAATCCAGAATGTTATTTGTTGGTTAACGATTCGGCCAGCAGGTAGTGTACACGGTGTCCCACCAAAATTAATGCTGGGTAAAAAAAAAAACCCTCAGAAAAGTCTTTCTATCCCTTTTTGTCGCATCCTTCAGCCGAGGGATAGGGAAAATGAGAACCATATCTTGGTTTTGATATGTTTAATGGCTGGAGAGATAAGGCTGTTGTCAGGAGCCAGAATGTAGACAGGACCCAATTGCGTTCCGTTTTCACAAGTTTTATCAAAGGAAAGAGGAAGGGCTGCGCCCAGATCCAGTGTTCGCTGGGCGCGGGAAGCAGGTCGCTCTGAACGCGGAAGTGGATCTTCCGTGGTGAGCGATGCCGGTGTCGGGAACGGAAAACAGGACCAGAGAGCAAAAACGTGGTCGGGGTCGTAAGCGAATCGTAAGGCAGGAAAGGAGAGTCGACGTGGTCGGGTACAAAAAGAGGTCGAAAGCCGGGACGGAAGAGTAAATGTGGTCAGGATAAAAAACAGGTTGAAGCCGGAGGACCTACGGGAGCAAAAATAGGTGGGAGTCAGGGTCGAAAAAGGCTTGCCTAGTGTTAACTGAGGTTCGCAGACGGATTGACAAACAGGGACAGATAGGAGTGGGTATGAATAGGGACAGGGAGCCAATCAGAGTCCGAGGCAGTTGGCGCCAAAGGGGCAGGGACGGTTGATTCACATCAGTAATCATGACAACTGTGGCTTTTGGACGTCCTAATCTCCATTGTCCTCAGGCAGCCTCGGCCTGCGAGACCTTTTCCATCACGTGTGTAGGCTCTGGGAAAAAAACAAGGCAGTTTGGAGCTTTGCTTTTCTTTTCTAGGTGCGGGAACTCTCGGTCAAGAGGTCTGGTCCCATTCAATGGCACTGAATGAGTTAAAGGAAGCAGGGGCTTGAGCATCACCCAATGTCTAAGAGTGCACACCCCTTTCAGCTGGAACTTAAATCCCCTTAAAAAAGTATTGACTTCTATTCAAACGCTTAGATTAGTCACTCCCGTAACTAGTTTTCCAGTTGAGACAAACAAGCAAACACAGACTCGCTACTGGCTGGTGGTGTGGCATTTGCCACTTGTTGATGTAAGTGTTGTCTTTCAAGGGACAGAAGCATGTCTGGAATGCAGATCAATTTGCCTGAATAAGGAGAGAAGGTCAGGTACAGAAGACGCATGACGGCGATAATGGAGTGACGGGATAGAGGAAGGCAAACGGACCACAGAGAACGAGACAACAAAATAATCGAGAGAGGAAGGGAGAGACTGGCAGCCTCGGGCGCCGTCCAGGATTGATGGGTACGCGCTAGGATTGGGCCGGGGCCCCCGTCATCAATCCTTTTGGCTAATCAGAGTATGGCTGAATTATTGATAATGAACCTCATCAATAATTGCACGGTGCTTTTTGGGCAATGGACCGTCACAAGGGAGAGAAGGGAAAGCTTGTATGCTTCTCGCCAGCGCCGGCATCACACGCTTGTTTATGAAGTGGAGAGGACAAAATAACACGGATAATGAGCAAGTGATGAAACCCATTTCAAAGATGAGCCTGTTTGTATCAAAACACGACACAAACAAGATGAGATACTTTGGGGAACGTATTTATGATTTGTGTACGACGGCATTACCTTCTCAGCTCGTCGCAAGGTTAAAGAGCTCTTGAATCCATGACAGAATCGCGCACTAAAATGTCTCTTGCTTGTAAAATTATCATGCCCTATTGAAGAGATTCCTTGACTTCACAGTCAATGTTCCCTCTAATTTTCCACGGGTCTGAGCGTTCACACAAAGTCGGTGAGCGATGCTTGAAACAACAGTGAGCAACAGCAATCCCAAGTGTGGCAACTAATCCATTATCAAACATGTCCAAAACTTGACATCAAGTTACATTTTGCTCAATTTCCGGCAATGCAAAAAAATGTTTCACTTTTGAATGAATTGACTAATGTATTATTGCAAAGGTTGTACGGCCTACAAACGTCATTTGTTTTTACAACAATTCTTTCACAAGATTTCCATTTCTTTTTTTCCTGGTATCTTTTGTCGCATAATACTAACATTTTTGGGGGCTTATTTAATCGGTTGCACGATACACAAATGCATTTAATCACATTTTTTAGTGGAAATACAATGTTGGCAACACGATTGACTTGGTATAATTGGAAATTATTTGAATGCAACACAAACCTTTTCTTCTTTTTCCCTGTTTTTTCATTTTTTTTTTCATTCCTTTAAAAAAATCTCATCGTGTTTATTTTTCTCAGCTGTTACTTTTTTCTTTTTGTTCTCTATTCACTTTTTTTTTGTATTTTTTTCTTTTTTTTATATTCCCCCGTTCTTTAAGTCATTTTGTGCATAATTTTACATAATATTTGGTCATATAGGGATGAAAGAAGCAAAAACAACCTGAAGAGCCGTTTAGGACCCGAAAGAGCAGTTCCTTTTAGTGAGCCGAGCCAAAGAAGCCGGTTCTCGACAAACTCTACTGACTTTACTCAACTTCGTTCTACTACGACCTTGACTTCAAAATACCGCATTTAGAACACAACATCAGGGGAACCCTTGTATTTTAACCTGCATGCACTGTAACTTTGACTTAATTCACTTCTTAATTCGCAATTTCGAGCCCTGATTTTTGTGAGCTGGCTACATTTCCTTTTGCGCAGAAAAGCTCTGGCTAGTGCGCAATTGCGCACACACGCAGCTTAGAGGGAACATTGCGCTGGGTAGATTTTCTTGTGTGCTAAGAATGTGGAGGCAGTGCGCAATTGCGCACGCGCGCAGCTTAGACGTAACATTGTTCACAGTGGTCATCTGTTCCATAGACTTATGTAGAAGAGCTGTAAAAGTGGGGTGCATTCAAAGGGTCCTTAAAAAGTTGGAAGGTATTGCTTTATTAAGTATATGTTAACGATGACCAACTGAGTTCAAATAGCCCTTCTGCTTTATATTCTACTCCGCGTATCTGCTTTCTCTTACTTATCAGAGCTGTTCAGGGCGAACAACGTTAGGTTTGAGGACTGGGATATGGGGGTTGGGGGTGCAGGTGAGAGATGTCATGCTTGTTCCCGCCTTTTTTTTGGAGGTGTCATGATTACTGATGCGAGGCACTTGAGCCTGCTCCTTTGGCGCCAACTGCCTCGGACGCAGATTGGCTGCTTGTCTCTTTTAAAACCCCCGTTTTCCTGTCAGCAGCTAGGCAAGCCTTTCGACGCTGACTCTCTCCTGTTCTGATTCCCGTCTGTTTCCAGGCTCCGACCCATTTTCTGAACTTGACTACGATTTTTTCTCCCCCATCCCGGCCACGGATCTGTTTTTTCCCACTCTCGACACTGCCTTCGCTCGCCACAGAAATACCACATCCGCGTCTGAGCAACCTGCTCCCCGCGACCAGCGATCTACGGATCGTGTGTACTATACTTTCCCTTCTTCCAAATAAAACTAAGATAAACACACGCAAGTGGGTCCTGTCTTCGTTCTGGTCCTGACAGAAGGGGTGCAATAAAATGATGAGACTCAAACCCCAAGAAACATGGAAAAAATATGTAATCTTTCTAGCCTGTCTCAGAGGGCTCACGTATCATAAATGAGATGACCAAGGCTGTAACAAAGACTTTAAGCCAGGGGATGGTGACAGGGTGTAATTAGGCACACATTTGCATACAGCTCACTTAAAGGGACAGTGTGTAACATTGAGTGCCTCTTAATGATACAAAACATCTTTAATTCAGTAAAAAAACATTGATTTGAATACTAGGCAAAATTGCATGAACTATCATAGCAATGTTAGTTTTTAGTCGGCACCATGTTTTTCTCGCGTATCTTGCTGCGACCCTGTGCTTTTGGGTCAGGTTTTCATTCACATTAGACAACAGCGTCATCTAGTGGTCAAATATTCCACACTGGGGCTTTGAGTATGTAGGACAGAAAATGTCATAAATTATCATTTTAATGCTCTTATCAACTCGAAAACGTTGATAAGAACGCTTCGTGGATTTTTTTTAATTAAAAACAATGTGTAGTTTTATATTTAACATTATCTATTTTGACTCCAAAGAGTCATTCATAATTGAAGGAACATTTCACACAATTTAACACTGTCAATAAATAAATGACCAAAAAATAATACTTATTTACAAAAACAAAAACCCTGAACAAACCTTTCTAAGGGATCAAAACAGGATGATACTGTCAGGTTGAAAACTATGTCCGGATGATTTAATAACCTCCATCCATCCATCCATTGTCTGCACTGCTTATCCTCAGTAGGGTCGCGGGGGTGCTGGAGCCCATCCCAGCAATCATCGGGCAGTGGGCAGGGGACACCCTGAACTGGTTGCCAGCCAATCGCAGGGCACACAGGGACAGACAACTCGCTCGCTCATTCACACCGAGGGACAATTAGGACCGGCCAATCCACCTGAAATGCATGTCTTTGGAACGTGGGAGGAAACCGGAGTGCCCGGAGGAAACCCACGCAAGCACGGGGAGAACATACAAAATCCGCACAGGAAGTCCGTTAGCTGGATTTGAACCCACACAGGAGGTGCTAACCACTGCGCCGCCATGCTGCCCTTAAGTTATAATCAAACTCGTTTATTAAGGAAAAGCAAGCACATAGAAACAAGGAAAGATTGCGTTCTTGCAAACTGAAATATAATATTTACAAAGTGTGCACCTCTTTTTTTATACGATCTTGTGGATTCTGATTGGAGGACACAGTAATGTTTCTGATTGGTTCGGACAGGAAATGCAGTGTATAATGTTGGTCGCGAGATACCATGCGAGTATAACGAATGAGCAATAGAAAATTGGAATTTAGGAGTCAAACTTCCATAGAACAAGACGTAACCAGTAGCCTTTTAAGTTGTAGATGGTTAGCAAATGATTTCCGTGCATCTGTTTGATAACAGATAGAAGTCTAACAGTGAGTGTCTGAATTGTAGCTTTTAAGCTTGGGAACCTTATTGTCCTGACCTTAAAGGTGCTTGCTCCTGAGAACAACGTGAAAGCTTAACTGGTTTGGAGTACAATACAGAAATATACAAACGTATGAAGATATATAAATGTATAAAATATAGAATATAGTATAAAAGCCACACTTAGACCATAAATTCCCTTATATATTCAAAATAAAGTTACAAAGTGCACATCTTGTAAACTAGAACTTACCGTAAATTCCATACTATAGAGCGCACCTGATTATAAGCCGCACCCACCACATTTTAAGAGGAAAACCGATTTTGTACTTACACAAGCCGCACCTGTATATAAGCCGCATGATGTAACACAAACACAAAATTAACCCAAACCCGACTTTAAGTCCCGCGATTGAACCAAAATGTCCTTCATTAAAGTACACAGTCCAAAAATCACAGCCGGCAAAATGAACGGAAAATGATACCGGTACTTAAGGTTTGATGCAGACCTGCGGGGTCTGGGTCCCGTTGAAAGTAATCCAATGAAACAAGTGTATACTTCCAAAGGTAAGGGTGGGAAAAATATATATCCACTAAATATATATGTCCTGACGGACAGACCTTTTCGTTTCATAAATCTAAGACGCCACGACGGTCCTCCTTTGAAATCCGGAATTTTCTTTTCGGTGGTGATTGTTTTTTGCTTTCAGTCTGATCTGCACAGTCGAAACACGTCGGCAATCTGCTCACTGTGTGTTCACCCAGTCTTCTAGAAGGTCTTCCAGTTCGGGCCACCTAGTTTTATTACCTAGGAAAGCTTTTTTCGCCTTTTTACATTTCTCCAGTTCTTCCCGCTGCCGTTTCCAGCGTCTCACCATTGATTAGTTTATGCCAAGTTTACGTGCAGTAACTCTGTTTCCTTTTTTATCGGACTGCTCGATTGCTTTTAGCCTGAAAGCTGTGTCATGTGCCTTTCTTTTTGCATTTTGCATGATGAGGGTATGTTTACGCTAATTTAATTTATGCACAAGCCAAAAAGTTGCAGTCTTCCTCAGTGCATATATTCCACCGGTCTAAATCTTACCTTTTGTACTCCAGCGCCGCTGGCAGCCGTTAGAAAAATTACATAAATTGTCCGCATCACTGAATAAGCCGCAAGGTTGAAAGTTTGGGGAAAAAGTAACGGCTTATAGTCCGGAATTTACGGTAACTATATAGCAGTAAATCATGGCTTACTGTAAACATTTATTTACTGGAAATTGGAAAGAATGGACATTAGCATTTAGATATAATATATGAAAGTCTATTCCTTCTTTTGTTTGAACGAGTTACTCAAGCGGACAAGCCTGTTGACATTTTCAGACAACAGGGAGGTTCGCCTTTTCTGAACAGCATGTCCAGACGACGTAAACAACCTTTTAGAAGTTACTGATGTGGCAGGTGTTGCTAAGTACTTCCGTGCAAGTAGGGCCATCTCACTGTGTGACACTTCATGTGTGCACCACGATTTCTGGGGAGAGTCCTCTATGCCAACATGATGCTCTGCCTTGTAGCGCTCCAGACATGGATAAATTCTGTCCTCTTGGCCGTAGTTAGCTTGTTCTTGGTTCCGGTATCCATATGCCTGTGTCAAAAGCCATCCAGTGTCGCCTGGTTTTAAAGATGAGGAGGTGGAGAATTTGCATTTGCTTTATGTTTGGACATCAAGTGAGATTTCAGACTGAATGTCAGATTACTTTGGTCTTTGCACTCGAACATTGACTGATTTAATGATGCTGCAATTGAGTTTTTATGTTACCATGTATGCACTTTTACTTATTTAATGGGTGTTGGGTTATCTATCTATATGTATTCTAACTATTTATGCATCTTTGAATTTTGTTGGTCTTTGACAATGACTTCTTGTCAATCGATCCATTTTGAAACTTTTTGAAACAAAACTTTCCATTCAGAATTATTTTCAAATCCATTTCAGCGTTTCACACAAACAGAACACAGCAAGTGAGCAGGCAGGCCATAAGACGTTAACATGCGTGGGGCTTGCTCATTGTTTTGTTTCTGGGTTCCAAGCCGATCCTGTTGTTTTTATAACGTTGCTGCCACCATTTATAAAAACCACAAGTACACTTGGTCACAATGAACATCAAAACAATGACGACAGCAAATTTGCATTTTTGTGTTAGTAAAGCAATATTATTGACTGCATTTTTTTAACGTATCTAGACTTCTTGGCATAACTATCTACAACAAAATATAAGATAAGAAGAACATATTTCCCCTTGGCAAAATATGCTAATTATTTATATTCATCCATCCATCCTTTATCTGCACCGCTTATCCTCAGTTGGGTGGGGGGTTGGGGGTGTGTGGGGTTCCCATCCCAGCTATTTTCGGGCAGTGGGCAGGGGACACCCTGAACTGGTTGCCAGCCAGTCGCAGGGCACACAGAGACAGACAACTCACTCGCTCATTCACACGTAGGGACGATTTGGACCGGCCAATTAACATGACATGCATGTTTTTGGAAATGTGGGAAGAAACCAGAGTGCACGGGGAGAACATGCAAACTCCACACAGGAAGGTTTGATCTCATGACCTTTAGAACTCTGCCACAGATGCGCTAAGCATTCAGCCACCTGCTGCCCGTTTAAGATAGATAGATAGATACTTTATTCATCCCCGAAGGGAAATTCACATTTCCAGCAGCATCCCTGAGCTGAGAACAATACAATAATAAAGCAAAAATAATACAATATACAAATACCCAGTTTGACGTGCAAATGCCCACTATAGCGTGTTATATAGAATATCTAAATAGTGCTACACAGAATACATATTGCAATAAAATTCGGTAATATGCAATGTAGGTGGTGTGGTTTAATGTGGGCTTTTACTCTGCCGGGTAGAGTTAAAGAGCCTCATGGCATGAGGAAGAAAATATCTCTTCATTCTCTCCGTAGTACAAGACAGTGACAGCAGTCTGTCGCTGAAACTGCTCTTCTGTCTGGAGATAATGCCGTGTAGTGGATGCGATGGATTGTCCATGATTGACCGCAGCGTTTCCAGTGCCCGTCTCTCAGCTACTGTTGTTAGTTCTGTCCAGCTCTTTGCCCACAACAGAGCTCGCCATACCATACCATACCAACAAAATTCAAAGATGTACAAATATTTAGAATAAATATCCATCCATCCATCCATTATCTGCACCACTTATCCTCAGTAGGGTCGCGGGGGTGCTGGAGCCCATTCCAGCTATCTTCAGCCATACCATTTCAAAATGACAAACATCTGTATATCTTACCACTTTTCTTTCAATAATGCCTGAGTGTTATACAGTCAGGACAAATAAAATGAAAACTAGATTATATCTATTCTCAATTTTTGGATTTCCATTTTTAAAATAACTGAAGATTGATATTATATGATAAATAGTATCCATGTAAGTAATAGGGAAGGTATTACTGTGCTGAGCGTCTACAGATGCAGAGTGAGGCACGCAATTCTCTTGCCTCATGACAGAGGGTGATGGTGAGGCAGATGATTTGTAGGTGCACACCTTAGAACCAAATCATATATTTAATGATAATATTAGCAACCTAACGTCCCGTTAAGCAATCTATTTTTTTTTTATTGTGGCATGGATTTCTTTTTCATAATAAATCACCTCATTATTCAAAATAAATGTACTCTTATTATAAGTTAAGATAAGATAAGCACTTGTTTTTCTATGTTACAGTTTATCTATTGCCTTCTAGCTCTGCTAATCAAATGATGAATATGATGTAGGTTTATTTAAGTGTAAATCTGACTGTTCTTTAACAGACACAAATATTTTACAGGACACTTTCAGATATAATGTCCCCCTATGTTCCAGTCGGTAGCCTTCACTCAGAAAATGCTGGTCTACTAGTGATCCCAAGGGCCAAGAAGAGATCCCCAGGATCGAAAGCATTCTCCATTCAGGGCCCCATTGTTGTGGAACTCTCTGCCCCCTGAGATTCGATCTGCAACCACAGTGGAATTGTTTAAATCCAGGCTTCAAACACACTTCTATTCTATAGCATATGAATAACCTACATTTTATGTTGATAGAATCTGTGTCATATTTATTATTGCTACATCCATTGCAGCCTCATTTGCGGCCCCTTCTCAAGGTTTTTTTCATTTTCCTCATGATAAGGTTCTTGAGTTTTTCCTTGCCCTCATGTAGGTTTTAGATCAGGGGATGGTGTTATAATATTCTGTAGTTTGCAATAGTCCGTGGTCTATGCAGCCGTTTGAGTGATTTAGTGATTTAGTGATTAAGGATTATACAAATAAAAATGGCTTGACTTGACTTAAAATGTGTTCATTATCATTACTGATGTTTTGGTCTATTTCAGAGAATTCAGAATGTAAACTACCTCGATAAACTACAGATGTTGAAGTTAAAGTTTGATCCAATGTAGTCTGTAAAAGTGCCGTGAGTCTGGCAGCCTCACTACCTCTGAAAAGTGAAGTTTGCATAGATCCTTAATACAAAGGTTGTGTCAAAAGTCATCATTTATTTCCAATAAAGTGAAATTAAATGGAAGTGTCTGTGAATAATTCAACATATCATAATGAGAATAACATTTTCTCCTGGAAAAAAAAGTGCCACTTTTGCGAGCTGAGTTAAGCCCCGCACTCTGTTGTAGCTCATTTCGTATTAATCTCCCCACTTCTCTTTCTGGTCCTCCAATTGTTTGACTCTCCATCCTAAGCGCTCCCTGATAGAAAAAGGGCCAGCCCCGCGGGGTAGAATCTAACAAGGACTCATGAATTCAACCACATTTCTCCAGCCTTGGGCTTTCTTTTACTGACTTTCTATTTGCGCAAGAGGCCAACTTAAAAGTAACCCCCGTCCTGTATAAAATAGAACCGCACTGACTCATATCGTTGGCGTGCTCTGCGTACTTGCCGTTTGCACCTGATGCACTTCAAGATCTCAAGGACTTCAACTTTTTACCCTCAAAACAAAACCTTCGAAACCAGGCGACAAACTCATTTTTGGTAGACACTTGTTAACCTCTTTTAGTATAGAAAAACCTTCATTGAAAGTCCATCCATCTATCCATTATCTGCACGACTGATCCTCAGTAGTGTCACGGGGGTGCTGGAGCCCATCCCTGCTATCTTCAGGCAGCGGGCAGGGGACACCCTAAACTGGTTGCCAGCCAGTCGCAGGGCACACAGAGACAGACAACTAACTCGCTCATTCACACCTCGGGGCAATTTGGACCGGCCAATTAACCTGACTTGCATGTTTTTGGAATGTGGGAGGGAACCGCAGTGCCTGGAGCAAACCCATGCAAGCATGGGGAGAACATGCAAACTCCACTCAGGATGGTTCAATCTCATGACCTAAAAACTGTGCTGCACATGCGCTAACCACTGCGCTGCCATGCCGCCCTTCAATGAAAGTGTTCCAATCAAAAGAATTGATATGATTTTATATCAGAAGACACCAATAAATTGCCCTCGGGTACTTGTGTGATACCAGGATTTTTGGTATAGATCCGATCCAAGTAAATACTGGCTAGTATTGATTGATACCAATCTGATACAGATACTTTTTGCTAAACATGTCAGGATAAACAATATAATCCCTCCCTCTTTGAGTTAGTTTATAATTACGATCAAAACAGCACAAGGACTTTAGGCAGCGCAATGTTTTATTTTCCTAAAATTACTACAATGAATACATTAACGCTGTAAATAAAAAACAATATGCATATTTCTATTATGACTGCTCCAGAATAATAGCCAGGAGAGTCAAACCTCAAAAATGAGTAATGTGATACATGTAAGAATAATGTGTGCCAATGTCAACAGTGACAATACTTTCATTGCACAATATTTTGAAAATAAAGTCAGTAGTGCCATAAAATGTGTCATCATAATTGTATCAAAACTGAAAGTGAATATATGTTAAATCTCACAACATCATACCACATTATTTTTAGTGATGGTTGAAATGCGAAGGCAGTATCGATCCCACAACAATAGGTTTGATCTGATCCAAGTACTTGGTCTTACATCGATATTTGGATCGATCCACCCATCCTTACCAGTTAGCCCCAAACAAAAACTTGGACGGGACTGGTTCCAGTTACCTCATCATTGATATTTCATGAGAAACAATTTAGGAACTGAAAATATAAGCAATGGAAAATATAATGACTCTCCATGCATCTTCTACATCAATTACATGTGTAGTTAAGCGGTTCTGTTTTTAAAATAGTTTATGGTAGGTTAATTTCCCCCACAACTGGTTATTACAACATAGTAAGCCATAAAAACATAGTTACTGTATAGTAATAACAAAATAACAGATGTTATTTTGGAAAAAAACACTTTTTCCTGTTTTTTAAAGTGTTGCACGTCCCAAACAGCTGTGATAAAAGAAGATAGGCGCGATGAAAAACTATTTGATTATTAAATTTATCACTATATGATGTCACTACTGCATGAGTTTTCCAGTTGCATTAATTTTACCATTTAATTAGCACATCATTACCTTGATAATCACAATATTCAATTAGTTGTTATAGATGCACTTTTTATTCTTCCACACATTTAAACAAAGCATTAACTCACTGGCTTTATGTGATATTCCAATGTAGAGACGCTCCCCTACTTACGAACATTCGAGTGAAGAGCAACGTTAAATGCGAAAACAATTTTGGGATGTCGAGAAATATCTGGACATTGCTGTAAGTTAGATTTTGTATTGTGTGGACCTTTTTCCGAGTACAGGACATTACTGTCAGGGCTGGGTAGGGTTACTTTAACTTGATTACTTTCAATTACTTTTGTATTACTCCAATACCAAATATGCCAATAAAAGACAAAAGAAACTAAATATGAATACAATTATTAAATTTTGTGCAGGCTTGGGGGGTAACGGAATACATGGAAAAGCAAAAATGATTCATCTCATCTCATTAGCTGTACCGCTTATCCTCATTAGGGTCGCGGGGGGGCTGGAGCCTATCCCAGCCATCTCCGGGCAGTGGGCAGGGGACACCCTGAACTGGTTGCCAGCCAATCGCAGAGCACACGGGGACATACAACTCACTCGCTCATTACACCTAGGGACAATTTGGACCGGCCAATTCCCCTGAAATGCATGTTTTTGGAATGGGGCTGTGAGAGGTCACCCAGCATCCAGCCCAAAGAAGAAATTGGCTTCTACTTCCTAATTTCTGTGTAATGTAAAGGCACTGCACTGTATCTCTAGCACGCCAAGAACTTTGATATTTTTATTGTTTAATATCTCGTGCATCCATTCAATATGGTTGGTGTAAAATGTGAAGAAGAGACGTTTCTTTTCAAATGATAGTGGAATAAGAAAGCTTGATGTAGTTGAGAAAATGGTTGGATTGCTTTTTTTTCATCCACTTTTTCCAAAAGTAAGTTAAAATTAACTTCATGTATCTTTATAGTCGAATCAAGTTATGTTTGTATTGCCCTTAATCACAAAGTGTCTCAGAGGGCTTCACAGACCACAGAATGTCAACGTGTAATGTGTACCTTTGTTTTTCAGTACTATGCTTTATCATTCAGCCTGTTTTGTACTGTCATGGAGCATATTCTTTTATTAAATATTTATTTTTCCCTTTCTAAATAATAACGGTTACTCATACTAGCCTTAGTACTTTTATAAACCTCAAACATACAAAATATAGCACAGAAGCAACTTACGAACAAATTCAACTTACGAATGATCGGAACATATCTCGTTCGTAAGTAGGGCAGCGTCTGTATCCTTTCAATCACTACTTTCCCAGCATTGTTTCTCAGTGGTGTTCTGATGGATCAACCCTAATCTTATCATAGAACCTTCAGAAGTTAAACACACATTGAGACACAGATTAGCTAAGCCAATAACCATAAAAATGTATGGTATTTCAATTTATAAATTATACTTAAAAAAAACAATAAGTCATTTCATCCATAATGTTTTATAATAAAGTAAGGCTGTCGAAAACATATTTGTGGAGCTGTTTGGAAGCCTAATTTCTAATACTCTATAAAACCAGCCAATTATTACAAGTAGTATTTGCCCAGCAAACATACTCACCCCACATGTTCATTTCTAAATGGGTGGTGGTGTTCAAGAAATCCCCAAAAACCCAGAAAAACACAGAAAGGACTAAGAAAATGGCACGTTATCCATTATAAGTCATTTCAAGCAACACAAATCTTGAGCTCTGCAAGACAGAAATCCAATACATTACATTGCTTGTCAGAAAAGCCCTTTATAAGGTCATACTCGCACCTTAGAAACGGGCTGGCAGTCCAATCAGTGAGTGGATTTGGAAATACATCAGTTCGCCCTCAGCAACACAAGTGACATGATCTGCAAGACGCAATTTACGCGCCACAACTAAGGCTCAAAGCCAAATCGAATACTTAAAGTGTTTGTGGCCCGATTCTTTGTTAAACTGACAACTGAGGTCAGCTATGACAACTGTATGAATGCTGTCATTTATTGCAACCATTAAAACGGTAAATCATTTTCAGTTTACACTGAATGACCTTTACATATTTGTGCTACTATGCGATGTTAGAAAATCAACACTTTTCACACAAAAACGAGCAGTCTTACCATTTTTTCTTCAACGAAGATATAAGCAGATGATTGACAGTTTCTTTGTATTTAAGTTTCGGAAACCGGTTTAACTTTTTGACCTCCAAACAAATCCTGCATGCGCTGCTCTTTTCTATTTGTGCATGTGCGTTTTCAGATACAAGTTGAACATAATCCAAATTAATCAATGTCATTATAGAGCCCTAAATCTGTCGAATTGCTAATTCTACTCGTTTTATCACCCTTTGCACATGTTTCAGGCGCTCCCAAACAATGTTCCCTCTAATTTTCCACGGGTCTGAGTGTGCACTCAAAGTCAGTGAGCAACGCTTGAAGCAACAGTGGGCAACAGCAATCCCAAGTGTGGCAACTAAGTCATCATCAAATACGTCCAAAACTTGACATCAAGTTACATTTTGCTGAGTTTCCGGCAATGCAAAAAAAATAAATCACTTTTGAATGAATTGACAAATGTATTATTGCAAAGGTTGTACGGCCTACAAACGTCATTTGTTTTTACAACAATTCTTTCACAATATTTCCAATTTTTTTTTTTCCTGGTATCTTTTGTCGTTTGTTGTTGTACTCATTTTTGGGGCTTATTTAGTCGGTTTCACGATAAAGAACTGTATTTAATCACAGTTTTTAGTGGAAGTACAATGTTGGCAACAAGATTGACTTGGTATAATTGGAAATTATTTGAATGCAACACAAACTTTTTCGTCTTTTTCCCTGTTTTTATCAATTTTTTTCAATTCCTTTAAAAAAATCTCATTGTGTTTATTTTTCCTAGCTGTTAACTTTGTGTTTTTGTTCTCTATTTACTTTTTTCCTATGTTTTTTATTTTCTGAATTTTTCCTTCTTTTTTCTCTTCCTTGCGTTTCCTTTTTTCTCAACTTTTCACTACTTTTTCATTTTGGTATTTTTTTTCTATTTTGTTCTATTTGTTCCTCTTCCTTTAAGTCATTTTGCCCACAATTTTACATAATATTTGGTCGTGTAGGGATAAACGAAGCAAAAACAACCTGAAGAGCCACTTGGGACCCGAAAGAGCCGGTTCTTTTTAGCGAGCCAAGCAGAAGAAGCCGGTTCTCGAAAAACTCTACTGACTTTACTCAACTTCGTTCTCCTCAACCTGTGTATTTTTACCTTCATGCACTGTAACTTTGACTTAAATTGCTTCTTAATTAGTAATTTCGAGCCCTGATTTTTGTGAGCTAGGTTAGATTTTCTTGTGCGCGGAAAAGCAATTGCGCACACACGCAGTTTGGAGGGAACATTGCTCCCAAACATTCGACAAAGATACGTAAAGAATGAAGGTCTGGGTAAATGTTTTTCAACCTAATTTGAACAAGGGCAAACTTTATCATTATAATATCTGAAGATATACCATACATTTCCATCTATTATCTGCAAGGCTTTTCTTCAGTAGGGTCACGGGAATGCTGGAGCCCATCCGGGCTGTCTTTGGGCAGTGGGCAGGGGACACCCCGAACTGGTTGCCATCCAGTTGCAGGGCAGATACTTTACAATTGCTCTTGTTTTTAGTGACATTTTTTTTTCAAAATACAGCATCTAATATATATTTTCCATATGTAATGTACAATCATTTTATGAATTTTAAAAGTTACTTTCTGTATTCTATAAAGCACAAATGCAAATATCATACTAATAAGTTGTTTTAGTAAATTTGAATAATCAAATAAAAATAAAAAATAAAAAAATAAGAAATGTCACTGTATTTTAGTGATTTATTGAAATTGGTAAAATTATGTATTTTACTCGTTTTTATAAAAAATAAATACAACTAGTATTGTTGCAGTAATATAGTGTTACAAAAGTACAGAAATATAGTGAAAATAAATAAAAAATAAAAAAATAAACCTAGATTTTGCATTATCCATCAAAAGCAAAACAAGAAAAGCTGTTTAAATAATTTACTATAAAGACTGCATTAGGACAAATGTAGTTTGGTAATGAAAACAATACTTTCAAGAAGACTTACTTTGTTTGATTCACTTTGTTATACATTTTAAACAGTTCATTCAAATGACATGTGTTACAACACATTTCTCTGTAGTAACTTAGAGGCTTAAAATTGGTTGGTTAAAAATTTCAAAACATATATAATAATCCCCTTTCACCAACTGTAGATGCATGTTGTAGTTACTGCAATAATCACCAGAAGGAAGCAAAACACCCAAAAACGACATGCTTTTAGCACTTATAAAATCGGGCTATTTCCTGCGACACACAGGACAATGTCTGATGGCACACTATTTTGGCCTGGCACACAGGTTGAAAAACACTGGTCAAGTGCCCATATTCTTAAAGACTAGTACACGTTTTGCTTAGCATAACCGAGCGTAATTGCAACATAGTGGAGGTGCATAATTGCTGCTATTGTATTACTGCAACTCATGACAGATGACCCCAATCTCCTTTTGTCTTCTGAAAACTTTGTTGTTCATATGCAAATAGGTGCACAAAAATAGAGTAGCAACTCAAACTGATTGCTCCTCAGGAGATGTCCCTTGCTGATGGAATGAATGTCAAGTCACATGCAAAATTCTTGTTCATCAATGTTTTTATTAATCAAGGTAAGCTTAATCAACCTAAATTGGTCAAATGCATGTGTGTTCTTATGGTTACATGCAAACAAAATATAGGAAAAGTCGTAATTTGTATATCATGCACACCAAAGTAATATAATTAAAGGTATATTATGTGAAATTGAAGATAATGTTAGGGTATGACACACATCCTACGCCCAGAGAGCCCCAACCGAAGTTTTAAATGGTGGTGTCCAATCACCACAAACAGACTATCTATCTATCTATTCTGGTAATATCCCTCAAGAGGGGTGACCGACAGCAAGACAAACACATACAAAAAAGAAAATAAAAAAGGAAAAAGTAGCAAGATACACACACAAAATTGTGTGGACCATGGCCAACCCAAATGCCCAAACACCCAAACAAGTTAAGCACCAAGTTGGTCATGCTTTCCTCCCTCCAGATGAAACAGGACACAAGAAAGCGGCCATGTCACCTGGGTCAGGCCAAAACAACACACTCTTCTGTTCAACAGCAGGGCCCGGCAGCTTTCACTGGTTTACCCCTGCCGCATCATATGGGTGCCGAGCCCATCCCTTAGAACACGTCTAAACATCCCACTATCCTTTTAAAACACCTCTTCACTCATTCCTATCACTAACAAGAGCACGAGCTCCCACTATATTTAGACCTCTTTCCTGCAGTGCACTCATAACACCACCCATCCACGTCAACCGTGCCCTTCCTTTTGGTCTCCTTCCATTTACTTCTGCTCTGTAGATCCTCTTCAACATTCGCTCCTCATCCATCCTATCCATCTGTCCAAACCAACCGAGTACTCTCTTATCCACACGCTTGCTCAGTTCCACTACTACTCCAGTTCTGTCGCTCAATTTTATTTCTCAATCCATCTAATCTATACATCTGTCTATCCGTCTATCTGTCTGTCTATCTATCTATCTATCTATCTATCTATCTATCTATCTATCTATCTATCTATCTATCTATATATATATATATATATATATATATATATATATATATATATATATATATATATATATATATATATGGTCAGCACGGCGGCGCAGTGGTTAGCGCGTGTGCGGCACAGTTCTGAGGTCGTGGGAACCTCCTGCGTGGTTTCAAATCCAGCTCCCGACCTTACTGTGCGGAGTTTGTATGTTCTCCCCGTGCTTGCGTGGGTTTCCTCCGGGCACTCCGGTTTCCTCCCACATTCCAAAGACATGCATTTCAGGTGAATTGGCTGGTCCAAATTGTCCCTAGGTGAGACTGAGCGAGTGAGTTGTCTGTCCCCGTGTGCCCTGCGATTGGCTGGCAACCAGTTCAGGGTGTCCCCTGCCCACTGCCTGATGATTGCTGGGATGGGCTCCAGCACCCCCGCGACCCTACTTAGGATAAGCGGTGCAGCTGATGAGATGAGATGAGATATATATATATATATATATATATATATATATATATATATACATATACATATTTTTTTTTTTTTCAAAAGTTAGAATTTTTTTTATAGATGCAAACAATAAAGTTGGGTCTGTATAGTGTGGTGAGTTTGTTCAGGTCTAAAATTCACTCAACTGTTGGAAAAAAACCAAACATAAAACCTTTGATCCCGTGTCACTCGTGATGATAGTATGTACGATAGGTTACTGATGTAGGCTGAATGATAATGCGAGAAACTGAAAATAAAAGCTAAACGTTTTGAGTCGACAATTTTTTACTAACCCGACCCGCATCAGGACAGAAAATCGGGATCCGGTCCCAGAGCCACTACGAGTTTTACATCCCTGGATCACGCTATATGATTTACTTATTTTTGTAGAGAAACCAATTTGCAATAAAGAAAAATAGTTGTCATTTTCAGTCGATGAGCAAGCCGCTTATGATTACCGATATGCTTCACCTGTGCCTGCTCCTTTGGCGCCAACTACCTCGATCTGATTGACTCTGTCCCCATTTAAACCCACTCCTATCTGTCCCCTCCGGTCAGTCTGTCTGCGAACCTCAGTTTACACTAGGCAAGCCCTTTTTTCGACCCTGACTCTATCTTGTTTTTTGCTCCTGTCTGTCCCCCGGCTTCCACCTGTTTTTGATCCTGACCACGTCTACTCTCCCGCCCCTGCTCTTGACTTTTTTTGTCCCCGACCACGTCTACTCCCCTTTCCTGGCTTACGACTGGCTTACGACCTTGACCACGTTTTTTGCTCTCCTGTCCTGGCTACTAACCCGTTTTTCAGTTCCCGACAACGCCATCGCTCGCCACGGAAGCCCCATTTCTGCGATCACCGGATCGCGGGAGCAACCCTTTTCCTTTCTTCCAATAAAACTGAGAGAAACTTAACACAAGTGGGTCCTGTCTCCGTTATGGTCCTGACAAATACTGTGCGACAAAAAGGGACAGCTTGGGCACGTCCGTTCCAAGAGAAAATTTCATATAATATGGAACTATACCTCCGTTAAAGACAGTTTTTTTTTCTTTTTCGTCATCAGGGTTGGGTAGGGTTACTTTGCCAACATCATTTTTGACATTCCATGTGGTCCGTTACTCCCCAAGCCTGCACACAATTTAGTAATTTTATTCATATTTAGTTTATTTTTTCTTTTATTACCATATTGGCTATTGGAGTGATCCAAAAGTAATTAACAGTAATCGAGTTAAAGTAACCCCTGATCGTCATGACATTTTTTACAAAAAAGTAAAAGTTACAAAAATCGAAATACGTATTGTCACATGACGATGAAAAAGCTTTGACTTCATTTGTTTCCTCATGCAAGAAAGTGCAAGGTTAAAAGCGTCTTTATCAATGAGCACACCACTGTTGTATTATACTTGTCCTTTTATATGTCAGTGTTCCCTTTTCTTCTTTGCTACTGATCAATGGCCCCCGCTTGCGGTCCCACTACCTGTGGATTACACAGCTGTCTGTCTGCCGAGTGTTTAAAAGATCAATTGTTACATCCATCCTTTCACAGGACATCAATCTTCAAAGAGTCAGCTATGGCAATAAAGGTCACGTTATGGTTTGATGCCATATAAGTGCTCTTTTATTACCTGCGTGCTACAAATCTTTCTATTGTCCAGTGTTTTTTCTGTGTCCTGAACTGATGTCAATCTCGAGGCAAAACCAAATGATCAAACAGATGGAGTGAGGCTGATGACCCTTTCATGGTACTCTTGACACCGCGGAGATTTTTCCTTATACCACCAGAGTTGGCGGTTTAGCATGTTGAATGCAACGGATGGTTGACGTGGAAATAATGACGGAGTGATTGTTGGCAGATTTCTGAGGTAGAAACAGCATAGATAACACAATTGGAACAAATAGTGTCTTTGGTGTGTTTTTTATGTTGGTGGAGAACATTGATGTGCAGTATGGGTATGCACAGGGTTGGGTAGGGTTACTTTAACTGGATTACTTTGAATTACTTTTGGATTAGTCCAATACCAAATATGCTAATAAAAGACAAAATAAACTAAATATGAATACAATTATGAATCACAACATGTGGTAAGCTTTCTCTCCTGGCTTTGATCTCTTTGATCTCCGGCAAAACTAACATGAAATGCGACAGAAACAAAATGAAATAAAAATCCAAACAGCTTGCCAACATCATTTTTGCCGTTCCATGTGTTTCGTTACTCCCTAAGCCTGCACAAAATTTAGTAATTAGCGCTGGAGGTACAGTAATATATGTTAACACATGAACTAGGAAGAGGAAGCAAATATCTTCTTCGGGATAGATGCTGGGTGACCTCTCACAGCGCCACATGCCAGTAGTGGCGGAAAGAAGCACTACAGTACTGTCCTGTATTCGGAAAACAGTGCACAACACAACATCTAACTTACAGCAATGTACGGATATTTTAAGACATCCCGAAAAAAATGTTCGTGTCTACTGTTTTTCGTAACTCGAATGTTCGTAAGTAGGGGAGCGTCTGTATATTGCTAGAGTCAATCAGACATTCAACATTTTTTTTTGCATTTGAACCTTCTTGCAAATATAAAATGGAAAGCACAACAGGTCAAAACAGAAAATATAAATTTGCAAGACAAAAGAACAATAGCCACGGAGGAGGATCAATTGCTTGATCACCCCAAAAAAATGAAATAATTAAAAGAAAAAATGAGTATGAAGGCTAACAACAAGGGAGGCCGTCCAGTATTTTTTGGATCATTACCTATATTTAGAAGCTTTTATTTATTTATGTATGAGCAGAATGCAATGGATTACTGTGTTAAGCGTCTACAGATACAGTATGAGGCATGCAATTATTTTGCCTCATGGCAGAGGGCGTAAGTGAGACCAACAAGTCTAATTTGCCCTATCCCAAAACAATAGAATTAGTGATCACATTAGCAAGCTTAATGCAATTTCTTTTTCGATGCATTGACTTATTTCATACTCAAATCAATAAAATGATGAGTTAGACGTTGTCATGATTATTGATTCGGGGCACCTGCCGCTGCCCCGTTGGCGCCAACAGCCCTGAGCGCTGATTGGGTCCCTGACCCTTTTTAAACCCTCGGCTTCCAAGAGGAAGCTGTCAGACGGTCCTGCAAACCTACGCTTTTGCTAGGCAAGCTCTGTACCCTCCGACAATATCCTGCCCTGTTTACTTCTGCCTGTTACCTGTTGCCGACCTGTTTCTGGACCCGTTTCTGCCCTGCTCTTCCTTCCCGGGCATCGACCTGTTTTGCCCTGTTTCCTACATGATACTTGTTGCCGAACTTTTTTCTGGACGTGTTACCGCCCTTGCTCCCCCGTCCCGGCTATCGATTAGCTTTCCTGCCGCCCACGACTATCCTCGCTCGACACGGAAGTGCCATTTCCGCGTTCCTGCCATCAGCTACCCTGCCATCAGCTACCCGCAAGCACTGCTCTCTTTCTCAATAAAACTGAATGCTATTGGGTCCTGTCTCCGTTTCTGGCTTGAGACAGATGTAGTTTCATTTATTTGCTAATCTTTGCCAAACCAGACACTAACATCACCACACGGCTAAAATGTGGTGGTCACGCCCATAAAATTACAATTACAATTCTACAAACATTTAGAAAGACATACATATCTGTCATTGCTCAAATCAAATTATCCATTTTAATTCAGATTATAAATCACCTCAATACATTTTCTTTGTGTTTCATTAAATGGCTTTTACACTGTATTATGTTTCAACAAAGTACGCATTTCCCATATCTATGTTTAAGTCTTTGGTAGTCCGAGATTTATTCATGTACATTAATTACACATTAGTTTCTATTGTCTGCTAACTTAATCGACTTCTATTATTGTAGGGGATTATTCCTGGTCCATCAAAATAAATCCCTTTCTCGTCCACCCTGATTAACGTTCTATACATGCATAATGTATGCTTTGTGTATATTATATTTAAACTTTAATATACATGGTTTGCACAGAACTCCTTGCTCTAACAAACACATTTTATTAATTTACAGTCAATATTTTATTGACTTTTAATGCTTTACTCTTAAACTGAGCGGTTATTGGATTTTGAATGTGAGTATATTTTGAACAAATCAACAATTGCAGTGAGGCTCGGCTAAATTATTGAGTTTGATCTTTAAACATGCGTCTTTATCGTCTTTAATATGCTTCAGTTCCAGAATACATGCGTAATTTATATATTACACTGTCACGACCAGAACAGATGGAGGACCCAGATGCATAACGTTACTCACGAGTTTATTGAAACATAGAGGAAAAGCAGCGCCAGCGATCCTGTGCTCGCTGGACGTGGGAAGCAAGCCGCTCACAGGATCGGAGCATGTTCCGAATGCGGAAGTGGATCTTCCAAAGCACGAATTCGTAGCGGAAAAACAGGTCGATACCCGGGACGGGAGATCAGAACGTGGTCGGGGTCAAAAAACGGGTCGTTAGCCGGAGACAAACGGAGAAATCAGGAACGGAGGAATGGAAAACGGGTGACAAAATGGGACCGACGGGAGTCAGAGTCAAAAATGCTTGCCTTGTGAAAACAGAGGTTCGCTGACGGACTGACAACAGGCGAGTGAAAGGACTGAGCTTAAATAGGAACCAATCAGGTAACCAGCAGCAGCTGGCACCAAACGAGCGGGCACAGGTGAGTGTAATGAGTAATCATGCCATTATACCGTATTAATGTTTACATTATTCAATTTTATTTTGTGTACTTTGATTATTTTTGTCATTTATATCATTTGATTATTTTAGACATTTTTTTAATCTGTTTATTTTTTAAATCTATCTTCATTTATACATTCTACCTTAATCTTTGAATGTTTCTACATTTTATTATTTGGTTTTGTTTGTTTCATTATTTTTATATTCATTATTTTTATATATTATTATTTTTTTATTTTTGGGCAATTTCAAATAATATTATGGCTTATTTGATACAACATACAGCTTTTATTTAGGCATTGATTAATGTATTTATTTTGTAGTTTAACAGCCCTTTGAGATTAAGGGCTATGCGAATAAACATGACTTGACTTAACAGTTCTATTGTTTTATATATATTTTTTTTTTGAAAGACGAGCCTATCTCTAAAATGTTCTCAAATCAAAAATTGCATTGCTGGTTCATAAAACACTTGTTAGTTTTCTGTCCTTGATTATACGTTTCAATCCTCTAAAGTGGAGCTTGAACAAATCAATGTATATGTTCCCCCACTAGTTACAACACTGTTTTTAGATCAATATTGTGTAGGAAAGACGCAAACCCCACCCGTCTTATACATCTAATAGTGTGGCCAATTTGAGAATACAATCGACAATTACATCACAGTTGCTTACTGTAAGATTGAATTGTTTCACTGCATTTAAGCTATAACTTCTTTATCATTTCAGTCACTCATATGGCTTTCACTTACTCAGTTGTATTTAATGCACCTTATGGCTATCCATGTATTTCAATTGAATTATTTACTTGTTTACTTCTTGTTTAATTTACTTGACATCAACATGTATCCAATCATCCATCCATTATCTGCTCCGCGTATCCTCAGTAGGGCCGCAGCGGTGCTGGAGCCCATCCCAGCTATCTTCGGGCAGTGGGCAGGGGACACCCTGAACAGGTTGCCACCCAGTCGCAGGGCACACAGAGACAGACAATTCACTCGCTCATTCACACCTTTGGATAGTTTGGACCGGCCAACCAACTTGACATGCATGTTTTTGGAATGTGGATTGGAAGCACGGGGAGGACAAGCAAACTCCGCACAGGTAGGTTGGTAGCTGGATTTGAACCCATGAACTCAGAACTGTGCCGCACACATGCTAACCACCGCGCCGCCATGCTGCCCGTATCCAATCATTCAGGCGTTATTAAGTCTCTACATTGTTCTAAATGGTTTTCTGATTTACTGTTGGAAGGAGGCCTTAAGTATTGCTTTGAGTCTTGTAAAACCACCTACAGGATTCAGTCTTGACACAGGAATGGTGTGAAGCTGGGAATTTTCCATTGACGTATGTTTCGTTTTTGTCATAGCCTGCCATGTTTTACGATCTTGTATGTGAAATTTGTCAGCCATTTTAAACGTGTGCAATCATCATAGCCTTGTTCTGTACCCACAAGTTCATTACATTCTGTTTTATTTGCTTTTGAATTTAAAAACCTCAACGTGTCACTGTTGCCATGGCGCCCAATTGGCCCCGCCCATGGACACCGACTGAGACGCGTTGACTGATTGCTCCTTGGGAGTACTTAAACGCGGTCCTTTGAGCCGTTAGTTGTCTGAGCGTCTGTGAGATTTCTGTAAGACTCCTGTGTTAAATGACTAGTAAGGTGAATCTGCCTGTGTTTGAACCAGTTTAATTTTTTGGCCAGATCCGTTTGTTTTTGACAACTTTTCTTGTTTGGATTTGAATCCACTTCCGCGACCATCGATCCCTGGATCGAGTGTGCGCACATTCCTCCTCTCCCTAATAAATTGTGAGTACGTTACACTATTGGGTTCTAAATTCTGTTTCCCGCCCTGGTTCGTGACACAACGGAACTACTGCATTTATTTTACCTGTCGCGTCTCGCAACCCGGATGTTAAGTTAGCATGTAGAAGAAGAAAAGTATGTCCTCTTTCTGGGCTATTTTTAGATAATGATCCATTTTTGGTTCGCCTGTTTTCTGAGGTATTAGCTGTGATTGATGCAACATTCTGGAAGTCACTTGTTGACTCAACTTGAAAACATTGTAAAAAGAAACAGACAAACAAAAAAAGCGCTCTCTATATTTGTGTGATGCTCACATGAATATGACTCACAGCACACAGAGGAGCGGCAATGTGATATAATTGGAGCAATCTGTCCAGTTATTGCACCGCAAGATTAATTTCCTAGAAAGGCATTCATCAACCAAGATCATTTGCAGTGACTGCATTTATGAAGCACATCAGTTAATGAGAAGCCAAGCTTGATCATGAGCATTTTCACTAACACTCGTGGTAAGGTCAGCCAAACCTCCAGTAAATTGGTTCACCTCCGGTGATAATGCCTACGGTATTTTGGAAATGTCCTCGTGGCGTGGAGGTCCGGTGCTCATTAGGTAAAGGAGTTATGAGGCTATTTTTGCAAAAACCATCTGTGCTGGTAGAAAATTGCATCTCTTAGGGATGTTTGAGGTTTGTGTCAAGGCACTTATGTTAAGGATTTTAGGAGGGCTTTTGTTGGGAAAAACAAGTGACATACATTTGGCCCTGGGATATACATTAACACATGTGTACATGATGTATTTGAGATGCATTATCTCTAGTTCCTAACTCCATGTCAATATTTTGAAAAAATAAATAAATTGGGCTTCAAAAAGTCCTGCTTACTCAGTGTTCTCGTTTTCCCGCGTCACTGCGTCCTACGCGCATCATTTTTGCTGGGGACGCATACTCTCAAATCAACGTGCGTCCCCGGAACGCAACTTTTTTGACACAAAATTGTCATTATTACCCCATTACATTTTTTTTAAACAAATATTTACCGCACTCCAAACTTTTCGTCAGGCAGATCCGGCAGATGTTGTTTTGGTATTGCAGTTCAAGATTTCGTCTGCCCGCCGTTTTCGAATTGTGTGGTGAAAAGTCCGTCTCTTTCTAGAGAACCGGCTTTTTCGGCTCAACTCGTTCAAGAGAGCCGGCTCTCAAACTTCTGACTTGCTTTGATGCATTATATTACGAATTATTATGTTGTATAAAGAAGTTAAGAGAAAAAGTATAAAAGGAGAAAATGAAAAAAAGACAGGTTTGTGGTTATCCCTTTAATCGGTATATTACCAACAATAATTTGATGCAGGAAATGAATTAATAATTTGATGATTAAAACTGAATGAATATATAGAATTTTATTATATATTTGTCACCGATTTACAATTTCAACCTCGATAACACTTAATTTTGGGGACCCATAGATCTCTGTTGGGACCCATTGATTTTTGAGCGTGCGAGTCCCCGGGACTCATCACTTTTCAGAGGTAAAATGAACACTGCTTACTTTTAGTCTGCACAGCAAAAAGAGCTCACTACCTGACACCTAGTTTACAGACTTCATTTTTGATCTGACGATATGTAGGGTAAAAAAAAATAATAATACAGTTTGATTTTATTCTTTACAATACGAAGGATATTGCCGGTTGCGATACCACACCAGAGATACCAATATTATAAAAGACTCCCCTCGCTCCAGCCACCACCCCTTTACCGTTCTGCTATCTAATAGGCACTACAGGTCACTTAAAATGTCTACCATCACCTTAAACAAGCACAAAAAACTGGAAAAACATAGATATTTTGACTAAATGTCGAAAAATGTTTACTCACACATTATATATCAACTTGTTTTAGAATGTTGTTGTTGCTAATTGCCATTGTACTGTTTTTGTCAGGACCAGAACAGAAACAGGACCCGATTGCGTAGCGTTTACCACAAGTTTTATTGAAGGAAAGAGGAGGGGCTGCACCCACGATCCGGTGTTCCCTGGACGCGGGAAGCAGGTCACTCTCGTACTCGGATTGTGATCCGAACACGGTAGTGGATCTTCCGTAGCGAGGGATGGCGATGTCAGGGATGGAAAAAACGGGTCGGTAGCTGGGACTGGGAGGGCAGGACGTGGTCGGGGTTGGAAGCGAGTCGTAAGCCAGAACGGGAGAGTAGACATAGTCGGGGACGAAAAGAGGTTCTAAGCTGGGACGGGAGAGCAGACGCGGTCAGGATCAAAACAGGTCATAGCCGGAGACAGATGGGAGCAGAAATGGGATAGGTGGGAGTCAGGTTCAAAAAAGGCTTGCCTAGTATTCACTGAGGTTTGCAGATGGACTGACAACAGGTAACAGACAGGACTGGGTTCAAATACAGACATAGAGCCAATCAGAACCTGCGGCAGTTGGCGCCAAAAGAGCGGGCACAGCAGTAATCATGACAGAATTCCTAAAATGAGAAGAAAAAACAAATCTACCATCTTCTATATAACATTAGATCACATATTATGTTTCTTTATTCAGCATGGACGAATAACATAAATACAAATAATTTTCTAATAATTAAAATGAAAAAAAAAATCTTCTCCCTTCTCCTATTTCATGCGTGTTATTTAATGGTTGAAAATAAATTAAGAACAAGTATCTGTATTACATCAAATATGTTTTCCTAAATTATAATGACAAAAATAAATAAGTTGCCTTCTCCAATATCAGATTGTATATTTCCGATATTTTATTCCAGTAAAAAAAAACAAAAAAAAACAGGAAAACTTGCTGCATGTTACGTCACAAAAGGTGCTGGAAGTGACGACGTGGTAAGCAGAAAATGCATTCCTGATTTGTGCGGAAATCCTACCCTTGCCCTCACCAAATACTTGAAAGGGAGGCTAAATATGATGGGGTGGTTGGGTGAACGTGGAAAAAATGACATTGGGCTTTAGAACCTGATGGTTACTCTTTCAGAGCCCTATTATTCCACTGTGGACAGAGGAGAACCTCCCTGAAGCAAAACAATGACTGAAGCATTCGTCCAATCTGGTCTAAATGAGCAGATGGAAGCCAATTCATATTAAAAAAAAAACACATTGCAGAACCCCTCGATTTTGCTAAAAGGCAACTGACGACCACAACAAACCAAATGTTCTGGTCCGATGAGACAAAGAATGAGGTCTTTGGTGTGAATGTTTGGAGGAAACCAGGCACCAGACCAACAACATCGATACATTGAAGCATGGTGGTGTCAGTATCTCACTGTGGGGATATTTTCAGCGGCAGCTAGTCAGGATGGAAGGATGCAACAATGTTCACAGACATCCGGTGCTCCAGAGCACACTTGACTTCACACACGGTCGATGGTTCATCTTTAAGCAGGAAAACGACCCTAAGCTCACAGCAAAGATATCAAAAGACGTGGCTTAAGGACAACTCGGTGAATGTCCTTGAGTGGCTCAGCCAGAGCCTAGACATTAATCTGATTGAACTTCCCTGGAGATCTAAAAACATCTGGGCAATGGCGTTTCCCATTCCAACTTGATACAGATTGAAAGGTGCTGCAGAGGCATGGGCAGTATTGCCCAAAGATAACTGTGCCAATCGTTTGATATTACTTTCAAAGAGACTTGAGAAGGTAATTGTATCCAAAGGTAAATCATTTAAGTACTAAACAGGGTATTAATGGATCCATTTAGGAATAAGGGTGTAATACTTTCCGGATGCCCTGGAAGTGACTTGAATCCCCCCTTGCCCAAAATTGAAAAAAAGTTATTACGAAGGAAAACTACTCTTTGAAGATTCTTGACCATTTTTGCACGTCGGAATATACACTATTATACATACCAGTATACTTTAGAGTATATCCCGCGACCCTACTGAGGATAAGCGGTGCATATAATGGATGGATATATGGATGTACTGCCATGATTACTGATGTGACTTGGCTGTGCTCGCTCATTTGGCGCCACCCACCGCGGGTTCTGATTGGCTCCCTGTCACTATTTGAACTCAGTCCTGTCAATCCCATGTTGTCAGTCCGTCTGAGAACCTCAGTGAACACTTGGCAAGCCTTTTTCGACCATGATTCCCACCTGTTTGTCTCCGGCTATGACCTGTTTGAATCCTGACCACGTCGCTCTCCCGTCGCGACTTACGACCCGTTTTTGTTCCCGACCACGTCTGCTCTCCCATCTCGGCTTACAACCTGTTTCTGACCCCGACCACGTTTTGCTCTCCTGTCCCGGCTATCGACCTGTTTTTCCGTCCTTGACACCGCCATCACCGCGACGGAAGATACACCTCCGTGTCCGGATCGCGGGCGCAGCCCTTCCTCTCTCCTTTAATAAAACTTGTGAGAAACGTAACGCAATTCGGTCCCGTTTTCATTCTGGTCCTGACATGTACAGCATATTATACATATTTTTCAAACAAAAAAGCTGCACTTTTTTTTTTTATTCTGTGCTCGTGTTTTTGTTTGTTGTTCCAATAAAAGCCACAAAGACACACGCACACCCCAACCCACACTCCGTAAAATGTGCTTCTAGTAAAACACAACCAAATATGTGCATATAAACCAAAGTATTTTATAGATACACGTTAGGCTAATAGGCAAGTGTATACACTAGGGAGAATATCTTTGTGAGGATAATTTCATTGTTCTCGCTTTATGTGCTTGAGCCCCCTCATAGCTGTTTTCAGTTGCAATTTGTTGGTAAATATAAACACGCCCACTCTTTTTAAGTGTTGCTGGCAAATAGAGGGCATCATAAAAAAATCAGTATATTTCACCTTGTCAGAACCAGGACAGGAAGCAGAACTCACTCGTGTAACGTCACTCACAGTCTATTGGGGAGAAGAGAAAGGAGGGCACACTCGATCCGGAGATCGCGGGTAGTAGATTGCTCGGAACGTGGAAGTGGTCAAAATCAAACAGATCGGGACGAGAACAAATCAGGAGCAAAAACACAGGCAAAAACTGTGATTCTCAGGGCTAGACGTGTCAAAACAGAGTTTCGAAGACGCTCCGACAAAAGGCGACTCACAGGACAGCGTTTAAGAAGTGACAGGGAGCAATCTGTTAACGAGTTTCAGCTGGTGTCCATGGGCGGAGCCAATTGGGCGCCATGGCAACCATGACACACCTATACAAAGACACTGTTTTTGAAGAGTAGTAATGCACCATGATTAACAACAATTCATCAACCAAATGTTATTCATAACGCATTACAGTACACGTTACCAAGAAAAAAAAAACATCCTCGGAACAGGGTCCTTTTTAACATGTCCGGAAACTGTAATTAAATACTGCAAATAAATAAATAAATTCAAATACTCTGTATAAACACGTTATATTGGTCATTTCAGTATTTGATTTATTTTATTTTATTATCATTTTTTTTTTCAACACAAGGATACTACTGGAAGTGTGAATTTCCCTACGGGGATGAATGAGATATCTATCTATCTATCTATCTATCTATCTATCTATCTATCTATCTATCTATCTATCTATCTATCTATCTATCTATCTATCTATCTATCTATCTATCTATCTATCTATCTATCTATCTATCTATCTATCTATCTATCTATCCATCTATCTATCTATCTATCTATCTATCTATCTATCTATCTATCTATCTATCTAAAGCAGGGGGGTCAAACTCATTTTGATTTGGGGGCCACACGATAGAACAAACATTCTGTCGGGGGCCGGACTAGCGGATTAAAGAGAAAGAAAAAGAGAGATAAAGCAATAAGAGAAAGAGGGAGGAAAAGGGAGAGAGGGTGGGACAAAGAAATAGAGAGAGGGAGAGAGCGTGAGAAACAAAATAGATAAAAAGAGAAGTCGTGAGAGAGGGGGAAAGAAAGTGAGAGGAAGAAAGATATCCAAACAGAAATAGAAATACAGAAAGAAAAAAAAGAGAAAAGAAAGCACGAAGGGTAAGAAGAGAGTAAGAGAAAAGATAGAACAAGGCAAAAAAGAAGAAGCAAAATAAGTTAAAAAGACACAGAGAGAGAAAGAGACAAAGAGCAACAAAGGAAGAGAAAAAAAGACACAGAGAGTGAAAGAGACAGAGACAGAGAGTGGGAGAAAAGGGGTGGAAGAGAGAGAGAGAGGGAGAGAGAGAGAAAGAAAAATAAATACAAGTACAGTGTCTTTGTGAGAGGCACCTGGCTTTAGCAACATCGAGTTGACATATTTCAACCTGCAGCTTGTTTTTCTCTTGCGCTTCTCTGAGTGTTTGACACCTGTGATCTAAAGCAATGCAATTAAAAAAAAAACATTACAAGAGGTAACAGGTCTGTATGCCCGGAAACGCATGTGCAAACTGGGACGAGCTTATGCTGGTGGTGAGCTGGCCCTCTAGTGGTAGAGTGAGGAAATTCTCGTAACTCGTATTTTATCTCGTAGGTCGAAAGATAATTGCCGGAAAGACATACCGTATCTTGAAATAGAGGGGCCACTGTACAAGGAGCTAAATAAAATGAATGTGTACACAACATTGAGTGTGTGTAGTTTGACAAAAAGGAGACAATTGCAAAAAAAGAAGAGGAAAAGAGAAATATAGAGGAATGCACAGAGCCAGAGGGAGTGAGTAACCGGGAAACCCAATCTGTGACTTGATTGTGCTCCTAAGCACAGACGCTAAATCAATTTGACTGCTGCTGCCTGTGCACGGAACGGAAGGCAAACCTGATGGAGTGAGAGAGGGAAGAGGGCAGGCCGCAAAAGGTTGGCTGGCAAAGGACGGAGCAGAAGGGGGAGCTCCAACAAGACATGAAGGGAGTCGCAAGATGGAGAGGACAAGGTCAAGTAGGGGACACACACCAACAAGACATGGAGGGAGTCGCAAGATGGAAGGGACAAGGTCAAGTGCGGGACACACACCCGAGAGTTTCAAGGAATGAACTCAGCTTGGAGATTTATTGTTAAATGAAAACAACTTTTTAGTCTCCTTTTCGGACATGTTCTGGCCTCCTTTTTGCTCTTTTACCTTCACTTATTTTGTTCGAGGTCACCGGCTAGCTTGTATTTCTCCTGTTGTGTATTGGGGCTTTAAATGTGCTACTTGGTGGTGCCTATGCTTAATTTGTTTACCGTATTTTCCGCACTATAAGGCGCACCTAAAAGCCTTTATTTTTTTTCAAAAGCTGACCATGCGCCTTATAATACAGTGCGCCTTATATATAGATCAATATTAAGTCGCAAAGTCTTGCAACTGAGGCAAGCAGCAGGCGACTAGATTTTCCCCCGAAGGCGAAGTAGTCCGTGGTGTATGCTGGGAATTATATACCGGCGTTTCATTTCCTAGCCAATGTGTCAATCATCATTGGAATCAGTCACTATTGGCTAAAGTTATTCGGAGGTAAAGAGGGCGGATCCTTTTTTATCATTTACAGGCTCGCATAGGCTAAAGAGGCGAAACAAAGCCTGCAATTGGCCAAAAAAAATGAATGTGAATCACACGTTGGGTTGCACTACGGCATAGAGAAAACATTTTTTACTATTCTGTATTTATAAATATTTTTCTCTCCTGGATTTACTACACTCACGATTGTAAGAAGACCATGGTTACGTATCATTATTGAACGTGATGGCTGCAAGAGAACTTAGGTGACCTATGCGGCTTTATATTTTCCCTGTATCTTGTTTTAGAACAATCTTGATGTTTCTGTGATGAGTCTATTTTTAAACCTAATTCAATTCAAAGTGTTTATTGTCATATGCAGGGTAAAGAACCACGTTTCCCCTGCACAATGAAATTCTTACTTTGCTGTCCACACAGTTGCCAGCAAAAAATTAAATGGAAACTAAGAAATGTTTGGCATTTCTTGAATCCCAAGACTTTAACCTTCCGAATGATATTTGGAACGATGCATTTGAGTGATTGGTGACATCGTACAGACACAGTTTCTGTACATGTCTGAGACACGTATTTGCTTCTTTGCAAGCTTTCGGAATGTTAAGGGGGTAATAAGTTTGACTGAACTATCTGACTGTTTTGTCGACGTTCCCATTGTAGCGCCTTATAATCCGGTGCGCCTTATGTATGAAAAATATAGGACCAAAAACTATTTCTGGGGGGTGCGCCCTATAACCCGGAGCGCCTTATAGTGCGGAAAATACGGTATTTGTTTTATACTATTTTTATCTTATTGTTTCTTAAAGCACTTTAATTTACATTAATTATTTCAATAGAGCCTGCCGGAGGTCTCCGTCATAGTAAATGCGCCTTGGCGGAGACAGAGAGACGCGTAATTACGTGGAGGGGATTTATTAAGGAACAAAGTTTCGACTTCAATGTAGCGGAGAAGAAGGACTGTTTTTTCTTCGCAACTTTTTCAAGTAAAAGTAAAAGTATAGGTATCCAAAAATACTCCTATAAGTACAAAATGCCCCAAAACGTACTCAAGTAACCTCGTAAATGTACCCCGTTACTACCCTCCTCTGATCAAGTGCTATGGTACAACCTAAAAAGGTACATAACAAGTACAATCTATCCCACAGCAACATTGAAAGATTTTATTCATTCGACTGTAAAGGATTTCATACGATCGAATACAAATCACATTTAATGCAAAAGATATTCACTGGCTGGGCTGTGGTGCGATGTCAGGGCACCCTAGTAGAAAATGTTGTTTAGAGGAACGGCGGGAACGGGGCGTAAGGCTGATAAGATAATCAGCACATCCAGACACAGAAAGGCCCTTATGACGTAGAAACGCTCGGTGTTGTTTTGGTGGTTCCAGACATGATGACGCTCTTCTCCGAGATGAAGCCCAGGGGGCTTCAATTGCACGCCCATGGGAGGAGCCAGCACACCATCTTGCGGGGAGACGTGGACCAAGAAGAAAAGAGCTAAAGGACTTCGGAAGAAGGCTTCCTAGAGACGCCAACAACACTAATTCGGTCGTTTTTGACGTAGTACACTTAGTTAATTTGCTAATGAAATTAAATCTGCCCCCGTGTGGAAATGTCGGCTTTCCTGTTTATCTTTTTCGTCAAGAAACGAGCATAAATTGTTGGGTGAATGTAGGTTGTGTTTGGTTAATGGAGTCAGATAACTAATTCGAGCAATTTGGTAAACAGTACATTTTGTTATTATAATTCCCGACGGTATCGAGGTTTTAAATCTGCTACTTAGTGCTACATGTGCTTGATTTATTTATTTGATTTATATTATCTTATTGTTTACCAAGGCACTTTAATTTTTCAATAGAGCCTGCCAGAAGTCTCTTTCATTATAAATGTGCCTTAGCGGAGACTGAGAGACGCATAATTACATGGAGGGGATTTATTAAGTAACAAAGTAACGACTTTAATGTAGCGGAGTAGAGGTACTGTTTTTTTCTTCACACATTTTCTCAAGTAAAAATAAAAGTATAGGTATCTAAAACTACTCCTAATACAACATGTCCTAAAACGTACTCAAGTAAATGTCTCATCTCATCACATCTCATCTCATCTCATTGGCCGTACCGCTTATCCTCATTAGGGTCGCGGGGGGGCTGGAGCCCATCCCAGCCATCTCCGGGCAGTGGGCAGGGGACACCCTGAACTTGTTGCCAGCCAATCGCAGGGCACACAGGGACAGACAAGTCATTCACACCTAGGGACAATGTGAACCGGCCAATTCACCTGAAATGCATGTTTTTGGAACGTGGGAGGAAACCGGAGTGCCCGGAGGAAACCCACTCAAGCACGGGGAGAACATACAAACTCCGCACAGGAAGTCTGGAGCTGGATTTGAACCCACGACAGGTTCCCATGACATGAACTGTGCCGCACAAGCGCTAACCACTGCGCCGCCGTACTGCCCTCAAGTAAATGTAACCTAGTAAATGTACTCCGTTACTACCTCCTCTGATTGAGTGCTATTGTACAAGCTAACAAGGTACATAAAAGATACTATCCATCCCACAGCTGCATGTAAAAAGTATTACATACAGCCCTGATGAAATTCTGCTGTTTATTAGAGGTAAGAAAAGAGAGACTGATGAAACATTAAGAAGCATGCATATACGATTGCTTTTTGTTTCAGCATTACCTTCATCTGAAAATACGTCTAATCTACATCCAAATCCATTTCCTTCTTCTTGCATGGTTGCCACAGTTTGCGTACGCTAACATCACACTTTTCCCATTTACCATCTGCAGCCACTCTTTGCTATTATCTAAGCACTAGTTCATCCGGGAAGATAAAAGCATGAATGAAAAAGGTCCCATCTATCCAGGTAAAATCCAGTATAAAGTTGCATTCTCACTGTTTGAGTCCAATTTAAGCCCCTCACCCCTTAACGGGCTTCCCTACCTTGTGATGATATCTCAGGCTTTGCTTGCTGGGATCCCGGTGCAGCCTAATTAGAGTCTTTCCAAAGACTTCAGTTTAACAAATGGCTTGAAGGATTTTATACATTGGTCTATAAATGAATTTTATACGATTGAATACAAATTACATTTAATGCAAAATATATCCACTGACTGGGCTGTGGTGCGAGGTCAGGGCACCCTGGTGGAAAATGTTGTTTACAGGAACGGCAGGAACGGGACGTACAGCTGATACGATAATCAGCACATCCAGACGCTGGTGACGCAGAAAGGCCCTGATGATGTAGAAATGCTCGGTGTTGTTTTGAGGACCCCAGACATCGGGACTCTCCTACGAGATGGTGAAGCCCAGGGGGCTTCCTTGGCGCACCCATGGGAGGAGTCGGCACGCCATTATGCGGGGAGAAGATGGCCAGTAGGAGAAAGCTAAAGGACTTCAGAAGAAGGCTTGACACAGACTAATTCGTCCGTTTTCGATGGATAGATAGATAGGTAGATACTTTATTTATCCCCGCAGCGAAATTCACACTTTTAGCAGCATCCCTGTGCTGGAGAACCAAACAATAATAAATCAAAAAGAATACAATACACAAATTGTCGACCGGCTGGCCCGCCCCCTGGGCACCGGCTGTAGTAAATCAGCTAATTTGCGTGTATGCTACTTAAGGGTGGGTTGTGGGTATTGCGGGTGCTGGCTCATTACA